>NC_044563.1:73490429-74123706 GCF_007565055.1 Rhinopithecus roxellana
ACCAGACTGTCCGTGGGGCCCCTGGAGAAGGACGTCAGTGAAACTGGGCCAAACCCCAAGTGTGAAATTTGGCAGGGGTTCTGGGTACTGAATGTTCTCCCTCGTTGGCCAGAGTCAAAGGAAGCCTCACCGGAAAGCTACAGCATGGCACAGATCGTCCCTGAACGACACCATCACTCGCTCTTGGGAAGTCCTGTCCTCATTCAGATTGCTTTATTTCTGAGACCAATCACCTGATCACACATCTCCTGCTAGCATTTGAGCCCTAACACAAGAATGTGCATGAATATAGGTGATTGTGTTTCAAAAAGGAGGGAGAAGGAGGCCTGAACTCTCCCTGCCTCTCGGAGTGCATTGTGTCTGAGGCCAGTAGGGTTGCCCCTTGTTCTGTGATGTCACAATGCCCAAACACATGCACCAAGAAGTCATCAAAGACAGCCCAACTCACAGTCCATGAGGGGCCCTGAGTACTGCCTCTGACCTCTCTATGGCAAGCCAAACGGCCATGGGAAGACCCCCATGAGTGTCAGAATGATGCCATTGAGGGCAAGGATTTTAGACCGGTCATGGATTCTACCTGTGCACTGGGCTCTACCACTTTCTAGCTATCTGGCTATCAGCAAGCTACTTTAACAGTCTTAGTTTCAACTTCCCCATCCATGAAATGGAGATAATGTCTTAGTCATAGTGGTAGCAAGTCTACTGCTGCATATCAGCACAGCACTGAGCCTGGCTCTTCGTAAGTCTTCAGTAAGTGTTATTTATTATAATGTATTATTATTATTATTATTGTTACTACTACTACTACTTTTATTTTATTTTAGTTTAGTTTAGTTTAGTTTAATTTTATTTTATTTTATTTTATTTTTGAGATGAAGTCTCGCTCTGTTACCCAGGCTGGAGTGCAGTGGCATGATCTCTGCTCACTGCAACCTCTGCCTCCTGCGTTCAAGTGATTCTCCTGCCTCAGCCTCCCAAGTAGCTGGGGTTATAAGCATGAGCCACCACGCCCAGCTTATTTTTGTATTTTTAGTAGAGGCCGGATTTCACCGTGCTGGCCGGGCTGGTCTTGAACTCCTAACATCAAATGATCCACCCACCTTGGCCTCCCAAAGTGCTGGGATCACAGGCGTGAACCACCGTGCCCAACCTACTACTACTATTTTAAAAGCCTCTACCTATAAAGGATCCCAGTGCTTTGAAAAGGAAGTGCAGAGGTTGAAGGGTGTCTCAGGGAGGGCAGTGATCAAAACCATACCAAGCATTTGAAAATCAGAAGAAAAGGTTGGGTGAGGGTAGATCCTGGATGAAATAATATTATTAAATAGCTTTTCAAGTATAAACATTGAAGAGCTACAAGCTGGAAAGGGGACCAACACGAACTCGGTTTTTTGGCATACCTTACCATATACCAAATACCAGACTGGAGAGTTTACATTTGTTACTGCGTTTAATCCCTCTGAGGCTGTTATTATCATTCCCACTTCACAGACAAGGAAACAGGCCGAGAGACGCAAGTCAAACAGCAAAGGATGGGCTGGTGTCTGTCTGACTCCAATACCAATGGTCTTTCCTCTATAACCCAAAGCAATAAAAACCCTGCAACATCTATCTTATTATTACAGAAATCATAAGGTTCAATATATCCCCCCACCACAACCGCTAATATTACAGCTGCACAAGGGCAGTCCTCACCTAGGAATTAATCCAGCCCAGGGAGGCAGACATGTGAGCGGCTAAGTATAATGTTTGAATGATAAAGGCTCTTTGTGTAGCAAGAACAAAACTCTGGCAGAGCACAGAGGAAGAGTGATGCTTTCTGCTGGAATCAGGGAAGGAGCAAAGAAAGCCTGGGGCCTTTTACAGAAGAGGAGAGCCAGGTGCGGCTCTCTAGGGTTAGCTGGTGGAAAGGTCTAGGAAGGGCATTCATGCTGGATGTTGGATGGGGCAAAGGAAGCCAAGGTATGGAAGTAAGGAAGCAATTAACTTGTTCGGGAAAACACTTAGACCAGCCAGGCAGACATGGGCCAGTGTACAAAGTGCAGAGGAGCTGGAAAAGTAGGATGCCACCTAAAGGCAAGATGCCTTGCATGATAGGCGATGGGTTTTAGACTCTGTTTTGCAGGCAGTGGGGAGCCACTGAAGGCTTCCCAGTAAGCGAACAGCCTGATCACATCAACATTTCAGGGTATTACATCTGACAACTGTGTAGAGGATGCGGCAGGGAGAGAATGAAGGCATAAAAGTGAGGTTCTTCCAACTCATGTTGCGGTAAGCCTGCCTTTGGAATCTGCAGGGCCCTTTTAGCAGGCAGTAAAGGGGGCATTTCAAGGAAGCCACTAGGTCTGGTCCTTCAAAGAGCTCACAGTACATGCCCATCTTTCCTGACCTTCCTCCCAGGTCCCTGATGAGGAAACCTGCCGGGGGAACAGCAGAACCCATCAACCTTCGTTCCTACTGCACTGAAAGGCGAGGATGGCTTTGTTAGTACAAGTGCTTTAGAAACAGACTTGTGGACTGAGACACCAGCATTTCCAGGGCATACAGAAGTGGTTGTATCTACTACTTGAGAAGGCCTCAAAAGAGAGCAACAGTCCAGGACCTCCCTCAGGATAGGCTGGGAGAACAAGATGGTCTGGCGCAGGAGAGGAGGCTTGGATCTCTGCCCATTTCTTCATTCATTTGCAAGCGCACATTGAACGCTTACTGTGTACCATGCCTTATGCTGGGTGCCGGGCATGTCAAGGTGAAGGAGGTAACGTTGCTACTCTCAAGGTCACAGGCTGGTGTAGAAGATGGCAAAGTATAACAATAGAGATTCTCAAGGATCACATAAGAGCAACAACACTCAGGAGATAGAAGAAATATCAGGTACCTTTTTGTAAAGATCCTGTGCACTGAGCATATATTAAGGTGCCATGTTCTGGCTGGACGTCAGCTGTGTTTTGAAAACCGAGTAGCCAGATAACGAAGAGGTAAATGTTTCAGGCAGAGAAAATATTATCTGCAGCAAAGGAAAAGAACATGACACCCTGTGGAATTCACAAGTGGCTTATACATATATATATATGTGTGTATATATATGTATAAGGATCTTGCTTTGTCACCCAGGCTGGAGTGCAGTGGCATGTTCACTGCTCACTGCAGCCTTGGACTGCTGGGCTCAAGCAATCCTGCCACCTCAGCTTCCTGAGTAGCTGGGACCACAGATGCATGCCACCATGCTTGGCTAATTTTTTAATTTTTTGTAGAGACAGAGGTCTCTCTATGTTGCTCAGGCTAGTCTCAAACTCCTGGGCTCAAGTGATCATCCTGCCTCAGCCTCCCAAAGTGTTGGGATTACAGGTGTGAGCCACTGTGCCCAGTCAAGTTTAATAAGGTTTAGAATAGAATGAAGGAAAAAAGGAGGTAAAGTTTAGAATACAATAGG
Source organism: Rhinopithecus roxellana (assembly GCF_007565055.1). Classification (NCBI taxonomy): domain Eukaryota; kingdom Metazoa; phylum Chordata; class Mammalia; order Primates; family Cercopithecidae; genus Rhinopithecus; species Rhinopithecus roxellana. The sequence continues at coordinate 73,493,860 of NC_044563.1, forward strand.
GAGTGTGGGGGCTGGAGATGTGGACAGGAGTCTAATCACAATGGATCTTATATGTCATGCTGAAGAGCCTGGAGAGTCATTAAAATATTTTAATAAAAGAGTGACATGATAACATTTGCATTATTATTTTTTTTTAAACAGGGTCTCGCTCTGTTGCCCAGGCTGGAGTGCAGTGGTGCCATCTCAGCTCACTGCAACCTCCACCTCCCAGATTCAAGCAATTCTCCTGCCTCAGCCTCCCAAGTAGCTGAGATTACAGGCATGTGTCGCCACAGCCAGCTAACTTTTGTATTTTCAGTACAGACAGATTTCACCATGTTGGCCAGGTTGGTCTTGAACTCCTGACCTCAGGTGATCCGCCCACCTCAGCCTCCCAAAGTGCTGGGATAACAGGCGTGAGCCACCGCACCCAGCCTGACATTAGTATTGTTAAGATCACTCCGGCTACCGTGATATGATCAGAAGATCACATGATATGATATCACGATATGATGAGAGTATAGTTCAGAAAACTATCTTGAATTTCAGTTCCAAAACTGTAGTCAGTTAGAGCAACTGAGTGGAATTAATATAGATGAAAACTACCGAGACCCTGAACTAAGAAAAGGGCAGTGGGGATAGAGAGGAGGGAAACTGCTGGAGAGGTATTTGGGAAGGAGAATGAGAATTGGTAGGGCATGGTGACTGTTTGGGGTCAAGAGGGAACATCAAGAGTCAAGAGGGAACATCAAGATTTGGGCCTGAGCCAGGTATAAAGGAAGGCAGGAGATGGCTGCATTGGTCTAGGGATTGGGGTTTTGTTGAAGAAAAGCAAAAGATGAGGGTGAATGAGAAACAAGGATAATCAAACAATAATGATGGCCGGCATGGTGGCTCACACCTGTAATCTCAGCACTCTGAGAGGCTGAGGTGGCAGGATCGCTTGAGCCCAGGAGTTCGAGACCAGCCTGGGCAACATAGTGAGACCTCATCTCTGCAAATAATATCTAAAAAATTTTTTTGATATAATGATGAAGTAATATATTTTGTTTTCTAGACTGATTGGAGAAGGAAATTGAGGAAGAAGTAGATTGAGAGATGACTACAAATGGAGAGGCAACATGGCCAGAGATCTTACTAAAATTAGGGAATAGGCACAGTAAAAGCAAAGAGGTTGGAGACGTGGGAGGATAAGACACTGCGGTCAGAACGTGCCCATTGAGTTAAAGGTTGTGGAGATGAAACCATTTCAGATGAGGACAAAATCAGGATGTAGCCATAGGTGTGAGTGGGTGAAGTAGAATGGCTGTGAGTGTCACTCTGAAGCTTGACTGTTGGATACGTCATCCTCATAGACACAGAAGTCAGGATGACGGCAGGTCTGGGGGTGAAGGGGAGGACCTGGAGCCAGGCCCTAAAGTCTTCCATGAGCCAGGAAAATGACACTTATAAGAAAGAATATGGCAGCAGGGTGTGGGCTTCAAAGGAGCAATGTTTACATTAGGACTGCAGCAGTGTATGACTTGGAAGCAGAACTGGGAAACTTTAAAGTTGTTTGTCAGGGCTACTTGTCTGACTGGCACTGGGGATGGGAGAATGAGCATCCCTCAGAGGAGCCAAAGCAGGAGAAGCAGTGCCCTTGTGTAAGAGTGAGTTTCCATTCAAATCAGGGTGCAGGATTCCAGGAAGAACTGGAGGAAGCAGGGGAGTTTATTTACTCTGGTGTAGTGTTCCAGAGGTCCTGCAGGAGAAAGATAATGAGTTAGGGAAGAGGCAACCCAGGGGGAATGAAGACAAGAGGATTGCTTGGTGGTGCTTGAGACCCTCGCCACTGCCACCTTCACAGTTCTCCTCATCTCCCGTCCCTCGCTCCACATCCGATTGGTAACCAAACCCTGTTGACTTTGAAATCAAAGTAAGTAGCTTTCTAGGCTCTCCCTGTCCTTTCTCCACTGCCCTTGCCTGAAAGCTCTCATGGTCTCTTGTGTGAAGTGCTGCAAAGACATCCTGTTTGGCCTCTCTGTCTCTTGCCTCAGTTATCCTTCCCCAGGCTACCTCCACCCTACTCCCACCTTCCTCCATGCAGCTGATAGAAGGTTCTTTTTTATCCACAAATCTGATCCCATCATTCCACCACCCAACATTCCTCGATGGCCCCTCAGTCTTCAACATGATGCAATCTGTTCTATTGGCATGGCATCCACAGTCCGTCAAAACTGGGGACAGATAGTTGGGGAAAGATAATCTGATGTTAGACAGACAACGGCTGCTCTGTCTGACATCTTCTACTACTCCTTCAGAATGTTATGCCCTAGTAGTATTCAGTTATTCCCAGCTCACAGAACATGTTACTAAGTCCTCTCATGCATCCAGATTTTGCACATTCCAGTCCACCTGCCTACGTGTTATTCCCACTTACCACACCTTGCCCCTGATAGACCTCCCTCCAGAATCTACTCAAATGCTTCTTCCTCTGTGGGCTCAGCCTTCACTCCTCTGGACAGCTTAGCTGACCTTTTTCTTGAGCTCTCCCCACACATTGTGTGACATGCCATGAGAGCAATTATGTACTGCACTAAATATGTGACTATTTCTCTACCACTTGACAATAAGCTCTTTTGATTTTATTTATTTATTTTTGAGAGGGAGTTTTGCTCTTGTCGACCCGGCTGGAGTGCAATGGCGGGATCTCAGCTCACTGCAACCTCCGCCTCCTGGGTTCAAGAGATTCTTGAACCTGCCTCAGCCTCTCTAGTAGCTGGGATTATAGGCGCCATCCACCATGCCCAGCTAATTTTTGCATTTTTAGTAGAGATGGGTTTTCACCGTGTTGGCCAGGCTGGTCTTGAACTCCTGACCTTAGGTGGTCTTCCTGCCTCGGCCTCCCAAAGTGCTGGGATTACAGACGTGAGCCACTGCACCCAGCTGACAATAAGCTCTTTTTAGAAGAAAACACTGTTTTTCAATGCTTATCTCGACTACATATCACATTATCTAGCACATAGTAGGTGCAAAGTACTTACAGAATTTATGATTGACTTAGTAGATGTGTGTTTAGGGAAAGGATATCCAGTCCTCTAAGGCATGATGTAAAGAATTAAGCTCCAGGTTTCAAAGGAAGCTCTTGTATGAGCCGTTTGGAAGCTCATAGACTACGTCTGTTCCATCTCCAGACTTTTCATTTTCAGGGCCAGCACAATATTTTTTTGTATGGTGGAGGCTGAATAAATATGGAAGAAAGACAAAGTCCCTGCCCTCAGAAAGGATCCAGTAGACCAAGGAATATTTCTGCAAGCATGCCAGTTCCACTCCCTTGCTTCCTCAGTTATCCCTAAGAAGTGCTAGGACTCCAATCACTTGTTCTTTCATCCGTTTATCTAGCAAAGTTGTCATAGGTCAAGCACTATGTTCTGCTTTTTAATTGAAAACTTCTGGAAGGGCAAGATTGTGGTTAGTTTGAGTTGTGTGTATTGTGCAAGCAGAGCATTCCACAGGAGTAGCCTCTTTTCCTCAAAGCATGTGATGCCCAAGACCTTGGGGTCCCTGGGAGCTTTTCCTACCCCCTGCCTGGCTGACTATTCCAGCTCACCAGGCTTCCTCCACTCTCTGGAGTCCTGTTGTACTTGAGTCAGAACCAGACAGTTTGGCATTAATTGCTCTCTAATTGTTTCAAGTGTGCTATTTTTATCTCCCCAGTACTCTGCACTCTCCTTGCAAAGGGGCCTGGTCTTTTAGTTTCACATTGCCATTGTGTCCCAGTGCTCAGTAAAAGCTTGCCGATTGATTTTTCTATGCACTGCAATTATTTCCAAGGCTGCCACGGGATAGAGATTTTTTGTTTGTCTGTTTTTTTGTTTGTTTGTTTGTTTTGAGACAGGGTCTCACTCTCTCACACAGGCTGGAGTGAAGCTTCCTGGTCATAGCTCATTGCAGTGACTTCCCGGGCTTCAAGAGATTCTCCTACCTCAGCCTGCCAAGGAGCTGGGAAGTCAGGGAGCAATTCCAGCTAATTTTAAAATTTTTTAGAGTATTGACTGGGTCTTGCATGTTGCTCAGGCCAGTCTCAAACTCCTGGGCTCCAGGGATCCTCCCCTCGGCCTCCCAAAGCGCTGGGATTACTGACATTCATCCCCTCACCTGATGGAACTGTTGCTACTTCTACCCCTGCAATCCCCCTCCCCACTTTCAGAACTCACTGTTTTTTCTGCTGGTATGCAGCATGTTATCATCTCAAAACTTCTCTGTTCTCCAAAAGCAAATCTTATTTCATGTACTGTCAATGCTCCTGAGCTTCTCTCTCTCTCTCTTTTTTTTTTTCTTTTTTTTTTTTGCTAGTCCTCCTGCATAAGGGCTCTCATGGCAAGAAATGTTATACTTATCAACTGCTTCATGATCTCTTTTTACATCTCCACACAACTTATTAAATGCTTGCAGGACCTGCTGGGGTAAAGGAAGCCTTCACTTTGGTTGAATTTCCATGTTTTCAGTTTAATATTGAGGGAAAGACTGAGCTGAGGCAAGGTCAACTAGGAAGAGAGAGACTTCTTTATGGAACGGTGAGCAAAGAGTGCTCAGAAGTGAACGGCGAAGAGGAGGCCTGGGGAAGAATGCATCAGCCTGGCTCCCAGCTCCTTTAGACTTGGTCTCAGAGTAAAAGGCCATAAGATGTTAGGGACAGCTTAGAAGCTGGCTTAAGAAGTGCTTCCTAGAGTTCAGAGAGCTACTGAAGATTTTCTGAGAATTGCCAATATGCTTCTCCAGATGGTCTGAAATGACCCTGTTTACCCCGAAAGTTGACTAAATCAAAAGATCTGATAGATCTGGTGGGGCTGCAGAGACAGTTCTGTCCGGCCTCCCGCAGGGTGTGATCTCTCAGACAGGCTCTAAGTGAGCCACTCTGGTGATTGGGAGCCCACACATTCACAAGGCCACTCATATTATTAAGGAAAGGGTGGTGGTGGTGATAATTAATCTCCAAATCAATTCAGCACATTTATTGGTTGCCTAGAATGGTGGTAGCAGAGCATCCAGGTTGAGAGGCTTGGCTTAGCTTTAAATTGACTTGGGTTTGAATCACAGCTGCAGCCTTTCCCGTCAGACTCCAAGCAGGTTACTCAAACTAAGTCTCAGTTTTTGCATAGATAAATGGGTATAACTGGTCCCACTTCATGATGTTACGATGAGGATTATGTGAGATATAGACAGCACTTAGCAAAATGCCTGGTTCATGGTAAGTGCTCAGTAACTGGTAACTCGTAGTAATATGATTATCCTGGGTGCAACCTCCTTCCTTACCAGGACCCCATCCCAGTGCTCAGCCCACTCCTCTGAGGAACCTGGACAAAGTAATCTAGCATAGCCCCCTTTCAAAGAGTGCCACCTTTAGTTTTCCACTTCCCTCTCATCGCTTTCCATCCTTCTCCACCACCCCTCATCAAAAAATACTCTCTTCAACCGCTTGAATCTGGGAGGCAGAGGTTGCAGTGAGCGGGATTGTGCCAGTGCACTCCAGCCTGGGTGACAGAGTAAGACTCCGTCTCAAAAATAAATAAATAAATAAAAATAAGATGCTCTCTTTCTTGAAGCTTCTCTTCCTAGACCAGTGACTTCTACTTAATCTGGTGGAATATTCCTTGCCAGTCTGCCAGCTGAATGCTGCCATTCTCATTTCACTTCACTACCCAGATAATGTAATTATTCTAATGGGAGCTTTTTGAAAAAACATGTGATCCTCTCGAACCCCACTGGGGATCTTGTGAATTTTTCCTGTGTGTTCAATTGGTTAGAGGGATTTAGAAAGGAGGACACAGTGTGACCCTGGCCCTTGCAATCCTGTCTTGGTGCAGTAGAATTGACCTGGCCCTTTTTGTGGAAACAGGCCAACCCTCTCCAACAAAATATCCATGCCATAAGATATTTTCCACCTCTTGCCAATCCATATTGTGATCTGGGTCATTTATCAGATCAGTTAGGCGACAGACAATACAGTGCAGGTGTAAAAAGCAAATGATCTGAAGATAGAAATCCTGAGATTCAAATGATCCCTCCGTATTTTCTATTACATACCTTAGATGAGTTATTCAACCTTGCTAAGAGAGCTTTTGTTTCCTCATCTGCAATTTGGAGTAATATAAATGGTTTCTTATAGGGTTGCTGTGATGATTCAAAGAGATCATGTAAGAAAAACACCCAGCACGTACCTGACGCATAGTAATTGTTCCATAGATGGTGTGTTCATTGTATTAAAAGAGTGGTAGTCAGTGATGATGTTGCTCCCTTACTGGGGACACCCTTTGCTTTTTTGCCCCTGCCTTGTGAGTACCTGGTACTCTTTTTTGTACCCATCCTTCAAAGCTCAGTTCATGCCAGCATAGTCTTGAACCTGAATTAATCTGCACATAGCCTCATCAAAGCACTTCAGGTTACTGTATCTTCATCAGCAAAGCTGGGCCCAGAGCCCTTAAGAACCTGGCAAAGTTCCTTCTGGCTGGCTTGGCATAGCAGGAAAACAGCAGTGTCAACTGCTTATTTCCTGCAAAGGCAGCAGACTTTGCCTTTCACAGTGCACGGCAGACAGACATCACACACCTAGACAAGTTCCCAATTAACCACACACAATCAGTGTCTCTCAAAAGTGCATACATTATGCTCTGCCCAACTAATTAACTGCACTAAACATGCCAGGGTTAAAGGTGGGGCATGGGTTATCAAAAAGCCTTTGAGAACCAGACCAGATTCAGGGCTGAGAAGACTCAAAAGTTCTGCTCTAGTTTACCACCAAGCTGAATGGGATCTTAACGCCACTCTCTGCAAGCAGGGGCACTGCTGGAGACTCTCTACCTCTTGAGGTTGTTAGAACTTGGGCAATCGTAATGACCTGTAGGAAAGTGCTCTGAGAGGTATAACAACTACACAAATTCACAGTAAGATTCCTCCTGGCCTTTGCTGTGACTGTTGTTTTTCCTTCCTGTGGCAGGAAAGGTGGCCAATCTTAAACAAACATGAAGTATGCATGTGCCTTCTAAGGTGTGAGTTTTACACACATAATCTCATGAGATCCTCATGACCCCCTGTACCCATGAGGAAAATAAACCTCCTGGGATGGGCCCCCAAGGGGGTCACACAGATGGTGGCTGAGCCACAACCTGAATCCATGTTAATCTCACTTTTAAAATCTCAAGATTCATTCTCCTCCCTATCTCATGCAAAATAAAATTCTTCCTGCATAGCCCCTTTCAGAGAGTGCCACCCTTTAGTTTTCCATTTCCCTCTCATCCCTCTCCATCCTTCTCCTCCATCCCTCATCTTGCCCTCATTAAAAAATACTCTCTTCCATCGCTTGGACCCGGGAGGCAGAGGTTGCAGTAAGCCGGGATCGTGCCAATGCACTCCAGCCTGGGTGACAGAGAAAGACTCGTCTCAAAAAACAAAACAAAAAAACAAAAAAAAAACCTCTCTTCTCTGAAGCTTCCCTTCCTAGACCAGTGACTTCTGTTTAATCTGATGGAATATTCCTTGCCAGTTTGCCAGCTGAATGCTGCCATTCTCCTCTCCCCAACAGATAATATATTTATTTTAATGGGAGCTTTTTGGAAAAACATGTGATATTCTCGAACCCCACTGGGGATTATCCACTTGTTTCATCTCCACTGGGAGTTGCCCAGAGCAGCCATGCTGATGGACATGAGGGTGCTCACAAGAGTGACATCAGGAGGTTCCACTAGGTGACATTTCTTCAAGGAGGTTACTACAGAACAGGGTAGAAGGTAGAGGGTACAGTAAGGAGTGGCTGGGAAATCCGGTGGGCAAAAACAGGATCAAATAAATTATCATGTGCAGTAGCTGGAGAACTAGCTTTACTTGGATACAACAGAGGGACCAGGGAAAACACAAGTCCCTTCTCTTGCAAAGCCTGCAATCTCTCCCTTCCCGGTTCTCTATTCAAAGCCTTCCTGGTCAGAGAGGCAGCTCTTGGGGCTATGAGTCACAGGTGGCTACTAAGAAGTGATGTTTCATCTACCTCTAGGTTCCAGGCAGGGAAGGGGTGGTGGACGGGGCCTCATCTGAGAGTTTTGTCATGGAATCACTTGAAGAGGAGGTTGATGCCACATTATCACCCTCAGGAGTTATTTTCTAAGACTGCAGCAGAGACAATGACTAGGAGTTGCTATGTTTCAGCACATGAAGTATGCCCAGCACCAAAGCTGCACCTCACTTTGCATCTATTCTGTCTGTCATACACACACATACATACACACAACTACAGAAATTGGGAGCAGGTGGACAGTGGTTCATTATTGCTAGACACCACAGAGAGAGACAAAAGTCCAGAAAAAATGACGTTATGCGTTATAAATTTAGCAAGACGCCAATGTCTCTGCTTCCCGTCTGCCTGCTGTACCATTGCTCAAGCCCTCCTGGCCTCCTGTCTCACTCACACCTGCAGTCAGAAGTGAGGCCCTTCAAGAGATGCCTGCTCTGTGAGGTTATTTAAGTCAGGAAGCGTTAATGTGAAGAAATGCTTTGAAGCAAAGGCCTAGATGTTCAAGTCCTCCCACTTACTGGAGTTGCTGTTACCTTTAAGATTTAATTAAAAGTGGTTCAAAAATCTCCATCCCCTCTGCAGCGGAAAAGGCGTCCTCCTGACAATATCACTGCAGTCTCTCAATCCCTAGATCCTGCTTGTGCTGAATTCTTTCTCTCTCCTGTTCCCTCCTGAATTTGCTCTCACCTTTCCTGAACGAATCACCCCCCACTGGACACCCCCACATCTTGTCATGTCTTCACTCCCTAATTGCTGCCACCTCCAGGCTCTGTGTTAAGCAGACATTTCTGAAGGGATGGGCAACAGAGAGAAGTAACACCATTCTGCTGCTCAGTAAAGGACAGACTGAATATTACGCACTCCAGTTTTTAAATTCCCCTTGAGCCATTTCTGTCACCGGAGGGGTTTTACTGACTTCCTTTCTCATTGGTTTAGTCACTAATTCCTCGCAATGCCTCTGGCCCTTTCCCCCTAACCTCTCTTCCTTTCCTTGCTAGGCAGATTGCCCCACCCCCTAAAATTCCTATACCGTTTTAGGCAGAGAGATTTAACTACCTCTTACCCATTGCCAGCCATGCCCTAAGGCTTAAGGGACGTCTTTTCACAATTCAGCAAGGCGTTTTGCTAAACCTGTGCGGTCTAATACTTTAAATTTAATGAAAATTAAATACAATTTAAAATTCAATTCTCTGATCACCCTCGCCGTATTTCACGTGCTCAGTGGCCACCTGTGGTTAGTGACCTCTGGGCTGGACAGTGTAGACAGCAGCGTTCTACTGGACAGCTAAACCCAGATTCATTTCTCCCCTAAGGGACTGTCACTGGCTATTCGACTGACACTTTTTCCTGCCTACTTCCTTAATGTGGATTGAGTCCTTATGCTGTGAAAGGCGCTTTTCCCGCGTGTCGCCCGGCAGCCTCCTAACAGTTCTCTAAAGCGGGCAGCGCTCTCCGCCTGGCTCAGGGAAGGAGCCCGAAGTCCGCAGCTGGAGCAGCGATCGTGTCCGCTCCACCAAGCCGGAAGCCCGGGCCGTGACAGTGTGTCACACAAGGCAAGTAGCAAGTAGGGAAGGGCTTCGTCAACCACGTGTGATGTGATCGTTCCATTAAACTTTAGGAGGGGTTTTCTTAGTCGCAAGGGTTCAGTCCCCAAAGTGGGTTCACTGGAAAGGAAGCTCAAAGACTGTTTTCTCCGGAGGATGGAAGGCACGCTTTGCTGGGATGGATGCCGCCGCTTCAGGCGGCTGGTAAGGCCCAAACGCGTGTAGAGGGAGAGAGGGCTCCCTTGAGGGCAACCAGCAGTAAAAGGAGACAGGCGGCGAAAGAGCCCCGAATTCCTCCCACGCCGCTCCCGCTCTACGCTCTGCAGCGCAGCCAGCCAGGCCGCCGCCGCCCCTGCTGCCTGGGAGAGCGGGCGCTTGTGCAGGTGTGGCCGCCGCCGACCCGCTTCCCTCGGCGCCCGGGGGAGGCTGGGTTCGGCGACCGCGCCACCTGCTGGCCTCTTCCGGTGCTGCCGCCTGCCCCTGGGCCCCTCCGTCCCTGCCCGCAACGCCACAGCACATGGGGAAGTCGTTAGATGCAGGTTCTTGGGCCTCACCCGAGGCTTACTGAACCGAAAACTCTCTGGGTGGCTCCTGGTAGTCGAGTGTGAACAAGACCCTCGAGTGATCCTGATGCACGTTAAAGCTTGGGCACCAATGATTTGGGAGTCGACCTAAGTCCACCATTTATTCATTAAGTCAAGTTTTTCTTTTCTTTTGTTTTGTTTTGTTCAGAAAGAATCAGATAGGAGCAATCAGGGTGTTGCAAGTCCTGATTACACAGAGACGTTAGTCACACATTTCATGCATCTCCAATCATCATGTTCTATCTGCCCTCCAAAAGGAGGAACAGGGAAGGGTTATCCCACCTGACAGTTCATTAAGTCAAGTATTAATGAGCATCTTCTAAACAATATGGAAATACAGGAAGCAAAACAGACATGATCCCTCCCCCACTCCCTCCCCAACACACACATATAATGTAGAATGGCTTACTTTATCATCACATCTCTGTGCAATAGGAAAGGGAAGCATTACAATCACCCTTATTTTACAGACAGGAAACTGGCCTGAAATCAAACATGTGGTAAACAACTAGGTCAGGTCCAAAGCTTAGGGGCTTTTGTTTGTTCGTTTGTTTTTAAGACTGGCAGGAGCACCAATCTCAGGTCATCTGCATGTCAAATCAATCAATCAATGTCAAACCAGGTCAATCTTCATGTCAAAGGCTGAACTTATTTACCAAACCACACACCACCAACTTTTCTACATTGACTTGTGGTTTTAGAGTGGAGAAGATGGGAGAGGAGAAATCTCTCCAAATCAAGACAATTCCCTCTCCCTCCTACCAGACTGAAACTGCCTTAAAATTGCTGGCATCATTCCTAAAGCTAGCAAATAGGCTTCCTTTCCAATTATTATCCTACTATAACCCTTGCCTAGCTGTTCCCTCTCCATAATGACATATAGGACATTATGGTGCAGGCTGTGATGGGGCAGGCCATATGGTGTGGGTGCTGCCTGAGGGGCACAGCTTTAGGGACTCTCAGGAAGGTAGGAATTTAACTTGAACTGCCTACTTGGGGATTGAAATGGGAAGACAATGGAACCAAAGAGAAGCAGGAAAATGCTGAAGAGGAGAGATAGGAGCAGAAGACAGACTTGGTCTTCTCTATCATTAATTTAGCAGCTTCAAGCACCAGATAGGCTGTTTATTAACAGCACCCAGTGGCAGCACCTGTATGTGCAGGGCGTTGGGTCAGGGCGTTGGGTCAGGTCGCTGCCTTCAAGGGACATCTACTTTGCAGGCATGTAGAGGTGAATGACTTAAATATATGTGGTATTTCTGTGTTTAAAATTCCCTTGGCCATCAATATATATATATTTTTTTAGACAGAGTCTTATTCTTTCACCCAGGCTAGAATTCAGTGGTACAGTCTCAGCTCACTGCAACCTCTGCCTCCCAAGATCAAGCAGTTCTTGTGCCTCAGCCTCCCAAGTAGCTGGGATTAGCGGCATGTGCAACCACATCCAGTGAATTTTTCTATTTTTAGTAGACAGGTTTCACCACATTGGCCAGGCTAGTCTCAAACTCCTGGCCTCAAGTGATCTGCCTGCCTCAGCCTCCCAAAGTGCTGGTGTCACAGGATCCTTAGATTGTCGCTTTTCCAGCCGGAAACCTCTGTGGCCGGTGGCATCTTTGAGTTTTGCTTGGGCCCGCTGGGCTTGTTTCACCCACTCAGCCCTGCAAGCTGTGCTTGGCTCACATTACCAGCTTGGATCCCATGCCTACCAAGGGCAAGTCAGGTGCTGAAGAGCAAAGGGTGTGTGAGCAAACACAGGGTCTGGCCACTGCATACAGCCAGGCATGCCAGCTGCAGCAGGGTGAGCAGCTCCAGGAGCCAGCACAGGCACCAGCTCCACGCAAGGCTGCAGCTGGACCAGGTGTACCACAAGCGGCTTCCACTGTGGGCACCAGGGAGCATGGTGGCCCCCAGAAGTTTGGAGACGCCAAGAACCACAGAGCCCCAAAGATGGTGTCACAGCCCTTGCTCAGAGAGCCCTTGGGTCTAGGGTCGTCAAAGGGCAGCAGCTCTTCTCTCCTTCTCATCGCCTGCAATGTAGCGAACTGGGGTGGGGGAGAAGAAGGAGTGTGTTTCAGCCCTCTTTGTGTTACAGCTCTTTCAGTCCTGCAGCGTCCTGAGTTCTTGTCCTGCATCCAGGAAGAATGAGAAACACAGAAAACTAGAGGGTGAGCAAGGTGGAGAGGAGTTTCACCGAGTGACAGGACAGCTCTCAGGAGACCTGAAGTGGGTGGCTCCTTTCCACAGGCAGGTCATCCTGACCAGTCCAGGAGAACCGAAGTTGGTAGCTCCTTCCTATAGCTGGTAGTACCGATGTCTCTGTGTGTCTGGCTGAGTCTGGGATTTTTATGGGCTTCAGAAGGGAGGAAGTGCGTGCTGACTAGACCATGAGCAGCCATGGGCAGGCCAGAAAAAGCACCATAAGTTCTCAGTCTGTGCCATGAACTCCACCCAGACCTGACACTTCCACCCCCAGGCTTCAGGCCATCTGGGGCTTGAGGGTGGGTCTTCACTGGGGACCTGACCCTTTCTGCCCAGGAGCCTGTCTGCCTCCTGCTGCCATCTACAATCATCCACAGCACCCAGACTGTTGATACCAACGGCTGCCTGCAGGCCTGTGCTGAGCCACCCTTGGCCCTTTCTTGGCCTCCCCTGTGCTCATCAGTGCCCAACGTCTGGAGGGGGCTGAGGCAGCTGGGGGCTGGTGTGTCAGCGCCACCCTGAGTGTGCACACACCCAGACAGGTCACAGCAGCACCTGGGCTCAGCCACAACTTTGCTCCACCCCAGAGCAGGCTCCGAAAGCAGGGAGAGACCAGTCACCCAGAGCAGGCACTTCTAAGCCTGCGGAGGAAGGGGGGCTTCCCAGGTCCCTGAGAGCACAGGAATCCCCAGGTCTGCAGCCACAGAGGGTGGGGCTCCCACCCTGCCAACTCGGAAGGAGGCGGGGCTTCCTCCCACCTATTCCCAGCTCCACTGGCTCCATGGGGTGCACAGTCCTGGCTGTGTCTCCCTCATTGCAGTAGGCGTCTTCACAGTGGCTGCTCCAGACGGGCCACTGCTGCCATCACTAGGATTACAGGCATGAGCCACCATGCCCGGCCCATAAAAATAAATGAACAAACAAATAGGAATCTTTTTGTAGTAATAATGGTAACACTTATTGAGCACCTAACTAAATGTTAGACAGCGTTCCAGATAATGGAACTAGGGTAGCCAAGAAAATTACAACGACCTTGGAAAGCGCCATTTCTGGTCTTTAGCTTTGCAGGCCTGAGAATTGGATTTTACTAGTTCCCTCCCTGCTTATCTGATGCATACCTATCAGGTTCACAAGAAAATATATTAACCAGGATAACATGTCGATTAACAGTCAGATTTATTACTACTGAGTCGTTGTTGGTCATATTTGTGAGACAGCACCTCCTCTTTCCTATGAAAATCTACAGGAGAAACCAACTTCAGTGATTTGGTGGGATAGGATCAAAGCAAGGTGCATTGGATGAGGGTACTGGAGCATGTTAAAAGGTTATATCACAGATGTCTGCTCATTTTCAGCACAGGAAACACATCTGAGATGGCTCAGAACGCTGGTCACATGAAGGGCTCCCGTAAGGGAAGGGCTCAGGATACCCTCTGCCTGGGTCAGGGCTGGGACACACGAATGGACACGCACTCCCTTCCTGCCTCCTTGCATGATTTCAGAAAGGCTGCAATGCAGGTCATCTGGTTTGAGCTTTAGCCTCAAGGTTCTTTGGTTCCCTTGGTTGTAGTTCTCCTGCTCTCCACTCCCCAGGATTATACTCATAACTACCTCTCAAGGTAGTTTCATCAATAGGCAGCTCATTCTCATCTATTCTGGGGTGACTTCAGGGCTGGGCACAGTGGCACATAGCTGTGGATAACCCCAGTGGGTAATCCCAGTGGATGCCTATAAATCACTTAGGGATGCCAAGGCAGGAGGGCCCCTTGAGACCAGGAGTTCAAAACCAGCCTGGGCAACATAGCAACACTCTGTCTATACACACACACAGACACACACACACACACACACACACACCTGTACACCTAGCTACTTGGGAAGCTCTGATGGAAAGATTACTTGAGCTCAGGAGTTCAAGGCTGCCGTGAACTCTGTACCACTGCACTCCAACCTGGATAACAGAGCAAGACCCTGTCTCAAAAAAAGCAGGTTATTCTATCAGGAAAATGGCCTTTCCCTAACCACATCCCCCAGGGCCCATGCTGCCCTCGATGCTGACTGCTACACAAGCCAGAACAGGCATCTGCTCTCAACCCTGTTTTCAGCCTTTCAGTTCCCCCCATCCTTACCTTCCACTAATACAGAGACTGAGAGAACTGGAACAGAACCCTCACGGAAGGAGCCTTTGAACCTTTTGCTTACTTCTCTGCCTTTCCTAAGAGCTGTGTCTTTCATATCCATCTTTGCACCCCCAGATGGTAGAATAGTTCCTAATAATCATTAAAAATTAATAAATCAATATGTGTCTTTTGGATGAATGGAAAGAGTTCTGGTCTGCAGATCAATACAGTTAAAGCGTAAAAGTATTTTAATATAATCATGAACATACTTTGGGACATTTGACTATCAACTTGATTGCTGTGTTCTCCATTTTGCCAAATAAGAGAATCACCTCTCCTCCCTTCCAGCTTCAAAAGAACATTTTGAGGAAGGTGTACTTGATCACTGCCAGGGATTATAATTCCATGAAGCAAGGTGTATGTCACTGTTTCTCACCTTTTCTACCCGAAGGAAAGTAATAAAGCATAGACGCTTCTGGGCATTGAAAAATCTGTTTTCAGTTCCATCATGTCAGTCTGTGTTTTAAAACACAGGAAGAAGCATCTTGTCGCATCAAACTCCTGAGAATAGTGAGACTGTGTCTAAGTATTTGATGGCTCCTAAAAGTGCTATCGATAAAGTTGCACCATTATTTTGGCTAGTGGTTGACTGCATGTGTGTGGTTTTAATACAGAGAAGACATTATTTTAAAAATTTAGGAATTAGGACTGAAAAACAGGTACGCAATGGAATGGTTGTTTCTCTTCTAGAATTTGGTGATTCACAGCTCTTGGTCAAGGAAGCCTTGGGACTCAGTGAGATTATGGGTTTTCTAGTGAGCACTGAGTCATACCTCATGATATCAGGCCCCAGATGAAGAGTGTGGGGACTCTGGCCACTGCGCTTCTTTGCCGGTGGTCAAGCCACCCACGGGGCATTGCGTCCTGTGGGAGACTGACTCTGGTCAACATTGTGTTTTGCAGAAGATAATCCTGGCTCTTCTTGGTTCTCATTTAAGCCTCTGCGTGTGCTCTACCCTTGGCCAGTGGTACATGTACACTTTCTTCCTTCACACTAAAAGTCGAGGTTCCTAAAGGCTAACAATACAATCATTTCTCCAGATTTTCAAAGGACAGACATAATAGGCTAAAATCCATTTTGAAGCCTGGGGCACAAGTGAATAGCAGCAATAGAGTAAGGATAGTTTATCATCACTAATCTTCTGCTCAAAATATTTCTTCCTATCTCCCCTGATCATCTTCTCCCTTTCCACCTCTCTCCCCTGCCTTCATTTTTCCTGCTCCTCTTATCCTCCTTGACTAAAATACATATTTGAAATGGTTTTTGGGTTAATACTTTTTTTTAATTAAGATTGTAAAATCTTGCTGGGCATGGTGACTCACTCCTGTAAGCCCAGCACTTTGGGAGACTGAGGTGGGTGGATCACCTGAGGTCAAGAGTTCTAGACCAGCCTGGACAACATGATGAAACCTCTTCTCTACCAAAAATACAAAAAAAATTAACTGGGCGTGTTGGTGGGTGCCTGTACTCTCAGCTACTCAGGAGGCTGAGGCAGAAGAATCGCTTGAACCTAGGGAGCAGAGGTTGCAGTGAGCTGAGATTACCCCATTGTGCTCCAGCCTGGGCAACAAGAGTGAAACTCTATCTCAAAAGAAAAAAAAAAAAGATTGTAAAATCTCATTTCTTAATTTTAAAAGCAGTAGAGTTGAACATTTTGCACTGCCTAAAGAAAAAAAAAACAAGTTGTTTCTATATTTATTTGTATGTGGGAAGGGTGAAGCGTGGGGTAAGAGGCAACCTCTGGCTCCCAGGTTCAAGTGATTCTCCTGCCTCAGCCTCCCAAGTAGCTGAGATTACAGTAAAAATTAAAAAGTGAAAATGTTACAGTAATGGACTGACACAGTGGCTCACACCTGTAATCCCAACACTTTGAGAGACTGAAGTGGGAGGATCACTTGAGGCTCGAAGTTCGAGACCAGCCTGGGCAACACAGCGAGACTCCATCTCTACAAAAAAAAAAAAAAAAGTTATCTGGGCATGGTGGTATGCACCTGTAGTCCTGGCTACTTGGGAGGCTGAGATGAAAGAATTGCTTGAGCCTGGGAGGTCAAAACTGTAGTGAACCGTGATTGTGCCACTGCACGCCAGCATGGGTAACAGAGTGAGATCCTGTCTCAAAAAAAAAAAAGTTACAGTAAGCTAAGCTTAATTTATTATTAAAGCAAGAAAAGTGGTTTTTAAACATAAATTTAGTGTAGTCTACGTGCACATCGCTCATCAAGTCTATGGTGGTGTGTGGTAATGTCCCAGGCCTTCACATTCACTCATCACCTGCTCACTGACTCACCCAGAGCAACTCCCAGTTCTGCAAGCTCCAGTCAGGCGGAGCTATACAGGTGTTCCTTATTAAAAATCTTTTATACCTTATTTTTACTGTACTTTTTGTGCTTATTAATATTAACAGATACACAATTTAGATACATATTTGTATTTAGATATACAAATGCTTACCACCATGTTACAGTTGCATACAGTGTTCAGTACAGTAACATGCTGTACAAGTTTATAGCCCAGGAATAACAAGCTATATATCATATAGCCTAGGTGTGTCAGAGGTTGTGAGATCTAGGTTTGTGTAAGTACACACAATGACATTCACACAGGATGAAATTGCCTAACCACGTATTTCTCAGAATGTATCCCTGTTGTTAAGCCATTAATGACTGTTATTTATTCATTATATATGTGTATATACCTATGCATATATATACACATATATGTGTGTATATCTATATACTGCATATATATATGTTGTATTTATATATTGTTGTGTGTATTTATATATTTATAAATAAGTTGGTTTATATGAATTGAGTCAAACAAGTTTCACCCATTGTTTTTGTTGGATATGTCTTTCTAGTATCTTTTTTTTTTTTTAAAGACAGAGTCTCGCTTTGTTGCCCAGGCTGGAGTGCAGTGGTAGGATCTTAGCTCACTGCAACTCTGCCTCCCAGGTTCAAGCGATTCTTACAGCTCAGCCTCCTGAGTAGCTGGAACTATAGGCATGCACCACCCTGCCTGGCTAATTTTTGTATTTTTAGTAGAGACAGGGATTCACCATGTTGGCAGGGCTAGTCTCGAACTCTTGGCCTCAAGTGATCCGCCCGCCTCGGCATCCCAAAGTGCTAGGATTACAGGGGTGAGCCATGGCAACTGGCCTCTAATATCTTTTTATTTATGTCATCTGTATCTCTATTGTTTTCTTGCAGTTTATTTGTTGAAGAAGTTGACGCTAAGGGTTCTGTAAAATCTATCACATTTTAGAGTGGGCTGACTATATACCTGTGCTGTTTTTTAATATTTTTCTCCTTCCCCTGTATTTCCTATAAACTGCAACTGGAGCCTGAGGCTAGATCCCATTCAAGTTTGATTTTTTGGTGAGGCTATTTTGCAGAGTAGTTGAGTACTTCCTGTCACTTCACAGGCAGAGATATAAGACACACGGCATTTCTATTTGTGTGACATGACTTCCATCAGTAGATTCAGAATATACCAATGAAATCCTTTACATGTGGAACTCCCTGCAGCCTCTTGCCTAATGGCTTTAGCAGCCATCCATGACTATGGTGGGTTTTTTTTAACATGTCTACCTCCTAGATCAGACCGTATTTCCCAGAGTTCCCTTTTCCCATACGTTTCTGGCTAAGACGAGCCATGAGGGAGATTCTTGGGAGCTTTGGAAGATGGAAATGAGGCAGTAGCCATTTGGTAGGTCACACATGTGGGGCGCATCTGCTGGCCCCTCTGGTGGGCACGAGGCACAGCTGGCCTGCAGCTCCCTCACCTTCCCCTGCATATGCTTTCAGCTTCTCCCCAGCTTGGGCTAGTGTGCGTGCTCAGCCCAATTCAAAGAGCCCTGGCTTCTGCAGGACACGCAGACCATCAGCGTCAGAGAACTGACATAGCTCTCAGTCCATCTTCGTCAATTCCTGCTTGTTTTGCTCTCCGCAGTTTACATCCATCCCCCCGTTCCAGCTGCCTGCCCTGCGGACTTCAAGCTCTAGCCTCAAATTGGATGTTTTTTTATTAGGGGTTGCAAAATGGTGACATTCTAGTTGTAATATTCCTTCTGCATTAATTAGCTGACATTTCTGAGTTGCAGTCGAAATAGGAAAAGCAAAATAAATACTTATTTCCCTTCAGTTTTCTCCTTTATCGGTTTTCTACAATGAGTGGGTTCCTTAGCATTTTACAAAGGTGTTCACTTAGTTTTATTTATTTTCACTTTTTTTTAGCATTATGAACTTGCAGATTTTAATATATTTGGTGTGGCATTGCAGTTGTTATTACTATTATCATTATTGTTGCCATTAGGTTAAAATTGTCCTGTCTTTGACCAGTGGGAGAACACTGAAGTAGGCACCTGGATCTTTCTGATGCAATGCTTATGGTCTCTGATAGCTTGATGCCTTCTGGTACAATAGAATGTTCCAGGCCCCCTTCAATGTTTCCTGTCTCAGTCTTGAAATAATCATTTATCCAAGGAGGCATGGCTTTCTTGAGTTAGAAATTATATTTAGAGAATACAATCTGAAGATAAGGTTATTATTTTGGGGTTAGTCATGGCTTGCAGGCCTTTTCAATGAGCAGAGCAAGGAAATATGTTTATTTTTAAAGAAAATACATCCTAAGTTCTTATTATTATTATTATTATTTTTTTTTTTTTTTTTTTTGAGACGGAGTCTCGCTCTGTCGCCCAGGCTGGAGTGCAGTGGCTGGATCTCAGCTCACTGCAAGCTCCACCTCCCGGGTTCACACCATTCTCCTGCCTCAGCCTCCCGAGTAGCTGGGACTACAGGCGCCCACCACCTTGCCCAGCTAGTTTTCTTGTATTTTTTAGTAGAGACGGGGTTTCACCGTGTTCGCCAGGATGGTCTCGATCTCCTGAGCTCGTGATCCGCCTGTCTCGGCCTCCCAAAGTGCTGGGATTACAGGCTTGAGCCACCGCGCCCGGCCAAGTTCTTATTAATTTTATAAATCAAATTTAAGATTACAGGATTTTCCACTTGACTCATTCAATTTTATACTTACATCTCTCCTCTTCTACTGAAAGATGTGGTTCCTAAATATGTTACCATAATTATATATTTGAGATACATAGACACATGTATATGTGTGTATGTATGTATACATATGTGTATATGTAGTTTCAGAATAATGCCAATATAGCAATACATTAATATATATATATAATATGTATACTATAGTACTAATATAGTATTACTGTATAGAACACAATATATGTATATTCTGAAACATATATATATGCTATGGTTTTGATATAGTTCGTTTGTCCCCACCAAATCTCATGTTGAAATTTGATTCCAATGTGGGAATGTTGGAGGTGGGGCCTGGTGGGAGTTGTGTGGGTCACGGAGGTGGGGCCCTCATGAATAGATTAATGCCTTCCCTCAGGGATGAGTGAGTTCTCTCTCTATTAGTTCTACTGAGAGCTGATTTTTTAAAAAGAAAAAAGAAAAGCCTTGCTGGGTGCCGGGGCTCACGCCTGTAATCCCAGCACTTTGGGAGGCTGAGGCAGGCAGATCACCTGAGGTCAGGAGTTCGAGATCAGCCTGGCCAACGTGGTGAAACCTCGCCTCCACTAAAAACACAAAAATTAGCATGGTTTGGTGGCATGCACCTGTAATCTCAGCTACTCAGGAGGCTGAGGCAGGAGAATCGCTTGAACCCAGGAGACGGAGGTTGCAGTGAGCTGAGATCGTGCCACTGCACTCCAGTCTGGGAGACAGAATGAGATTCTGTCTCAAAAAAAAAATAAAAAATAAAAATAAATAAAAAGAGCCTGGTACCTCCCCCACCCCTTGCTTCCTGCCTTGCGTGTGATCTCTGCACACGCCAACTCCCCTTCACCTTCTGCCATGACTGGAAGCAGCCTGAGGCCAGGCCAACTCCCCTTCACCTTCTGCCATGACTGGTAGCAGCCTGAGGCCCTCACTGCATGCAGCTGCCAAGTCATGAAATTTTCAACTATCAGAATCGTGAGCCAAATTAACCTTTTTTCTTCATAAATTACCCAGCCTCAGGTATTCCTTTACAGCAACTCAAAATGGACTAAGACAATATACTTAATAGTTTCATAATAATAATAGTAGTAGTAGTGATATTATTATTACTGAGAACAGTTTAAGATTTATTTACAATCCTATTTATCCTTTGGATATATTCCTCTAAGATTGTACAGTCCAATTCCTCTGTTTTAAAAGCAATTAAAATTCACCTCACTCCTGTCAAGATAGCTACCATTAAAAAAAAAAAAAAAACAAGTGTTGGCAGGATGTGTAGAAATCAGAACCCTTGCATAGTGCTTGTGGGAATTTAGGGAGTGCAAAATGGTGCAGTCTCTATGGAAAACAGTGTGGAGCTTTCTCAAACAATTAAAAATAGAACTACCATATCATCCAGCAATCTCACTTCTGGATATTTCTCAAAAAAATTGAAATCAGGATCTTGAAGAGATATTAGCACTTCCATGTTGATTGCAACACTATTCACAATAGCCAAGATGCAGAAACAACCTAAATATCCATTGACAGATGAATGGGAAACCAAAATGTGGTCTATACATGCAATGGAATAATATTCGATCTTAAGAAAAGAAGGAAATCCAGGGCCGGGTGCAGTGTCTCCCGCCTGTAATCCCAGCACTTTGGGAGGCCTGGGCAACATGGTGAAACCCCGGATCTACTAAAAATGCAAAAAGTAGCTGGATGTGGTGGTGCACGCCTATAGTCTCAGCTACTCGGGAGGCTGAGGCACGAGAATCGCTTGAACCCAGGAGGCGGAGGATTCAGTGAGCAGAGATCGCCCCACTGCCCCACTGCACTCCAGCCTGGGCAACAGAGGGAGACTCCATCTAAAAAAAAAAAAAAAAAAAAAAAAAAAAAAAAAAAAAACACACACACACACATATACACAGAAGGAAATCCTGCAATGGGTGACAACACTAATGATCCTTGAGAGCATTATGCTGAATGAAATCAGCTGGTCACAGAAGGACACATACTGCATGATTCCACTTACATTAGGTATCTACAACAGTGAAATTCATAGAATCCAAGAGTGGAATGGTGGCCACTAGAGGCTGAGGAAAGGGGAAAATGGGGAGTTACAATCAACTGGCACAAAGTTTCGGTCAAGCAAGATGAATAAACTCCAGAGAGCGGCTGTCCAGCATTGTACATACAGTCAGCAATGCTGTGTTACACACTAAAAATGTGTTCAGCATGCAGATCTCATGTTAAGAATTCTTACCATAATAAATGAAAATAAAGTCATTGAACTTATTTCTTTCTCTATATTTAAACAATCAACCTGAAATATGCTTAGGTTTATTGCTTTTGTTTTGTTTTCACTGTGCAGGGACTGCAGTTTCTTGTTCAATTTTATTTAACTTGCTTTTATAATTATATATATCATTAGTATGGTTCCAAACTCAAATATATAAAATTAAGTTTTATAGGGATATAAAATATGTCCACAAATTATTTAACACACCCTTAAAAAGGCGAAGCCTGATTCCACTCCCTTTGAGTGTGGACTCAGTATCTTTTTGGTTTTGTTTTATTTTTTAAATAGAGACAAGGTCTTGCCATGTTGCCCGAAGCTGGTCTTGAACTCCTGGGCTCATGCAATCCTCCTGCCTCAGCCTCCCAGAGTGCTGGGATTACAGCCACCCCACGTTCACTATCTTGCTTCTAACAAATAAGATGCAAGTGACAGTATGTGACTTCCAAGACTAGGTCATAAAAGGCATTTCAGCTTTCCCTGCTTTTTTAGGATACCTTGTTATAGAAGCAGCCAGCTGCCATTTCATGAGGATGCTCAAGCAGCTCTGTGGGGAGAGAGGTCCATGTGGTAAGGAACTAAGGCCTCCTGTCAACAAGGAAGCAACTCGGGTGAGTGACCCATTATGCAAGTGGGTTCTTTAGCCCCGGTCAAACCTTTAGATGACTGAGACTCAGACCAATGTCTTGCCCACAATCTCATGAAATGCCCTGAGACAGAACCACTCAGCTAAGCAGCTCCTGGAGTCCTGACCCTCAAAATTTATGTGAGATGCTTCTATTGTTATTGTAAGCCACTAAATTTTTTGACTAATCTATTTTGTGGCAATAGTTAACAAATACAGGTGCAGTCGGACAAGTCCAGCTTACATTCCTGCCTCCTCCACCCCCCAAGGTAACCAATTTTTTACTTGCAAGGTTGTCCTTTTCCTGCTTTTTACTTTAAATATAAACAAATATGTAAACACTTCCATTATCCACCCTTTCTTAGACAAAAGAGTACCTTATGTTCGCTCTTCTGAGACTTGTAGTTTTCAATTAATAATATTTACTGGAAATCATTTCCAAGCAAAATGTAGAGCTGGTCTGCATTCTTTTCAAGAGTTGCTTAGTATTCCGTTCTGTGGATGAGCCACAGATTATCCAACCAATCCCCTATTTGTGTTGTGCGATGCTAGGCTTTAGAATTGCAAATAGCGCTGCAATGCATATGTTTTTTCACGGTTTTCCCAGTCTATCTTCAGAATAGGTTCTTACGTCCACTCCTTTTTGAATTGTTTCCTATTGCCTAGGCTGTCATGAATCTCGTTTCCCCTTTCTTACTTCAGAGTCTGTTTCAGAGAACGTAGGACTTATTTGCCTTTATTTTGTATTATTCTGAGTTTCCCATGTGTACCTTAGTTCTGTACATATGAGATTGTGCCATGGTTGCCCGTTTAAAGCAGCTATAGCTCTGACCTACTGCTGTCAGGATATTGGGTTTAATGCTGAGCTTGTGGGGATTAAAAAATATCTAAACTAGAAAAGGAGGGGGTGGCAAGCAGAGGGGATAATAATAAGCCAAAATTTTTCAGCAGGTATGCCAAACACGAAACAACTCTTCCTGCAAAAGAGAGAAAAATGTAATTCTCTCCACCCCTCTCAGGATGACAAGAAAGACAATGCTGCTGTCAGCCAAAATCTAAGATACGGAATAAAGGGTACTCAGGTTAGAGAGAGAATTCATTCCTAGGTCAGCCAGCAAAGCAGGCAGCAAACATCTTGCCAAGCACATTGGCTGGAAGTATAGCCTTTGCAGAGAAAGATTATATTTAAAGCAGTGTTGCTATGAGGTCACTACATATGATGCTACTGGTAAAGAATACTGACAAGCACATGGTAGCAATAGAGCCTCAGAAAACCCCTGCTCACTGATTAGCTTCACATTTTCATCACAATTATATTCTTTTTTTTTTTTTTTTTTTTTTTTTTTTTTTTTTTTTTTTTTTTTTTTTTGAGACGGAGTCTGGCTCTGTCTCCCAGGCTGGAGTGCAGTGGCCAGGATCTCAGCTCACTGCAAGCTCCGCCTCCCGGGTTTACGCCATTCTCCTGCCTCAGCCTCCGGAGTAGCTGGGACTACAGGCGCCCGCCACCTCGCCCGGCTAGTTTTTTGTATTTTTAGTAGAGACGGGGTTTCACCGTGTTAGCCAGGATGGTCTTGATCTCCTGACCTCGTGATCCGCCCGTCTCAGCCTCCCAAAGTGCTGGGATTACAGGCTTGAGCCACCGCGCCCGGCTCATCACAATTATATTCTTATCCTGGCCTTTCTCTTCTGTTTTCAGGTGAATTAAATGTCAGTGCATATGAGCCTTTATTTTTACAATAGATGAAATCCTTATAATGTTGCATATAAATCTACTTTTTATTATCAATGATAAAGTGTTTTTTTTTTTTTTTCCTCTGAAACATGGTCTCAGCTGTGTCAACCAGGCTGGAGTGCAGTGGTGTTACCATAGCTCACTGCAGCCTCAACTTCCCAGGCTCAAGCAATCCTTCCAAGAACCTGGACTACAGGTGTGCACCGCCACACCCAGTTAATTTTTCTAGTTTTTGTAGAGACAGGGTCTCACTATGTTGCCAGGGCTGGTCTCAAACTCCTGGCCTCAAGCAATCTTCCCACCTTGGCCTCCCAAAATGCTGGGATAACAGGCATAAACCTCTGCTCCTGGCCAACAATCTACTTTTATACACACAATGTGCAAGTCACTGAAGATGCAAGTGCATGCCCGTAATAGACACAATGTCCGAATTTTAGAAATTGATTATTTAGTTGGGGAAATCAGGTACAAACCCAAACATGAAAGAAATCACTAAAGGATTTGAGTGAGGAGCTCACTTGGGGTGCCACCTGCTGGAAATACCATTCAGAGGCTGGAAGAGCAAGTTGAACCCAGGATTTTGATGGTAGATAAATGGAGAAAAGGAAGGAAGGTTTTTGGCAGGAGTGGTGTGAGCTAAATTGGGAAACTGGTAATTTGCCATATTGTTAGATTAACTGCGATGAGAGAGGGGAGTATATCCCATCGGAAAAGAGGATTTTTCAGCTGGAGAGGAAGAGGGTGGCATGGGAGGAAGAGGGATCGGCAGGAGTGTGTAAGGTTGGAGGCAGGCAAGCAGAATCAATGTCTGTAAATAGAATGGCATTTTTCACACTTCAGATTGGGAGTCCAATGACAACTGATCACTTCAGAGCTGTTTCATCTTCATTTCTAATTAAAGTTTAATTCTACTTCAGCCTCAAGTGTCTGTCACCATTCAACTTCAGTACCTACGTATAAATACTGACAAAGAGTTGGCTTTCTATTCTTGTTAATCCTTTTTAGAAAAGTGAAGAAATGCTTAAAAGATAAACTAATGGCTGGTTAATTGGCTTCTGGCAAATTTCAGTCTTGCATTAGTAGGACTGCTCAAAGTGGGGCACGTCTGTATTTCCTCTGTATTTCCTCTGTGTGTAACTTATTCTAAGGAGCTCCAGGGTTTTTGTTTGCTTGTTTGTTTGTTTGTTTTTTTTTTTTTAACTTTCCTTCACGATCAGGAAACATCCCCAGCCCCAAGAAACTGGAGAATACCTGTAACTGCGATGCATCTCTATGTAATAGACTGGCAAAAGATAGCTCCCTTTTGCCCCAGGTTGCTTTTTATTTCTTTTCAGGAATGTGGGAGGAATGGAAACATCAGGGAGAAAAAACTTTTCCTCTACCCTTATGTTCAGTAACTAGAGGCCTGCAAATTGAACAACAGGTTAACAGGAGAAAAGGCACGCAGTGTTTACTAATATTTACATGTATGGGAGTTACTAGAAAAGAAACGAAGCTGAAAGTAGTTAGAAGCCAGGCACTATGGCTTGTGCCTGTAGTCCCAGCTATTCTGTAGGCTGAAGTGGAAGGACCTCTTGAACCCAGGAGTTCAAGTCCAGAAAGAAAGAAGAGAGAGAGAGAGAAGAAAGGAAAGAATGGAAGGAAGGAAGGAAGGAAGGAAGGAAGGAAGGAAGGAAGGAAGGAAGGAAGGAAGGAAGGAAGGAAGGAAGGAAGGAAGGAAGGAAGGAAAAGAAAGAGAAAGAGAGGAAGGAGGGAGGGAGGGAAAGAGGGAAAGAGTGGTTAGATTCTGGGGGCTTATATACCATTTTAAACAAAGAAAAGGAAGTTTGAGTTTCAAGGGATGTGAAATCATGAGTAAGTGACTAAGAATATGTGGGAGAACTAATGGAAGATGAGAGTTATTTTAGTAAAGTTTTTGTATGCAGACTTCTCTCAGTGCCGACTCTCCATCTCTGTGATAAGAGTCACTCTCCTCTTCCTGGTGCCAGGAGAAGGGGACACCACCATTAGGGAAATTTATGCCACCTTCTCAAAGATAAATTTATGCCCTGCTCTTAGATGGATAAGAGAAGGGCAGGAAACTCTTGTGCATCTGTTGATTCTCAATTGCCTTTGGCTCAAAATAACCCTCCAAAAGTGGCATATTTGGGGGTGGCATATCCTGATCCTCTTCAGAAACTAACATGTATTGCATGCCTTTTTCAAGAGCTGGGGTTTTTTTTTTTTCTTTTTTTTTTTCACGCACCACCTCATTTTATTATTACAGCAATCCAAGGAGTTGTGTTAGTCCCAATTTACAGGTAAAGAAAACGGAGACCCACAGAAGTGAAATAGCTTGCTTAAGATAACAAGCAAAGGCCAGGCACCGTGGCTCACGTCTATAATCCAAGCACTTTGGGAGGTCGAAGTGGGCAGATCACAAGGTCAGGAGTTTGAGACCAGCCTGGCCAACATGATGAAACCCCATCTCTACTGAAAATACAAAAATTAGCCAGACGTGGTGGCGCAAGCCTGTAATCCCAGATACTTGGGAGGCTGGGGCAAGATAATTGCTTGAACTTGGGAGGTGGAGGTTGTGGTGAGCCGAGATCGTGCCATAGTACTCCAGCCTGGGCGACAGAGCAAGACTCCATCTTGAAGTGGGGAAAAGATTACAAGCAAATAGGAGGCAAGGCCAGCAACAAACACACTTCAGCCTGATTTTAAAACCGAAGTTCTTTCCTCCATCCCACAGCACAATTCTCCCCTTGGAGGGAGAGTTGTAGATTTGCAGGCAGGAAGAGAGAGACTACAATATTTGAAGAGAGAGGGAGTGATAAATAAATGTTACCTACTAGTAAGGGGAAGAATTATGAAATAGTGCTATTACAGCTCAGCTCTGCACTGCCCTTCAGTTGCAAAGGTTGGTTATTGCTGGGAGATGAGGGTTTTTCCCGCATGGGGTTATTTGTTGTAGAGAATTTGTGGACCATATCACTAAATCACAATTGCTGCTCATGCTGTGAAGCTTTGCTGCCTGGAATGAGCCCATGCCCTCAACTCATTCTTCAAGACTCTGCACAGACATCCACTGTCCTCTGAATCCTCTCTTGGTGCTTTTCACATGGAGTCTCCTCCATCTACCTGCAACATCTGGGAAAGGATTCAGGTGTCAGTTTTAAAAAATAAGCCATCTTACCAATCACAAACCTATGTAGCCTCCCGAGCCCTCTGCTAAAGATTCCTGACCTTTTCTTGGTGGTTTACTTTTCGACAAACTGAGTAAGTCTGACATGGATGAATGTCTGGAAGTCCTTTCCCTTCTCTATTCTTTTCTCTATTTCTCTTCTCTATGCCCCCACATTCTTCTCTGTCTTGACCACCTGTCTGTCTTCTCTGCCAAGACCCCAACTCTATCCTAGAAGCCAAAAGTGAGCCTCGTGAAGTCGATTGTCCTTACCGTGCTGGGGTGGTGGCAGTGTGGCTGTGGTGGTCTCTGTGCCTGCTCTCGGTAGGGCAGCCTCTACAATGGTGCCTGCCCAGCTGGAGGCCCTTGGTAAGGATGCGCTGAATGATAAACCCAGGGACTATCCCTGCGGCCATTCATATTCTCTAGATTGGAAAATGCGCTAGACTTATAAAGATCTCTTACTGTTTTGTGTTTGGGTTTTTTTTTGTTGTTGTTGTTCTTGTTATTCACAATATTTCTGACCTCTTAAGACACCTTCAAAATGTCATTGCAGAGGGCATGTATAGTTTTGCTCACATAATGGCATTTACTGCCCCTTTGTGTCTTCACAATGTTCAGGTTTTCTTCAGGGAACAGGGAACCTACATACTCCAGTCTCAGCCCATGGGCTTTGGCCAGAGCTTTGTTAAAGAACTATGTTCCCTTGGCTGGAGCCCTTACCACGCACTGCTCACCCACATGTTAGCCTAGAAGGCCTCTTCCATGCCAGTTCTTTCTTTTCTTTTCTTTTTAAGTTTTGGGATATCTGTGGAGAATGTGCAGGTTTGTTACACAGGTATACATGTACCATGGTGGTTTGCTGCACCTATCAACCCGTCATCTAGGTTTTAAGCCCTGCATGCATTAGGTATTTGTCCTAATGCTCTCCCTCCCCTTGCCCCCAACCCCCCAACAGGCCCCAGTGCTTAATGTTCCCCACCCTGTATCCATGTGTTCTCATTGTTCAACTCCTACTTATGAGTGAGAATATGCAGTGTTTGGTTTTCTGTTCCTGTGTTAGTTTGCTGAAAATGATGCCTTCCAGCTTCATCCATGTCCCTGCAAAGGACATGAACTCATTCTTGTTTATGGCTGCATAGTATTCCATGGTGTATATGTGCCACATTTTCTTTATCCAGTCTATCATTGATAGGCATTTGGTTGGTTCCAAGTCTTTGCTATTGTAAATAGTGCTGCAGTAAACATATGTGTGCATGTGTCTTTATAGTAGAATGATCTATAATTTTTTGGGTATATACCCAGTAATGGGATTGCTGGGTCAAATGGTATTTCTGGTTCTAGATCCTTGAGGAAGTCTTCAACAGTGGTTGAACGAATTTACACTCCCACTAACAGTGTAAAAGCGTTCCAATTTCTCCACAGCCTCGCCAGCATCTGTTGTTTCCTCACTTTTTAATAATAGCCATTCTAACTCACGCCAGCTCTTTCATAAAGCTTTTCTGATCCCCCTACCCCAATACCCACTCTTGGGAGTCAACTTTTCTTCCTCTGCACTTAGAGAAAATATTTATACCTTTCTTATGCTACCTGTATTTTTATGTTCATTGTATCATATCAATTTTTATCATGTCTGATCTCCTAGAGGGCTGAGATTGTAGACTTTAAAAGTTAATGTCGGCCGGGCGCGGTGGCTCAAGCCTGTGATCCCAGCACTTTGGGAGGCCGAGGCGGGTGGATCACGAGGTCAGGAGATCGAGACCCTCCTGGCTAACACGGTGAAACCCCGTCTCTACTAAAAATACAAAAAACTAGCCGGGCGCGGTGGCGGGCGCCTGTAGTCCCAGCTACTCGGAGGCTGAGGCGGGAGAATGGCGGGAACCCGGGAGGCGGAGCTTGCAGTGAGCCGAGATCGCGCCACTGCACTCCAGCCTGGGCGGCACAGCGAGACTCCGTCTCAAAAAAAAAAAAAAAAAAAAAAAAAAAAAAAAAAAAAAAGTTAATGTCCCATTAATCTCTGCAACCCTATTATACGCTAGGGCACAATGGCATAATAATAGGTGCTATGTAAATATTGGTTAAGTAAATGATGCTGTGAGAAGACATATGGATGAACAGATTATTATAAAAATAAATGAGATTTGGCCGGGTGCAGTGGCTCATACTTGTAATCCCAGCACTTTGGGAGACCGAGGCAGGTGGATCACGAGGTCAGGAGATGGAGACCATCCTGGCTAACATGGTAAAACCCTGTATCTACTAAAAAAAAAAAAAAAAAATTAGCCAGGCGTGGTGGCGGGTGCCTGTTGTCCCACCTACTCGGGAGGTTGAGGCAGGAGAATGGCGTGAACCCGGGAGGCGGAGCTTGCAGTGAGCGAAGCTCGTGCCACTGCACTCCAGCCTGGGAGACAGAGCAAGACTCAGTCTAAATAAATAAATAAATAAGATTTATGTTTCTATTTCATTCTTCTTGAATTACGGCATTTTCCATTATCTTCCATAGGTCCCTCTTAAGTAAGCTTTCTGGGATTCTAACATTTATTAGTAAGGTGATGAACAATGACCTCAAGGAAAATTCCACATCATCAAAACGGAGCATTTCTATTCTATTAGCAGAGCAGTATTATCACAACTGTAATATTAAGGCATTTCACAATTTGAATTCATTATTCATTCCTTCATTCAACAAAAAGCATGCAGAAAGACAAAAGAAGTATAATATATGCTTCCTGCTCTTTCAGTCCATCTAGGAAAACTACAGACACGCTAATTAAAAGTTTACTAAGACAAAGCATCTGAGGACAGATCTCCGTGAAGGCAGGGATCAAGGAAAACTTTCAGTAAGAGGGATGGACCGAAACATTTCAAGCAAATTATGATTTGAAAGTTTATGATTATTTCAAGTACTGCCGTGGGACTCAATATTCATTTGAAATTTTCTGAATTTAACAACAGCCTTCTCTAGCCTAATAGGAGATTGAGAATAATTTAAATGTCTGTAGAACTATTTTTATATTTACATCAAATTTATAGCCTATAGTTCTGCCTGGGTGTAGTGGCTGATGCATATAATTCCAATACTTTGGGAGGCTGAGGTGAGAGGATCACTTGAGGCTAGGAGTTTGAGACCAGGCTGGACAATATAACAACACCCCATCCCTACAAAAATAAAAATAAAAATAATTTTTTAATTTAAAAAGTGTCTGTAGTTCTACATTTTCCTTGCCAACTTGCCCAGATAAATCTGAGAAACCATTAAAAAATGATTCATTGTCTAACAATGCAGTTGTCATCAGATCACAGGCACATGGCCATTAAGGTGAGGGGCTCTGCCTCCAAGAGGAAAGCAAACTCTTTGGATCCATCTCAGACGCTGGGTTCTGATGCTGAGTTGTCTATTTCTATCTCTTTCACTTCATTATCTAGAGATTTCAAGTTCCCACCCCAAGCTGGAAAGACACTTGCAAAATCATTTCATGTCATATGCTACAACATGGATAAACGTTGAAGACATTATGCTAAATGAAATAAGCCAGTCATGGAAGAACAAATACCGTATGATTCCACTTATACAAGGTATCTAAAGTGCTTCAATTCACAAACACAGAAAGTCGAATGGTAGTTGCCTGTAGCTGGAGAGAGCAGGGAAGGGAGATGATGTGGTTTGGATGTTTATCCCTTCCAAACCTCATGTTGACATTTGATGCCCAATGTGGGAGGTGGGGTCTGCAGGGAGTGTTTGGGTCATGGGAGTGGATCCCTCATGAATGGCTTGGTGCTGTCCTTGTGATAATTTGTGAGTTCTTTCTCAATTAGTTTTCTTGAGAACTGATGTTGAAATGAGCCTGGCAAATTTTCCTCTCTTTTTACTTCTCTCTTGCCCAGTGATACCTGCTCCCCTTCACCTTCCATCATGAGTGGAAGCTCCCTGAAGCCCTCACCAAAAGCTGAGCAGATGCCAGTGCCACACTTCTTGTACAGCCGACAGAATCATGAACCAAATAAAGCTCTTTTCTTTATAAATTACCCAGTCTCAGGTATTCCCTTATAGCAACACAAATGGACTAAGTAAGGCAGGGGAGTTGTATAAAGTTTAATAGGTACACAGTTTCAGTTTTACAAGATGAAAAAGTCCTGGAGATTGGTTGTACAACAATGTAAATACACTATACACTTAAAAATGGTAACATGGTAAATTTTACATTTTGTGATTTTTTAAAAACCATAGTTCAACAAAAAATCATTCCATGTCATTCTCTGCCTTCAAACTGGACAAAACTTTGATGTGTCCCAAACAGATGGGTTCCTCTTGTGTGCCTAATGATCTTGAGAAAATACTGCACCATCTACTTCCTGCCACCATACATACAAGTGCTCTCACCCCTCTCTATGGGGTTTCTATTTAGATACACCAGAATGCCTTTTGGGCAGTGTAGTCTCTTTCCAAACGTTGAAAAGGAAAAAGAAAAAAAAAAAAACTAAATTCCTACCTTAGAAGGCAATTTTAGAACCATGGTATGAAATCACTGTTTCCTTCCTGTCTTCCTTTCTGCAAGCAGAAGCAGGAATGAGACATTCACTATTATGCTTAGACTAGGTCAAAAATCATTTTTTTAAAAGAAGCAGCTGTGGACATTAATACCTATAGCACGCTCTGTATGCAAAGCAAATTTCAAAGTGCTTTTACATATATTCACTCATTTAATCCTCATAACAACCCTGTTGGGTAAGTACTCCTACCATCACACCTATTTTATAGACGAGGAAATTTTGGCACAGAGGTTTTAGGTAAATTACCCAGTTAAATTCTGGTTTCACCACTCCATAAAGTGCAGAAACCAGGATGTAATCCCAGGCAGTCTAGCTCCTACAATGAAAATGCTCTAAAACATCAGCCGGTACAGCTCGTAGACCCAGTCAAGGAGGGGTTCCCATCCTTTTCCCCACACTCCAGGGGATCCCACACTCTGGTTTCCCATCTGGCTCCCATGGGCCAAGAAGCCATGACCAGCTGAATCCCATGCCAGGTACCCCTGCTCTCGGTATTCTCTATGCAAATAGCCCCAAACCTGCTTCTAGGGCCTCCACAGCCTCCTTTCTTAAGCCCATCCCCCGAGAGTGCCACTGCACCCACCCCAGCTGTGCACTGCTGGAACCAAGAGGCAGCCCAGGGGTGACTGCAGGGAGTAGGATGGAGCTCCAATGTGTGGCTACACTGCCCTCACAGGCAGGTCAGAGCCAGAAGTGAAAAGGGAAGGGAGAAGGCTGCAGGCTGGGGCATAAGGAGCCAAAAGCCAGCTCTCCCCACAACCCATGTTCTTTTTTTTTGAGACAGAGTCTCGCTGACACCCAGTCTGGAGTGCAGTGATGCAGTCTTAGCTCTCTGCAACTTCTGCCTAACTGGCTCAAGTGGTTCTCATGCCTCAGCCTTCCGAGTAGCTGTAATTACAGGTGTGTGCCACCATGTCCAGCTAATTTTTGTATTTCTAGCAGAGACAGGGTTTCACCGCGTTGGCCAGGTTGGTCGTGAAGTCCTGGCCTCAAGTGATCTTGGCCTCTCAAAGTGCTGGGATTATGGGAGTGAGCCACCACGCCTGGCCATGCCCCATGTTCTGACACGCAACTCTAAGGGGTCCAATAATTCTCATTATAAACTGGGCCTTCTAGGTCGTTATACAGATCTATGTGTTAAAGTAGAAGAATAGGACATATTTAATGAACAATTTGTTTTCTGGTTCAGAACTTTAATTATTCAGAGGTAAGTGGGCTTCCAGATGGAGTCTTGCCTCAGGCCACAATGTTAGGGGTGGGCCTATTTCATATGAATCTGCTTCTCATAGAGTTCATGGAGTACCCCTCATGGAGTACTCCCTGGTCAGGCACTGCTATGAGCACTGCTATGAGCACTTTACATATATTCTTACCTTGTCTTCATAACAGTAAAATAAGACAGAAATCTCCAGGTCCCACATGAAAGTTGTGATCAGAAGTTGTGTAAGAGTGGGATTTTTCTCATGTCCCTTATCCTGCAAGAAGACTGGTCTATAAAAAAGATAACTCTCTCTTGCGACTCTAAATATCTTTTAAAAATACTAAATAAACCCAGGAGTTTGAGACCAGCCTGGGTAAAATAGGGGAGACCCCATCTCTACAAAAAAGTTAAAAAATTAGGCAGGCATGGTGGCACACACCTGTGGTCCCAGCTACTCAGGAGGCTGAGATGGGAGGATCGCTTGAGCCTCGGAGGTCAAGGCTGCAGTGGGTTGTGATTGTGACTCTGCACTCCAGCCTGGGCAACAGAGCGAGACCCTGTATCAAAAAAAAAAAAAGCCCATTAAGGAGAACTGTAGTCATATCTAGATTTTTGGACAATCCCACTACATTATTTTCCTATCCTGCTCAAATGAAAACAGCCAGGACAACTATTAAGCTGCCCTGATAGAAGGAGCTGAACCAACCTGGATGCCACCCTTGAGAAGGATGGCAGGAACTCAGGTCTCCTCCCATGGATCTAAGGCAGGGGCGCTGCTGCCTGACACTACAGTGAGACGCAGTGTGGCCTGTGTTTTCTGTGGGACTATTCTTTCCAAAATGATCTCATTTAATCTCATATCATCTTGAGATCAGAAAGTTCAGGGACTCTTTGCTCATGCTACAGAAAAGAAAATGGACTCAAGGAGTACTCAAATGTGCTGCCCAGGAAATTTGAATCTGTTGCTGATAAAACCAGGCCTGGCTTCCAGGTAATGCTCTTGTTCCCAAGTTATCACCCTCGTCTAATAGAAAATCCTAGCCCAATTGCCCACCTTAGGTGATAGATAATAATTTTGCCTTTGGGGAGGCCTTAATTTTTTCTAAATGCACTGAATTAAAATGCCTTTGTCCTTTTCTTCAGGTATGTATCAAAAAGGCAGGTCGGGCCCAGTGGCTCATTTCTGTAATCCCAGCACTTTGGGAGGCCAAGGAGGGAAGGTCACTTGAGCCCAGGAATTTGAGACCAGCCTGGGCAACATAGCGAGATTCCAACTCTACTAAAATTAAAAATAAAAAATGTTAGCTGGGTTTGGTGATGCATGCTTATAGTCCCAGCTACTTGGGAGGCCAAAGCAGGTAGATCACTTGAGCCCAAGACTTCAAGATCAACCTGGTCAACATAGTGAGACACCCATCTCTACAAAAAAAAGAAACAAAACTTAGCCTAGTGTCTTGTGCCTGTAATCCTAGCTACTCAGGAGGCTAAGGTGGGAAATTGCTTGAACCTGAGGGGTCAAGTCTGCGGTGAGCTGTGATTGTACCACTGCACTCCGGCCTAGTCAAGAGATCAAGACCCTGTCCAAAAAGAAAAAAGAAAGAAAGAAAAGAAAAGGCAGTTGCGGATGTCTAAAACAATTGCAACATCAATGCTGAAGGAGAGTGTACCAGGGGTTGGAAATCAAGATGAGACAGCAAATCTAGCAGCTTCCTTCCACCAAGTTGAGTGAATAGGCTATTATCAAGAGGCAGTGAACCTAGCAAGACTGTTACATGGAGGATCGAACTACCACACAATTCTTAGCCCCATTGTTTTCTTCTGCCCATAACTGTATGAGGCATAACAACCTAATACAACTAGAGCAATGTCTTTCCCTACAAGTGCCTCTCCAATTTCTCTCTAGTGACTCAGGTGTGGTCATTATGGAGATGGAGAGAGTGAGAGTCGCCAGAACTCAGCACTAGCCATGTTCCAGCTCTCATATAATTGCCTTTTTTCAGATGTAAAGTCATAAATGGAATGAGGATAGGTGGGTGGTCTTTTCCCAGAGCCATTATCAATAACCTCTTTCCGAGGCTGGCCTGCTTTGTCCTCTTAGTTAAAAAATAGTAAGAGAAGGAGGAGGAGAGGTTGGGGGAGGGAGGATGAGCAGGAAATAGCTTGCCTTTTTTCCCCACTTAAGCTGGAATCTGGGAATTTGCCTCTGGCTTTCCCTTTCCAACCAAGCA
This sequence comes from Rhinopithecus roxellana, assembly GCF_007565055.1. Taxonomy (NCBI): domain Eukaryota; kingdom Metazoa; phylum Chordata; class Mammalia; order Primates; family Cercopithecidae; genus Rhinopithecus; species Rhinopithecus roxellana. The sequence goes on from NC_044563.1 coordinate 73,529,199, forward strand.
AAAAAAATTTTTAAAGTGAAGTCTAAAGACAGACCAATGAATTTAGTGAAGAGTTTTCCATCTGGGCTGGGCACAGTGGTTCACACATTTGGAGGCCGGGGTGGGAGCATTGCTGGAGTCCAGGAATTCAAGACCCATCTGGGCACCATAAGAAGACATGCATCATCCCTACACAAAATGAAAAATTAGCCTGGCATGATGGCATACACCTGTAGTCCCAGCTACTCGGGAGACTGAGGTGGGAGAATTACCGGAGCCCAGGAGCTCAATGCTGCGATGAGCTGTGACCATGCCAATGCACCCAGCCAAGGCAATAAAGACCCTGTCTCCAAAAAAAAATTCAATCTAAATACTTTGTAGAGGCTGGAAAGAGGCATAAGATTAGATTATAATTGGAGCAAAAATAGTTTTTGTGTTGTTTCCGGGCATGTGGTTTCTTGTCACCAGATTGTGCCCAGAGTTTCTTCACCTGAGATTATCCAGACTGCATCCACCTGGCCCTCTTGCATCCCATATTTGTATTTTAATGCTCACCGTGTTGCACAGTAATTTCGTTAACATCTTAGGTCAAGTTCCCCAGGAAACAAACTCTAAGAGGGAGATGTGAATGCAGAAGGTTTATGGGGCACGTTCTGAGAAACACCCGTAAGGGAGTGAGGGAAGTGGAATTGGGCAAGGGAGAAGCCGAACTGTTGTGTTGCAATCGAAGCCACATGGAACCTGGAGCTGGGAAGGCTCTTCAGAGTCATCCCAAACTGGGATGGTGACTTGGGCTTCTGTAGCTCCATATAGACGGGTCACTGGATGGGGGCTGTCTCCAGTGAGGAAGGAAGAGGTAACTTTGGGCCAGGCAGTCCCTTGAAGCCAAGAGTAATTCCTAGAGAAGGATGGAGATGTAAGCCAGAAATCAGAGGGAGTAAGTACGTTGGTCCTGAAGGGGGAATCTGGGTAGCCTGCCACATGACTCACTCTAGCTAGGTACTTCTTCCTCCTCGCCAGAATAATGCCTTGTTGATGAGGCAGACATCTGGTATGTTTGTTTCCCAATTGTATCCTCAGTGCCTACAGCAGTACTTGGCACATAATAGGCACTCACTATAGCATTGTGGAAGTCACAGTGAATGAATTAACACTTTTTACTCTACATAACTTCTTTATTGTTTTAAAATGATGGATAATATATTCATATTACACATTTTCCCCAGAAATATTTAAACAACTATCTCCTGAGACCCAAGGACAGTCTTCTATGCAACTATATTAAAATGATCACCATTATGAGATTTACATTGATAGAATACTATTATCCAACATAATCTGTATTCAAGTTTTTCAATTGTCCTAATAATGTAAGAAAGCTTTTTATCTTTCTTTCTTTTTAAATCCAGAATCCAGTCTAGATTTACACATTGTATTTAGTGGCCATGTCTCTTTAGTATTTCTTTCTTCTTCTTTTTCTGTTTTTTTTTTTTTTTTTGAGATGGAGTCTCGCTCTGTCGCCCAGGCTAGAGTGCAGTGGCAAGATCTCGGCTTACTGCAACCTCTGCCTCCCAGGTTCAAGCAATTCTCTTGCCTCAGCCTCCCAAGTAGCTGGGATTATAAGCACCCGCCATCATGCCCAGCTAATTTTTCTATTTTTGCAGAGATGGGATTTCACCATGTTGTCCAGGCTGGTCTTGAACTCCTGACCTCAGATGCTTCACCCTCCTCTCTTTAGTATTTCTTACTCCGGAAAGCTCTTCAGCCTTTTAAAAAGTCTGTCATGGGCCGAGCATGGTGGCTTATGCCTATAATCCCAGCACTTTGGGAGGCCGAGGTGGGTGGATCACTTGAGCCTAGGAGTTGGAAAACAGCCCGGTCAACACAGCAAAATCCCATCTCTATAAAAAATACAAAAACTAGCAAGGCATGATGGCCCAAGCCTGTGATCTCAGCTACTCTGGAGGTTAGGTGGGAAGATTGCTTGAGCCTGGGAGGTGGAGATTGCAGTGAGCCAAGACCTCACTAATGCACTTCAGCCTGGGCAACAGAGTGAGACTTTGTCTCAAATAAATAAATAAAAGTAAAAATGACATGGCTTTTTTTTTTTTTTTTTTTCCTCTCCGTCACCCCAGGCTGCCGTGCAGAGGCACGATCTCGGCTTACTGCAACCTCTGCCTCCTGGTTCAAGCGATTCTCCCACCTCAGCCTCAGGAGTAGCTGGGACCACAGGTGTGAACCACAAGAACTGGTTAATTTTTGTATCTTTAATAGAGACAGGGTTTTGCCATGTTGGCCAGGTCAGTCTCGAACCCCTGCACCTCAGGTCATCTGCCCACCTTGGCCTCTCAAAGTGCTGGAATTACAACGTGAGCCACTGCACCTGGCCAACATTGGTATTCTGGAACGGCTTGAACTAGTTGTTTTGTACAGTGTCCCTCAATTTGAATTTGGCTAATTTTTTCCTCAAAATGCACTCAAGTCATACTTTTGTTTTTGTTTTTGTTTTGTTTGTTTTGAGATGGGGTCTTGCTGTCACCCAAGCTGTAGCTCACTGCAGCCTCAAACTCCTGGGCTCAAGTGATCCTCCTGCCTCAGCCTCCCCAGCAGCTGGGAATATAGGCATGCACCACAACACCCAGCTAATTTTTTAAAAAATTATTTTTAGGGATAGGGGTCTTGCCATATTGCCAGGCTGGTCTCAAATTTCTGGCCTCAAGTAATCTACCTGCCTCAGCCTCCCAAAGTGCTGGGATTACAAGCGCAAGCCACCACACCCACTGGTCATACATTTTTGACAGGAATACTATATATGTGGTATTGTGTTCTTTTTGTGGATCACACCAGGACGCAAAAGCTTATCCCATTACTGGTAATGTTAAGTTGGCTCACTTGGTTAGGACAGTGTCTGCCGGACTTACCCATTTTGTCTCTTTTTCTCTTTGTACTTAGTAAGTGATTTGTGATGTGAGACTTTGATAATTGTGTGAATATCCTGTTCTCCCAAATCGTTCTCCCCATGATTTTCGCATCCATGGATGATTCCTGCATAGATCAAACAGATCGAGTATTACTGTGGTGGTTACAAAATAAAGTAACACTTTTGGAAATAAAAATATCTCACCTGATTGGCAAACAGTAGTCGTGATTAGAAATTGTGTATATGTGTGTGTGTGTGTGTGTGTGTGTGTGTTTTGTTTTCTTTGAGACAAAGTCTCACTCTGTCACCCATGCTGGAGTGCAGTAGCGCGATTTTGGCAACCTCAGCCTCCTGGCTCAAGCAACCCTCTCATCTCAACCTCCTGAGTAGCTAAGACTACAGGTGCACGCCACCATGCCTGGCTAATTTTTGTATTTTCAGTAGAGATGGGGTTTCGCCATGTTGCCCAGGCTGGTCTCGAACTGTCTCTACCTCCCAAAGTCATAGGATACAGGTTTGAGCTATCACGGCTGGCTGAGAAATTCTATATGTTATAAAGCCATCATAATGGTATTATTCCATACAATGCCTCAACAGAGGTACAACTATGGCCTGGAAATGCTTCACCAGACTTGGAGAGCTTTTAAATTAGTCAGGAAGTTGTATGTTTAAGAGAATCTACTCCTTACCAGAAGATATGAAAAATGGCAGTCCTAGACAAAATGACATTTATTTTCAGTGTGTTTTTGATCTACCTTTCAGCATCTAATTTCTTTCTTAAACACCCATATAAGCCTCCTCCTCTGCCTCCAGTTGGTCCTGGAGCCCTCAGGTTCCAACTCTTTCCCTTAGTAAAACCCACTGTTACAATTTTTTAACTATAAAATAATTGGCATTTAGATGTAAATAACTACTAAGACTCAATGACCACTTTGCATTATCTTATTAATTGACAAATAATAATTGTACATATTCTTAGAGTACATAGTTCATTACATATAACATGCAGTGATCACATCAGGGTACTTAGCATACCCATCATCTCAAACACTTAGTTCTTTCTGTGGGGAGCATTCAATATCCTCCTTGTAGCTATTCGAAACTATAAATTATGGCTAACTATAGTCATCCCACAGTGCTGTAGATCACCAGAACTTACTCCTCCTATCCAGCTGTAATTTTCTATCCTTTAACAAGTCTCTTCCTCCCTTCCCCCAATTTGCATTTTAATGAGAACAACTCAATTCAGAAAGCATTTGTGAAGTACCCTTCAAAATGTTTTATTGAGTGAGCTGGAGATGAAAAACAGAAACTCATATTATTCTCGAGGTCAAATCAGAATTAGGCTCTGATCCAAATGGGGTCAACCAAATAATTCTGTGTGTCACACCCTGGATGTGTACTGGGCTTGAGGATGTGGGTGGGCGAGCTGGTGAGTGGGATTAGATGCCTCTCCCTTTCTTGTGGTTTTTTGTTTGTTTTTGTTTTTTGTTTCTCTCTCTCTCTCTCTCTCTCTCTCTCTCTCTTTCTCTCTCTCTCTCTCTCTCTCTCTCTCTCCCCTCTCCTTCTTTCTTTCCTTTGAGATGAAGTCTCGCTCTGTCGTCCGGGCTGGAGTGCAGTGGCACGATCCCTCCTCACTGCAACCTCTGCCTCCCAGATTCAAGCAATTCTCCTGCCTCAGCCTCCTCAGTAGCTGGGATGTTTTGTAATTTTAGTAGAGACGGGGTTTCACCATGTTGACCAGGCCGGTCTAGATCTCCTGACCACAGGTGAGTCACCCACCACAGCCTCCCAAAGTACTGGGATTACAGGCGTGAGCCTCCATGTCCAGCCTCCTGTGTCCTTTTTCTCTCTGGTGCAGTGAACATGAAGAGACTGGGAAGATATCCGAGATTGTTGGGTCATCAGCTATCTCAGAGAGATAAAAAGACTCTAGTGGGCTGAGCGCGGTGGCTCACTCCTGTAATCCCAGCACTTTGGGAGGCCAAGGCGGGCGGATCACGAGGTGAGGAGATCGAGACCATCCTGCCTAACATGGTGAAATCCCCCTCTGTACTAAAACTACAAAAAATTAGCAGGGCCTGGTGGCGAGCGCCTGTAGTCCCAGCTACTCGGGAGGCTGAAGCAGGAGAATGGCGTGAACTCGGAAGATGGGGCTTGCAGTGAGCCGAGATCGCGTCACTACACTCCAGCCTGGATGACAGAGCGAGACTCCATCTCAAAAAAAAAAAAAAAAAAAAAGCAAAAGCTCTAGTGAACGGAATGTCAGTGAGGAGATGAGTGTTCTCATCTCAATTTTTTTTCTATTTTAAATTTATTTTTTTCCAATCACAAAAATAATTGTGGTACAAATTTCAAACAAAATAAATGAAGCTGTGGAAAGGAAAGCATACTTCTATAGGCCTCACCTATGAGGCTGTTGACTATTTATAGCAGAGAGGTGTATGCAGCCTCATTCTTCTTATGTATTTCTAATCATCTGTCGATCTATTTATCCATCTCGCTACATACATATATATGTAAATATTCATGTTTACACATTTTAAAAGGCTTTTTCTATGTAGACTTATAGATTAATTGTAGATAACTGATATATAAAGTGACATGTAAGTATAAATAAAAGGACAGGTTGCCTTGATAATTTTTTTTTTTTTTTTTTTTGAGGCAGAGTCTCGCTCTGTCGCCCGGACTGGAGTACAGTGGCCGGATCTCAGCTCACTGCAAGCTCCGCCTCCCGGGTTTATGCCATTCTCCTGCCTCAGCCTCCCGAGTAGCTGGGACTACAGGCGCCCACCACCTCGCCAGGCTAATTTTTGTATTTATAGTAGAGATGGGGTTTCACCGTGTTAGCCAGGATGGTCTCGATCTCCTGACCTCGTGATCTGCCCGTCTCGGCCTCCCAAAGTGCTGGGATTACAGGCTTGAGCCACCGTGCCCGGCAATTAAATATTTTTATTATATTTTAAATTAACTTTTAAAAATTTGTGTCAGGTATTTATAGCTTAAAAAGTCAAATTGCTGTACAAGGTTTGTCATGGAAAAGAGCAGTCGCCCATCCTACGCGCCCGCACTCTCCAATTCCCCCTCCCAAAGTCATTCGCTTTATGCTCTCTTAGCTATTTGTTTCCACAGTTCTAGATGACTCGTTGACACTGTTTTTTCTGGGTTTTCAGTCTTAGAGCTTCTCTATTTGATGTCCTACTGTGGAAAACAAGTGTTTGGTTCTTTTATATCTCCCTACACAACACATGCATTTTCTCACACATGCTTCCTCCTGTTTGTTCTATAACAAAAATATAATTATCATCTCAGATTACAATGAAACGTTCACATTGCAATGGTTATGTAATTATTGTTCAAGTAGTTATGTAGGGCACTATGATTTCATTTCTTTTTTTTTTTTTTTTTTTTTGAGACTGAGTCTCACTCTGTCATCCAGGCTGGAGTGCAGTGGTGTGATCTCGTTTCACTGCAACCTCTGCCTCCTGGGTTCAACTGATTCTCCTGCCTCAGCCTCCCTAGTAGCTGGGACTACAGGTGCCCACCACCACGCCCAACATTTTTCTATTTTTAGTAGAGATGAGGTTTTGCTGTGTTAGCCAGGCTGGCCTCAAACTCCTGACCTCAGGTGATCTGCCCACCTTGGCCTCCCAAAGTGCTGGGATTACAGGCATGAACCACCACGACCAGCCTCATTTCTTTTCCTGAGTAATTTTTGTTTTGCTTGGTGTCAATAATGCTTCTATTTCTTCCTTTGCATAATTTTCTAACTACCTTTCATTAATGCATCGCCACTGAGCCAGCAGTATAAATCTCTTCTCACTCTAGGCATTTACATTAGAAACAGTAGATTTTTTTAAAACTAACATTTGTATCTAGAACCTCTTTCCATATAAGCATGGGGATAACTTATTTTTATTATTGGTCTATAATTCATTTGATCGACTGCCAATTCATGGATATTTGGATTATTGCCAACCCTTTTTGTTGTTAAAGGAATGACAAAAGAAACACCCTCCAGTGAACATTTCTGTGAACATTCGTGGGCATTTCTTTTTTTTTTTTTTTTTTTGAGACGGAGTCTTGCACTGTCACCCAGGCTGGAGTGCGGTGGCCGGATCTCAGCTCACTGCAAGCTCCGCCTCCCGGGTTCACGCCATTCTCCTGCCTCAGCCTCCCGAGTAGCTGGGACTACAGGCGCCCGCCACCTCGCCCGGCTAGTTTTTTTTTGTATTTTTAGTAGAGACGGGGTTTCACCGTGTTAGCCAGGATGGTCTCGATCTCCTGACCTCGTGATCCGCCCGTCTCGGCCTCCCAAAGTGCTGGGATTACAGGCTTGAGCCACCGCGCCCGGCCATTCGTGGGCATTTCTGAACAACAGATTTTAGAAGTGTAATTGCTGGATGCATTTGAAGTTTCACTGCTGTCTGAAATGTGCATGAGCAGCAGGTACCTGAGCTCTGTCAGATTCTGCCTGGGCAGACTTGGCCCCCTGCTCTCCCAGAAACCAGATGCTGGGAAACAGCAGCCTCTCCATTCATGATGCAGATGGAGCCCTTGGGTCATGTTTAGAGCAGAGTATTGATTTCAAGATTCTGCTCAAAGCAGTCAGCGATGTACAGCTGAAGATGAGATGGATCCACACAGCAGGAGTTTAAAATCCTTTGTGATGAGAGAAACAATGGCACTGAGGAGGAACCAGCTGTGCTTTCCTTTCCTCTGAAGTTGGAAACAAATAAGATGATCACGTGACATCTAATGTTTGCTCTGACCATCTTCATGGGCACCAGTGAACATCCCCCTTACACAGTAAACAGTATTACACGAATAAATAGAAGCGAACAGAGACAGTAGCAACTACCAAGGCTCTGATGAAATCATGATTACATATGTCTCAAGTTCGGTGACAGCACCGAGGCGACCACTCAGAAGTGACTGTCAGTCTCACCTCCTTGCCTGCCCAGAAATCCAATCCTCCCATGGCAAGCTCACGGGCAACCCCTGCCTGGCCTGTGCACTCCCCTGTCCACCTGGCAGCTGTCTACTGACCCCTGATGCACCTACCATTTGGGAAGGAAAGTAGATGCAGTTATATTATTAAAATCTGTGCTTCAAATAGGAAGGTGGGAAAGAAGCTCAACGTCCTGGCTGAGGAAGTCATGAGGTTACAAAAAAATTTTTTTAGCATTGCATTTATTTCACTTTCTGAGTGGTCCACATACCAAGTTGGGTTAAAATATGAGGACAAAACAGAAACAAAACCACAAAGACAAAACAGAGAACCCAGCACCTAACACTTTCTTAATGTTTTGTGAACTTCCTGTTGGATCTACTTAACTCCATTAAAGAGAATTATACATTACTTGTCCTTTTTTTTTTTTTTTTTAAGACAGGGTCTCACTCTGTTGCCCAGGCTAGAGTTTAATGGTGTAATCAGGACTCACTGCAGTCTCAACCTCCTCCTGGGCTCAAGCAATCTCCCACCTCAGCCTCCCAAGTAGCTGGGACTATAGGCACACACCACCACACCCAGCTAATTTTTGTATTTTTAGTGGAGACAGGGTTTTGCCATATTGCTAAGGCTGGTCTTAAACTCCTAGGTTCAAACCATCCACTTACCTCAGCTTTCCAAAGTGCTGGGATTACAGGTGTGAGCCACTGGGCCCAGTCTTCATGTATGCATTGTTTCAAACAGCAAGGTAATCTATCTATAACATATTTCAAACAGAAATTACCCGTAATAGGTGTCATTTATTGAACATTTTCAAGAGACAAGAGTTTTATATGTATTATCTTATTTGGATGCTCACAACTCCTTGAAGTTTAAAAATTGCACTAATGGCTGGGTGCAGTGACTCACACCTGTAATCCCAGCACTTTGGGAGGCCGAGGCGGGTGGATCACCTGAGGTCAGGAGTTCGAGACCAGCCTGGTCAACATGGTGAAACCCCGTCCTACTAAAAATACAAAAATTAGCTAAGCATGGTGGCGGACACCTCCTAGCTACTTGGCAGGCTGAAGCAGGAAAATTGCTTGAACCCAGGAGGCAGAGGTTGCAGTGAACTGAGACTGAGCCACTGCATTCTAGCCTGGGTGACAGAATGAGACTCTGTCTCAAAAAAAAAAAAAAAATCGCATTCATATTTTAGCCCCAGTTTGTAAATGAGGAGCCAAAACCAAGAGAAGCTGAAGACATCACCCAAGATCACAGGCTAGTAAACCACAGGATTGGAGCCCAGAATCCTGACTCCTGAGCCCATATCGTGCACTACAATAACTACTTTAATTTCTTCAAATTACCTTCCAGTCTTCATCCACATGCATGTGGGTTTTGACAGTTATATTAAAGTGTACAAAGTATTTTGTGCTCCACTCCCCCGTGCCTGTTTATCATATCAAATATGTTTCCGTGTTTCTCCCCAGTCAGTATATTTGTAATTTGCATTTTAATAGGTTCATAGTATTTCATTGAATCATCCTGGCATCATTTAGCAAGCCATTTCCTCCTGTTGCAGTTTTATATCTCGCTATTTTTGTTAGCATAGATAATACTGTAATGAACTTCTTTGGGGTCTCAGCTTTGGTTTTAAAAACATATATTTCCTTAGGAGAAATTCCTAGGAGTAGGATTTGCCACATACTATCATATTGCTTTCAAGAGTGTGGGACTAATTTACAGCGCTACCAGAAGTAAATTAGTAGATACATTTCACTGTATACTCACTAAAATTAGCCTAATGGAGCACTTTCAAACAGAAATATAAAATAAATGGGGTATTATCATGATTATCGTTGCAATGAAAATTACCACCAGAAATCACATTGTCCGCAGAGCCTCTACTCCTTTTTTCTTTGTAGTTTTCTTCCCTGTGGCTTCAATATCCTCATCTGATGTCACAAGTGCTATGTTTGGCTTCTTTACAGGACACCAGCAACGAGGATACAAATTGAAAAAGGCCATTATTCAGATACTAACAGCTGGCGCTAACGTTGCTCCTTCTCCTGCCTTCCCAATTTCTATTCCCTCTTACATGAACAAAAGACTTGGGAACATCTTGACTCTTGCCCTCACCCCAGTTCCCAAATCAGTTATCACAGCTTCCACCATCTCCCTTCCAAAGCTTACCCATCCTCTCCATTTCCAGTGTTACTGTGCCGAATCTGATCCTTGCAATCACAACCCGCACACAAATTTTACAACAGGACACCCTTCTTGCTCTGAATCACCCTACGCACAGCTCCCAGGTGAACCTTCCTAAATCACAGCCTCTGGTCATGTCATTTCTCAGCCCCAAAGTCTGTACCGGTTATCAGGAGCCCCTGAAATGGCACCCAAACCGGCGTCTACTGCGCTCCCAAATGTGCATCTTCTGCTTCCCTGCCTTGCCTGCCAGCACTTGTCTCCATACTAGTTTCCTGGAAGCCTCAATATTCCTTGAAACGTAGTCTTTACGGTCAAACACGGTATCTCTGCTGGGAGGGCCCACCACGCAGAAGCTCAGGTACAGCCTTTCCCCTCCATTCATCTGCTTTGAATCCCTTTAGCTGGGGGAGCAAGGCAAGTCTCTCACACATCTTTAAAGCCACCGAGGACACAGCCTCTCAATAGCTTCTCTGCCTTGAGCTTTGCCAACTCCCTTTCCGGATCCAGCCTCCACTCAGTTGCTAGAGTGAGCTGTCTACACTGCAGGCTGGGTCACAGTCCTCCCGAGTTCCCCACTGTCTCCGTAGCGTGTTATCCCAGGCTCTTCGGGAGCTGGTCCCTTTCTACCCCTGCAGGTTCGACATCCCAGAACTCCACCCCACTGATGCTGTGCATCCAGCCCTCTGTGCAGCCTCCCATGCCTTCTTAGAGGTCCCTAAAGGAGACGCTTCTGTGCACCTGCCAGCCAACGTGTGCTGGCATCTGCCTCGGGGGCTTGCTCATTCCTTCACCCTCCTGGCAGGCTTCTACTTCATGGCTCAAGTCAAATGTCACCTTCTCTGGGAAGCTGTCTGAGACTATCACAGAATTAAGCATTAATGATTCCATGATGCCAGGCACTTAAGTTTGTGCTCACACTACGTAGTATTGATTTATTGGAGTCTGTCTCTCCACTGGTTATGAACTCCTCTAGGGAAGGGACTATGCTTGGTTCATCTCGGCTTTCCCAATGCCTGGTATCATCTCTGGCGCAGGCTAGTTGCTTCTGGGTGAAAGCATAATCAGAGCCCTTCCTCCTCTAAATGGAATGGGCCAAATCTCCAGCCTTATAATCTCCTGGAAGAGTCTCACCATCTAGAATGGAACGATCTAATGTGGAACAGAACTCCTACCCCTGTACCTCCCTCTCCCCTGGCTCCACTAGGGAAAAGGCTGAAAAGTCCTCCAGGACCCTCTTGGCTCTGGGTAGGAAAAAAAAAAGAGGAAAGGAAGCAGAGGCTGCCTCACAGTCACTGTGGAAAGAGAGGCTTGCGGGTTTCCCCCAGGTCCACGTATTTCCAGACTCAAGGGGGAAAGGAAGAGTAGATCATGGGCAGGAAACGATCGAGACTAGCAGGTGTTAACTGTGTACTTTTAACAGCCTGTTTTTCAGTTTTGCAAAAAGGTTTAGGGACATGAAGAAAAACATATGCCAATCAAGATTTACCCCTGGGTCTGGAGAGGGGAGCCTGTGTTCCCCTAATGCCTTATCCAACTTATGCCTGAACAGAACTGAGGTTCTGTAAATAATGAGGAAGAGAGTATCCTGGTTAACAAGCTGTTGTCTTTCCATTACAAACCCACCATTGTATACTCTGCTCTATGATGCCGAGCCTGGGGCTCATTTCTCCTTTGCTAGTTACAATCATCAGGGACACTAGTGGGAGAGAGGAAAGCTAGAGGCAGGAGACGTACCATTCGGCTCTTTTTGCTTGCTATTGCTGACAATATCATTGCAATAATGGTTCTTCATGCAGCAGCAGCAATTTTTCCCAGTTTCGAGGGACCTTCTGCTCTCCTGAATCAGCCTCGTGGTGGTTGGAGGTTCAGGTCCCAGCCTTCAGGATCCTGCTTCAGGCTCCAGAGGTAGCAGCATCAGCTGAGCAGTGACACCCTCCTCAGAGATCTGGGCCACACTCGAGGAAGCTCCTCCCCTGGGCTTCAGAGTTTAACAGCCGCAATCCCTTCTCTCTGTTCCTCCAGCCCTAGGGCTGGCAGCTGCTGCTTCCTGCAGTAACTATTTCTGTATTACTGCATTAGCCCCCTTTTGCTTTTTCAGTTCCCCAATCCCTATAACCAATGTCCCCTATTAAATTATCTTTTTTTTTTTTTTTTTTTTTTGAGATGGAGTTTTGCTCTTGTCACCCAGGCTGGAGTGCAGTGGCTCAATCTCAGCTCACTGCAACCTCTGCCTCCCAGTTTCCTGCCACAGCCTCCCAGATAGCTGGGATTACAGGTGCCCACCACCACGCCCAGCTAATTTTTTTTGTATTTTTGGCTAGGCTGGTGTCGAACTCCTGACCTCAGGTGATCCACCTGTCTCAGTCTCCCAAAATGCTGGGATTAAAGGCGTGTTAAATTATCTCTTAAAATAACAGGCATGGTTTCTGTTTTCCTGATAGGACCCTGACTGATACAGGGGGAACAGGTGTCAGAGGGCTTCCGCTAAGGTCTGGTTCAATTGCAATTTTACAGTCACCTCTGATCACAGAAAATTATAATAATGATTACCACTTACTGAATATCTGTGCATGTCATGCACCATGTGACAAGCTTTGAATGCATTAAGAGAGACTGGCTATACAAACCGACAGTGGCCAGGTCATATGTGACAATAAAACTCCAACCCGCAGCCCCTGCAGTAATCAGCCTGGAAAACAAACTGCAGCCTCTCCAACAACAATCAGCCCAGAATGGCCAAGACATGGTCAATGACTGGCAGCTTCCCTTGTTTTTGCCCTTGCTTCCACCTGAGCATCAGAGAACGCCAAATATGCTCCCCAAAACAATCACAGAAGATGCCCTGCTTCCAGATGCTGGGCCCTGTTCAGCTTCCAAGTGCCAACAGCCTCCAATCAGAGCAGACCTGAAGCCTTTCCCTTTCTTCATTCTGAAGTGTTTCCATTCCCCTGCCTGCCTCTGAGTCTCTGGCAAACCAAGCAATGGTGGCTAACTCCCTTGCTATAGCAAACTCTGTTTGTTCTCATTAGGCTGATCTTCATTTACTTCCACAATTGAGCCTATTTCCTACTACAATCCAGCAAGGCAGACATTATTATGTCCGCTTTACAGATAACAAAACTGACACTCAAAGAAACCAAATAATTCCTCCAAGTCCTGTGTACAAGTAAGTGACAGAGCCAGGATTCAAACTCAGGTGAATCCGATTCCAAACCCGCTCTATTATACCTCTCTCCTGGCTCTCCCCACCTACCGTTTATTGTCTCCTATTGTGACTACATCTTAACAAGGCTGTCTCCCTAATCAACTGCGCCTTTCGCAAAGTTAGAAAATGTGACTTACAAACGTATTCTCAGCTCTTACTCAAGGCGTGACACACAGCTGATGCTCCTACATCTTATTCAGGAATAGTGCTCAGGAAATGCCTGGTTGTACCCCACCAGGCAGGTGACTGAGAAACATCTTGAGAAGGAGATAGAATCAGTTGAGTGAATGGTCTGAGATAGTCCTGAACTTTCTCATTTTCCTCCTGGGCGGTGGTGTCAATGGAGGATGCCTCGGAGAAACGTGGAAGAAGAGGACCCTGAACATGTGTGGATGGGAGCAGTTATCAGTGGGCCCAGGGATCTGAAAGAGGAGGTAGTCAGGGTTTTCTCATCCTGTACCCGCATGAGGTCACAACAAACAAAATTGTCAAGCCCAAAAATTTGTCATCACAGTTATTTGGAATTTTGCAGTTACATGAACTAGTTGATTTCCTCGCACCTCTTCTCCTCACACTAATGGTGAAAAAACCTGCCTGAGGACCTAAAGAAGACAGAACTCCGAAGCCCCACCCCACCTGGTAGGAGTCAGTGCCCGGGGACCGGCAGCCGCCTGGGCAGCCACTAGGTGGCACTAGCTCTGAGCTAATGTAAGCTCCGGCCTTCCCGCCCACCCTTCCCTAGGCCACCACGTTTATTCACAGAGGTAAAATAGAGACTGGAGCTGGGAATAGTGCTGCTTTGATAATCAATCCCACAGCAAGCCTTTTATATGATTGTGACTTTTATCATTCATAGCGCATTTGTTCTGCACCAGGAACCTGAATGAGCCGTGGTTTAAGAGCTGACAACGGCCTAATGTAGAGCAAGCTAAGCAAGGGCACCAGGGCATTCAGAGGAATGACCTGAGCGTTCTCCCAGCTGGATGCATGTAAATGAAGCTTGCCTTTCATTAGCTTCGTTCTGCTGCCCTGGGCTTTCAAAAGTACAGGTTTTCTGAGGATCACAGTTTAATTACATAATCATACAAAAATAATATTTAATGAAACACCGAGCAAATAAAAATGACAGCAACATTTTCCAAGCTCTTACTGGCTACTGGAGGCAGCTTGGAGAGTGGGTCTTGGAATTGAACCTGGGTTTGAATCAGAGCTTTGTGTCTTCCTAATTCCTTATCTTTGGGCAAATTCTTTAATCTCTCAAAGCCTAAATTTCTTTATTAAAGTAGGGACTAAGTATGGTTCATGCCTAAATCCCAGTGTCAGAAGTGTTTGAACCAGAGCAACTCCATCTTGAATAGGGGCTGGGTAAAACAAGGCTGAGACCTTCCCAGGAGGTTAGGCATTCTTAGTCACAGGATGAGATAGGAGGTTAGCACAAAATACAGGTCATAAAGACCTTACTGATATTAAGAAAACAGGTTGCAGTAAAGAAGCCATCCAAAACCCACCAAAACCAAGATGGCCATGAGAGTGACCTCTGCTCATCCTCACTGCTCATTATATGCTAATTATCATTCATTAGCATGCTAAAAGACCCTCCTGCCAATGCCATGACAGTTTACAGATGCCACAGCAGCATCAGGAAGTTACCCTATGTAGTCTAAAAAGAGGAGGGAACCCTCAGTTCCGGGAATTGCCCACCCCTTTCCCAGAAAACTTATGGTTAATCCACCCCTTGTTTAGCGTATAATCAAGAAGTAACAGTAAGTCCAAGCAGCTGAGCAACCCCAGCCGTTGCTCTGCCTGTGGAATAGCCACCTTTATTCCTTCACTTACCTAATAAACTTGCTTTCACTTTATGGATTAGCCTGGAATTCCTTCTTGCATGAAAGCCAAGAACCCTCTTTTGGGGTCTGGGTTGTGACCCCTTTCCAGTAACACCAGCACTTTGAGAAGCCAACATGGGCAGATTGCTTGATCCCAGAAATTTGAGACCAGCCTGGCAACATGGTGAAAAGTACAAAAATTAGCCAGGCGTGGTGGTGTGCACCTGTGGTCCCCGCTACTCAGGTGGCTGCAGTGGGAGGATCACCTGACCCCAGGAGGTGGAGGCTGCAGTGAGCTGGGATTGTGCCACTGTGCTCCAGCCTGGGTGACAGAGTGAGACCCTGTCTCAAAAATAAAACAAAATAAAAAGTAGGATAGTAGGACATACTTCATAAAATTATGAGGGCTGGCCAGGCGTGGTGACTCATGCCTGTTATCCCAGCACTTTGGGAGGGCAAGGCGGGTGGATCACAAGGTCAGGAGATCGAGGCCATCCTGGCTGACACGCTGAAACCCCGTCTCTACTAAAAATACAAAAAATTAGCCAGGCGTGGTGGTGGGTGCCTGTAGTCCCAGCTACTTGGGAGCCTGAGGCAGGAGAATGCCATGAACCCGGGAGGCGGAGGTTGCAGTGAGCCGAGATTGCACCAGTGCACTCCAGCCTGGGCAACAGAGTGAGACTCTGTCTCAAAAAAAAAAAAAAAATGGGAGGGCTCAATGCACTGTGCTAGGCATTTAGATGCCACATACCCTTTCCTGCTCACCACTACAAGGCCTTGCATCAATAATTAAAGTGGATACACTCTTCTTTTGTAGCCTGCATGCCAGGATTTCATTCCTTTATTCCTTTAAAATCATTCCTCATCAACCTCTCAATTTTGCTTTGCAAGTTTTGGGACACAGCTTCCTAGGGCAGAGGGATGTGTGGGATGGAGGGTTTCTGTTTAAAATGCAGATTAAAGCTAAATGCAGACCTCTGAAATCAAGGTCTGTGCTAGCACCTCCCACATGGCTTGCTTTCAGAAGCCCTGGGCTGTCCTGATGACAAGCTCTCTGCTAAGGTGGAAGAACAGCACATTCGTCATCAGCATCCTTCCTGCTTCAGGCTTCTTACCTTAGAAATGTGGAAATAGAGCTGTGGATTTGGTCTGGTTTTGAGGCGGGCAAAACAGAAGGACAGGATGTGATTTTGAACTATCTGACACCTCTCTCCAAGACTTCTGGAGGTCAGAATGCATCACAATTTCTCACTTTCTCCTAATCTCATAGTCAGAAAGCTCAGTGGGAGCTGGGTGCTTGGGGTACATTGTTGGGCACGGGGAGAAGGCACTTTGCTGGATTCTGCAGACACAGACTTGCCTGGCTCTGCTACTATTGTATGTTAAAGAATTTGTCTAGTCTTTATCCCAGGTTTAGAACTGAACTTCTAAAACCCTTGGACTTTCCCAAGTGATAGGAGTGGCTTTGTTATTCATGAGCTGCTTGAATCACACCTGAGTTTATGATGAGATGGCTCAGGCCAGGTGCTGTGGCTGGCATCTGTAATCCAGTGGCTCCAGAGGCTGAGGTGGGAGGATTGCCTGAGGCCAGGAGTGTGAGATAATGAAATGACTCAGGATGGAGGCTGGTTATCAGAAAGACCAACCATGCAATTAGAGGGTTGGGGCTTTGAGCCCAAAAAAGGGAGGGGGCTGGAGATTGAGTTATCAATTATGTCTATGCAATGAAACCCCCAATAAAAACCCTAGACACTAAAGCTCATTGAGCTTCTTGGTTGGTGAACACACCAATATGCCAAGAGGGTGATACACCCTGATCCACAGAGAGAGGACACAGAAGCTCTGCATTCAAGGCCCACCCAGAGCTCTCCCTACACATCTCTTCATTTAGTTGGTCCTGATTTGTATCCTTTAGAATAAAAGTAGAATCAAGAATAGCACTTTCCCGAGTTCTGTGAGTCATTCTAGCAAGTTATCAAACCTGAAGGACGTTGTAGGGACCCCCAGATTTGAAGCCAGTTGGTCAGAAATGTGAGTGCTTGGGGACCGCATTTGCAGCTGACATCTAAGTGGGGACAATCTTGTTAAGAATGACGCCTTTACTGCCAAGACCAGCTCAGTTGGGGAGACCCTAACCCAGCTGCGCTAGAGGAATTAAAGACACACACAGAGAAATACAGAGGTGTGAAGTGGGGAATCAGGAGTCTCACAGCCTTCAGAGCTGAGAGCCCCAAACAGAGATTTACCCACATATTTTTTAACAGCAGACCAGTCATTAGCATTGTTTCTATAGATATTAAATTAAATTAAAGTATCCCTTATGGAAAACGAAGGGATGGGCCTAGTTAAAGGACTAGGTTGGGCAAGTTAACTGCAGCAGGAACATGCCTTTAAGACATAAATCGCTCATGCTATTGTTTGTGGCTTAAGAATGCCTTTAAGCGGTTTTCCGCCCTGGGCGGGCCAGGTATTCCTTGCCCTCATTCCCGTAAACCCACAACCTTCCATCGCGGGCGTTAGGGCCATTACGAACACGTTACAGTGCTGCAGAGATTTTGTTTATGGCCAGTCTTGGGGCCAGTTTATGGCCAGATTTTGGGGGGCTTGCTCCTGATATTTACCTTGTGGAGTCTACACTAACTTCAGGTGGTTAATGCCCACATGGAACTGCAGTACAACCATTGGTGTCACCATAGCCATTTACTGCTACCTGGTCTCTAACAAGTTACTGACCCCTGAGGTTTAGTTTCTTCATCTACGAAATGAAGTTAGCTGGAATGACCATTATAGTCATTCACGATGAGACAGTATCAGTGAAAGTGCTTCGTACACTGCCTGGTGCTGTATAAAATGCTTGTTTCTGTTCCTATGGATCCACCTGGGGACCTCAGGCAAGCTCAGCCTTCCTGAGCCTTAGCTTCCACATCAGGAAAACAGGCCCGTCTGTTGCCATACCTCACAGAGTTTTTATGAAGACAAACTGAGCTCAACATGTGGGAAAGCTTTGGAAATTATTTTGTATTATTTTCAAAGTATTTTCTATCTTTTATCTAATTAAATGGATCACACAAAGATAGCAGAATTCATTTTTGCTAAATTTGGAGAGCGTTTGGGTCAGTCAGGCTTAAAATATAGGCCACGAGGTAATAAATAACATTAATTCCAGAAAGCACAAGGGACGCCTCAAGTAAGTAAAGAACTCTCCGCCTGAGCAACAGAAACTGGAAAACAATGAGAGGTCACAGCGACTGCTACACTTAGGGTATCGTAGACACGAATATGCCACACAGGGAGAAAACAAGCACGGGTTTTAATATGGGCCCCAAGAGGAGAAGAGAAAAGGAGAATTACAAGTGTTGATCTGCAATGAATTAATGAATTTAATGAATTTAGTTTTCACATGATGGTTAATGTTTCTATTTTTTTTTTTTTTTTTTTTGAGATGGAGTCTTCCTCTGTCGCCCAGGCTGGAGTGCAGTGGCACAATCTCGGCTCACCGCAAGCTCTGCCTCCCAGGTGTTAACGATTCTCCTGCCTCAGCCTCCCCAGTAGCTGGGATTACAGGCATGTGCCCACCAGACCTGGCTAATTTTGTATTTTTAGTAGAGACAGGGTTTCTCCATGTTGGTCAGGCTGGTCTCGAACTCCTGACCTCAGGTGATCTGCCAACCTTGGCCTCCCAAAGTGCTGGGATTACAGGCATGAGCCACCGTGCCCAGCCAATGGTTGATGTTTCTTTCCAGGGCCTCTGGGCAGGCCAGCTCACAGGGATGAATTTAACCCTGCTGTCGATTTGGATGGATAGGCCTCGTGATCGGACTAGAGATTTTTCAACATTATGAGACTCTGATGAATAAAATCCTTTCCCCCTTCATTTCAGTTTGATCCCTCTCGTGAGCCAGGATGGGGACTAGGAGGGTGACTCTCTTCAGTTCAACATGAAAAAGCAGAATTGAAATGGGTGGCTTTGTGCCCAGAGACCTCAGCCTGTGCAAAGTGGAGATCCTCTTCCATCCTCCCCAGCCTGCTTCTCTCCTGTGGGAATGCGGATCAGTTCCCAGTCTTAGTGGGAACTTCATGGAGGCCACGATGCATGCTGCTGCCCTAATGAGAAATCTGGTCACTCTTGCCTTACCCCATACTTCCAATTCATTAACAAGTTCAGCTGCTTCTGCCTTGTAAAGATATTTCTCACATCCAATTTCTGCTCTCCTGCCCTTAGTTTTTTTGTTTTGTTTTGTTTTTTGGAGACAGAGTCTGGCACTCTGCTGCCCAGGCTGGAGTGCAGTGGCACGATCTCAGCTCACTGCAACCTCTGCCTCCCAGCTAGCTGGGATTACAAGCACGCACCACCACGCCCTGCTAATTTCTTTGTGTGTGTATTTTTAGTAGAGATGGGGTTTTGTCATGTTGGCCAGGCTGGTCTCAAACTCTTGATCTGAAGTGATCCCTTTTATCACTTTGTACCCTCTGAAGGCACTCCCACCCCCAGTCTTTCTATCCTCTCACTCAAATCCACTAGAAAATGCATATTCTGAGATGTCTCAGGCCTAAGTTCCTCTGAGACCTCATTTTGACTCCCTTCCAACTTGCTCAGATAATCACTGCAATTGCGCAGATGTTAGGTGAAACCCTTCAATTAACTGCCTTTCATTCCAAGAGTCAGGACATTTCAAATGGGTAGAGCAAGAGTTCCTGCAGTTGTCATGGCAACGACAGCCAGCCGGAGGCCCTGTGTTCTCCTCTGCCAACCCCCACACACAACGCTCACACCCTTCACCCAATAGGTCCTAATCCGTCATGGTTTCTTTGATAGTTTTCAGCCAAAAGTCCAGTGGTAGTGACAGACTTGGAAGTGAATAATACCAGGATAAAAAGCAGAGGTTATATAACTCTGGGTAAAACAGGCCCCTCTCATTAGTACAAAATTTGAGACTCAAGCAAGAATTCACCACTTTCCTGAGAGATATTTGGCAAAGAGACAGGAACATTGGTGGGTTTTGCTCTCCTTAACCCCTTTAAGCTGAAGTCACTAATGGCCCATCTCCCACCAACTGTTTTCTCCGCCTTCCAATTCCCTGAATAAATCTGTATCTAGCTGGAGGTTTACCCACAGACTCAGGCCTGCCTGGGCCAGAACAAGGGTCAAAGTCAAAGGACAGGGGAGACCAGGTGCGGTGGCTCACGCCTGTAATCCCAGCACTTTGGGAGGCCGAGGCGGGCGGATCACTTGAGGTCAGGAGTTTGAGATCAGCCTGGCCCACATGGTGAAACCCCGTCTGTACTAAAAATACAAAAATTAGCTGGGCGTGGTGGTGGGTGCCTGTAATTCTAGCTACTTGGGAGGCTGAGGCAGGAGAATCACTTGAACCCAGAGGCAGAGATTGCAGCGAGCCAAGATTGTACCACTGCACTCTAGCCTGGGTAACAGAGTGAGACTTCGTCTCAAAAAAAAAAAAAAAAAAAAAAAAAGCTTTGTTTAGAGGAAAAGATTGTTTAGAGGAAAAGACAGATATGAAAAGAGATTGAGGATCTAGATGGAAGGGGCAGGAACCATCAGAGTGAAGTTTCCATATTTGAGACAATCACTACTTGGTACTTTTCCTATATGGGGACTTGTTTAATCTTCATAACAACATAGTCAAATAGTTATATCTCCATTTAACAGATCAAATAACCGAGGAAGAGAGCTTAAATCACTTGCCAAGTCACATAGCTATTAAGTGGCAGACCTGGGTCTCAAACAAGAGTTCTCATTTCCAAATCCTTGGGTTGCCTTTACCAACCATACCATTCTGCCTGTAACACATTCACAGGCACCCACTCAGCTTAATTTCATCTGTCCAGAAAGCTCTGCCCATGCCCTTGGCCTGCATTCCCATCCTCATGTTGCCAGACACACCTCACCAATTATCATCATTTTCCCTTGCCACACATAGGCAATGCAGAATTGTTAGGCAGAAACAGACCAAAGCCCCCCCAGCATGGTGCCTCACACCTGTAATCCCAGCGCTTTGAGAGGCCGAGGTGGGAGAGTTGCTTTGAGACTAGCCTAGGCAACACAGCAAGACCCTATCTCTACAAAAAAATTTAAAACTTAGCCAGGTGTGGTGGTACATTCCTATAGACCCAACTACTCCTGAGTCTGGCATGGGACAATTGAGCCTGGAAATTCCAGGTTACAGTGAGCTATGATCACGCTACTGCACTCCAGCCTGGACAACAGAGTGAGACCCTGTCTCTAAAAATAAATAAATAAGTAGATGTTAGAATTTTCAAATCTAAAAAATAAAATAAAGAAAGAGACCAAAGCAGTTCTCCAAGGGTTTGGTTTTATGTTTTTAAGCACAAAAATCTAGAATGAAGAAAAGACACTCACAATAAGCATGATATTATAAACAATTTGGCCAACGAATAAACCAGCCTCCTTCCGATGGGTGAGCCCTCTGCTTGGAAGGAAAGCTGGCCTACCATCTGTCCTGTGCTTGTGAAACCTGAGCTGCTTGCCATGACCTAAATAGAAGCCCTCTGGAAACCCTGCCGTTCTTTCTGCCCACAAGAAATGAAGTCGGAAAAGAGATTGCAACTGGGGGAAAGAGAATGAGAGAGAGAGAAAAAGAGGAACGAAGAAATAAGGAAGAAAGGGAGGGAGGGAGGGAGAAAGGGAGTGTCTTAGTCCATTCATACTGCTATAACAAAATATCAGAGACTGAGCGGCTTATACACAACAGGTATTTCTTTTTCGCAGTCCTAGAGGCTGGGAAGTCCAAGAGGAATGCTGGCAATTCAATTCCTAGAGAGAGAGCTCTCTTTCTGACTTGCAGACAGCAGCCTTCTTGCTGTGTCCTTACATGGCAGAGAGAAAGAGAGCTCTGGTCTCCTCCTTCCTTTTATAAAAACATGAATTCCATCATGGGGCTCCATCCTCATGACCACACCTAAACCTCCTGAAGGTCCTTCTTCCAAATACTGTCACGTTAGAGGTTGGGGCTTTCAACATATGAATTCTAGGGGATGGGGGGCACAGACATCCAGTTCATAACAAGCAGGTAGGGAGCAGGGAGGGAAGGAAGGAGGGCGGTGGTATTATGTTAAAACCCAAAGTAAGAGTCTGAGTACTTACCTTCTATTGTTCAGTACCATCAACTTTCTCTAGAGGTTTGTAAGGTGAAGGTAATGCCACAGTGTCAGATCAATATTCAAATTAACTGTTTAGGAACAGTGGGATTTGATGCCCTTCTCAAAGAATTCACTGACAGTACCACTTGGCAAATTATCTCTGCCTTGATTTTTTTTTTTACTTTTAAGAAAGCACATGGGTCGGGCACAGTGGCTCATGCCTATAATCCCAGCACTTTGGGAGGCCAAGGCAGGTGGATCACCTGAGGTCAGGAGTTCGAGACCAGCCTGGGCAACATGGTGAAACCCCCTCTCTACTAAAAATACAAAATTAGCTGGGTGTGGTGGCACATGCCTGTAATCTCAGCTTCTTGGGAAGCTGAGGCAGGAGAAGTTGGGAGGCAGAAGTTGCAGTGAGCTGAGATCATGCCACTGCACTCCAGCCTGGGTGACAGAGAAAGACTCTGTCTCAAAAAAAAAAAAAAAAAAAGAAAAGAAAAGAAAAAAAGAAGAAAGCACATGTTCTACTGCACTGTCCCAATCTTCAGTCTTTTAAAATATTCCCAGAAAATCCATGTCGTTTAAACAACTGAATATTTGTGGTGTCCCTAGGTAGCCTTATTTCAAGACAAACCAAAAACTAAGTGTTGCTTTCCCATGGGGGCAAAAGCAGGAGAGGGGCCATCTGTCCACTTGAGTGTCCACTGTGGGCACCACCTGTCCTGGGAACGAGAGGGGAACCTGGGGAAAGAGCAGGCTCAGGTCCAGCCCTCCAGGAGCTTCCAGAACACCCACAGCTGTGGCTCAGGCAGTCAAGTGGGAAGAGGAGCCCTTTGCTGAGACAGGGTTAACAGAGGAGTGAGCAAGTCTTGGGAGTGGAGGTAAATAATGAGTTCCATGAGCTTAGGTGATCACTGACTGGCGTGGAGTAGGTGGGCAGATGAGTAGATCTGGAGCTCCAGAGAGAAATTTGGATGGAGATGCAAACTGAAGGCACAGGAATGAGTCATCTGTGGAATGAAAAAAGAAAGCATCCTGGTTCTCAGTTTATCTTTATTTGAATGAATGATTGAATATATATATATGGAAATGTTATGAGTTAAAGCTACAAAACTAAGGGAACTTGGCATCAGATTGCAAAAGTCAGGTGACAATGCGGCAGGGTTCCAGGCTCCTCTCCTACCCCAGGTATTTTCTGAACAATCTCTAGCTTGTTCATGTCCTGCCAAATACACTTCTCAGGAGCAATTGTCTACTTGCACCATGAACATCCAGGAGTGGAAGACAACCCTCTCCTCCCTCATTTTAGATGCTATACTCCTATGAATGCAGCTCAAACTCATATTAAGCTTTCTGACTGTGGCATCACACTGATGATGTACTGGGTCTACTGCCTGCCTGCCTTTGTTTTCTGTAGCTGCTGTAACAGGGTACCACAAACTGGGCGGCTTGAAATTATGGGAGATGGAGTCCAAAATCAAGTTTCTAGCAGGGCCAGGCTCCTTGTGAACCCTGTAGGGGAGAATCCTTCCTTGCCTTGCCTCTTCCCGGCTTTGGGTGGCGGCCAGCAGTCCGGGGCCTTCACTGGCTTGCAGCTGCATCATTCCAATCTCTCCCTCTGTCCCAGTTTCCCCCTCCTTATAAGGATCCCAGTCATATAGGATGAGGGCTCACTCTAAAGACCGTGTTAACTTGATAGCATCTGCAAAGATCCAATTTCCAGACAAGATCTCACTCCCAGGTATGCAGGGTTAGAACCTGACCATATTTTTTTGGAGGACACAAATCAACCCATATCCCTACCAAATAAAAAATCCAAGTCTTTCATTCCCTTTGCTGCTGCAGACTTCCCAAGCCTCGTCTGGTTTCTCCACCACAAGTCTCAGTTTCTCTTGAGTACAGAGAAAGTAGAAGGACTCAGTCCCACACAAGAGAGACACCAAAAATGACTGTGAGTCCCCCTGGCATCTCATCTCAGCAGGTTTTACAGCCTCAGAGTGAGGAATCTGAGAAAACATCACCCATCCACCCTCACTTCTCGAGTTTCTAGCTTTCCACCCTGTCTCTGCCTCGGACTCTGTCTCTGCCTCGGACTCTGTCTCTGCCTCGGACTCTTGTCTCTGCCTCGGACTCTTGTCTCTGCCTCGGACTCTGTCTCTGCTGTCTTGCTGTTTCCCTCTCTAGACTTTCCTATTTGCCTCTCCTCTCTGTCATCTTTCCCTCCTTCACAAATGTGCTCAGACATACACAGGCTCACTCACACACACAGGCGTGCAAACACACGTGCACACGTATACGCTCCCTAGTCCATCCTGCCTGAGTGATCACAAATTCAAACAAGACAGCGTAAGGAAGTCCCACAAAGGGAGCCCTGACAAGCAGACGGACAGCCATTGGGTTTGCATTTCTTATTCATAGAAGGTGCTGGAAATGTGATAGAGAAGTGTTGCTGCCAGATGTCTCATGTCACGGCTTCATTGATCTCTCTTTCTCAGCATCAAATGAGTAACAGCAGGACCAGGAGAAAAATGCTCCTAAAAGCTGGAACAAGCTGTCAGTTGGGTCCATAGGATCCAATTCATTATTTTTCAAAACCCAGACTTGGGCCTGAACATAAAGTAGATTTCTTTTAGTTTTTAAATTTTTTATTATTGTTTTTCTTTTCTATGGTGCTGAAGTAGGTTTCTTAAGTCAAAATATTGTTCTATCTTCTATCTCTTATCCTCTGTTTTCAATAAATGAGGATGTGAGGAAGGCAAATGGTTTGGTTGATGAGATCTTTGCAGCCATTTGGGCTGTTAAACAAAGCCCACGTGAAATATCCCCCAAATTACTCAGAGCACAAGTTCTTGCCACGAAAAATAGTAATATTTGCTACAAATAAATACATTTAAAATGTAGTATTTTAGTAAGGCTACACACACACACACACACACACACACTATAAACAACACTGAAAGGCAAACATTTCTGATTCTTCGTTTCTGCCCTAAATCCAGTTCAGCTGCAAGTCCCGTGAGCTCTTCCCTCAAGGAGTGTCTAGGGCTCACTGTCTTCTCCCCGCCCCAGTGGCTGCCACCCATAGCGAAGCCATCATCACATCTTATCTGGACCGAAACACAGCTTTCCTCACTGTCTGTCTGTGGTGCCCCCTTTGCCTCCCTCACTGTCCTTTTGCCAGAGAACCGCCTGCATGCCCTTTGAATAATGTAAATGAGACCATCTGTTATGCCCATAAAATCCTTCATTTCCAACCTCATCTAAGACAAGGACTGACTTCACCACGGTCTCACTACCTCTCTAACCCCATAGCCTCCCGCTGTCCCTCTTCTTGTTTGTTGGTTTTCGTTGTTGTTGTTGTTGTTTGAGACAGAGTCTCACTCTCACTCACCCAGACTGGAGTGCAGCGGCACGATCTCAGCTCACTGCAGCCTCAACCTCCCAGGTTCAAGCAATTCTCATTCCTCAGCCACCTGGGTAGCGGGGGCTACAGACACAGCTGGGCCACATTGCCCAGCTAATTATGTCTCTCGTTCTCTATCAACAGTCTTCACCTGGACATTGGTGCAGCAGGCTTACTCGCACTGTGGGCTATTTGCCCTTTCTCTGGCTTCTGTCTGAAGGTTCTTCCCAGGTTGAAATGGTGCTGACTCCTTGTCCTGGTGTGGATCCCACCTACTCAAAGCAGCTCTTCCCAACAGCCTCAACTAAAGGAACAACCTGCCCCATCACCTTACTTTGCTTAAAAGTACTCACCTGCGGGGTGCAGTGACTCACACCTGTCATCCCAGCACTTTGGGAGGCTGAGGCAGGAGGATCACTTGAGCCCAAGAGTTTGAGAACAGCCAGGCCAACATAGTGAGATCCAGTCTCTACAAAAACAAACAAGCAAACAAAAAACTCTTTTAATGAGCCAGGCGTGGTGGTGCATACCTGTAGTCCCAGCTACTTAGGAGGCTGAGATGAGAGGACCTCTTGAGCCCAGGAAGTCGAGGCTGCAGTGAGCCACTGCACTCCAGCCTGGGCAACAGAGAGAGACCCTGACTCAAAACCAACAACAACAACAACAATAAAGCACTCACCAAAATCTAAAACTACTTGCTTTCACATTTCTCTTCCCTCTTCACTTAAACTCCATGAAAGCAGAAACCCCATCTGTCCTTTTGTAAATCACTGAATCTCCAGAATCTAGAAGAGCACCTGATAACACATCCTACATGCTGAATGATTGTTGACTGAATGCATGAAGGTGTTGAATATGGTGTTGAATGAATAAATGAAATTTTTTTTAACTTTAATGACAGACCTAGGGTTAATAACTCTAATATGTAAGAGCCTTTATTATTCAGCAAGAAAAATATGAATAAGCCCAGAAAAGGCTGGGCCAGAAGTTCTCAGCCATGATCCAGGAAAACATATTCTCAGCCCAGACAATAATACTTAGACACCATCTTTTTCTGTCTCTTCCATTGAAAATAAAAAGGATGTTAAAGACAAAAGGGAAGGAGGTATTTGGCCCTGTAGAAGGGATCAAAAATAGAGAGACAAGCTGGGAGTGGTGGCTCATGCCTGTAATCCCAGCACTTTGGGAAGCCAAGGCAGGTGGATCACCTGAGGTCAGGAGTTCAAGACCAGCCTGGTCAACATGCTGAAACCCCGTCTCTACTAAAAATGCAAAAAGTAGCTGGGTGGGGTGTTGGGTGCCTGTAATCCCAGCTCCTAGGGAGGTTGAGGCAGGAGAATCGCTTGAACCCAGGAGGGGTGGAGGTTGCAGTGAGTCAAGATGGTATCATTGCACTCCAGCCTGGGCAACAAGAGCGAAACTCCATCTCAAAAAAAGAGAGAGAGAGAGAGAGAAAGAGAGAAAAAAGAAGAAAGAAAGAGAGAGAAGGAAGGAAGGAAGGAAGGAAGGAAGGAAGGAAGGAAGGAAGGAAGGAGAGAGAGAGAGAAAGAGAAAGGGAAGGAAGGAGAGAAAGAAGGAAGGAAAGAGAGAGAGGAAGAAAAGAAAAAAAGAAAGAAAAGAAAGGAAAAGAAAAGAAAAAATAGACAAAAAGAGGTCAAGGAAGGAAGAGGAAGAGAGGCTATGTGGTACAGGTGGTACTTTAAATGACCAGGCCGGGCAATCAAGGAGGGTGCTGTCTCATTTCAGGATAACTGCAGCCAGCCCCAGTGAGGCAAGACCAAGGAATAAAGCATTGTTCACTTTCTATCACTGCCTGGTCTCCATTCCCCTCCTGTCTTCTCTGTTTTCTTGTTCCTGGAATAGATGAATAGAATTAAAGTGGAACCGGAGAGAGAAAAGTGGGCAGTAGGAATATTGAGGGGAGAGGTATATATTAATAGAATAATATAACAAAATATCTGTCTCGTAAGTGATAGGCTTGTGGCTGTAAATTTTTAAATTTTTCTACAACAAACCTATTACTTGCATAATTTTGAACTTTAAAAAAAACCAATTCATCATGGGGTGGGGCATATGTATTTGCAGAATCACGTCGGTGGTACCAGACGCCATAGCTCCCCGATCCACACAGCTGTAACTGGGTAGTTCTAACATTTGTATCGCCCCAGATTAGCATGGAGGTGATGGAAATTCAAATGGTGATAGAAGCTCAGGGCAGGAGAGAGAATAGAACGACAAGGCATGGACATTTAACCAGTGACCTCCTCGAGGAGCTCTGAGCTGATGATCAAGCTGCTCCCGACAGGAGCCAGTGACACCCGCTGCCCACAAGGGGGCGGTATCTAACCAACTGCAAACCCAGCTAGAGCGAATGCGGCACCTGAACCTAGCTATTTGGAATACACTCGAAAACTGAGATTTTTTAGCCATTGATTAGTTTATGTGTCTGTCTTGCTATCGTTTTAACCCCAAAGTGCACCAAAATACTGAAAGCTCAGAACTGGACAGCAATTTTCAGGAGTAACTTCTCATAAAAGATCAACAGCATTTAGTGCCAATCCTTTGATGACCTCCCTCCCTGCCCATCTCACACAAAGCCTTGTTAGCCCTTAAAGTCACAAATTACATTAAAAAGAAAAAAGGGAAGAAAAATTCAAAGTCTGGTTTCAGAGCCAAAAATGGAAGGTGCTGGCCGGGCATGGTGGCTCATGCCTGTAATCCCAGCAATTTGTGAGGCCGAGGCAAGCAGATCACTTCAGACCAGGAGTTCAAGACCAGCCTGGGCAGCATAGTGAGACCCAGTCTCTACAAAAAACACAGAAATTAACTGAGCATGGTGGCTTACTCCTGTGGCTCCAGTTGCTCAGGGAGGTTGAGGCAGGATGCTTGCTTGACTCCAAGAGGTCGAGGTTGCGGTAAGCTATGATCAAACCACTGCACTCCAGCCTGGGTGGCAGAATGAGACCCTGTCTCAAAAAAGAAAGAAAGAAAAATCCAAAAATGGAAGGTGGAGAGATGTCTCTAAATAAGAAAAACATCTGAATAGAGGATATCATCCAGTCCTGGTGTCATCTTAGCCCTCCCATCCCACTCCCAAAGCCAGACGGGCCCCCCAAAGACAGAGAAGCCTATATAAAATCCCAGAGCTGGCCAGGAGCGATGGCTCACGCCTGTAATCCCAGCACTTTGGGAGGCTGAGGTGGGCGGATCACAAGGTCAGGAGATCGAGACCATCCTGGCTTACACGGTGAAACTCTGTCTCTACTAAAAACACAAAAAAAATTAGTCAGGCGTGGTGGCGGGTGCCTGTAGTCCCAGCTACTCTGGAGGCTGAGGCAGGAGAATGGCATGAACCCGGGAGGCAGAGCTTGCAGTGAGCCTAGATCGCACCACTGCACTCCAGCCTGGGCAATAGAGCAAGATTCTGTCTCAAAAAAAAATTTTAAAAAGAAAAACAAATAAAATAAAAACACCAGAGCTGTGCTATTTGAGGCTGGGATTCAGGACCACTTCAAATCCTCAGATCTCAACAGACCCCAGAAATCAAACTCTGTTTACTTCTGCATCCCTCATCCCAAAGACTTAGCTTGACAAGGAAAGAGAACAAACAGTAGAACCAGATACCAAAGACCAAATCTAAATAATGTAATTGCTCTCCAATGACACCTCACTGGTATGTTTCCTTTAGATTAACACCCCACCACACCCACAAACACAGTGTGCTAAACCTTTATCTAGAATCAGGGCTTCTCAAACTTCAGTGCACATTAGAACCCTCTGAAGGGTTGATAAACCAGAACTGACTGGGCCTGTCCCCTGGAGTTTTTCATTCAGCAGGACTAGGGTGGGCCTAAGGATTTGCCTTTCCAACAAGTTCCCGGTGACGCTGATGCTGCTGGCTGAAGGACCACACTTTGAGAACCACTGTTTATTAACAACACAGTACAGAGGGGTTGGCCTATTTA
The DNA here is from genome assembly GCF_007565055.1 of Rhinopithecus roxellana. Lineage (NCBI taxonomy): Eukaryota > Metazoa > Chordata > Mammalia > Primates > Cercopithecidae > Rhinopithecus > Rhinopithecus roxellana. The sequence goes on from NC_044563.1 coordinate 73,558,760, forward strand.
TTGACTACATTATCCTTAACCACGAGAATGCTCAGAAACAAATATCCACCAAATAAGAAACTAATGTTTATTAACACTACCACATGCTGGATGCTTTATATTAATTATCTCCTCTTATTTCATCTTCACAAATTTCTGAAACTCAGTATCATTATTCCTGTTATCAAATGAGAAAGCAAAGGCTGCAGGAGGTTGTTTGACTGAGGTCATCCAGCTAGTAAAGTGTTAGAAACGGATTTGAGGCCGGGAGCGGTGGCTCAAGCCTGTAATCCCAGCACTTTGGGAGGCCGAGACGGGCGGATCATGAGGTCAGGAGATCGAGACCATCCTGGCTAACACGGCGAAACCCCATCTCTACTAAAAATACAAAAAACTAGCCGGGCAAGGTGGCGGGCGCCTGTAGTCCCAGCTACTCCGGAGGCTGAGGCAGGAGAATGGCGTAAACCCGGGAGGCAGAGCTTGCAGTGAGCTGAGATCCGGCCACTGTACTCCAGCCCGGGCGACAGAGCAAGACTCCGTCTCAAAAAAAAAAAATAATAATAATCTCAATATCCAACAAAGACTCATATAGTTGGTATGTCTTGGAGAACAATTAAACAGATTTACATCATTAGCAATAGCGTGAAAAAAAATCTAATTTCACCGTATTAGGTTACACACCATTTAATGCAACCAACAGAGCCTCCCCTGTGCAAACAAGGCATTACCTACAAGAAACTTGTAATTTAATCAGAGTAGTAAGATGGACATACTAATAATTACGGTAACATGATCCGGCAGGAAGGAAGCCTGTCATGAAGAATCACTGCTTTCTTCACAGTCCCTCTCACGGGTCTCTTTCTGCTCCTCTCCTGGCTTATTGTCCGCCAGCTGCCATTTAAACGATTCTTTTTTTTTTTTTTTTTTGAGACGGAGTCTTGCTCTGTCACCCAGGCTGGAATGCAGTGGCTGGATCTCAGCTCACTGCAAGCTCCTCCTCTCGGGTTCATGCCATTCTCCTGCCTCAGCCTCCCAAGTAGCTGGGACTACAGGCGCCCGCCACCTCGCCTGGCTAGTTTTTTGTATTTTTTAGTAGAGACGGGGTTTCGCCGTGTTAGCCAGGATGGTCTCGATCTCCTGACCTTGTGATCCACCCATCTCGGCCTCCCAAAGTGCTGGGATTACAGGCTTGAGCCACCGCGCCCGGCCATTTAAACGATTCTAACCCTTCTGACGGCTTTCTTGTCCCAACTCTGACTCGCCCAACTCGCTGCTACCAGGTTTATCTTCCTAAATCGGAGGTAAATTTGATGCCCCAGCTCAAAGTCTTCCTGGGGGTTTTAGTTACCTGAAGAACTAAAGTTATACTGGTTATCAATGTCCTCCACAATTCAACTGCAAACCACCTCACCAACATTATCCCCTTTTACCCTTCTAGGAAAGGCCTCATCTCTAGGCAAATTGACATCCTCGCTGTGCCTGAGACACTACAGACCCTCCTACTTAGAACCCAATGACACTGACTGTACCACTCGTTTATTGCCACGGTACCACAATAAACACATGCTGCCTCAAGACAGTATTTACTACGGTGTGTCTGTCTCATGGCTCACCACGATTCCTTAAGAGGAGGAATTGTGCACTATTTGCCTTAGTATTCAGTGCAGGCTGGATGCACAATGACCCTTAATAAATCCAGCTAGCTGAGACTGTGGCTTTAATGAAAGATATCAAGTCTTGTTTTCAAATCTTGCTTACAATGATCCATATTTAAGTCCATCCAAGATAAATCTGAATGTACAGAGTCATCTCAGAATCTCCTGGAGTGACACAAAGTATATTGAAGAGTTAAGACGCTGATATGCTTCAGGCGGACACACCTGTTATTCTTTGATAGGGTCATTTCCCTGGTCTTTTCAAAGTATGTTAAGTGTCACACAAAAATATCACGAGGGGGTATAGGCATCCATTCAGTGTTATTTATTCCTAGGTTAAGAAGACGTGGCCTTCTACGAAGGGGGCCAAGCAGGGAATCATAGGAGCTTTTTGGCAGTACAATCATCTGAGACAGCCGAACCAACTGGGTGTGAAAACCCAGTTTTCTGATGACCCTGCTAGATTCTTCAGGATAATAAGCAGTTTTTCAACAGAGACTTCAACTCAAATGTACTTTTTGGTGATAGGGTATATTTCTTCTATTTTTTGCCTGGTGATCTTTCATGCTGTTTGGGCCAGTTGGTTACTTTTTTCTGACTTGAACAAAGATAAAGTAAGATAGTTACTTTCCTCTTATCTATAAACATGGTTCTGAGATATTGTTTAGGATTGATGATAATAAATTAAAATAGTAGAATGCACACAATTTGTAAAATGCTTCTCTCTTTCCTCTTTCTCAGCACCACACACCTCACCTCCCTTCACCAAAATGGGTTATTATCAATTCAACTCCATGCAGGAAAATGATGACAATTATTAAGTGTAACTCTGAGAACAATAAGAACAGAGTACTGCCGGCGTGTCCCTCCACAAACACCCCTCCCCAGCCACCCTGAACAGCAGCTGCATATAGAACATGCATTATTTACTTCAGAGCTGATGAGCCAGACCAAACTTCAGTGGTTAATCAGTACTTTTGCCCATAATTGATTTCCAACTTGGCAAAATTGCAGAATCACTATCACGCGGGGTTTCTGGAATACAAAATAGTTGAATGGTTCAGGGCAGAGAAATTGCTCAGAATTGCTGACTCTGAACAGTGCAGGGAAGGAGGAGGCAGTGTCCTCGTGAATTTTCAGTATTTTAAATTTTGTATTCCTGATTTAGATCCTTTTGGATTTATATTTCAGTATTTTAGTATTTCGAGATTTTCTTATTTTAGAAGTCTTACTTTTACATAAGTATTTCCTAAATTGTTGAAGACAAAAACCTCACCACATGAGTATAATGAGTGGAGAGACTTGGTCCTCTCCTGCCACCCACTCCTTCCGGCGCCTCAACGTGTGTACTTTCCAAATTAGAAACTTCCGGCCGGGCGCGGTGGCTCAAACCTGTAATCCCAGCACTTTGGGAGGCCGAGACGGGCGGATCACGAGGTCAGGAGATCGAGACCATCCTGGCTAACATGGTGAAACCCCGTCTCTACTAAAAAAATACAAAAAAAATTAGCCGGGCGAGGTGGTGGGCGCCTGTAGTCCCAGCTACTCAGGAGGCTGAGGCAGGAGAATGGCGTAAACCTGGGAGGCGGAGCTTGCAGTGAGCTGAGATCCGGCCACTGCACTCCAGCCCGGGTGACAGAGCGAGACTCCGTCTCAAAAAAAAAAAAAAAAAAAAAAAAAAAGAAACTTCCAAAATATGCAAGAGCATCATCAGTGCTGCCCTCTGCATCCCAGTCTACTGCTTGAAGTGCAAATGCTTATCTAGACATTTAATCCTTCCAAGTCTAGTACTAATCCAGGAACAGTTGTAGGTGAGTGGAACCTGACACTCCCATCCCATGTCCCATCACTCCCTCTAAATCCACATTAGACTGCCCTATTCCCATGTTTTGTCCACTTCTGACAGTTTCTATAAAACAAACAAGCGATGATTTATCACCTACTGTGCACCAGACATTTTCATAGACTGTCCATGGACGTAACAGTTAAGTGTCAGATTACCTGCGACCCCGAGGTTTCAAGTCTTCCCCCTCCAGATTGTCCCCCTGCTCTGGTGCCTCTTTCCTGCTCCGTTTCACTTCTACAAATTCCACTCATGCTCCAGGCCCAGAATAGCTCTGTCTCCTCCTTAAATCTTCCCCCACTCTTTAGAGACATCTCCCTCCTTGGAATTTGTAGCGCTTACTGACATTTAAGTACTGTTCGTAGTGTCTTGATTTATGCATGTATTTTGCATGTGTGTGTGTAGGATTTCTTCAACCGGACTGAAAGCTCCTTAGAACAGGAGTCATAAATTGCCAGTGGTGTTACTCAGCGCAATGCACAGAATACGTGCTGAATAATTATCTGTTAAGTTAAGAAACATGACACTACTAGATGTGTCTAATACTGTTCTTCCTGCAGTCTGTCTCCTGAAATTGAACTAATTCGGGAAAACAGTTAGCTAAGGAAAAAATGCAGACAGATGCTAAACAAACGAAGTCTTTTGGAGACCATACAGGGAAAGAGTCAAGGTTTGGAGGCTTGTACTATCTTTAACGATGACAAAGAATATCAGGATGAAAAAAAGATAAAAAGAGATCTGTGGCTGGAATCAACGGTAAATGGAGATTTGGGCAAGAGCAATGTGGCTGTAAGATTGGTCCTAGTCCTTTCAGGAAAGTGCCCAAGATAAATGACTGCCTCTCGGAGCACCACTCTTACTTGCCTACAAATGCATATTAACACCTACTCTGCACAGGTCGTCAGGAGACTACAAAGCCATATTAACTCAAAGCCTACTTGAAAAGGATCTACAACTTAATTGGCCAGGACAAATGCCTATAGAACAAAAAAACTGAGGGGAGATGGTGGATGTGCTCAGGAGAGGGGAGACTTATAAGAGCCACGTCAGGAAGATTTCACAGGGAAGATAGAACTAGAATTGTACCTTGAAATAAGGGCAGGACTTAGAGAATGGGTAATGGAAAGAAAACTCCAAGCAAATGAGCTTTGAGCACTGGTGGAAACCCAAATTCCTAGGGAAGGCCACGTAAACATATAGAGGCCTCATCCCATGTTAGGCTGCTTATATTATGAACCAGGGTAATACCTATCTAATTATACTGCCTGTTTCCACGTTGCACTGGTACAAAATAAGATAAACAAACAAACAAAAAAATAGCCACACTAAACAAGTTTGTGAGCTCCCTGTTTGTGACAACTGACAGGTAGGAATCAAGTGATATGTTTCCAGCTTGGTGCTAGGGATTGTGGAGGAAAAAATGTAAACATGAGACATGGACTTTTACTCAAAAATCTAAATCCTTAATTTGAAAGCAAGACTAATTCACATGGAAATGTTCAAATATATGTTCAAAGCCAGTATAATCAAGGCTAAATTATATTCTTCTGATTGTGTAATACAAAAGTATTTTAGAGACTAAAAAAATATTAGTATGGACACAGGTGTTTGGCAACAATAACATTACAGTAAATTCCCTGAGATGGGCCATGAAAATGCAAATCCACTTTAGGCTGAGTTTTTTCCAAATTTCTACTTGTGCAATCCAGCTTACACCAGACACCTAGGATCTCCTGTAAGTGTTTCAGAAGTATTCAATTCTAACCTGAAACCTCTAAGAAAGAGAACAATTTCAAGGCCAAGCAAGAGTCATCTGACTTGGCAACTTGGAACCTGGAAGAAGCTGGTGATGCCATCCTCCTGCCAGATTCCATTTCTGCTGAGACCTGCTAAGTGAGAGACACCCGGTCAATCTGCAGGATATTAAAAGCAGTAGACACAGTCACACTGTGAGGGCACTGCGACGCCCAGAACTGAGTCAGTGTATTATTCATGAGCCATCTTCTAATTTTTTCTGGTTATAAAACCCACAAAAACCAGTCTACGGCAGAAGCAGCTATTTTATGCTGCCATTTAAAAATCTGTCTGAAATCGTACGTGTCTTATTTTAAGAGTTCCCAAAATGTTATAGCAACACACCGAATTCAGCTCTCGAGCTTGCTAAAATCTCCTTCCTACAGAGTTCTCCTCATTGTCTCTGTGATCTATAGGAATTCAACAGCCCAGGCAACGTCTCCCTCATGAGTCAGGCCTGGAAAGAAAGGACGCATGGACTCCTCTCCCTGGGAGCATGGTGACTCCCTGGCGGTGTCACCTCCACAGAAGGAAACATCAATCTCTTCTAATGACTGAACGGAATGTAAAACCAGCCATAGATAAAAATGAATTCAGCGGCCGGGCGCGGTGGCCCAAGCCTGTAATCCCAGCACTTTGGGAGGCCGAGACGGGCGGATCATGAGGTCAGGAGATCGAGACCATCCTGGCTAATACGGTGAAACCCCGTCTCTACTAAAAAATACAAAAAACTAGCCGGGCGACGAGGCGGGCGCCTGTAGTCCCAGCTACTCGGGAGGCTGAGGCAGGAGAATGGCGTGAACCCGGGAGGCGGAGCTTGCAGTGAGCTGAGATCCGGCCACTGCACTCCAGCCTGGGTGGCAGAGCAAGACTCCGTCTCAAAAAAAAAAAAAAAAAAAAATGAATTCAAACACTGAGGAGTCAATCGCCGGGTGACACGTGTGCTTCTCTTACTGTGTGAGGAGAAGCAAGGAGTGCTGTGTCTAGCCAGTAACTAAGGGCTCTACAGATACTTGTTAAATGCATGAACTAGTGAATGAAGTCACAGGTCTCTACAAACCAGGTGCCAGACTGAAATGGAGAAAGAGGTGTTCATAATAACAAATGCTACCGTGACTGAGGATTCTTCTGTGCCAATCACTCCTCTAAGCCTCTGGAGTATGGACTATTATTCTCCCCATTGTACAGAGGCAGAGAGAGATTATTTATTCACTTGCTTGACTTGACCTAGTAAGAGGCAAAAGTAAGATTTGAATGGAGGCATTCTCACTCTAGGACCCAAGCTTCTTATGCTCTACAGCCAGATTTATAAAACATTAAGGACATATATTCCCTCATTCATGCGTTCATGGACCCTGCCTTCAGGATGGCCTGGAGTCAAGTTGGGGCAGGCCAATGGTTGTGCCCATGATTGTGTCACCATGTGAGGAGTGCGATGAGAGCCTGGAAGTCAATAGGACGACAGAGGAGATGAGACCAAGCGCTCTGAAGTAGTGGTTGAGTGAATTTTGAAGCATAAGTGTGAGTTAGGATTGGAGAAGAAGGGTGAGGTGGATTTTCTGCAAACATTTCCACAATTCTTCACTCCTCCCTGTACCCTTGCCCATTGCAATTGACTTCACAGCTCTCCTCATGAGAAGTTCCTCCAGGCCTTGAATCTCGCAACTTCCTTTGGCCAGCGGAGTACAGTGGAAGTGGTAACATGCCAGTTCCAAGCCCAGGCCTCCAGAGGCCTCTCATGTTTCTACTGTCTTTCTCTTGAACTTTGCCACAGACATGTGAAAAACCTGGGTGAGCCTGTTGGGTGCTGACAGACCATGTGATCCAGTTACCCTTGCCATGTCAGCCAACAGCCCACCCACCACTGAGTGAACTCATATTGTAGCAGCCAGCTCCCAGGCCAAACCACCATATGACTGCGGAGACCTGAGTGAGCTCCATCAGTGTCAGCCAAGCCTGGCCCAGTTTAGCAGAACTGCCCAGCTGACTCTGGACCCATGAGCAAAAGTTTATTATTGTACATTGCTTAGGTGCTGTGGTTGGTAGTTATACAGCAGTATTATCATAATAGAGTTTGGCAGATCCTCTTTTATAAGGCTAAAAGCAGTATGGTACTAGCTTCACTATAATCCTACTATACTTTGCTTGCTTTAGAAAAGAATTGGGTCAGAGGCAGTAGTTCATGTCTGTGATCCCAGCACTGTGGGAGGCCAAGGAGGGAGGATTGTCTGTGATCAGGAGTTCAAGACCAGCCTGGGAAACATAGTGAGGTCTTGTGTCTACAAATTTTTAAAAAAGAAAATTGAACAGAACAGGGTTTCTCAAACATGGCACTATTGACATTTTGGGCCAGATTATTCTTGTCGAGGGGGGCTGTTCTTTGCAAGGTAAGATGTTTAGCAGCATCCATGGCCTCTACTCACTAGACACACCAGTAGGTGCCAGTAGCACCCCTAATTATAAAACCAAAAAAGTCTCCAGACATTGCCAGATGTCCTAGAGGGGGCCAAATTGCCCTCAGTTGAGAACTGCTGGTCTAGAAACCAATGCAAAGACGTTAGTTACCAAATACCCAAAGCCCAGCAATCTTTCCTACAAGATAGTTCCAGTGGTGGACCAAGCTCAGGCCCTGTGGAAGTACAATGCCTTTTGTGGGAATGTGAAGTTGGATTGGCCAAAGCCAGGTGGGGCTCACCAGGGAGGCTTTTCTGAGTCATTCTAGCTCATGTTAAAGCTTGCTCTGGGTGCAGCAGGTGCTGACTGAGCGCACTATGTGCTGTCCATACAATGAAGTTCAAATGAAAAGAGTAAAGTAAAATGCAGATCCTGGCTGGGCGCAGTGGCTCATGCCTGCAATCCCAGCACTTTGGGAGGCCAAGGCGGGCAGATCACCTGAGGTCAGAAGTTTGAGACCAGCCTGCCCAACATGGCAAAACCCCGTCTCTACTAAAAATACAAAAAATTAGCCAGGCGTGGTGGTGAGCGCCAGTATTCCCAGCTACTTGGGAGGCTGAGGCAGGAGAATCACTCGAACCCAGGAGGCAGAGGTTGCAGTGAGCTGAGATCGCGCCTTTGCACTCCAGCCTGGGCAACAAGAGCGAAACTCCATCTCAAACAAAAAAGGAAAAAAGAAAAGAAGCTGGGCGCGGTGGCTCACGCCTGTAATCCCAGCACTTTGGGAGGCCAAAGCGGATGGATCACGAGGTCAGGAGATGGAGACATCCTGGCTAACACGGTGAAACCCCGTATCTACTAAAAATACAAAACAATTAGCCGGGCGTAGTGGCGGGCACCTGTAGTCCCAGCTACTCGGAAGGCTGAGGCAGGAGAATGGCGTGAACCAGAGGCAGAGCTTGCAGTGAGCCAAGATCGCACCACTGCGCTCCAGCCTGGGCAACTGAGTGAGACTCTGTCTCAAATAAAAAAAAAAAAAAGAAAAGAAAAGAAATGCAGATTTTTTCAGGTGGCAGGAGTTACAGGCCACCAAGTAGATCAAACCACTTGTTTCAAGGGTTTCTCCCAGTTTCCTTCTGACTTGCCTCTTGTTCCCACTTAATTGCTTTCCATATCGAGACTCTTGTGAAAAAGAGCAATTTCGTCATCACTTTCCCACACACACCTGAATATTCTACATGAGGATTCCAATTGCAACTCTTATATTTTATGAGAGTTTCTTTTGGAACTAAGAAAGGTGGTTAATATTTCTTCTATTGCAAAACTGAAATTTAAATCAACATCTCTAATCATACTTGCACATCCCAGGAGCTAATTCCACCTCATGAGAGAATGTTGGATCCGGGTCTTTGAATAAGTTGCCTTTTCTTGTTTGTTTGTTTAAGATAGGATCTCACCCTGTAGCCCAAGTTGGAGCACAGTGGTGCAAACATGGCTCACTGTAGCCTCGACCTCCTGGGCTCAAGCAATCCTCGAGGCTCAGCCTCTGAAACAGCTGGGGTTACAGGCATGCACAATCACACTTGGCTAATTATTTTTATTTTTATTTTTATTTTATTTATTTATTTATTTTTTGAGATGGAATTTCATTCTTGTTGCCCAGGCTGGAGTAAAATGGCGCAATCTCGGCTCACTGCAACCTCTGCCTCCCGGGTTCAAGCGATTCTACTGCCTCAGCCTCCCGAGTAGCTGGGATTACAGGCGTGCGCCACCATACGCAGCTAATTTTGTATTTTTAGTATAGACGGGATTTCTTCATGTTGGTCAGGCTGGTCTCAAACTCCTGACCTCGGGTTATCTGCCCACCTCAGCCTCCCAATGTGCTGGAATTACAGGCATGAGCCATCGGACCCAGCCTATTTTTTTAAATTTTTTGTAAAGACAGAGTCTTGCCATGTTGCCCAGGCTGGTCTTGAACTCCTGGGCTCAAGCAATCCTCCTGCTTCAACCTCCCGAAGTGCTGGGATTACAGGCGTGGTCCACTGCGCCCTGTCCATTTGTCTTTTCTTAACACTTTTCTTAGACAGCATCATCAGCCCATTCACTGGTTCCGACAGATGGAAAGCGGTGAAAGAAAGTTCAGCATTTGCTGACTTCGAACTCACCCACTGACCCACACGTTTTATTGATAAGCGTATTTGAGATATGTGTCCTTTGAAACTTTAAGTAAATTGCTTAACATCTCCAGGCTTTGGTTTTCTTCTAAGTAAAAAACAAAACTTACTTTTCCTGCTGTACAGAAAAAACTGGTGGGTTAAACCACAAATATGTGTTTCACAAATTCATGGAAACTAAAGAGAACATCCATTAGAAAAAAGAAGGACAAATCAAAGTTGAAGCTATCGTGGATTCTAAATTCTCAGCATCTCACAGGCCACCGTGTTTTCCTGATTGATTTAGCTTCCCAGTGGAACTGTGCCCAGTCGTGCATTTTAGAGGAGTGCTTCAGGAGAAAAAGCTGAAGTCATGGATTCTTAGTGTCTCAGTGCTGGACGCAGCCCGACTACGAAAATGGACTATTACTTCACTTTCTGTAACTGAATTGCTATTTTTCCTGCGGGAATTTTGGTGATGGTTCAGCCTTATGAATACATAGGCAGATTATGGTGGAGAACAGAGAAAAGGTTTTGAGAGCTTAGGTGAGTTTGCGAGAAGGTTATTTTGGGAACTCACATCAAATCTGGATGTTGGGTATGACAAATTAGTCATAGGTTTCAACAAGTGTGAATCTTTTTGGCAGAACAAGAAATGCAAAGGTAGTCTCCACCGACCAGTGGGAAGGGAATGCTCCAAAATGCACAGAGATCGTTAAGTATCTGCTGAAGGCTGGGGGAGACAGGCCCCGTGTACCCTGACCCTACGGTTCCATCGACCACCAGCAGGTGTCACTCAAGAGCACTTGGCACGCCTGCCAGGCCCAGATCGCACAGAAGGCTACCCATGTTCAGTTTGGAAAGAAAAGATAAAGCTTACATCCTTACCCGTAGTACGCTCACAGTCCAAAACCTTGCCTTCCTGTTTCAGCAAACCTAATCAATTACATTGAGAAGAGAAATGACAATTTCCATCTATATTGCATCTCATAGAATTCACAGTACTTTTTCAGAAATTATCTTGTGCAATCCTCAAAGCCCTCTAACATATATAGGAAAGTGATTGCAACCCACATTTTAAAAATGAGGAGACCGCAGGAATGAAAGGCCTGGCCCATGATGGCAGGAATTAGGGATGGAACCCAGCTTTTCTGTCCCCAGATTTTTCTGCCCCCAAAGTTTGAGAAAACACCTCAAACTTTTTACCCTACCCACGTTTGCTTCTCCAAGCAGACCTGAACATTGGGAAATATGGCACCTGAGTGACAGTCCCCTGGCCTCACCACTTGTATCAGTGCCACTTTCTCCTGCCCTCACTCTTATTACTAGACCAGACTTAAGGAATTTAGCATCCATGGCCGGGATCCTCTCAGAAACAGAATACAAACCGGTGAGGCAACAACGTCTCTCCGTTGATAATGATACAAAACCTTAATTCCTTTTAATGTCTCCATTTATTCAGGACTTGGTGGACATACGGTAACTAATACTAATAACAGTTAATAAATCCTAACTGATTAAAACGTGCCTAGCGTTAGATTTCCTGTGCGTGGTTGTGGGGGGTGGGCTTTGTGGTTATAGGGGCACCCTACCCAGGGGCTGAATGGAGCTCAAGTCCAGCCTGCCGCTTCACTCAAGAGTCTTGTCCTTTGCACAGAGCTGTGCTCACCTGCAGATGGGGCACCTTTTATCTATGTGTTTTATATATATACACACACGTATTTTATATATATATATATATATACACACACATATATTTTATATATATATATTTGATATATCAAATACATATATTTGAAAGGAGGGTTTCACTCTGTCGCCAGTCTGGAGTGCAGTGGTGTAACCACGGCTCACTGCAACCTGGAACTCCTGGGCTCAGGCAAAAGACAGAACTGTTTAAACCCTTTATGCTTGCAGATCTGAGTCAAGCTCCTCAGGCACGAGTTTCAAAGGTGATAGTTCACACTTCATCACTCCTATTGCCCAAGAGAACCAGAGAACAAAACTGGTGCAGATTTTAAATGCAATAAGGAACTTTGACTTACATTTTATTTTAAAAATCAAAAGGATACGAAGAGACAGAACAAAGACTAGTTTCTTAATCCCGAAGAGTTGATAAGGCCGGGAACAACCAAGTCTTTCCCTGAGACCCATTGGTCCCCTTCCTCCCATCTCCATAATTAAATACTCTTCCTCCACAGCTGCTGCCACAGTAACAGCTTGGGTCACGTGGCTGTCACCTGACAATCTGCTCGTGGAGCTGCTTGTAATTCTCACACCAAGGCATAGTGACAGCTCATTTAGAATCAATCAAACATTTATTAATAGAGAGAAAACCAAGGGACACAGTCTCCTAATTGAAATTCCCTGGTTCCATGGCAAGGGCAAGAACAGAGTGGGAAATAACTCACAGCTGGGGGGTTGGGAGACATATTGTGTGGGGGAAAGAGACCACTTTGTAGAATCTGGACAGACTGAAGGGGTCAAAGCCTGACTCTGCTACTTCCTAGCCATGTGTTCCAAGCCAGTAATGCAACCTGGCTGAGTTTCAATTTCCTGTAAGAGGTTGTTGTGAGGCTTACAGACAATGAAAGTAAAAGGCCTGACCCCTGGGAGGGCCTGGATAACTAGCTAGCATTAGAAGCGAGTTGTAAAGATGGTGTCTTAGCTCAGCTGTTATGGCACAATACCATAGACTTGGGGGCTTAACAAAGAAATGTATTTCTCACTGTTCTTGAGGCTGGGAAGTCCAAGATCAAGGCCCTAGCAGGTTTGGTGCCTGATCAGGTCACTCTTCTTAGCTAGTAGACAGCTGTCTTCTCTTTATATCTTCACAAGGCAGAGGGACCAGTGTCTCTTCTTTTAAGGGTGCTAATCCCATCTTAAGGACTCCACCTCATTAGACCTAATATGACCTAATTACTACCTATAGGTCCCATTTTCTAATACCGTCACATTGGGGGTTAGAATTTCAACATACGAATTTGGAGGGGATGCAAACATTCAGTCTATAGCTGATGGAAAATAGAGTAACAAACAATCCTGATTCAAGTTTGACTGCTAAAGAAATGGGATCATTTAGCCTTGAAGTTACTTTCAAGCAGCACTTTCAAGCACAGAAGAAGATATCAGTGGTACAAGCAGAAAACAGGAAAAGGCAGAGTAGTAGGGAGCTGTAAGGAAGAACTCATGAGAATGAAGTTTGTTTTTTGTTTTGTTTTTTTACCAGACATGTAACTAGGGGAACGTCTTGCAATATCATCTCTGTTGTTCTTTTGTCTGTTGTATGATCTCATCTTTATGACATAGGGGGTCCTATTAGAGGCCCATGCTGGGTGCGGTAGCTCACGCCTGTCATACCAACACTTTGGGAGGCCAAGGTGGATGGATCACTTGAGCTCAGGAGTTCAAGACCAGCCTGGGAAACATGGCAAAACCCTGTTTCTACCCAAAAAAATGCAAAACTTAGCTGGGTGTGGTGGTCCACACCTGTAGTCCCAGCTACTCAGGAGGCTGAGGTGGGAGAATGGCTTGAACCCAGGAGGAAGAGGTTGCAGTGAGCCAAGATCATGCCACTGCACTCCAGCCTGGGTAATAGAGCCAGACCCTGTCTCCGAAAACAAAAACAAAAACAAAAAAAAGAAGCCTAGCAGTAGCTTGTACAGTGAGTGTCTGGTGTCTACCAAGCCCTTGTGACATAGTAGTTGAATAAATTCATTTATTCAATGGATCTAATGATCTTATAATACCACTTAGACTTTATGAAAAAGGGAGAAACTGATGCTAACACCCGGTTTTTTCTCTCTATGTCCTAGTTTCTTACATTTAAATGTGTTAAGTATTCTTCCTGGCAAGACATTTGGAAAAAAAATAAAAAGCTGAGATGTCCAGATGGATCTGACATGGGTGACAATCCCCAGAAGTGAAAAAAACTCAAAGATTGATGAGTAAATCTCCTCCATCCAGACTGAGCCATTGGGGTCTCATCCAACATTTTTCCATTTGAATTGTTTATAGTCAGAAAGATGAAATTGACTATAGTCTTCTTCTGGCATCCTGGACCTCCTCTCGGCCAGCTGAAGTGACTGATGGAGGCAGGGCAGGCGCCTTGGGCAGCACAGTGCATGACAGGCAATTGAGCAGAACGCATCCCTGTCTATGACCTGCCTCACTTTTTCCTTTCCTATTTTATCTCTCCAGTACTTTCCTCTTTTTTCTTCCTTTCCTCCTTCTTTTTTTATTCTTTCATTTTTCTTTTCTTTTTCATCTTTATTTGCCAGTGGTAAGTGGTTGTTATTTGACATCAGTGTTACTCAGAGCTGAAGAACTTGCTGCTTTTCAGCTAAAATAAAGTTGCCTTGTCACCCTGGGTCCCTGAAGATTCCAGCCGTATGCCCACACTCAAGATCTTACATGACTAATCCATTTAAATGCCACGGTAGTGAGAGCCATAAATCCCTACACGAGTTTCCCTCCTCAAAAACCTATCCTACATCATCTTGTCCTACCCCCACCCTTACCCAAGATGACTCCAATCTCTCTCCCAAGACCTTTATCAGAGGCTTCACATTCCAGAACGCATGAGTTGCTTGCACCATAGCATCTGTTTAGAATGAGTTCAGTAAAGTCTGCTTCAAAGTCCATCTCTGAAATGTGCACCCATCTTTGCACTGAGTTGCTGTTGCTGTGACTTTTCCCACAACGTGCCCCAAAGAAATATAATTTCTTAAACCTGTCACTCGGCTGGGCACGGTGGCTCACGCTTGTAATTGTCCCAGCACTTTAGGAGGCTGAGGTGGGTGGATTGCTTGAGTTCAGGAGTTCAAGACCAGCCTGGGCAACATGGCGAAACCCCGCCTCTACTAAAAAGACAAAAATTAGCAGGCAACGTGGGTCGCACAGGTAGTCACAGCTACTTGAGAGGCCGAAGCGTGAGAATCACTTGAACCCAGGAGGCGGAGGTTGCAGTGAGCTGAGATCGCGCTGCTGCACTCCAGCCTGGATGACAGTGAGACTCCATCTCAAAAAACCAAAACCAAAAACACATGTAAAACCTGTCACTCATCTGCTCAGAACCTCCAATGGCTGCTCATTTTTCACAGGATGAAGTCCAAATGCTCTGCCTGCCACTCAGTACCCTCTAAAACCTGGTCCCAATTTACCTCTCCAGCTGCATCTTCCTCCAAATAAACCACCCTACCTTCTATAGCCTTGCCATTCCTTCTGCTTTTCTGCCTCCTCACCCCGGCTCTCCCTCACTGGACTGGATTCCCTTTTCCATCTCTACCTACCACACTTGGGGGCCCTCTTTCTGTATCCCATCTAAATACTTCTCCTCCAGAAATCCTGCCCTGGTTACCCCGACACGAAATAATTGCATCTTTTCTCTGCTGTCCTGCAGCTCCGATATGGTGTAACCTCACGCCGCCCCGTGCATGTGAACAGAGAGCAGCTACCACAGCTTGAGCAACTGCCAGAGCTCAGGGCTGCTCTAGGGAACTCACACAAATTATCTTGATTCCTCTCCATAGTCCCCTTTTACAGATGGAGTAACGGTGATCCTGTCCCAAGTCTCACAGCTGATAAAAGATGAAGCTGGGAATACACCAGGTATGTTGGATGCCAAATTTCTTTCCATTGCATTAGACTGTCTCAGAAGAGATAAGACCCGTGCACGCTTCTCACTCACAGTCATTCATTCAAAAACAGTTATGTGTATAGAAGAGGCAGCAGGCAGGATACTGAGAGGCAAGTTGGGGAGATGAACAAGGGACCCAGGGCTTAGGTAAGAACAAAGGTACAAGTATGGATTACTTTTTTCAACATCTACATATTTCATCTGTGAGACTGTAAACTTTTTGAGTATATATAGATATGCAGATGTGTGTGTGTGTGTGTATCCCACAATTTATTTTGCTACATGAGTAAAAATTTTTCCTCTTTATTATTCTCATTGGTTTTTTGAGACAAGGTCTCACTCTGTCACCCAGGCTGGAGTACAGTAGCTCAATCACAGCTCACTGCAGCCTCAACCTCCCAGGCTCAAGCAATCCTCCCACCTCAGCCTCCCAAGTAGCTGTGACTACAGACATGCACCACCATGCCTGGCTAATTTTTAAAAATTTTTGTAGAGATGAAGTCTCGGTATGTTGCCTAGGCTGGTCTTGGACTCCTAGGCTCAAGCAATCCTCTGACTTTGGCTCCCCAAAGTGCTGAGATCACAGGAATGAGCCACTGTGCCCGTCCTATTTTTTTTTAATGGACTTTATGTGGCTGCTCCTCGTGCTTTCAGATGTCATCTTCCTTGTGAGACCATCTAGTTCTTATCTGGGTTTTTTTGTTTGTTTGTTTTTTGAGACGGAGTCTTGCTCCGTCATCCAGGCTGGAGCAGCAGTGGCACGATTTCGGCTCACTGCAACATCCACCTCCTGGGTTCAAGCAATTCTCCTGCCTCAGCCTCCCAAGTAGCTGGGATTACAGGCACCTGCCACCATACCTGGCTAATTTTTGTGCTTTTTAGTAGAGACAGGGTTTCACTATGTTGGCCAGGCTGGTCTTGAGCTCTTGACATCAGGTGATCCAGCTGTTAATTTCTTTTTAAAAGTTAAAGAAAAACTTAGTTCTGGAGAGGGGAAACCATCTGCTCAGAGTCACACAACACAGTGGCGGGTGTCTTCGTTCATTTGTGCTGCTACAACAGGATACCTGAGCCTGGATAACTTATGAAGAACAGAAATTTATTTCTTACAGTTCCAGAGGCTGGGAACTCCAAGATCTAGGCACCAGCTAGATGGTCTGGTGAGCATCTTCCATCCCGTCTTCACATCCCGCCTTCACATGCCTAAGGAGGCAGAAGGGCAAGCTAACCTGAAGCTGCAGGGAAGCCTCTTTAAAAGGGCCTTAATCCCACTAATGAGAGA
The DNA here is from genome assembly GCF_007565055.1 of Rhinopithecus roxellana. Lineage (NCBI taxonomy): Eukaryota > Metazoa > Chordata > Mammalia > Primates > Cercopithecidae > Rhinopithecus > Rhinopithecus roxellana. The sequence goes on from NC_044563.1 coordinate 73,575,498, forward strand.
GAAGCCTTCAGGGCCTAATCACCTCTTATAGGTCCCATCTTCTGATGCTATCACATTTGCAACACCTGAATTTTGAAGGGGGCGCCTTCCAATCATTGCACAGGGTCAGGATGAGGAGGCAGGTCTTGAATCCTGCATGGATTATTTTCTACTTGCCCACAACTGCAGGTAAAGACCCAAGGCCCTTTGCTGCTGCCATGCCCTGGCATTTTATATTCTCCCTCTCTCTCCCTGAGCTAGTTGTCAACATTTACTCTTGGGTTGTTTCCAAGTCTTAGGTCAGTAGATGCCTGTGAGTTGCAGTGCAAAATTTCAAATTTGACACTTGCCAGTTTCTGTTGAGCTCTGGGTGGGAAACGTCGCTGGCCTCATCCATTTTTAATGTCACAGTCAGTCTAGCGGAAGACATCACCTCCAGGTAAAGTCATTCAGAACAAGGGCTTGATCATTTTACTGCCATTCAACTGAGGTGGATCACAATGTCACCCGTGCGGCTCTCTGGTCCTGGACTTCCCAGAGGGCAGGGCCTGGGACAAAGGATGAAGGCCAGTTGTCTCTGCACTCCATCCCTCCCCTGCCTAAGGGCAGTCGGGCAAATCCCCATGATGGCAAAGCCCTGGACACAGTTTCCTGGGGCTCAACCCTCAAGAACACTGGGCTTGCAATTCTAGTCCTGGTTCTACTGCTGACCAGTTGTGTGACCACTCACTTACCCTCACATGTCCCCCATTTCCTCTTTTTGAAAGGGGGAATAATAGCACTATATCACAGCTTTATCTTGGAAAACTAAATGAGACCAAAGTAAAAGCAGTCAGTAAACTATAAATCACTATGTAAAGTGTAATGCACCACATTTTTCAGGTTATATCAGGCAAATGCCCAATTTCGTTTAGGGTACAAAATACCGGGAGTGGGGATGGGGCAGTGTTCATGTCTTGAAATAGAGAAAAGATCCTTCTTTGCAGCTCTCTGTTTAGGTATGCTTCACAGCACCCAGGAAACCTGTCATTCTTAGAGTCATCTGCTTTTCTTCATCCTGACAAAGAACAGAATAAGAGGAAATCGTCGTCAGTCAATAAACACCACATATTCAATTATTCATTCCTTTGAAGAATATCTATTAATCACTGAGTTGTGCCAGGCATTACACTGAGCTAAGTGCTTGGCACACAGAGATGAATGAATATCAACCTATAAATATATAAACATTTAGAAAAAAGTCTGGAAGGATATCTACCAAAAGGTCCTACCTTTTTTCCTTTCTTCCTCCCCTTGTTCCTTTCTTCCTTCTTTCCTTAAGTCAAAGTTAATTTCACAAAACTTTAAGTCCTGAGTCAAGGTAACACGAGGCGGTCAGCCCTTGGCTCAATGGCATCTGCTCAGGCATCCTCAGGCAGCCTCCCTTTCAAAGCCAAGATGCACATGAAAACATGACACTGATGAGCATAAGCAGCATGCTCCGTCTTCCTATGGGGCCCTTTTTCTGTTTGAGGAGACATTTTCAAGTAGGTTAAAAAATCCCATTATGTCTCCTTCATCTGAACTGGGTCACATGTACTTCCTGAGTCACTAATAAAGGAAATGGTATCAGTGGCCTGGACCAGTGGCCCTCAAAGTGTGCTATGGGGATCCCTGGGGTACCTCAGGGTCCTATCTGGAGGCCTATGAGGTCACAACTATGTTCATAATAAGATTTTTTTTGCCTTTTTAATTTTCATTCTCCCACAAGTGTAGAAAAAGTACAAAAAGTTCATAGATATGAAACTACCACTTCTTGAGTTTTGATGTTATACCAAATCAGAATATCAACAATTACGCTAAAATGTTATCAAAATTATTAAAATATTCCTCCTTTTTCTAAGCATTTGTATGTGAGATCAGATTTTTTCATGTATTTAACAACATATCACAACAATTTAAATGCAGAAGGCATTAAAGTCCAGTCGTCTATTATGCTAGACATATAAAAATACGTAAAAATGTAAAACATCCCATTCCTCTCACCAAATATTTTTTGTTCTGAAAAGCATATTTATTATTTTGTCATTAAAATATTATTTATGGTAGTCTGTAACAAATGTATTATTGTTATTCTTAATGAATTAGTAAATAAAATATTTTAAACTTTCTTTTAACATTGAATATGATAAATCTCAATAGATGCAATGTGCAGGAACTAAAGTTTCTGGAGGTCTTTACTAATTTTAAGAGCATAAAAGGGTCTTCTGGATATGTCTGTAACTGCAACACATGTGAGTTGAGGTCAATACCTAAAGTTTGCCACAAAGGAAGACGGAGGAACATGATTGTTGGTGCAGTGCCTGCAGTGCCATGGCGGTAGTCTCTGAATTCTGGGGTTATCCATTATTACCACTTTTGATTTTCTCTGTGTGTTGACTAAACTTTTAAATGAGAATGTGTAGCTTTTACAAGCAAAAAAAATTAAAAAACCAATAGGACCATGTTTGCTTTGAAATAAATAAGTTAAAATAAGGATTAATAAGATCTTTTGTTACAAGAACAGATAATGAAACAATTAACTTGGAGCGTGGCTTCCTTTTTCTAAGAGCTTTGATATGAACAGAAGAGAAAGGAGGTTTGGGTCAAGAAAGGGTGGATTTCTTTTAAGTAAGAGAAACAAGCAAATGCGCACATGCACATGCTGAGGGAAAGATCCAGTGGAGGACAGGTGGAGAGAGAGTTGGAGACAATGGATGGAACAAGGTCCCTGGGGGACAGAAGGAGCTGGCCCCAGAGCAGAGGTGGAGGCATTCATGTTCAACAAGAAAAGGAGCCCACCTCCTGAGATGGGGGAAAAAGGAATGGATGAGCACCAGCCAGAAAATTTAGAGGTGGAGGAGAGAAGAGGAGGGAGTCCTGATCATGTTTCTTCTTTGTGAGGACAACCATATCAGAAACTGACATGTTAAGAGGCACAAAAGATAGGGCCCTGTAAGCCTTCCAGCAGCATGCAGGCTGAAGAGAGACTGACAAATAAAAATTCAATAGGAACATGCAGGTTGATCAAAAGTAAGTTAATTACAGCTTACCAGAACTTTTACTAATCTATATTGACATCTAGGAGCCTTCCAAGAGAAAGTGTTCTTCATGTTTGAAGAAGATGGGGCCATCGTTTGGCAGGAAATAGGAAGGTCAAGCCAAGACAAAAGTATCCACCGAATGTCCCTCTGCACCAGCATGTGGGGTGTTACAGCAGGCAGAGTCCCTGACAACCTCTACCTCCGGCCACCACCATCCACACAGAAGCCTTTATCAGAAGTGCCGTCTCCTGTGTTTACCCACCTTCTGGATGTGTGTGCGGAGTGGTGCAAAGAGTTGGAAGCATTGCTGAGGGAGTGCAAGTGGAAGGTAGGGCCTTGGATCTTGTGTGCACAATACTGCCATCTACCCAGGGAGATTTATTTACTGCAAAAAAAATTAGAGCATTCCAAAGCAAAATTCTGCAGAATGCAAGGGCAGGAAGTTGGCCATTTTGACCTTTCTAACCCCAACCTCTAGCTCAAGGTGCTTTCCCAGTAGACGTCTATAGGTTGAGTAGATGTCTTGTAAAACATAGAGGGTCTTAGAGAACAAATGTATGTTTTGTATTGTGTCATCTGGTAGCTTCTCAATCCATGTTCAAACACTATTTTTCTCTCAGTCATTTTATATTCCCTCCTTGTCTTAGTCTGTTTGGGCCACTATAGCAAAGTACCACAAACTAGGTGGTTTAAGAACAACAGAAATTTATTTCTCACAGTTCTGGAGGCTGGAAGTTTGAGATCAGGGTACCACTATGGTCAGGGCCCTCTTCCAGGTTGCTTGCTGCTGTCTTCTCCTTGTCTCCTCACATGGTGGAAAAAAGACTAAAGAGCTCTTTGGAGTATCTTTCATAAGGGCACTAATCCCATTCATAGGGGCTGCAGCCTCATGACCTTCTCACCTCCCAAAGGTCCCACCTCTTAATACCATCACATTGGGGGTTAGGATTTCAAAAGGTAAATGTGGGGGAGACATAAACATTCAGTCCACGGCACTCCCCTTTGTCAGAACTTGGAACTATTTTTCCTAATTGCAATCTCTTTCACAATTACCCTTCCCTTCTTCGTCATCACACAAAATGCATTTTAAAAAATTTGGTTTAATGTATTTCTCTTGGTGTATGCTCTTTGTTATTCATATTTATTAGAGACCATAAATTCTAAGACAAAAAAAATTGTGTAATAAATATTGGCAGAGGATCTTAAACCCAGCATGTGCTTAATAAATAAACAAGTATAATTCTCCTGGCACATCTTTAACACCACACACAATTCAGAACTCCCTCAAGATTTATACACTCATTTACTGATTGATTTATTCATTGAGTAAATGAACACATGGCTATTACATATAAAGACATGTATTACAGGCCGGGCGCGGTGGCTCAAGCCTGTAATCCCAGCGCTTTGGGAGGCCGAGACGGGCGGATCACGAGGTCAGAAGATCGAGACCATCCTGGCTAACATGGTGAAACCCCGTCTCTACTAAAAAATACAAAAAACTAGCCGGGTGAGGTGGCGGGCGCCTGTAGTCCCAGCTACTCGGGAGGCTGAGGCAGGAGAATGGCGTAAACCCGGGAGGCGGAGCTTGCAGTGAGCTGAGATCCGGCCACTGCACTCCAGCCCGGGTGACAGAGCGAGACTCCGTCTCAAGAAAAAAACAAAACAAAAAAAAAGACATGTATTACAGACTGGAAGTACAAATATGAACTGGACATGAACTTAACCTTCAGAAAGCATACATTTACAAAGAGAAATAAGGAGTGTTCCGCTAAAAAGAAATAAAGAATGTCCTATAACCATTTCCAGCTAAACAGATTAGGAAAGGCTTCATGAAGAAACAGGACCTTACAGAAGACCATAAGGATACGTAATATTTAGAAATTTGGCAAAGAAGGAGACAGAAGGGCATTCCAGATGGAGCAATGGAGTGAAGAATTTGAGCAAAAGCGGAAAAGTGGGAAAGCCTGAGGCATGGACTTGAAACAGAGCAAAGTTCATCTTGCTGAGGCATAGAGTGGGGAAAGAGGAGGGTAAGGAGCTGAGATGGAAATGTTCGTGAACGCTGCATGATGAACCAAACCCAAATGAGGCCCAGGCTGGGGATGTCAAGCCACTGGAAGAATTCCCCTAAATTGCATAGCTCTTCCGTGGAACACAGTGTGAGCAGCCCTCAACAGATTAAAGGTGTCTAGGAGCTTGACAGCCTATGTTGCAATCAGAGACGATCTTCCAGATATAGGAAGAAGGAGCCATAGGAAAGAATTCAGATGGAAAAGCATCATGATTGCCTTTGAAGTCATCGTTACTGAGGACCTATTGCTGCATGGCCCAGTGTTGGCTACTATCCAAAAGAAACTTTCTCTAGGCCGGGCGCAGTGGCTCACGCCTGGAATCCCAGCACTTTGGGAGGCTGAGGCGGGTGGATCACCTGAGGTCAGGAGTTCGAGATCAGCTTGTCCAACATGGAGAAACCCCATGTCTACTAAAAATACAAAATTAGCTGGGTGTGGTGGCACATGCCTCTAATCCCAGCTACTCGGGAGGCTGAGGCAGGAGAATTACTTAAACCGGGGAGGCAGAGGTTGCAGTGGGCCAAGATCGTGCCATTGAACTCCAGCCTGGGCAACAAGAGTGAAACTCTGACTCAAAAAAAAAATTAAAAAAAAGAAACTTTCTCTGTGAGCTTGAGTAAACTTCCTTGCCTCTCTAAGCCTCAGTTTCCTCATCTATAATATGGTGTGTGGTGGAGGCAGTGGAACAAAGAGAGGTTGCTATCACCTGTCTTGCAAGAATATTGTAACTGCAAGCTAACTGTAAAAGACTTAACACAATGCCTAACAACTAAGGGTTACTCAACAAATGATAACTATTGTGAAAATTTTAAATTTATGTGTGTACGTATATATTTTATTGTGTGTATATATTTCCACCTATGTAAATCCGCACTCATATATAGATACATAGTGATTTTTCACAATATCCTGATGAGGTAGGGAAGGCAATTTCCCAAAGAAACTAATCCCATAGAAGAGTTAAGGCATGTGCCCAAGGTCTCACAATGGTTTGGATTAGAACCCAAAGCTGCCTCCTCCTAGTCCCAGGCTCTTTCCAGCACAGCATGATACCCAAGTACACTTCAAGACCACCCAGGTATGATTACAAGTGAGAATCAGGAAGTGGGCTGAAAGGACTCTCTCACCAGAGAAGGCAGGGGAAGGAAGCTGTCAATTCTCCTGCAGGTGGCTATTTTTTGCCTAAGTATGTCTAGTTCTTCTGCACCTTCTCAGAAGAACCAGAGGCCACCTTATAAGCTATCAATCATATTTCTCTTCTGGGCTGCTTTATTTTATTTTATTATTTTATTTTTAGTAGAGACAGGGTTTCACCATGTTGGCCAGGCTGGTCTTGAACTCCTGGCCTCAAGTGATCCTCCCACCTCGGCCTCCCAAATTGCTGGGATTACAGGCATGAGCCACCGCGCCTGGCCTCTTCTGGACTTTCTTTAAATTCTTGGTAAGATTTCCTCAAAGGTGGGAGCCCCAGCTAAGTTCACTCTTTCAAATAAAGGAGCTGAGGGCAAACCTCTGAGAGTTCCTCAAAGCCAGGGTGCCTGTCTTTTAAATCTTTGTCTCCCCAGCAACCAGAGCCTTGTGGGCTCTCAGGGCACCCTGCAGAGCTGTGGTGAGTCAGGTTGTAAGGGTCTGGGTCCACACACCCAGTAGTCCTGGTGTTGGCTGGAGGACAGAGCCAGGCCTCAAGCACAGAGGATGGAGCAGCAGGCAGACAGAAGGAAATGGGTCACACCAGGCATGATTCAAGGAATAGTGTCTTTTGGGACCATGGCCCAAACCTGCTGAACTGACAGCTTCTCCAGCTGGCTTTCTTTCGTCTTACTTCATATTCTAAGGTTTCGATCAAGAAGAGTATAAACAGAAAGGCAGGACATAGATGTCTCAGAGCGCCGAGGCAAATAAACCCAGGAAAAATAAGCAGGCCAGGAATCTTTGGTTAGCTGATCAGATTGCAATTATGCTGCTACTATGGTAGAGAGTGACCCAGACCTGGTTAGTTGGCAAGTTTTTCTCTGCAGGAATCAGCTGACGAAAACATACCCTCCTCGGCATGCTCTCGTCTGACACAGCGCTGTGTCTCCAGAAACTGTTACCGGAAAGGGGTCCCGATCCAGACCCTAAGAGAGGGTTCTTGGATCTTGTGCAAGAAAGAATTCGGGGCAAGTCCACAGTGCAAAGCAAAAGCAAGTTTATTAAGAAAATAAAGGAATAAAACAACGGCTACTCCATAAGCAGAGCAGCAGCTTAAACTGCTGGCTTGAGGACACTTATAGTTATTTCTTGATTATATGCTAAACAAGGAGTGGATTATTCATGGAGTTTTCTGGGAAAGGGGTGAGCAATTCCTGAAGCTGAGGGTTCCTCCCCTTTTTAGACCATATAGGGTAACTTCCAGACATTACCATGGCATCTATAAACTGTCATGGCATTGGTGGGAGTGTCTTTTAGCATGCTAATGTATTATAATTAGCGTATAATGAGCAGTGAGGATGGCCAGAGGTCACTCTCATGGCCATCTTGGTTTTGGGTCTTGGCTGGCTTTCATTACTGCAACCCACTTTATCATCAAGGTCTTTACGACCTGCGTCTTGTGCTGACCTCCTATCTCATCCTGTGACTAAGAATGCCTAACCTCCTGGGAATGCAGCCCAGGAGGTCTCAGCCTCATTTTACCCAACCGCTATCCACAATGAAGTTGCTCTGGTTCAAATGTCTGTGACAAAATCATAAAGAAAAACTAAAAACTCCGTATCCAGGAGCTAACATGAGTCAAGCTGAAGAAAATCAGGTCACAGACTTAAGGGAGTTTTATCTGAACTTTTGAACTTAGATTTTTTTTTTTATTAGCTAGACTTTTAATAAAGAATAAAGATGAGAGAAAGTGATGGATAAAGGCTTTGAGACCCTAGCATATAACTTTACTCCCTTATGCTGCAATTTAAGCCCCAGATTCTCAGGCAACATTGGAAAAATATAGGAAGTCAAACTACTCTTGTGCTTTCTCATGCTAGTACCCACCAAAGAAGCAGGCAGAATGGAGGCCCCATAGCCCCAACGAGTAACCCCACCTTCCCTCCAGGGTAAGAAAAAAATCAGGCTCAAATTAAAGTGTTATCTTGCTGGCAAAAGAAGTGTGAAAAACTGCTGTGCCCTTTTCTAGCAATTCCAATGAGCTCATGTATTTTCATTTCGAGGTGTTAAACATTGCCAGAGAGAGAGAGAGAGAGAGAGAGAGAGAGCGAGAGCCTTCTGTGAGTATTTAGGTCAAATGCTAGGATTTCTTTTAACCCTTTAGAATTCCAGTCAAATTCCAATGATACTAAATTGAAAATCCAAAATGGATGTAACGAAGTTTTTCTGGAACCTTTACAGAGTAATAACTAATACTGGAGGGGGCGGGGGTTGTTTGTTTTGTTTTTTGTTTTTGTTTTTGTTTTGAGACGGAGTCTTGCTCTGTCGCCCAGGCTGGAGTGCAGTAGTGTGATCTTGGCTCACTGCAGCCTCCACCTCCTGGGTTCAAGTGATTCTCCTGCCTCAGCCTCCTGAGTAGCTGGGATGACAGGCTCCCACTACCACGCCCGGCTAATGTTTTGTATTTTTAGTAGAGATGGAATTGCACCATGTGGGCCAGGCTGTTTTCAAACCCCTAACTTCAGGTGATCTGACTGCCTCGGCCTCCCAAAATGTGTGTGTGGTTTTATTTTTGTTTTTGAGACAGAGTATCCCTATGTGACCCAGGCTAGAGTGCAGTGGCGCAATCTCAGCTGACTGCAACCTCCACCTTTTGGTTCAAGCTATTCTCCAGCCTCAGCCTCCTGAGTAGCTACGACTACAGGCATGTGCCACCACACTGAGCTAATTTTTGTCTTTTTAGTAGAGATATGGTTTTACCATATTGGCCAGGCTGGTCTCAAGCTCCTGATCTCAAGTGGTCCACCTGCCTCGGCCTCCCAAAGCGCTGGGATTACAGGCATGAGCCACCGCACCTGGCCTTAATATTGTTGGTTTTTTTAAGGGTGCATCTGATCTCAGACAGATGGCACGATTTCTATCTGCCCCCCATAAAAGGATCCCAGTTGTGAAACTTCCATGGAGCTTCAATAATGTTGCACAGTGGCTCTTCCCCATGCCCAGTTCTTCTGTCCCCACTGTGTGCATAAATTCGACTGGATCTCTGGTTAGATGAGGATAACCTTCCTTACCTAGTCACTCCCAAAGTAATTTTTTTAGGTTTTTAAGTTAAAAAAAAAAAAAGGCCGGGCACGGTGGCTCAGGCCTGTAATCCCAGCACTTCGGGAGGCCGAGGCGGGTGGATCACGAGGTCAGGAGATAGAGACCATCCTGGCTAACACGGTGAAACCCTGTCTCTACTAAAAATACAAAAAATTAGCCGGGCGTGGTGGCGGGCGCTTGTAGTCCCAGCTACTCTGGAGGCTGAGGCAGGAGAATGGCGAGAACCCAGGAGGCGGAGCTTGCAGTGAGCCGAGATCGCGTCACTACACTCCAGCCTGGGCGACAGAGCAAGACTCTGTCTCAAAAAAAAAAAAAAAGTCATTCCTGAGACCACAGAGCAGACCTCAGCAAGCCATTCAGAAGCCCGAACACTGGCACTAAAAGCCAACTTTCAAATAAATCCCTAAGAATGAGCCAATAAATTGCTAATGATCTACTCTTTATCCTGGAACAATAGATGAAATCAATGTTTCCTCTTTCTTCCTCAGCATTAACTGTCTTGAAACCTTAAGCTCCAACTCCCAGCCAGGCGTGGTGGCTCACACCTATAATTTTAACACTTTGGGAGGCTGAGGTGGGTGGATTGCCTGAGCTCAGGAGTTCAAGACAAGCCTTGGCAACATGGTGAAACCTGTCTGTACTAAAATACAAAAAAAAAAATTAGCTGGGCGCGGTATGCGCCTGTAGTCCCAGCTGCTCTGGAGTGTGAGGCAGGAGAATTGCTAGAACCCGGAGACGGAGGTTGCAGTGAGCTGAGATCGTGCCACTGCACTCCAGCCTGGGCGACAGAGCAAGATTCTGTCTCAAAAAAAAAAAAAAAAAAAAAAAAAAAAAAAAAAAAGAAGCAGAAGCAGCCCGAACTCCCAAGAAAGCAAAGAGTCACTCAGTCAACAATTAGTTATCTTAGGAGCTTGGTGTGGGGTGTTAGAGTTAACAGGACAAGGAAGCCCAATAAGCTGGCTCATACACAATTATACACAGAATTCAGTAACTTTCATATATGAAAACAACAAAACGATAAAATGAAGCATCTATCTTATAACAAACAATACCTGGGAATAAACTTAAGAGTTATGCAAGATGATCAAAATATTAAAATGCTGCAACTAAACTAGTTGGGAAACTTGACTAAATGGAAAGGCTTATGATTTTTCATAGCCAAGCATAGCATTATTAAGAAACCAATTCTCCCCAACATATCCATAAATGTAATGCGCTGTCAATGAAATACCAACTGGTTTTTTGTTTTATTTTGCTTTGTTTTAACTACTCCAGCTGATTCTAGAGTTGACATGGAAAAACAAACATTAAGTTTCGTCCTGGAAATGTTTTAAAAGAAATATAATAGGGGCTGGGCCGGGCGCGGTGGCTCAAGCCTGTAATCCTAGCACTTTGGGAGGCCGAGACGGGCGGATCACGAGGTCAGGAGATCGAGACCGTCCTGGCTAACACGGTGAAACCCCGTCTCTAGTAAAAAATACAAAAAAAAACTAGCCGGGCGAGGTGGCGGGCGCCTGTAGTCCCAGCTACGCGGGAAGCTGAGACAGGAGAATGGCGTGAACCCGGGAGGCGGAGCTTGCAGTGAGCTGAGATCCGGCCACTGCACTCCAGCCCGGGCGACAGAGCGAGACTCCGTCTCAGAAAGAAAAAAAAAAAAAATAGGGGCTGGATGTGGTGGCTCACACCTGTAATCCCAACACTCTGGGAGGCTGAGGCGGGTGGATCACCTGAGGTCAGGAGTTCAAGACCAGCTTGGCCAACATGGCAAAACCCTGTCTCTACTAAAAATACAAAAATTAGCCAGGTGTGGTGGTGGGTGCCTGTCATTCCAGCTACTTGGGAAGCTAACGCAGGAAAACTGCTTGAACCCGGGAGGCGGAGGTTGTGGTGAGATGAGATCAACACCATTGCACTGCAGCCTAGGTGACACAGGGAGACTCCAACTCAAAAAAAAAAAAAAGAAAAAAAAGGAAAAAAATATAATAAGGAGAGCACTTGACTTACCAGATACTGAATATATTCTAAAGTTACGTTAACATAAATCATACAGTACTCATGCAGTAAACAGACAGATCATGGCATGGGGAGAAAACTTAAAAAACAAACACAAGTACATATGGCAAATTAGTGAATAATCAAGCTGGGATCTCCAATCTGTGGAAAAAGATTATTTTATAGACAGCTTAGGGACAATATGGGAACCATTTGGGAAAAAATAAAGTTGAAATCATATTTCGTATCTAACACCAGAATAAACTCCAAATGAATCAAAGATTTATATGTGAAACATGGGACCATAAACTTACCAAAAAAAAAAAAAAAAACTGGGAGTTCTTTCTCATCATCCCAGCTGGGGAAAACCTTTCTAACTATGACAGAAAACTAGAAGCCATAGAAAGAAATATTGACAAATTCGACAATATCAAACAGAAGTCCACATAGTAAAACCACCATAAACAAAATTGTTTATTTTTTAAAAAAGACAATCTACAGGAAGATGATATTTACAACTTGTATCACAGACAAAATGAGTGAATAGAAACATTGGCAGTGGATATGAAAAGGCAGTTCCCAGAAAAAGAAATTATTCTCAAATATATTTTAAAAGCTTCATCTCATTATTAACTAAAGAAATGCAAGTAAAAACTATGAGATACTATCTCCCATCTTGAAGTTCAAAAATGTCAAAATACACTCTGTTTCCGTGTTGGCAAGGGTTCTGGAACATTCCTGGCAGAAGTGGAAATAAATTGATACAACCTTGCTGGAGAGTAATTTCTCAAAAACGTCAAAAATTATAAATGTGTATGTTCTTTGACCAACCAAATTCATTTCTGGGAAGTAATCTCATGTATATATGTATATATCTATATATGTGTGTGCATATATATATACACACACACATGCAAAATGATATATGTACACAGTTATTCAATGCATCATTGCTCATTATATCAAACAATAGTGAACAACTAAATATCTGTTAATAAGATCCACTTTGAGGCATTTGGATCATACACACACATAAATAAAATAATGGTTAAATTATGGTAAACTTATCCAGTGGAATAGTATATAGCCATAAAACATTGAGGGAAGTTTTTTTAGTTTTTTGTTCTTTATGCACTAAAATTCAGTAACCTCCAGGATATATTGTTAAGTGAAAGGAGGAAGTTGCAGGACAATGATATGACTATTCATTCTACTATTTGTAGAAAAAAACAAACAAAAAGAATATACACACATATTTGAAGGTATATGTAAAATTAAATGGTAGAAGTCATATATGTTGTCTTAGAGAAGAAGCCTGGGATAGTGATGCCTGGGATAGTGATGGGAGCGAAATTTTCACTACATACCCTTTGAATTTTTGAATTTGAACCATGTGGATGCATTATCTACTTTTTAAAAATCGGTAAATACAATTTTAAAAGAATTTACAGGATACAAAGAGTGACAAGACAAGCAAAAATAATAGTTGTGCCTAAAATGCATAAACATCAGCGGGCGAACAGACTCAGCGTGGGCTCCCGATCAGCAGATGGAAGAGAAAAGTGTGACTTCAGTAGCATAATATGATGGAAGGAGCTTGGAATACAAAGCTTTAAAAGCATAATTTCCAGAAAAGACTTAAAAACATGATTCTCTTCCAGATTAAATGAGCACTTGCCAAAGATTTCATTTAATTTATTAATCCATAAAGGGAATCGTAAGATGAGAAAGCTGAGGCCCAGAGCAATTGAGGAAGCAGGGTTTTTATAGCCCGTAGGGAAAGACGCACCACAGGAAGTGTTTTAAAGTCAGGGACAAATCTAGCTAATGTTCCACAGGACAATAAAGTATAGATTACCCTTGCTAATGGACAGAAATCATTTGCTTCCCTACCGGATCCATATCTACAAGTTAACAGGCAACTTCACAGAGCTGAGCCCTTAATTGCAAATAACAAAGTCAGTTGGGATATTTATTATCCTAGAGACAGAATCAGCTACACAATTTGCTGGACCCAGTGCAAAAAAAATCCAGAGGCCTTTGTTCAAAAATTATGAAAAATTTAGGCTGGGCATGGTGGCTCATGCCTGTAATTCTAGCACGTTGGGAGGCTTTGGCAGGCAGATCACTTGAGGTCAGGAGTTCAAGATTTGCCTGGCAAACACTGGTGAAACCCCATCTCTACTAAAAATACAAAAATTAACTGGGCATGGTGGCAGATGCCTGTAACCCCAGATACTTGGGAGGCTGAGGCAGGAGAATCACTTGAACCTGGGAGGCCGAGGTTGCAGTGAGCCGAAATGATGCTACTGAACTCCAGCCTGGAAGACGGGAGCGAAACTCCGTCTCAAAAAAAAAAAAAAAAAAAAAAAAAAAAAATTAGAATTTCAAGACAGCAACAGCTGAGCATTAAACAAATTAGGCCCCCCCCATAAACTCAGGGTTCTGAGTTTAGGATCATTATGCCACAGGTTGCATGCCCAAGAAGCTGACTTTGCCTACAGAACAAAATAATCTTTAGAAGAGTTTTTAAACAGTGCCCCAGTGTGACATTGAGAGGACATGCAGTCACTCTCCCCCTTTATTTCCAAGTTTTGGATAATTTTTCTTTACAGAGTCAAAAGAACCACTTCCTAGTCGTGTGGTTTTGGGCAAGTTACTTAACCTCTGCAATGCTCCATCACTTGGCTGGTAGATGAGAATTATTAATCCTTGCCCTGTATAATTCACGGGGTTTCAATGATTACTAAATAAGACAGGCATTTGACAGTTTTGTGCAATAAGTTTTATACAAACCTTTACAAACACTTTGTATCAGCACGTAGTTTTGGCATCCCAGCCTGGCATTCTTATAGATTCTCTTTGGAGAGTCAGTTCTCCTAGCTTAGTCGGAGAAAACTTCCTGGGAAAAATGACCTCCAATTTCATTGTAAAGAGAAGAAGAAACATGATGTGGTTGTCAGGAGGTGAGAGCTTGTCTTAAACATAAGTGACTGTTTGGACAAAAGCTTGGAGAAAGAAAGGATGAGCCCATCCCAGGAGCCCACGAAATAGCCAGCCTCAGGGTCTGACAGGAGATGAGAGACCAGTCAGGTGGGCAGAGAGTGCAGAACCCTAAGAACTCATCTACCCCAGGGAACATCGGGCAGCTCCCGTCACATTCTCCCCAAATGCTCCTAATGACAGAAGAAAGAAAATACCTCTTTCAATAGGTCACTAGAATTGGGACACTTCTTTAAATTCTTGTGTTTATCTTCATAAGTTCGTTAAAATTTTATATTCTATTTCATCATATACTCACAATTATTTTAATACTAAAAATAGCAATCCACCTTGAAAAAAGAGTCTCTGGTAAAATTGAATCCCATCAAGGTGTTCCAGAATTCTTTTGTGGTTCCCCTAATCCAAGAGGCTGAAGTATCCCACTCTGAAAAGCACTGTTCTATGGCATTGCTCATGACACCTCGATGATAAAGGCACCACAATGTCCACACTTGGCTGAGGCCCTCTTGGCACTTTGGGGACCGGGAATCCTTGGATGAGGATCAAAAGAAGACATGCCTTGAGCAGAGATTCCACTCCCCAGCCACGGTCATGCCCAGACTTCTCGGGGTCATGCCCAGACTTCTCAGCAGCCGTTTCCCTTTGCATACACTCCCACCCGAGTGCCTTCCGCCTCACCTCTTCTTGACTGGCTTAAGGATATTTATGACTACTTGAGTTTTTCCAAAATTCCTTCACCCTACTTCTTTTGCCCCTCTAGTTTTTCTACTCCATAATTGGGCATGGAAGTGGAGCAGAATAAACCAGGCAGAGAAAGGGGAAGGGGAGCTGCAGACTCAGAACAGAGGGATTTCCAAGAGAAGGGGGGTCGGGGAGCCAGAGCAGTCTCCACAATCTGTGACTTGCAGACCACCCAGACTCCAAGCCTCCCAGCTCTGATGATAGCTCCTACCTACTGCACTAAGCCCCTTGAACCATGCACATATTTCTGCTCTCTAGAGCTTTACCCCCCCACAGAGTAGAATATTATTTGTTTATCATTAGGATCAGGCTGCTGGATGCAGAACATACTCTAGGAAGCACAGATCGCAGCCCGTTTATTTTTAACTGATCCAGGAATGAGCTTCTTTTGCATTGCCCTTTGTTAAAGTCTGCATATGTTGCACAGATACTTGGTGACAATTTTAAGGGGCAAAATAAATGATTGCTTCTTTGTGTTTAAAAGAGGAATTAAGCTGGGCGTAGTAGCTCATGCCTGAAATCCCAACATTTTCTGTTGCTGAGGAGGGAGGATTACTTGAGTCCAGGAGTTTAAGGCTAGTCTGGGCAGCATAGAGAAATCCCCATCTTTAAATTTTAAAATAATAATAATAAATAAAATTGGAATTAAAGGTAAACTGATGAGTCTTCCTTGATCCCTTCCTCCCATCTTCAGAGCTTATTTTTCTTGCCAGCAAAGGGGCTGCTGGACTGGAAAATAGGAGCTCAGAATGGCCAGTCTGATATTTTCTCCTGATTTGCTTCAGAATGATGGAGGTTGAGGAGGCGGTTCCGGATAAAGATGGAGTAGATGAAACTCATCAGCCTGGTGTAGATAATTGTCAAAGTTAGGAGCTGAAACACAGAGATTTCACAGTTCTATTTCATTTTAGGTTTAAAATTTTTTTTAAAGATTTTTTTTTTAAATTCCTGCTCTCATGGAGCTTATATTCTCTGTGAAAACAGAGGCAGTGTGAGAGAATCGCGACACAGCAGGATGCATGGGGCTGGTGCCCAGCTTTCTTTGGCTCTGCTCTGTCCTTGGCCCATGACCAGAGCTTCACCATCACCTCTCTGCAGAAGGCTCCACGCCGGAGACTCTTGCCTTTACCTCTCTGCCCAACTCCTGCCAGACTGGGGCCCAGCCTCCCACATAGTTCTTTCTTCTCCGACTCCAAAAAAAGTAAAGGAAGAAAACCAGGACCACTAGGTTCTCGCCTATGGGATTGGCCTTGCAGTCAGTAGCCAGGACCAATTCTGAGCAGACAAAAGCTACTCTTCCCTGCTAGACGAATGGCTAAGACCAGAAGGAGAAGAGAAACTTTAAAAACAGATGTCCCGGCTCTACCCCAGATATGATGAAGCCGACTTGGGGTGGGAAGAAACCATGTGTCATTTTGACACTCCCCTTGAGACTGCTGCATTGCCAGGTTTGGGAGCCCCTGCGGCAGACCTGTGCTTAGTCTCAGGTTGCTAAGGCAGCCAGTCTGACCTCGAAGAACATCTCCACTCTCAAAGTTTGGTTCAAACTGCTGTTCCACCTCAGACGCCCACTATGGCCAGGTTGGTCTCGAACTCTTGACCTCAAGTGATCCACCTACCTCGGCCTCCCAAAGTGTTGGGATTACAGGCATGAGCCACTGCACCCAGCTGAGATTGCCTTTGAGAAGAGAATTGAATGGTTGGGGATGGAGAGGAGGCAGAACTCTGTTTACTGTGCCTGACCAGAACCATAATTCTTCTTGTCATCCTGGCTTAAAATCAAAGTCATGATTGACCTCTCTCTATCCTCCACCATCTCCTATGCCCCTCTCTAATCAATCAAAAAAATCTCTTTACTCTCTATTCAAAAATTTACCTTTGTCATCTCTTTCTTCTAGACGCGTGGCCTCTTTACCTCTCACCTAGAATACTGAAAGCCTTACAGATAAACTTTCCATCTCCAGTTCCTCCCCAGCCTTTCTCTCCACCCTCCCCCAACTCTCCTTCCCCCACTTCCAATCGCGTTCCTTTCCTTTAGGTGTTTACAGGTAAATCCAATCCATCTTCTTTTGACTATGTTGCTCCCCATGTCAAAAACCCTTAATAACTTCTTTGTCTACTGGGCTTCCATCCCCTTCTTACTTTTCAACAGAAATTGTACCTATCCTTCAATGCCCCGATTTCAACATCACCTTCCCCATAAAGACTTCCACGGTCACTCCTGACAGATGTGACCTCGTGCTCCTGGACACCAAGATGAATGTTCTTGTCTTATGACAGTTCTCACCCTCGTTCTTACTGAAGTTATTGATTATGTTCATAACTCCCTTACCAGACCATAAGTGTCATTAGGGTATGTTTCTTTACTCTTTTTTTTTTTTTTTTTTTTTTTTTTTTGAGATACAGTCTCACTCTGTCACCCAGGCTGGAGTGCAGTGGCATGATCTTGACTCACCGCAACCTCTGTCTCCCTGGTTCAAGCAATTCTTGTGCCTCAGTCTCCCAAGTAGCTGAGATTACAGGCATGCACCACCACATCTGGCTAATTTTTGTATTTTTTGTAGAGAAGGAGTTTTGCCATGTTGGCCAGGTTGGTCTCAAACTCCTGGCCTTAAATGATCCACTCACCTTGCCTCCCAAAATGCTAGGATTACAGGCGTAAGCCACCACACCCAGCCAAGTATGGTTCTTTACTCTTCTTTACATCCTCTACTGTGTCTAGCCTAATGCTTTGCACTATGGAAGCTGCTCAAAAGCTGTAAGTGTTGACAAACTGAGTAAATGAAGACACTATTTTTTTGTTTTTGTGTTTTTAATTGTCTCACTCTGTCATCCAGGCTGGAGTGCAGTGGTGTGATCTCAGCTCACTGCAGCCATGATCTCCCGGGCTCAAACCATCCTCCTATCACTTTAGCCTCACGAGTAGCTGGCACTACAAGCGCACACCACCATGCATGGTTAATTTTTTTTTGTAGAGACTGGGTCTCACTATGTTGCCCAGGCTAGTTTCAAACTCCTGAGCTCAAGAGATCTTCCCACCTCAGTCACCCAAAATGCAAGGATTACAGGTGTGACCCACCACCCACGGCATGAAGAAATTAATAATAGATTATACTCAAGAGAGGAAGGTTGATTGGCACCTGTCACAGCCTTGCTCATTCTTAAATATCAAAATAGTTCCATTCTGGTTGGGAAGTTTAGCTGCTACCCTGGGCCCACAGGGGCCCCTCAGCTGCCCTGGATCCTCCTCTGAGAGCCCCTGGACCCCTTGTCTGATCCAACACCTCAAGAGATAATACCTGACACAGCAGAAACTCTTGAGAATGTCATTGATGGCTCCACAGTAATTTCAGTATGACCCCTGGGGAAAAGCAACATCGTAATCAAATAGAGTTAACAAAGTAGACTTTACACAGGATACTCTACTCACCTATGCACAAAAAGAACTAGAAAAATAGATATGGTTCCTGCACATTTCAGAACAGGAACATTCCAGTAGCTAGAGGACATATGAATGTCTGTGTGTGATTACTACTGAAATGTGGGTTGCTATCATTATTAGTAGTAATAATAAGAAGAAGAACCAGCATTTACTAATGCAATTTTCACAAGAACTCTTGGAAGCAACTGTTATTACCTCATTTTACAAGTGAAGAAGGAACCTGAGGACCAGAGAGGTCATACTGTACCCAAGTTCCCACAGGAAGAACACAGCCATCTGAGTTCACAGAGCTTCTTGTCTATTTCATACTGCTTCTGTCCCAGACAGCAGTGACACTGTGCACCTCAGAAGGAAGGCAGGAAGCAGAGAGAGAGAGAGACATTGAGAAATTAGGGGAGGGAAGGAAAGAGAAAGAAGCAAAGAAGAAAGAAAGGAAGGGAGGAAAGAAGGGAAGGAGGGAGGGAAAAGAGGGGAGGGAGGAAAAAACAAACTTATAAGCAACAAGCATGGACATTTTGAGGACTTCATGGGCCTTTGAGCCCCCACACATCGTATTAAACATATTAAAATACACTCGATCCCATTATTTTTTTAACTATAAAAATACTGCAGTATTTTTTATAATTTTACTTTTGAAATTTGGCCCAACAATGATTTCTCGGCAATCACTGTGCATAATCAGGAATTCTTGCAATGAGAAAAAACTCGCCTGTAAATTGTTGTCAAATATGTAAAAATCTTGTAACAATCAATGTAACCATTAATGAACATGACATCACATGTCTTTGTAGACCTACTTCTTAGCAAGTGAGGTGCTTATTCATTTCAGTTTAGATCTTTCACATTTTTAGATCTTGAACTCAACCCCTAGAGATAAACAGTCCTGGTTGCCAGGGTTCGAATAGGTCAGAAGGGCACAATGATGACTTCACAAGGATGCTTGAGGTTACCATGGAAATGCTGTCGGCTCCCTCTCCCCAAGTCATCTTCACACATCTTCATGTGGGAGGCAGGCATTTGCTTCCATGGTGGAGTTGACTCCGTCTCCCAATAGGCCTCTTCTGGAAATTCCCTCCCCGTGTTAGATCTGGCAGAGCCACTGGGAGTCAGAGCAGCAGAGGGACCCGAGTGACACTAGGTGAGAAGCTGTGCGGACAGACGACTTGAGCCTGGTAAGCTCCCTGCCTCACCCATCCCTGGGCCCAGAGGGAGAGACAGAGTGGTTACCAGTGAACACTGTTTACTGGGCCAACCTGAGCGCATTCCGAGCCCAGGCTGCAGTCAAAGAGGACACTAAACAGTCTTCCTTTGCTTTTCAGGTTGCTATGACAGCCAGGAATTTGCAAACCAAACCAGACCTGGAGAAGAAGTCTGTCCTTGGCCCAAAAAGTCTGCAGTTCCAAATGGTTCTGCTCAAGGTTCTTGTTGTCTTATTTGACACCTGCCAGATGGAAGAACCTCTAAACCTGGGATTTGGAAATGTCCCAACAGAAAGGCTATTTCCAAGCTGGCTGAAGCTGTGTTCAACGGAATTGAGGTGTGATAGAAGGAACTTCTTGGCAAGAAAAACTGGAAAATATTACAATAGGTCCCAGAGAGAACCTCATTATCTTCTCGAAAAAAATTTTATATTTGTTTAGTGTTCTGTGGTTTGCTAAGCACATTCACATAAATTATCTAATTGGCTCTTCACATCCGCCTGGTGAAGGAGTAAAAATAGATATCATAATACTTGACCAAAGACAAGGAAAATGAAGTTCAATAAAAATAAGATCAAACAGCCAACAAGCAACAGAACTGAGATTCGAATCTGGGTTTTCCGACTGTAAATGTAGCTCTTTTAATTCTATTATGATAATCCCCCAAAATATAAAAGAGATCACATCTGAGCTGGACAGCTTAGAAATAGGTATTTTTCTAAAATAAAGTGATGTTGTAGATAATTTTTTGTGGTAAAATACACATGATGTAAAATTTACCACTTTAATCATTTTTTTAATTTTTGTTTTTGAGACGGAGTCACACTCTGTCACCCAGGTTGGAGTGCAGTGGTGTAATCTCAGCTCACTGCTACATCCGCCTCCCAGGTTCAAGCAGTCCTCTGCCTCAGCCTCCCCAGTAGCTGGAATTACAGGTACGCACCAGACCCTGCTAATTTTTGTATTTTTAGTAAGATGGGGTTTCACCATGTTGGCCAGGCTGGTCTCGAACTCCTGACCTCGTAATCTGCCCGCCTCAACCTCCCAAAGTGCTGGCATTATAGGTGTGAGCCACCATACCCAGTCGCACTTTAATCATTTTTAAATGTACAATTGACAGGAATCAAGTACATTCATTATCGTGCAACTGTCACCACCATCTCTCTAGAACTTCTTCATCTTCTCAAACTGAAACTCTGTACTCTTTAAATAATAACTCCCCAAGTCCCTCCTCTCAGCCCCTGGAAACCATCATTCTACTCTATGAATTTGACCACTCTAGGTAACTCATATAAGTGGAATTACACAGTATTTGGCCTTTTGTGACTGGCTCATGTCACTTAGTATAACGTCTTCAAAGTTCAGCCATGTTGTAGCGTGTATCAGAATTTTCTTCCTTTTTGAGGCTGAGAATATACAATTGTAAAGATATACCACATGTTGGCTATTCATCTATCGGTATATGGCCACTTGGGGTTGCCTCCACCTTTTGGCTATTGTGAATAATGCTGCAATAAACATGGATGTATGAATATTTCTTTGGGACCCTGATTTCAATTCTTTTGGGTATATACCAAGATATAGAATTGTTGACTCATACAGTAATTCTATTTTTAATATTTTAAGGAATTCCTATACTACTGTTTTTCATAGTGCCTATACCTTCTACATTTCCACCAAAGGTACACAAGGGTCCTAGATTTTCCACAGCCTTGCTAACATTTGTTACTCTCTCTCTTTCTCTCTCTCTATATGCAATCCTGGTGGGTATATAAATGAATGTTTTTTAAACATGAGGTTATCCAAGTTGGTTCATTCGGCTCAGTTAGAAAATAGCCCTAGTGGGCCGGGCATGGTGACTCACACCTGTAATCCCAGCAGGTTGGGAGGCCAAGCCAGTAGATCACCTAAGGTCAGGAGTTCAAGACCAGCCTGACCAACATGGTAAAACCCAGTTTCTACTAAAAATACAAAAAAAATTAGCCAGGTGTGGTGGTGTGCACTTGTAGTCCCAGCTACTCGGGAGGCTGAGACAGAACTGCTTGAACCCAGGAGGTGGAGGTTGCTGATATCGTGCCACTGCACTCCAGCCTGAGCGACAGAGTGAGACTCTGTCTAAAAAAGAAAAGCAAGGAAGAAAGGAAGGAAGGAAGGAAGGAAGGAAGGAAGGAAGGAAGGAAGGAAGGAAGGAAGGGAGGGAGGGAGGGAGGGAGGGAGGGAGGGAGGGAGGGAGGGAGGGAGGGAGAAAGGAAGGAAGGAAGGAAAGAAAGAAAGAAAGAAAAGAAAATAGTCCTAGTGACACCAGGTCAGCTTCTACTTGACATGCCAGCCCCAACTCCAGCCACAAATCTCACCGAAGCATTCCAGTGGTCTCCAGAGAAAGTACTCAGATAACTTGAGCATATCCATTACTTGCTTTTAGGGATAATGAATTCAAAGTACATATCCTACTCATAGGAATTTCATGTCTTCAATATGAGCAAGAATTCATCATACAGATTTATGTTACATAAAGGCATCTCCCACCACATCTGGAGGGTAGGTGTGCGAGTGTATGTGGGTGAAGATGAGTGAGTGTTCCAAGAAGGATTACATAGCTAAGGGGATCAGCAGGTTCTCAAACAATTCAAACTTTGGGAAGTTCCTTTGTGTCTGTGAGGTGGCTTCTTTATCTTTACCCATCTCTGCTCACTTTAGAGGCATGAATTAGACTGTATCTTTAAAGGGCTTCAGAAGATAGTGCTTTGTGATTAAGAGGCGGGATGATATCTGATCATCTCCAGAGTTATTACATCACCTGGCAAGAATTATCAGATTCCCCATAATGCAGTTTGGAAGAGTGAAGGAGCTCAGGGAATCTGAGACTGGGACTGGCAATCACGTCTGAATCTCTCAGCCTTGGGTATTCAAGTCCTATCAACCTCAAATGCCCCCTCCTCCGTGAAGCAGTCCCTGATCACTACACGGGAAGAAATAGTTACCCTTGAAATTCAACAGCTCTTCATCTCTGCCTTTATCAGGGCAATGACTGTGTTTTGTCTTAGATTTATGGTTATTTAAGAGTGCATTATATATCCTAAGAAAATTAGCCCTTTAGGGACTAAATCCAGTTCTGGTTTGCACAGAGTATAAAGCAAATATTTCCCCTAAGCTCCCCAGCAGACTTCTCTTATCCATTGATAAGACTCCTTGGCTAGAATCCTGTCACATGGCCTTCCCTGGGGGCAAGGAGGCCTGGAAAGCAGATGTCTGACCTTTTAGCTTCTATGGTGGACATAGGCAAGAGAGGGTATTAGGAACGGGGCTGCGTGAGCCAGTGACCAGTGTCTTTCGGACCTGTCTTTGTGCTGGGCACATCCTCCGGGAAGTCAGGGGAGAGGCCCCACCACGTGTCTTGGGCCCAGCTCCTGTTCCCTCTGTGTCTGCTCTGTCATGGAGCTCCACACCAGTTTGAAATGGATTGATTCTCTACAACACGGGGTACAGAGAAGCATGACCAACTCAAGTCAGGTCCTGCCAGTTCCTGCAAGCTACACTCCTTTATCATGCTTACCTCACATTCATAAAGAACCTGAGCTGACAAAGCACTAGCTTCCCTATTTTCTCCAGATACATAACTGAGACCTAACATACATAACGTACATACATAACAGAACCTCATACAGAGAGGTTCATCGTTTATTCAAGTTGACTCAGTAGGTGACAGTACGGGAGAGGCTGCATCCTGGTCTCCTGACGTCACCCCTCATGCTCTATCCAGCATCCTCCACTGAGTCTTGGACACTGGTTTCAGGCCATGGCTGGCATATGCCCCACACCACCTCCTGGGACAGTGTCATCAGGAAAGGTGCACATCAATGCAAGAGGCTGCAAGACTGTTCTGAGTGTATGTCACGCATCTGTGTGTGTGCGTGTGGTGGGTGGGAAGACGGGGGATGCTTCTCCTCCCCTCCCATCTCCTCAGCCTGGCCATCGCTGCCATCAGTCTTGTCACTGAGCAGCTGCAAGCAGCTGCTGACAGCTCCCAGCATCTCAGCCACAAAATAAATGAGTTACCCGCAGGCAGGACACCAGTGGCATAATGAGGCCTCACATAGATTCTTCTTGGTTTTATTTTATGGCTTCTAATGAGCTTCATCCAATACAAAAAAAAAAAAAAAAAAAAAGCCCAGCTCTTCCCTGGGCCCTGTCTCACCTGTTTCTGCCAGCAGACACCATGAGTTTTTTATTCTCATTCCTGACCTTTGAGGAAGAGGTAGGGTCACGCTGTGTGGTAATCTTCCACACTCTAGAAGGAGAATGGGGCTGGTCGCTAGGCAACCTGCTTTCCAGCTTGACTCTGTCTCTAACTTGAGTTTGACCCAGAGATAGCACATCTCCTGGCTGGGATTCAGTCTATAAAGTGAGGAAGGTACACCAAAAGGAACTCTAACGGCCTGCCCAGCTTGATAGTGGACACAGCAGCTGCATAGAGGTGGAACAAATGCAGACTTACAGGCTGGAGACACATTTTTTAGGCTGAATGAATGAAAAGTACATGAGCGCTTATGCTAGCTGAGGACAGCTAGCTGCCCTTGTCCAGCTGGGAAGATAGGAACATTCCAGTCTGTGGTTTGGTGGTCTGTGTTCTCTGCAATGTGCTTACATGTCAACAAAGGGAAACATGCTGCTGGATTTTCAGAAAAATCACCGAGGGGTCTGACTGGAGAATGAAGCCAGACACGCGTCTGGTCACCTACCTGATGGCTTCTCCCTTTGGAGAGAGGTTGCTCATGATCACAGCAGGTCAGCACAAGACAGTGGCAAGAACGCTGAACAAAGAGTCAGGCTGGGGTTCGTATAACTTCTGTGCTACCAACTAGCTAGTTGGCCCTAGCCACGTTGCCGTCCCTCTCTGCACTTGTGTCGTTTTCTGTAAAATATAGAAGTTCGATTGAATGTCTCTGATATTCCCTTCAATCTAACAATCTGAAATGTATTGCCTGTTCTTATTCCTGTCTCATTTGGCTCCCTTATGAAGACAGCTTGTCTAGTGGGTAATTCTGAGTATCATTAACCAAAGAAAAGCCTGCTTTTGATCTCAACCCAGAGTTGGGGACCGATGTGAGGGAGGAGAGAGCATGAAAACACTTTTTACTACTCCTTTTGCTGTGTGTTTCTAAGGAAGTCACTAGACTTCAATTCCCCGCCTAGAGGAAGGAGATGTTATCGTCCCCTTTCTCTGAGAGGTGAAAGGACTCCTGAAGATCCAGTTACAATGTATCCTGGAATCATGGCATATTTTGTTGCATTAATTAAGGGGCAACAGAGAAGGGCATCACTTGCTGAGCAACAACAGTGTGCCTGCCCTATCCTAGGTTCCTTCCTTCCTTCCTTCCTTCCTTCCTTCCTTCCTTCCTTCCTTCCTTCCTTCCTTCCTTCCTTCTTCCCTCCTCCTCCTCTTTCCTTCCTTCCTTTCCTTCCTCCCTCCCTCCCTCCCTCCCTCCCTCTCTCTCTCTTTCTTTCTTTCTTTTCTTTCTTTCTTTCTTCTCACCCTGTTGCCCAGGCTGGAGAGTGGCATGATCTCAGCTCACTGCAACCTCCACCTCCTGGGTTCAAGCGATTCTCCTGTCTCAGCCTCCCGAGTAGCTGGGACTACAGGCACATGCCACCAGGCCTGGCTAATTTTTTGTATTTTTAGTAGAGAGGGGTTTGTACCATCTTAGCCAGGATGGTCTCGATCTCCTGGCTGGGATTACTAGGTGTTTTCTTTATAGAGTCTCCTGTTATCTTCTCAACAATCACATGAGAAATCTTACAGATGAAACAACGTAGGCTGAGGTTAAGAAATACACCCAAGTTAGGCACAGTCAGGAGAGTGGCCAGAATTCAAAATCAGCCTGTCTTCCTCCAGAACCACCTCTGCCGGTGTAACTTTAGCAGGAATTAAAAGTAACATGTGGGAGAAACTGGAAAAGCCAAGACCTAGCTGAGGCCAGGCATGAAGCTGGTTCACAAAGCAACATCCTACTGTAATGCCTTAGGCTCTGCAGCAGCTACAGACACCTTCTCTGCTTTTTGTCTTGGCTCTTTACTCTTCCACTGGCCCTCCTGGAAGGCCTGCTGGGCTGGAGGGATGCGTCTATGCATCCTGAGTGCTGGCGGGAAGATGGAGGCTGAGATCCTTTCTTCACCATCAAATGTCCTGCAGGAAACATCAACCCCACAAAGTCCCTGCTTCCTCAGCTGACCACATAGATCAGTGCTTGGGACTGTCACTGTACAACGTGTGCCTTACCCTCTATTAGCACACAGGGTTCTCAGTCACAGTCTTTAAAAAGTTGCCCAGTCAAGGCCCTGAAAGCCAGCTGGGGCCTCTTACTGTCCAGCCGTAAGAGAAATAACATACTGAATAGCCAAGCCAAGAAGCATCCTTGCAGGACAGGAAAGAATATATAAAGATAACCTTGTTTTAATAGAAAAAAGGAAATGAGACAGAAGTTGGCTCTTTTACTGCAGGGAATGGAATCCTATGAACTCAACTTTAGTTTTAGTTGGAACAAATATTTTCTGAGCCTCCTATGTGCGAGACACTGCAGCAGTCACCTCCTCTTATTATAATTCCATTTCTTCGTCCCCAGGTCCTGGGCTCAGAAGAAAGAAAGGCTCAGTGAAGTCAAGGGGCCTATTCAGAACTACTGGAAGCCCAGACTTGCTGCCTTTTCACCCAGAACTCTTTCCATCATTCCACAGCTGCCTTCTGCTAAGTGTCCTCATGAACTTGTACCATCATCTGTAAGGCTGGACCTGGGCCTCAAAAGGTGGATTCTGGACCTCAGAAAGATGAAAAGACATGGACCATGGCCAGGGGCAGTGGCTCATGCCTGTAATCCTAGCACTTTGGGAGACCGAGACAGGTGGATTGCCTGAGCTCAGGAGTTCAAGCCCAGCCTGGGCAACATGGTGAAACCCTGTCTCTACTAAAATACAAAAAAATCAGCCGGGCATGGTGGCAGGCGCCTGTAATCCCAGCTACTCAGGAGGCTGAGGCACAAGAATTGCTTGAACCCATCAAGCAGAGGTTGCAGTGAGCCGAGATTGTGCCACGGCACTCCAGCCTGGGCAACAAAGCAAAACTCTGTCTCAAAAAAAAAAAAAAAAAAAAAAAAAAGACATGGTCCCTGGTTGCCAGGTATGAGATGAGAGAAGAGAACAGGTCTCCATCTTCCCTTCAGTTCACAGCACTTTTCTCCCAGGATGTCTTTTTGGCATCTCCTACACTAGGTGTAGGGTCCTGCTGTGATCTCCATAGCAGTCTGCCCTTTCCCGAGCACAGCATTTCTCACTCCACGTTGTAATTGCTTATTGGTTTTTCATTTCCCTTAATTCACCAGAATCTTCTGCAGGACAAGAACAACTTTTCCTTTGTTCACCATTGATTTTCCAGTGTTTGGCGTATTGTAGGTGTTTAACAACGATTTGCTGAATTATTGATTGAAAGAAAGAATAGAAAGATGGATGGAGGGATGGATGGAGGGATGATCATTTATCAGCTCTTCAGTTACCATGTCTCCAAGTAATTGGGTAATTTATGGTTCTATTCCTGACAAGTTAACTTCCCCAACTTCCCTAGTTTGTCAGCAGTACTATCAAAAGACAGTGAGGTGTAAAAGGTTTGAATCTCCTGACTTTATACCCTGCTCCAATCATTTACTAACCATGGGATGATATGCAATTTATTTAATCTTGTTAAACCTTAGTTTCTTCATTGTAATACGATATTGTGATTCCTATTAATCATGCTTATGATCTCTGGAATATACCAGGGGGTAGAAAAATGGTCGGTATCAATCTTGGCATATGTAACAATATATGTCATTTATACTCAGATTTGGTGCCTCTTTTCTCTTCCACTTCTTTCACCCACAATGACTGCTATATACTTAACCCTATCTAATCTTTCTTCCCAATGTCTTCTACATTGTTTCACTACCTCATCTTATCTGCCTATTTAATGCAATAGGTCCTAAACCGTTCCTGTCCTTCAGGTTTCTTTTGCAATGCATCATACACTCCTGTTGATGGCTCTAGAATTCCTGTAAAGGAGAGGTTTAAGGTGGTACTCTTTGGCGCCCCAGAAATTGGGAAGGACAAGGGAGTGTCTTGAAGCTGCATATGTGTATCACTCCACGACAAAGGCAGCTTGATAGATATGAAAGGGTCGCGAGAGTTCTCCACCCTGGCCAATCCTTGGAGTCATCTCTGGGCAGAAGCAGCCTATTTCCACTTCCTAAAATATGGTTCTCATCAAGGTGATTTTTCTTAAATTTGTTTCAAAGAGCCTGGAGGAGACACTGCATAACGAGTTCTAGAATCCTTTGCCTCACATTCAGAACTTGTCACAATTTTGCCCCCCAGGGCATTTTGCTTCAACAACAATTTTTATTTCAAGCATTTCATTTCATTCAAGGCCCCTCAATATGCTATTCCTAACTCCATGTCTTTGTCCAGGAATGCCCCCGCTCCTGGCCCTCCCCAGCTCCTCTCTTCTCTTGAAATTCTGTTCATCCCCCAAGGGCTGGTTCCATCATTGCTCTCCTCCGCAATCACCCCAGCCCAAGGTGCTCCTTCCTTTCTTGGAGTTCCCACTGTTTTTTATCGTCAGGATAATGTACCCTGGCATTTAACTATCTAACGTTCTTGTATTGTTGTTGAAACATTTCCCATGCTGGTGTTTTTTCTCCCTCTGAACTGAGAGGTCCATTCAGGGTAAGGACTATCTCATAGTCTTTGGATTCTCCGAGACACCCAGCCCAGAGTGGGTCCCAACACTGGTAGCGATGGGATGTGAGTTACAAACCACCCCAGAAGCACTCTCTCTCTGCTCTTCCTGCCCACAGACCCATGACAATAGAAAAGAGGCTTCAGATTTAGAGACAGACATCTTCAGGGACCCAAAGATCCTCCTTCAAAAAATATGTGTAATACAGGCTACAAGACTTGGGATTGGGAAAATCTGAGTGTTTGTGACCCAATCTCAGTCTAATCATTTCCTGTGCTGGTGACTAATGACCTAGAGCCGAAGTCTCCTGCTACCTTCGGCTTGAGCAACTGGGTTTAAACACTTATCTGCCTACACCCACACACATCTGTCTTCATGCGCACACCAGCCCTCAATCAATAAACAGCATGGGCAGTACCAAGTTCTTGAGAAAGGCCATGAGCAGTGGTGGGGTGGAGGTGGGGCTTTAAAACTTGTGCAAAAACCCCACCTCTAGAGAGAAATAAAAAGGGGGAATCTGGGTGAATAATTTTTGTACTATTTTTCAACGTTTTTGTAAGCCCGAAATGTCAAAAAACCATTTAATTATAAAGCAGAAACAACAAAAAAGTTACCTTCTGTATGTAGTTTTTCTGCCACTTTCTCCAGCCTTTAGGAATTACTGGTTTTGGCTGAGGATGGCTCATGCCTGTAATCCCAGCACTCTGGGAGGAGGAGTCAGGTGAATTGCTTGAGCCCAGGAGTTGGAGACCAGCCCGGGTAACACAGCGAAACCCAGTCTCCACAAAAAATACAAATTATTAGCCGGGCATGATGGTGTGTGCCTGTAGTCTCAGCTACTTGGAAGGCTGAGGTGGGAGGATCACTTGTGCCTAGGAGGCAGAGGCTGCAGTGAACCTGGGTGAGAGTGAGGCTCTGTCTCAAAAAAAAAAAAAAAAAAAAAAAAAAAAAGAGTGGTGGCTTTTTTCAACATACTCATTTACAAATTATAGTTGTGAATGTATCTATTTCCCCTGTTAGACAATTAGTATAAAACGGCAAATAAAGTTACTTTGGAGTCAGAGACCTTTTAAACACCTCTCAATATAAAAAATAATATTTTTAAATATTAGAATATTAATATTGGAATAGAACCATTTTAATATTTTGTGATCTGGGGCAAGATACTTAGGCCTAAGTTATAGCTTCCTTGTCTTCCTATTTATGCTAAGGGATGGTGATTTTTTTCAATGACTATCCCTTAGCAGTATAATAAAAATGATATAAAAAGTCAATAAGATGATTCTGGGTCCATAGCTGGTGTTCATGACATACTCCTTCCAGATTTTTTTAAATGTCAGCTTCCAAGTTCTACTCACTTTGTGCCCTCACACCTACACTTCTTCTTTTTTTTTTTCCCCCCACACCTAAACATTTTTAGGTGAAGCACCTGGCACAGTGTGGATGCCTAACACATCGGTATTGAAGGGGTGAGGGAGTGGAAAATGCTGCAATTCTTCTAAAACAATGCTCCAGCTGATCCGCGAGCCCTAGGAACAGCCCCTGCTTTTGCAAATCCTCTGAGTGGCCTTGTGAGACTTCCATAACCTCTCCAGGCCTTTGCTTTCCTCGTCTGCGAAATGGGACGGGTTTTCATTACACATTTGCATTGCATTGCAAATGTGTGACTCGGCAGCCCACCGGCCCTGGCGGGGCTCACCTTTCTTCTCAAGAGCGCTGGCCCCAGCTTCCACCTTGGGCTCAGGCGAGGCCGAAGGTGAGCGATTGCGTCCTCATGCCTCCGGGCGGCTGAGGGAGAAACCCTCCAGGGACATTCAGAGACTGGGACCAGAGTTTCTGAGAGGCCCTGGGCACAAGGTCAGGGCAGGAGGTCCAGGCAGCCTTTCCTAGTCTCGCCGCCTCCCGCTGCCGCTGAGCAGCAGGGTAGTGAAGGGCAGACTCCCAGGGGCCGACCCTGGGGCTGGGCTGCTCGGTTCCGCGGAACCCACCGTCCGCCCCAGTCCGGCCGCCAGCCTCCTGCCCTCCGCGAGCCTCCTGGGCCGGGTTCCCGGAGCCAGGGGGATTCTGCTCCCTCTGCCTGCTGTTCTTTCTGAAAGGGGGTGGTGCACATTTTGGCCAGGGCCACGTGCAGAGCACTTTGCTGCAAAGCATCTCAATAGACCTCTTTCCACGGAGCTGTGGGTCCCCTTCCCCTGGGTGCTGGCTAGCTTAGCTCTTTTCGGGATCTGAAGGAGCGCTGCTGCAAATACCGACAGCAGAAAGCGAGCGAACGCGAAAGGCCCCGGGAAAGCCAGGCCAAGGGGGGTCGCCGGGTGCCAAATTAGGCAGTCGGAGGGAAGAGCCCTGGCCGGCCGGGCGCTGGCTGCCTTCGCTGCCTACCTCTGCCCCCGCCGTCGGCCTGGTCAGTCTGGTGGCTTCACACTAACAGAACCAGACGGGGAGGGAGAGGAGAGGCGAGAAGAGGGCAGAGTACAGAGGGGAGAGGGCATGAGGAGACGAGGAGGGAGAGGCAAGAATGCAAATAAGGAGACCTGGAGACGAAGACATGGAAGAGAGAAAGGTCAGATTTGTGAGAGACAGGGAAGCAGAGAGAAACGAGAGTAAAATAGAAGCGAGAGAGAAGTGGAGAGAAGGACAAAGTGAGAGCAGAGCTCTAGGAACGGGCAAGGCCTCGTCCACGGGCTCTCGGCCGAGGTGTCACCAATGCCCGCTGCACAGAATCAATCCTACGCCCGGCGCCTCTTAACCCACCCACCTCTGCACGGCCCCAAGTCTCCCCTGGCCCTCCCTGCCCGGTCGGCTCACGCTTCTCCCCGACCGGCCCCCACCGCTAACCCCAAACGCTGCGCGGGAGGGAGGGAGGGAAGGAGGGAACAGCGAGAGAGCGAGGGAGGGGCTGCGGTAGGAGGCAACCATGTGGTTCCAGCTGAATTTTTTTTTCCCTCTCTCTTTCTTCACTCCTTTTTCTTTCCAAACAGGGAAAAGTGTTCCACGAAGCGGTAGCGCCTTTCCGCCTCGCGTTTCCCTCCCTGACCCTGGTCCCGGCTCCTGTCCGGGCGCGAGCTGGTGGGGCGAGCGCCGGGAGCCCATCTGCTCCCGGGGGCGCGGGGCGCGGGGCCGGCTTCCGCCCGGCACATGGCTGCAGCCACCCAGTGCGCACCCCGAGGCGCCGCGCCCAGCTCGCCCGAGGTCCGTCGGAGGCGTCCGGCCGCCCCGGAGCCAGGCAGCGGCTGAGCGGGGAAGCTCCCGCGTCCGGGAATCGGGATGTCCCTCCTCCTCCTCTTGCTAGGTGAGTGCCTCTGGGAGGGCGGGAGTTTGGATGGCCGTGGGCAAACGCAGCCCTGCGTCCGGGAAAGACGCTGCTTCGGACCGAGTGTCCCCGCAGCCCCTGGAGCGAGCCGGCTTTTCCGTCCCTGCCTCCTGGCCACGGAGGAGCACATCTGGCAACCGAGGGCCGCCCAGTCGGCCATCGAGATTGTCTCGCACATCTGGGCCCTTGAACGGACTTGGGGAATCGTTTGATGTGCAGGGTCCTCTTTAGGGCGGTGTTTAGTTTCTGGCGTATCTGGGAAAAGTGGAGAATTGGTGGAGGGAAGGTTTATGCAGGAATTTTTGTGCCAGGTTCCTGAGGGTGGGGGTTTTTTGTTGTTGTTTCGAACAGGCGCCTCCGAGGCTCAGATTAGAAACAGATGTGTTAAAGGGTGAGCAGAGTGGGGGACAGGCAGGGTGGGAGAGGAAAGGGGAGAGGGAAAAAGGGCAGGGCCCAGGGAGCACCAGGAAGATGCAAATGCTCCGAGTGACCCAGGGAAGGAAGGAAAAGGGGAAAGAGTACGCGTTGGGAAGGAGAGAGAAAAAGAGGAGAACAGGAATGTGAAACAGAAGGGCAAGGGGAGACGGAGCACAGAGAGTGAAGAAGACTTGGAAAAAACGGAGCAGAGGAGCCAGAACAGAGGGAAACGAGCAAGCACCACTTTTTCCTGAAACAGGCTCCGGAGCAAAGGGAAGAGTCCTCCTGAGCGTCCCTTCCTGGGGTCCCCCAGGCAGGATTCTTGGGGCCTCAGAGGCCCTTGGGCAGAGGCAGGTTTGCAGGAGAGGACATCAGGGATGTGGGTGGTAGGAGCCCACAGGAGGGACTGGGAATATCTGAGGAGCCAGGGCAGGAAAGGCAGGCAGGGAGAGCCAAGGGCAGGTCATACTATGCACCCTGAAGCGTGGGATCCACTGGAGACAGGCCCAACAGTTAGCTGGAGATCCGAAAATCAAAGAGTCAGCCAGGTGTGGTCAAGAGTGAGCACTACCCTGAACGCCAGGCCACGGGAGAACTAGTCCTGGTTTTAAACTGACTAGCTGGGTGGCCTCAGACAACTTACTCCTTATCCAGGGCTTCTGTGTCTTTAGCTCTGGAAAGAGAATATTGGATGGTTCCTAAGTCCCTTCTAGCCTACAACACCAGAGGTTTGAAGGAGGCTGGTGTCTAGAAGAACTACCAAACCCTGAAATACGTGGCTAGAGTGTTCTGTCTTTTTTGAAACTTTACAAACCAACTAAACTATATGCATACGCATCTAGGCCAGCCTCAGGCTGATAATCACTCAAGTTAGAGAAATGAAAGAGGTGGGCTAAGCCAAACTATTGCTCAAATAGGGCAGGTGGGGAGGGGTTATTTTCTAAACTCCTTTAGACATTAGCCAAATATTGCAATACTGTTCCTGTGCACATCTGGCGCAGCTGGATGGCACCTTTGTTCCCTTTACTGGACTCTACCACTAAGTTACCAATCACCAGATAGTCAGTTGAATGAAACTTCAGAGCTGCGTTATTAAAAATAGCTAATAGTCGTTGTTATACTGAACACTTTATATGTACTATCTTGGTAACTCATTTGTTCTTTACACCAAGCCTGTTGACTGTCCAGCCATCCCTGTTGGCTCCCCTCATGTTATAGATGAAGAAACCAAGGTGTAAAAAGGCCAGGTAACTTGCTCAAGGCCACACACTCATAATTAGGAGAGATGGAATTTGGGTGCAGGCTACCTGCCTCTAGAGAGAGCTTGCTAAAGCGCATTGCTTTACAGCCTCCTGTGGCTGCAGAGATCCTCAAAGTGCTTACCCTCTACCACACCTGGCTGGCTCTTTGATCTCACCATCCTCTTCATGGAATGTAAGATGTCAGCGTGACCTATAGGAGAGAGGTCTGGGAAAGGGAAACAAAAGTCACACTTTTTGAGCACCTGTTCTTGTTTAAGAAGTGGTTTGGAGCCATGGAATGCTTGGACACTGTTCAGCAAAGCCAGAAAGAAAACACACCAAGTTGTCTGAATCCTGAAATCGTCATACTGGTCCTTTAAAGGGGCAGTTCCAGGGCTGTTTCTGATCATGGCTGGCATGATTTTTGGCGTATCTTTTTCTAATGATTGCAGAGTATCAAACAAGGGCTGGGAGGGTGGAGAGTGTTCATCATCTGAACTATGGGCCAGTTGACTCCGTGCTTCCTGGACCTTCCAATGAGTGAGGTCAAATAACCCGCCTCTCTGATGTGAATGAACAAGTAGTGCTCTGAGCCCCAAGGAGAAGAGAGAAGGGGCTCCGGCTCAGCCCCTCTTCTGACCCACTATCCTGCCCCACTCCCCTAAGGTTCCGGTCCTCATTGTGCCACCTTAACTTCTCTCCTTGACGACTAGAGCAGCTGCCACATTCCTGCCCTGCCTGTCCTCTCTCCTCCATTCTGCACACTGCTACCCAAGTAACCCTGTGAGGCCACTGGTAGAATGCACGAAGCTGGGACTTAAGAGTCTGGCAACCTCTCCAGGTTCTTGTTCTGACTCCCTTATCTGTACAATGGGCACAGGGGTGGGGGAATGTTAAATTCAAAATTTCTGTAATTCTATGGTTTTTCTCCTTTCTTCCAAAAACCTTTAGTAGTCTCATTGCTTTTAGTGTTGAGTACAAACACTTCATTCTGACATCAAAGACTTTACCTGTCATTCACAGCTCTTCCTCTCCTCAGCCCCAGATACTCGGTAGGGAACCTGAATTACTTCATGCGCCCAAAACACGTCCCATGCTCCTTTCTAATTCTACACGTTTGTTTATGATAATCCCCCCACCAAGACTGCCTCCTTATTTCCTGCCCCTGCAGATCAAAATCATGTTCATTCCCCAAGTCTCACCTCAAATGCCACTTCCTCCATACCCCCGTCCATGTTATCACCAGCTGAATATACTTTTTTTTTGAGTAGTCTATTGGACCTTTGAGTCCCAAAAGCCTTCCTCTTATGACACTTTGTATTATGTAGTTCCAAATGCTTATCTAACACCCCATTAGACTGGAAGCTTCGTGAAGACAGGGACAGTGTCTCATTCACCTGTGAACCACATTCAGTACCTTGCATACACACTTGGGAACTATTTGTTAAGAGATAATTGGATTTTTTTAATATTTGAAATGTTTAAGGTCAAGAGAGGTGAAAACTTTGGAAGATCACTAACCTTTGACTGGGGGATAACCCAATAGCGAGGAACCCAGTTCTAATTCAGCTTGCTTTGAGCTTCCTTGTCTATTAATGCAAATAGGACCAGTCCTGTTTTTTAAAAATTCTACAAAGAACATTACAGGGATAGGGACCAGATAATATATTTGTCATACAAATTTATTTTGTTATCTTGTGTGTGCTAGCGCCAGATTAAAAATAAGACTTCTCTGTTGAAACTTCTGCCAGGATGGGGAAGGAGCTTGGTTTCGCAGAAAGTGAATTTGAAGAAGGCATGAATACATAGTCCACTGGTCTGTAAGATAATGACAGGTCTCAGTAGGATTCCATGTCCTACCCTCATCTTCCCACGTTAATGGTGATGGTCATAATAATGATATATATATTCCCTGTAGGCTTAAATCTAGTCACATCCTATTTTTGTCTTTTTCTCATCTGGGCAGGGTACACATGAGTATTATTTCATGAATGTATCTAATGATGATGGGTATTTTTAAAAGGTAGGGTCAAAGATTGCCAGAACTGGAGGAAAACTAAGAGACTATTTAAATCAATGGTTCTTAAATTTTTGATTCCCAGACCCTTTTTAGAATCTGATGAAAATCACAAAACCACTTCTTAGAAAAAGACGTGTATACTTCAAATTTGCCAATAATATTTAAGACCTCATTGAGACCTCCTGATACCTTTCCCTGGAACCCAAGTTAATCTTTGATCTAAGCCGACCCCTTCTTTTAGCATGAAGAAACCAAAATTCAGAGAGAGGTTTGGTTAAGGTTATACCTAGCTTGGTAAAAGGGCCAAGACTGGAACCCTAATTCCATGATCTGTCCTATTACACATTTTTGAAATAGAAAAATGTCTCTACTTCCTTTTCAGCTCATGTACTTAAGCTTCAAGATCACAGCTGCTCTGGTGATGCTTCAGTTAAGTGAGCTAAATGCTGAATAATTGGCATTGGTTTTTATTACATGAGAAATTGCCTGAAAAATCAGGCAGGCGTCATAACATTTCAATTTAGTCAACGTAATTGGAAGTCCTAGGAACTCTGCAGTGTCATGTATGTCTGGTGTATTCAGGAGAAAGGAATTAATACCCAAAGTCCCAAAGATGTGGGTGTATGTGTATAAGGAACAGGACTGGAAATTAATAGCTTTAGCTCCTTAATCATTTTTCTGGGTGAGCCTAGGAAAATCATACCACTCTGAGCCTTAGTTTTCTCCTTTGTAAAATGAAAATATGAGATTAAGGTTATCTCTAAGTTTCCTTATACCACTAACATTCACTGAGTTTTTTTTAATTCTGAGAATTTTCTGGCTGGTCCAGATGTGGTTGTGATCAGGAACAGATGGTGTCACTATGCTTATTGATTTTTTTTTTTTTTTTTTTTTTTTGAGACGGAGTCTCACTCTGTCACCCAGGGTGGAGTGCAGTGGCCAGATCTCAGCTCACTGCAAGCTCCACCTCCTGGGTTCACGCCATTCTCCTGCCTCAGCCTCCCGAGTAGCTGGGAAGGCGCCGCCACCTCGCCTGGCTAGTTTTTTGTATTTTTTTAGTAGAGACGGGGTTTCACCGTGTTAGCCAGGATGGTCTCGATCTCCTGACCTCGTGATCCACCCACCTCGGCCTCCCAAAGTGCTGGAATTAGAGGCTTGAGCCACCGCGCCCGGCCTGCTTATTGATTTTTTCAGGCACTGTTCACTCATGGAAATTAGTAGCACATGATGATAAACCAAGAAGGGTCAACGAACTAATTGGAAGAGAACAGTAGTAGCCTCCGTCCTGGAACTGCCCTGTGGCACTGTTAGCCAGGGAGCACCATTCAGGTTCAGGGTGATGGCCCCATCCCCCCACCCAGGAAGTTCAGTAACTGAAATACTCACCAAAATGACCTCATCTTAAGCAGGGTTACCTACAGAACAGCTTCAAGCATGGATACCCAGGATAGACTTCAGTGCAGAGGGGCTATGGTGTAAAATTATTTGTAAGCATAAGCTCTTTTTTTTTGAGACAGAGTCTTTCTCTGTCACCTAGGCTAGAGTGCAGTGGTGCAATCTCCACTCACTGCAACCTCCACCTCCCAAGTTCAAGCGATTCTCCTGCCTCAGCCTCCTGAGTAGCTGGGATTACAGGCATCCACCACCACGTCCGGCTAATTTTTTGTATTTTTAATAGAGATGGGGTTTCACCATGTTGGCCATGCTGGTCCCGAACTCCTGACCTCAAGTGATCTGCCCACCTCGGCCTCCCAAAGTGCTGGGATTACAGGCGTGAGCCACCGCCCCCGGCCATTTTCTTCTACTTTTAAAATTAAGGCATAATGTGCATGTAAAGCACACCTAGTAAATGTATAGCTTAATGGATTCCTTGCCTGGATTTGAACTTGTAGTTGGATTTTGAAATATGAAATGTATTACTAGCCCACTTGTAGTACTCTGAGAGGGGATTATATGGGCAGGAATACTATGACAATATAATTAATTTCTAACATTTATACAAGGTTTAGCAGTTTACGAAGTACATTAACATACCTTATCCACCTCAGATCACTCTTTGAGAGTATCATTATTACTCCATTTTACAGATACATAAATGGAGGCTCAGAGAAGTAAAGTGAGCGTCTTTCTCTAGAATACACTGCGAGTAAACAGCTGAGCTAGGATCCCAACCCAGGACTTTGGATTCCAAAAACCATGTGTTTTCCACTTACCAGGAGGCACACGGTAATTCTGAAATCAAGGCTCTGTGTTACTAAGAAGAGTGGATCAGGCCGAAGCAGAGGTTTCATCTTTAAACCCCAAAGTGGAAAGTTCTGCCGAACATTTATTACCCATCCCCTTCCCCCACTCCATTCCAATGGTTAAGAAATGTATTTGGATGACTATTGTGTATAACTGAGAACTACTTCTACATACATTGTATATGGATTACTAGTGTTCCTTCTAATACATCAGAAGACCCTTCTAGTGTTCAAGAGGTCAGATGCTTTGGGGTCAGATACATGAGCTTCCCTTGTTAGTACTATCCGGAGACTGTGGATGATGAGGTTTATGGATTGGGTATGACTCACCTAATGTGTTGCTTTTTCTACTTAAAGCCCTGTTTTCAGCAGTTCCGACTTGTTTCCTAAAGAAAAAATGCAAACCATACCTTCCTCCCCTTCAAGTTCTGGTTATCTGAATGTCTGGATTCTGGAAAAATAAAAGTTTATTTCCTTTGGCACCATGCAGACCAAAATGGGGAAGAATGCCGAAATGAAACCTTTATTTTGTTAGCAGCAGTCAGTTGGGTCACTGTGTGTGGAGCCTCAGCCAAAGCCTGGCGGTGATAAGACTGAATGCTGCTTTGTTTCAAAAGCAGGCAGGGGAGAAAGCTGTTTCCTTTGTGCCCATACTGAGAAGAGAAAATGGGCAACTATCTTCAGAATAGTCCCTCAGTGGGTGTGGAATATTGAGGGTTTTTGTAAGAGGGGCAGCAAGGGGGATGTGGAAAGTTCAGGTCATCAACGGTGGCAGAGGAGAAGAAAGGAGAGGAGGAGGAGGAGGAAGAAGAGGAGGAAGAGGAGGAGGAAGGCATAGAGACTGTAGAGGATGAAAAAGCTAAGCTAAGCTGACCTCCTGGTGTTTACAGAGTAGCCTCTGAGCACGTTCTGTTTCACGGATGGTGGGAGCAGCTCACTGATGTCCCTTTTAAGATCTTCTTTAGGGCTTACATCCAAGCTGTAACATTTCCTGCTTCAGGCACACGCTCTCTCACACAAAACAATGACAGAGCGGGTGCGCCTGCTACAGTTCGGGCCCCTAGCTGGGCTCTGAGACCCCGATCTCACAAAAGGCTCCCTTTCTATCTTCTAAGAATTCAGATCAGTGGGAGAGATGTATTCACAAACAAGGAATGTCAGATACACGAGGAGGCGATTTTGGAGGAAAGTACCAAGGATTCTAGGAGTCCCAAAGAGGAAGCTGCTTCATTACGTGCTGGCTGCTGTGTATTTCTTCTCATGCAGGTCTTCAGGGGCTGTGTCTGATATCCCCATGCCCCTCACAGCACTTGCTCATTATTGAGATCGCGCTAAATAAGCAGTCGGTGGGTTGATGGATCACCCATCAGCATCAGAAAGGAGTAGAATTAATCAGTGCATCCTTGGCATTCAGCCAGGAGCTTCCTGGAGAGATTGAGACTCCAGTGTCCTTGCCTATTGAAGTTATGGTCTCATTCTTCATCACAACCTGCCAGCAACACAGCTACCTCTAGGTGCTCATCCCTCATAGGATGTTTTCTGAAAAGAGGAAAGAAAAAAATGTGTAACCGTGAATTTGGATCTCTTAATTAAGAATGGCCATATATTCACTCCAGGTTTGTATCTTATTACTCCACATGGAAAATGAATAGGATCAAGCCAAAGAGGAATTTTCTGTTCCAGGAGAAATTCATTGTACTAAGCAGAGACTCAGCCCCAATATAGTCATACTTCTTTTCTTGGTGGGGGAGGAAAGAGGGAAAATGAAATCCCTGAGAGGGAAATTGCTTTGTGACTTCATTGTTTAAATTTAGGCTTGGGTTTGTGGGGATCGTTCAGACTTAGAGCAATAAGCCTTCTAACCCAACCTCTGTCACTTCTCATTACTTCCAATGACAGTTCCAATTATTTACAATCACTCTTCAAGGGAACAGCAGGGAAGGCACACATGGCTTCCATGTAGACCAACTGCGGAGGAACTGCTGTAAGAATCGGCCCCTGGGGTCCCTAGACCCTGCTGGAAGCCAGGCTTGTCCACTTCAAAATTGTGTGACCTTGGGCAAGTTACTTCACCTCCCTAACCTCAGGTTTTCATCAGCCATTGCATCTAGTAACGATGTCGTAGAGTTTTTTTTATGAAAATTACATGAGGTGATGCATAAGAATTTTAACGCTCTGCTTAGTACGTAATAAATAGTAAATGAATGTCTGCTGTTATTATCATAAGTTTCTTTTCTGGGGGAGGGTCAGTTTATGGGTATTTGGAGGGTCTGCTTGAAGTCAGCACCAGCACTGGGGGCTTTGGCCACTGTGGTTCCTCACCCTACAGGCGAGTCCCTAATGTCCTTTGGGGAATATTGCTCTGCTCCAGGTCCACAATGGGCTCACAGATTCTGGCCGGGCTCAGTGCCTCATGCCTGTAATCCCAGCACTTTGGGAGGCCAAGGCGAGTGGATCACGGGAGGTCAGGAGTTCGAGACCAGCGTGGCCAACATGGCTGGGCGTGGTGACACACGCCTATAATCCCAGCTACTCGGGAGGCTGAGGCAGGAGGAGCATTTGAACCCGGGAGGTGGAGGTTGCAGCAGTGAGTTGAGATCGTGCCACTGCACTCCAGCCTCTGGGTGACAGGGCGAGACACCATCTCAAAGAAAAAAAAAAAAATGAGGCTCACAGATTGTGCCCCAGCTCTCCATAGCTGCTCTGGGAGAGCAACTTTTTGTGTTATTT
Organism: Rhinopithecus roxellana; assembly: GCF_007565055.1. Lineage (NCBI taxonomy): Eukaryota > Metazoa > Chordata > Mammalia > Primates > Cercopithecidae > Rhinopithecus > Rhinopithecus roxellana. Next base: position 73,615,946 of record NC_044563.1, read on the forward strand.
AGCCCTAGGAAAGAGGTGCCCTTCTATGCCGCTTGGCATATCACAGCTGTGAATCTTCTTTTCCTGGGTTCTACCCTCTTGACTCATGCCCCCCGAGTACCTGTGCCAACTTAGGCTGCCTCAGCCTGGGCATATAACTGGTTGGTTCATTTCTGTTTTCAGTGTTAAGTAATGTTTAATTGAGCAAGTACTATGGACTAGGCATTGTGCTAGGGATTTCCAGACAAGTAATTTCTTATATTCTTACAACAACCTGTGAGATTGGTATTATGGCCCCTATATTACAGGATACGAAAGTGAGACGTAAGAGGTAAGGTATTCCATCCTAGGCAGTACAGCTTGAATAAAGCAAAACAGCAGACGCAAGCAGAATGTGCCCTCTCCAGCACTGATCCGGGAAGTAGGCACGACGAGGCAGCCAGGTCACATAGGTACAGTGACACACAAATGGACGGGAGGCCACTGGGAGGCCTGACCTTGGCCTAACAAGGAGCTGCAAGTTCCTTATCCCCCAGTTTCCAGGCAGTCATTTGTCCTGATCAAAACTAGACTCCACCAAGCCCCACACCCAGATTCAAGATGTGTTGAATTATGTTTCTTTTTTAAATAGGAGGAAAGGAAAACCTCAAGGTGAGAAGAAAAATCTGTTTGTTTTTTTCTTCCCACTGACCTGAACAGTAAAGTGCGATTTTTCTCCTCATTAAAGAGGGCTAAACTGGTGTCCCAGATTCCTGCGAGCCTAGAATTCCCGCTCAGAATGAAGTCCTGGGCCAGGCAGGCAGAGTCTGGGTTTTCAGTGGAGGCCTGGTCCCCATCTGCCTTCCCCTGGGGTGCTCTACCCCACTCCACTCCCACCAATAGCGAAGGGCAGCCGGCTCCCGCCTTGCCTCCACTCCAACCCCGAGGAGGGGAGGCCGGAAACGAGGCCACCTCTCCGCAGCCTCCTTCTCTGCTCCACTGCCTCTCACACCCTGTTCCTGGAGCCCTGCAGCTTCCCAAGCCCTGAGGAATGCAGGTGACCGTCCCCACATGCTGCTGCCTCAGCCTGACCTTCCTCCTGCTCTCTGTCTGTCTCCCCTGGCGCCAAATTGGGCTGCTCTCAGATCTGGCACTTAACGAGACAGACAGAGAAAGAACAAAGACCAGCCTGAACTCCGTCAAGCCCGTCTTTCATGTATTGCCCCTTTTCCTCTCTCTCCCTCCCCCACTCTCCCGAATTCTCTGTGAGGCACCCACTCCTGAAAGCCTTTGCTCTCCTCAGCCTAAGCTAGTGTGGTGCTTTGTCCCCTGGTCCCCCACCTGTTCTTGAAGACCTCCACGCTGTTGCCTTCCATCCCCTGTGACCAGCCACCTCTTCACCATTTCTGCCCTGACCAGCTTCCTCCCATCCACCGCCTCATCCACAGAGGCTTTCCTGACACTCCAAACACAAAGCGGTGCTGGCCCGTCTGAGTCCCCAGAGCACCTTGTCCACACCTTTAGAATAGCTTGTGGCATGTTATGGTACAGTTTGGGGTTCTCTGTCTTTCCTGGTGACTGTGAGCAGGGAACAGTGTCGTATTGTCAGGAGTACCAAGCCCCGTGAGCAGCTGGCACGTGTTAGATTCTTGCCAAATGAATGAATGAGGGAACAAACAAACGTGAACACACAAGTGAATGCATGTCAATCCCCTTTCAGGGGAAGGTTGGCTGAGTCACTTTTCACTTAGTAATTTTCAGGACATGTGGCCTCTCCTTTCAGCTTTAGTTTGAACTTTAACCTTATTAGTGGTCAAAGCCCTTCCAGCAATGTTGACTGACTCCTTCTCTGGCCCTTTTAGGTCCTCTGCAGAGAGGCAAGAGTTGTGTATGGGCTCTTAGCCAATTCAGGAGCTCCTTCCGTGATGCATGGAGTTTAAAGTCCTCTTCCTCTCCTTTCCTCTTTTGCTTCCGCCTCGCCAGGTTCACCCTGCTCATCTCTAACCTTGCCTGGGTATCACCGAGGCAGCATGAGCAGAAGAAACACAAGTCAGCCAATGAGCACAGAAAATTTTGGTGGGATTTTTAAGTTATTATTTCGGCCAGGCATGGTGGCTCACGCCTGTAATTTCAGCATTCTGGGAGGCGGAGGTGGGCGGATCACCTGAGGTCAGGAGTTCGAGACCAGCCTGGCCAACATGGCGAAACCCCATCTCTACTAAAAATACAAAAATTAGCCGGGCGTGGTGACACATGCCTGTAATCCCAGCTACTTGGGAGGCTGAGGCAGGAGAATCTCTTGAACCTGGGAGGCAGAGGTTGCAGTGAGTCGAGGTCATACCACTGCACTCCAGCCTGGGCGATGGAGCGAAGTTAATCAAAAAAATTAATAATTAATGAATTAAAATATGATTTCTAGGCTAAGTGCTCGTCCATGTGTTAGCACATTTAATCTTCAGAACAGCATTGTAAGACAGACGACAGCTTTCATTTTGCAGATGAGGATCAGAGAGGTTAAGAAATTTTTCTGGTGTTACCACAGCTAGTTAGTCAGATCAAAATTTGAAGCCCGGTCTTCTGGCTCCTGAGTCATTACTTATCCTACTGCCCCATATGACCAGGAGCCCCATTGTGAGTGGCAGTTGCACCCCACCACACTCAGTAGGACTCTGTGCTGGTTTATGGCTTCTGTGCCTCGTCCCCACCCCAGTGCATCGGATGGGTATATCAGTGAGCTTTCCCTGAAACATGGTTGCCAGGTAAGGCTGTCTCCTCTGGGAAGCCTTGAGATTTGTTTCATGCATACGGTGACCAACCATCCTGTTTGCCCATGCAGGATTCTCAGTGCTAAAACTGGGACAGTCCCAAGAAAGCCATTTAATTGGTCACCCTAGTAGTAGAGTATCTCGCTACTCAGAGAGTGACCCTCAGGCCAGGTGCAGTGGCTCACACCTGTAATTCCAGCACTTTGGGAGGCCGAGGTAGGTGAATCACTTGAGATCAGGAGTTCGAGACCAGTCTGGCCAACATGGTGAAACCCCATCTTTACTAAAAATATAAAAATTAGCCAGACATGATGGTGGGCCCCTGTAATCCCAGCTACTCAGGAGGCTGAGGCAGGAGAATCACTTGAACCCAGGAGACAGAGGTTGCAGTGAGCCGAGATCCCACCACTGTACTCTAGACTGGGCAACAGAGCAAGACTCTGTCAAAAAAAAAAAAGAGTGACCCTCAGACTAGCCGCAGTGGTTTCACCAGGGAGCTTGTTGGAAATGCAGAATCTCAGACTCACTCACCCCAGACGCACTGACCCAGAATGCACGTTTTCGCAAGATCCCCATGGAAGGGGAAAAACATTTTGGAAGAGCAAGCACTTAAGGCACATTCAACAGAAGTTACGGAAATGAAGATTCATACCTGAATCATCTGCCCTGAGAGAGGTGACATCCTCACTTTTCCAAGCTTGCATTTTATATGTGATGGTTTGCTCTATACCTCAGGTGATGCACACTGGCACAAAAGACTTAGGTTTATAAACCGAGGAAGAAAGGAGTTATGGGTCCACATTCAGTCCAAGTGGAATGAAAGACTGGAGGGTGCGTGAGTGCTGGGTGAGGGTGTGTGGGCATCGAGTGATTTCACAGTTAAGCTTTTCTTGTGTCTTTGAAACGATGATGTTCTTATGAAGGACTTGGAGTTTTCTGGATTCGCTGGCCTACACCCCTTTGCCGAGGTCGGGCTGGAGTATCACAGTGGACAGCAAATAAACCAGACTGTGTGTGAGGACAGCAGCAGCCTGTGCTCTTGAGCCTGAGGATTCAGAAAAGGGAAATAAATGCCCAGAGGGAAAAGCATATAATAGGAACCACGCTTGCTGAAGAGTAGACCATCAGTAGTTATAACTGAAGAAATAATTAGGCCACCAAAGAGGTATTCCAAGACTACATGTTTTCCTGTTTGATGCCTGGCTCTGAATCTAGGTCTCATTTTCACCCTGCCCAAGGAGAGATCAGAAGGGAAAATGTGTAGGTCCCTTCCCTGCTGCAAGAATCTAACCCAGATTTGGAAATGAGTTATTCATGGTTCCCCAGCCTGTGCTACCCTGTGGTGATGACCTCGCTTGGATGGAAACAGAAGTGATGGAATCTGTGCTCCAGGTGAGAAAGTGGTTGGCCAGCTCTTCATAGGGTGCTTCAACAGCTTCTCTAGGGCCCTGGCTTATCTCAAAGCAAACCTGGGTCAAAGCAGTTGTTCGGTCTTTTAAATTGGTGCTGTGTGTCATCCTGGGTCAAAGTCATTGTAAAAGTCTTTTAAATGGGTGCTGAGTGTCATCTTTTGTTAATGTTTTTGCTCTAAAACCAGACTGTCAGATGTTAAAATAACAGGCACCAAGCAAGGTACGAAAAGACATTTGTATTTCTAGGATTGCAGAGCAGCCTTGAACTAAAAGAAGCATAACCCACATTTGTCGACTTTCTATTCCAAGTCACATGCCCAGTAGGGAGCCCAAAATAAGGGCAGCCCAGGGGAGGGAATGACAGGCAGGCCTGGAGATGGATGTGTTCATCCTTTCAGTTGGAGCTGTTTCAGACAAAGCTGATTTCTGCTGTGATATTAATCCCACCCGGACAACAAGAAATCAAACTGTCACTTTTCTCAGAATGAGGTGAAATGTTTCTGACCTAGGTTTGGTTTTATAACAATTTCTTCTGTGTGTGTTGTTTTCCCTGGGATCTCAAAGGGCTCAGTTGGGGGTGGATCTTAGAAGAAAATACAGATTTCACTTATGGCGCAACTCCCTTGCCTGGTACTGTGAGTGGACATAGTGCCGTGCGTGACCTGAGAGCCTGGGTGGGGAGCAGATTGACAGAGGAGAGAAACTGGGGAACAAAGTCAGACAGAATGGAATTCATTGCCAAAGTGTTTGGTACAGATAATAAGTGAAACCAAAGTTTTGGGAGAAGATAGTAAGGAAGATGGAGGAAACTAACTTCGCCTCACAGTGGAGCACGAATACCTAGAATACCTACCGTGAGGCGAAAGCAGTCGCTTGAGGGCATTGCGTTGGGGTGAGCGAGGGCAGAAGCTGCAGAGAGCCTGGGACCTAGGAAGAGAGCAGGAGAAAGGACATGTGGGGGCGGGGAGGAGACGGTTGTGAAATTGTTCAGTCTCACTCTGGAAACAGTACACATCATAGTTTATAGGCCAATTTAGAGACCTCCTCCGGCTGTGTGGCGGTGTTGGGAAGTGGCTGAGCAACTCACCTCTGGGTCTCAGTTTTCACCCTGCTGGAGGAGAGACTGGAAGGGAGAAGGTGTAGGTTCCCTCTCTGCCGAAGATGTCACGCTGTGTGTATTCCTTTGTGGGGAGCCATAGACTGGATTGCGCATTGTTCTTTCCCCTGCAGGCAGCGTGAGCTGATGCTCTTGACCCTAAGGTTGGAGGCAGAGACCCTCTTACCTGCACACACCCCGGGCCCCCTAGTCTCCTTGCTGCTGCTGGCTCTGCCCCCAGTGCTTTCCTATCACTAAGAATAGAGACCTTCTCTCCAGGCATCCAGCTTCCCACACAGTCTGACTCTGCCCAAGCCTCTGCCCTTGAAGATGCCAAAGTGGTTTCTGTCTCAGAGTCTTTGCGCTTGTTTTTCCCTAGCTCAGGAATGCTCTTTCCCCAGATGGCTGCAAGACTGGCTCCTTGCCTTTCAGGTTTTAGTGCAAATACCACCTCAGTAAGCGCTTTCCTGAAACTCTCTCTCACCCCTGTCCCAGCTAACCAGGGCCTCGGCCTGGTCACTATCACTTTGCTCTGTTATATTTTCTCCCTAACACTTACCTCTGTCTTTTTTTTCATTCCTATGCATTTCTGTCTTTGTCTGTTCAGGCTGCTTAACTAATTACTATAGACTGGGTGACTTACAAACAACAGAAATTTATTCCTCACAGTTCTGGAGGTTGAGAAGTCCAAGCGCAAGGCACAACAGATTAGGTGTCTGGTGAGGGCCTGCTTCCTTGTTCATAGACAGCCACATGGTGGAAGGGGTAAGGGAGCTCTCTGGGGCTTCATTTCTAAGGCTCTGCTCTCATGACCTAATCAGTCCCCAAGGCCCCACCTCCCAATACCAGCACCTTGAGGGGTTAGGATTTCAACATATGAGCTTTGTGGGAAACATACACTTTAGACCAAATGTGCCATGTACTTGTCTACTGCCTGTCTCTGCAATAGCCAAGACTTCGTCTGTATCATTTAGTTCATTTACTTCTGCATCCTTAGTGCTTAGGACAGTGCCTGACACAGAGATGCTCATGTACTCACTGAAGGTTATCCAGCTGGTAAGCAATGAAGTCTGAATGTGAACCCAGGCAGTCTGACTCTAGAGCTGGTGCCATAAATTAATGTTATTCAAGCCATCTAAGCCCCTGCTTCTCAGAGTTTTAGAATTTACCTGGGAAGCTTGTTAAAAATGCAAGTTCTGATTTAAGTTTAGGGTGGGGCCTAGGACTCTGAATTTCCAATAAGTTCCTAGCCAGTGTTGCTGGTCCATGGAAAAAGGCTCTCAGGAAGAAAGAGAGGGAGGGAAGGAGAGAAACAGAGGCTCAGCGAAGTTAGGATGGCTTTCCTTAAACTATACAGCTAGTTGGTGGCAGAGTTGGGACTCCAGCCAAGGGGCCTGGCTCCCAGCCCAAAGCTCTTTGAATCCCCAGCAAGCCCAAGGATTTTAAGGCATACTTACATCTTGAATTCATAATTGCAAAGGGGGCCTAGGACCCTGGCCTCTGCCCCCTGCGGATCACTGGTACTTGGTTGCCACTGGGCCTTCCCATTACAGGGCACAACAGTTCATGTTTTGAGAGACAAGAGTGGTTTCCCCAGAATTTCCAAACCCCCTTCTAGCAAAAACACTGAAGTATATAATCTCCACCCTCTCTGCCGCATGAACAAGACCCCTCTAGCGGCTCTAGGGTTTGCCATTACAGTATTTGTTATAATGAGTGTCAGCTCATTTGTGCGGCCTCCACCCTTCCCCAGGCTTCCTTGTTCCTTTCTTTCTGACACAGGAGATTAGAGCTAGACCTGTTGGAAACTTTTACAAATCTCTCTGTCCCGCCTTCCACCCAATAGAAATCCCTTTCTGAAAGATGATCATGCATCCTCCATTTGAGCAAACAATAGGAAGCTCAGTACTTGCAAAGCCCTTTCCACTTTCAGGCAGCTCCTTCCAAGAGAAAAGGCTTTCACCTCTGAACTGAAGTTTCCTTTCCTGGCATCTTCCACCAACCGAGGCAATAAATGTTAGTAATGGCCATAACTGCCTCACAAGCAAAGGGTCCTCCAATTTATAAAGCGATGTTTTAAAAACATTTATCAGGCTGGGTGTAGTGGCTCATGTTTGCTAATCCCAGCACTTTGGGAGGCTGAGGCAGGAGGATCGCTTGAGGCCAGGAGTTGGAGACCAGCCTGAGCAACATAGGGAGACACCATCTCTAAATAAATTTTTTTTAATTTATCTGTAACAGACACTGTGCTAGCGTTTTCATGTATGTGACACTTCATGTAATACAACCATACCCCGAAGTACAAAGCACCAATCCTCATTCTACCAATACACAAACTGAGGCTCAGAGGGTTTAAATGACTTGCCCAAAGATAGAGGCCCCATAAGCTTCAGAGGCCATGTCCTTTCTAAGACGCCACAGTCGCACATCCTCCTGCTACTCAAAAACCCTTCAGAATCCTTTCATTTGCATCTCCCATCCAGCTCTTCTTTTACAAATGAAACACTCCTATCCCTTTAACCTTCCTTTCTAGTTATCGCAAGAATACTAACCATCATGAATGGAGGTCATGTTATGTCCCAGGCACTCGATATGTAGACTAAGTTAATCTCCATAACAACCATCAAATAACTCCATTTTATAGATGAGCAAACTGCTGAAACTCAGAGAAGCAATTTGTTCAATGGCACTCAATTAGTGACTGTCAGAAAGCTAGGATTCAGCTTGGGTCTCTGTGAAAATGAGAAAAATGCTAGAGTGAAGGAATGCAATGAAGGCAACGGGAATCCAAGTAAGGAGTGAGGCACACTTGGATATTCTCCCATTTGAACCGTCTTTCTGGTGTTGGCACGCTTGACCTCTCCTACAGAATGACTTAGCACAAAAGGGGGCTCTTCAGGGAATCTAATCTGGGCAGGGGAGTAGGGCCTGAGGTATGGAGGCCATTGTGGAGGTCATTTGACACCAATTCTAAGTACATTTTTTAAAAGCAAGATTTGGCCCAGGCAGGATGGCTCATGCCTGTAATCCCAGCACTTTGGGAGGCTGAGGCTGGTGGATCACCTGAGATCAGGAGTTCGAGGCCAGCCTGGCCAACATGGTGACACTCCGTCTCTACTAAAAACACAAAAAAATTAGCCCGGCGTGATGGCACGTGCCTGTAATCCCAGTTCCTCTGGAGGCTGAGGTAGAAGTATCGCTTGAACCCGGGAGGCGGAGGTCGCAGTGAGCCAAGATCGTGCCACTGCACTGCAGACTCCAGCCTGGGCAACAAAGTGAGACTCCGTGTTAAAAATAATAAAATAAGTAAATAAAAATAAATAAAAACAAGATTTATTGGGATATAATTAACATACAATGAACTGCAGATATTTGAACTATATAATTGGTTGAGTTTCATATATGCCCATGAAACATCACCACCATCAAGATGTTTTAAACATGTGTCATAAATCCAAAAAGGATGGCATCTCAAGGCTGGGCATGGCAGCTCACGCCTGCAATCTCAGCTATAGTTCAGACTGTACAGAACCTGTCGTCCTCCCTTTGCTTCTAGATTCCCATACAACTTTGCAGTTTGATGATTAGTTTTGATCTTGAGGCCCAGAATCCACGTTTACAGCCCTGTTTGGCTTTTTCAGATTCCCATGAACCCCTCATGTGAGTTCAAGAATACATTTTCCGTCGAGTTCTTGGGGCTAAAAGATAAAGTAAATGTAACCCAAGGGTGTTGGTCCTCCAGCTGAGGGTTCCTGACTCAGCAAGGATGAAGTAACTCACCAGAGCCTCCAAGAAGATGCTCAGGAGACAGGAGGGACGCACAGGGCCAATGTCCACTTCCCACCCTCCCATCTGCTTCCTATTCCCTCACTTTTGCTTCCTAAGACCGCACCTCCCAAATACACTGCATCAAAGGAGAAAAACACCCCAAAGCAGTGAGGATTTTGAGGGAAGGGCTCTGAATTCAGACAGAAGTCTGCTCTAGGACTGCCTCTAAATGGCCTAAGTACCATCTTTACCCTAAGACGGTCTATATTCCCCTCCATCAAATTAATCTCTATCTACTCTAAGCTCTCATGAACTTTCTGTTATGGCAACAATCACCTGCTACCCTTCAAAATGTGATGATTCACACATCTTTCACTTTCTAGACCGTAAGCTCTCTGCAGCCATAATGCTGATCTGATTCTTCTTTGCATCCTCTGTAGTGGCTAACGTGGTACTCAGTGGGTACTTGTTGAACGGACAAGGGAATGACCTACCTTGTCCTAAACCTCAGGGCAGGACTTAGAGCTGAGCATAGCGCTACCCTTGTGTCTCTCACACCACATGCTACATGTGAAGTATGAGTAGACACCCAAAATGGTGATTCTCTGTGTGTGTGTAATATAAATAGAACCAGGGAGATGCATACACTGTCTCCTTCACATACACTGTTAACTCTCTGCATAGGTAAGTCTTGGCTTAACAGATTGTCACTAGTAAGGCTGCTTCCTGCGGGAGATATAGCTCCCACCTCCAACAGTACCGGCAGTACCGGCAGGTGCTAAGGAGCCAGGAGAGAACAGGCATTCAAAGTGGGAGGGAATAGTTACCAGCTTGGGGGTGGAATCTCAGCAACTAGGGTCCCATTGGCTCAGTCTCAACCTTCAAAGGAAGCCTATGGAGTAGTGGTGCCTGCGGGCCACCAGCCTACCATTTCCGCTTCCAGAGATATTCATTCCTTGAACAAAAGGCCCAAATGGTTAAGCTTCCTTAGATCACTCAAAGAGGAATCTTTACACATCAGACAAAATGTGATTTCAAATATAGACATGCCTAAATGAGTGCTTCTCAATTTGTTTTTAATTTCAGGAACTAGTGTAATTTCAAAAATAAATTTGGGCACAAAATCAGGGGCTCACTTTTAAAATATTATTGACTATAGTTTTAAACAAAAATACAAACTACCATCCTGCTGTTAAAATTATTCCTAAAAAGAAGCAGAATTTCAAAAACAAAAATAAAAAGGCAGTTGGCAACCATTCATGGACAGCTCTCTGTTTCTAACAGCTAACACTTAGTGAGTGCTAAATGTACACTACGCACTATTCTAAGTATTTTAATAATATCTCATTTTATACCCATGCAGATTACATCATCTATATTTTTTCTTACTCCCATGTGAGGCAATGAGAATGTCAAGGACCGGTGGCATAAGTTTATACTCTAGTGCTAGGCAATCACTAGCATTTTGGTAACTAACAAAAATAAGATTTCTTGAGGCAACTCGCAGCTGCAGGAATCAAAATTTCTATGAATCTTCAAGTTTCCATCTGATGCAAAGGCCAGGATGTGATCTTTCAGAGTGAGCTCTTCTGTGCAGGATCTAGATGACAAACATCTTCCTCTCAAGTTTTCTTCAATATATGGAACCCACTGAGTTCTGTTCCCAGTTGACAAATGAGACTCATAAGCTTGCAGCCTTTGTCAACCAATGCAATGTCCCAAATAAATAATAGTTGAGCCAAAGCTAAAATACTTCAAACTGTATTTTTGCATAAAAGATAAAGGAAAAGCAAGCTGGGTGTGGTGACTCACACCTGTAGTCCCAAGTACTTGGGAAGTTGAGGAGGAAGGATCTCTTGTTGAGCCCATCAGCCTGGGTGATATAGTGAGACCTCATGATATTGTTTGGCTCTGTGTCCTCACTCAAATTTCATCTCGATTTGTAATCCCCACCTGTCAAGGGAGGGACCTGTAACCCCCACATGTTGAGCGAGGAAGGTGATCGGATCATGGGGTGGTTTCCTCCATGCTGTTCTCATGATAGTGAGTGAGTTCTCGTGAGATTTGTTGGTTTTATAAGTGTTTAGAAGTTCCGTCTTTGCTCTTCTCTCTCTTGCTGCCTTGTGAAGGTGTCTGTTTCCCCTTCCACCATGATTATAAGTTTCCTGAGGCCTCCCCAGCCAAGCAGAACTGTCAAACCTTTCTTTATAAATTACCCAGTCTCAGGGAAGTTCTTTATAGCAGTGTGAAAATGGACTAATACACCCCATCTCTTAAAAATTTTTTTTAAATAAGTCAGGCATGGTGGTGCAGGCCTACAGTCCCAGCTACTAGAGAGACAGAGGCAGGAGGATCACTTGACCTCAGGAGTTTGATGCTGCTGCAAACCATGATTGCATCACCATACTGCAGCTGGGGTGACAGAATGAGATCTTGTCTCTAAAACACAAAGGAAAAGCTACCACTTTTGCAATAGAGAGCCCCTTTCCCCTCTTTACTTGCCTCTACTTCCAAAGTACAGGCATTAACATTCCACTAGTATGTTTCACAATGGGCACACACCAGATGGCTTTAACCCAGGGAAGGAATGCTGGGTTGAGTAACAGGGCGATGAATTAAATAACCCTTAGCTAACCATCTAAAAAATCCTAAGTGCTTCCTAATTTCTAGATTAAAGAAAATTCATGGGGCCTTAAAAGAGACAGAATATAAAGGAACTTAGGTTGCCGCCTCTAGACAGAAGGGCCTTTAGAAGATGGATAGACCAGCAAGGTCAACCATTGCAAACGTCTCCCCAGAGACCAGACACATCTTCCAAAGGAGGAAGGAGGCAGCAAGTGGGAGGCTCTTTTATTTATTTTTTCAATGCTTAACAAAACAGCCCAAGGAGACCCAATGTCAGGCCTACATGTGAAATATTATATTTCGGGAGATAGTGCTTTAGTGTCCAGACGGAAGAGAAGCTGGATTCAGGATAGGATGTGGCCTAGTCCAGATAATCTTTGCCTATATCATCCCTCCCCATTAACCATCTTGCTTCCCTGAATAAGAAGGAAGGAAACAATCAGAATTTCCTATTATACATAGTATGCAACAGAAAACTTTTAAACTATTTCCTGTTCCCAAAAAACTGGGTGTGGAAGGAGATATGAGGTAGCACAGTATAGTAGAAGGAGCATGTAATTACTTGTAGGAAGAACTTGCTCTGAAGGACAATGTCTTGGCCTCTATGTAAGGTGGAAAAGGTTAAGGTTAAACTTAAGAAGTTTACATTTCTAGGCCTGGAATTTTTATTTTTTGTTTTATTAAATAAAATTTTTTTTGAAACAGGGTCCCACCTGTTGCCCAGGCTGGAATGCAGTGGCGAGATCACAGCTCATTGCTGCCTTGACTTCCCAGACTCAGGTGGTCCTCCCACCTCAGCCTCCCACGTAGCTGAGACTACAGGCATGCACCACCATGCCCGGCTAATTTTTTGGATTTCTTGTAGAGATGAGATTTCACCATGTTGTCCAGGCTGGTCTCGAACTCCTGAGCTCAAGTGATCCACCCACTTTGACCTCCCAAATTGTTGAGATTACAGGTCTGATCCACAGCACCCAGCCCAGGCCTGGAATTTTTTTTGATGTGGTAAAGGAGTGGGGCATCCTGGACAGTGCTGTTATTTATCAGCTCTGTGATCTTAGGCAAGTCACTTATTCCTGAGCTTCAGTTTCCTCATCTGCAAAACAAGGACATTAACTTCCATTTTACAGAGGAAGAGGATGAGGCTCTTAGAGGTTAAGAAATGTGGCCAAAGTGACAAACTAGTGTATACCTTATTGCCAAGCCTGTGCTCTTTTCCTTAATCACCCCAACCCTCAAGATGAGATCATATGCATTAAAATGTTTAGTAATGAGCCAGGCACTATGCAGTCATTCCCTTGTGGTTATTACACACTGACTTCCATCTGGCATGTATAAAAAGGAATGTCAGCCCACATCTACATGTGTCCATGAATGCATTCATGTAAGACTGTGCATTACAAATAGAAGTCGCTTTATGGTCTGACTGGCATGAGAATACTTTTGCAATAACAGGATAGAACAGGGACTCTCCAAGAAAACCCAGGCTGTGTGCTGGCTCCAGCCATAAAACAGTCTCGTATTCATGGGCGGTCGCACAAGCTCTCATACCAGCACTGCAGCTGGCACTGGCTTGTTCCCAACAGGGGATCCTACCTACCATCCTGTCCCAGAATCGAGCTCTTTCTAAGAGGTTAAAGCAAACCATATCTGCTTTTACTAATAGTTGTTCCAGAGAAGTCTAGGAAAAGAAGATGTTAACTTTGAGAGTGAAGCTCTGGGTTTGTATCTAAGGGTGCAAGGTGTGACATCTCCTGCATCCTGAAAAGGTGTCATGCAAAATGGTGACGAGGAAAATACTATGGCCCTTATAGAAACATCCCTCCAGAAGTGTTCATACATTGTTAGTGGGTGCAGACAGCACAAACCTCTTTAACAAACATTTAAAAGTCAGCTTCAGGAATTTTAAAACCATTCATAGTCTTGGCCCAATAATTCCATTGTTAGAAATCTATGCTAAGGACATAATAAAATACAATGTGCAAAAATGTTTATTGGCTGGGCATGGTGGCTCACACCTGTAATCCCAGCACTTTGGGAGGCCAAGGCAGGTGGATCACTTGAGCCCAAGAGTTCGAGACCAGCCTGGGCAACATGGCTAAACCCTGTCTCTACAAAAAAAATAACAAAAAATTAGCCAGGTATAGTGGCTCACGCCTATAGTGCCAGCTACGTGGGAGGCTGAGATGGGAGGATCACCTGAGCTCAAGAGGTTGAGGCTGCAGTGAGCCAAGATGGTGCCATTGCACTGCAGCCTGGATGACTGAGAGAGGCCCTGTCTAAAAATAACAAATAAATAAACAATAAAAGTGTATTGCAACATGAACACTGGCACAAACTAAACATCTCAAAATAAGAAAGTGGCTAAGTAGGCTGGGCGTGGTGGCTCAAGCCTGTAATCTCAGCACTTAGGGAGACTGAGGCAGGTGGATCACGAGGTCAGGAGATCGAGACCATCATGGCTAACATGGTGATATCCTGTCTCTACTAAAAATACAAAAAGTTAGCCAGGCGTGGTGGTGGGCATCTATAGTCCCAGCTACTCAGGAGGCTGAGGCAGGAGAATCGCTTGAACCCAGGAGGCACCTGGGAGACAGAATGAGACTCCGTGTCAAACAAAAAAAGAAAAGAAAGAAAGTGGCTAAGTAAATTATGATTCATGAATCTATATAATCAAATATAGTACTTCTCATAAAACAGATGACAAAGAAATTTTATGACTTGGATAAATGCTCATGATATAATGTTGAGTAAAAAAAAAAGAATACAGAATTATATATACAGTATAGTAAAATCTCTACAGTGAATATGTATAAATGCTTAGAAAACAGCCTGGAAGGAGATCTGCACTGAAGTGTTAAGAGCTGACACAGACGATGGTTATTTTCTTCATTATTTTTGTCCTTATTATCCAAGTTTTGTAGAACAAGTATGTATAACTTCTATTTTTAAAGTATTACTTTAAACATCTAAATGTCTAAGTGCCACTCGTCCTTAAATGGCTTTCTCTCTTGCTTGAATTAGTACGACAGTCTTCTAACAGGCCGGGCACGTTGGCTCATGCCTGTAATCCCAGCGCTTTGGGAGACTGAGGAGGGCGGATCACTTGAGGCTAGGAGTTCAAGACCAGCCTGGCCAACAGGGTGAAACCCTGTCTCTATTAAAACACAAAAATTGGCCAGGCATGGTGGCACCCACCTGTTAATCCCAGCTACTCGGAAGGCTGAGACAGGGGAATTGCTTGAACTCAAGAGGTGGAAGTTGCAGTGAGCTAAGATCACACCACTGCACTCCAGCCTGGGTGACAGAGTTAGACTCTGTCTCAAAAAAAAAAAAAAAAAAGTAAAGAAAAGAAAAGAAAAAAAAAAGCTGAGGGAATAGTCTCCCAATTACCCTCCCTTCTCCAGTCCCACCCCCTTTCCAGCCTGCAGTCTCCAAGGTTATCTTCTGTGGACTCTAAGGGACCAGCTAGCCCTTAGCTTAATGCAGACTTTATCTACTTGGTGTCTTTAAACTAGGAGAACCCTTTAGACTCCCTGGTATGACTTGCTGTTCCCCATCCAGGCCAGACCCTTTCAGATCTTCTGGTCTTCATGCATGTTCTTCCCTCTACTTAGAATGACACCCTTTCCCCATTTTTGTACCTGGAAAATGCTTACTTGGCATTTAAGGCCAAGCTCAGAGGTTAGCCCCTCTGGGAAACCTTGCCCATCAACTGTAAGCAGAGCTGGTTGCTTTTTGCTGTGGTCCCCAGAGACTTTGCTCATACCCTGGTTTTAACAAATACCATAATGTGTTGTGATAAATGTATTCGAATGTCTCCCCATATAAGACCATATGACGGTAAGGATGAAGTCTGAGACTCATTGGTCTTGGTATGCCCAGTGCCTGGCACAGAGCCCTCACCCCGCGATGAACAGATAAAGAAACTGGTTATTAAGCTGAGACCAGGGAGGCAGCAGGGAGTATTAATGCCAGCAAAGAATCTTTATAGGACGACAACGAGCTGATCTTCATGCCTCACAGCGGCAAGAAAAAGCAGGCTTCATGTGCAACACCGCACTGAAGTCGGCCAAAAGGAGGAACTTCCACAGGTTGTTATTGAGGACTAAACTCTGACCTTTTTTCTTCTCTTCCCCAAATTACTACCTAAGGGGCCGGGGGAGTTCGCCCTCCAAACCATGAAGTCTCACCAGAGGGATTTGATTTAACCCTATATAATGTGGCCTGCTTTCCAACCTGACTCTGGCACGTCACATAACGAATAAGGAAGGAAATCAAATTAGTTTCACCCCAAATATATTTTCTGGCCATATCTTGAAATTGCCCTACAAAGCCATCTCTTGGGGTTAAAAGTCTACATTCTATAGAGAATCTCCTTTTCCTCTTCCAGACCCTTTTCCTGATGGAAGAGAGAATCCACTAAGAGTCTGGCACCTTTTTAAGTCTGATGAGAAATTTACAATCAATTGTCTCTGAAGCGGTACCTGGAGACTTTATCTGCATAATAAGAACCTAGGTCTCTACAACCCCTTAACTCAGACACTTCTATTGGGTCCAGGTCTTTAGATAAACTCTTTCAACCAACTGCCAATCAGAAAAATTTTAAATTTACCTATAACTTGGAGGCATCACCCACAAACCCCCCAACACCCACTTCCCCTGCTTCGAGTTGTCCCACCTTTCTGGACCAAACCAATGTACATCTTAAATGTATCCTAAAATGATAAAACCTGAGCTGTGCCCCTACCACCTTGAGCACATGTTGTCAGGGTCTCCTGAGAGCTGCGTTATGGGCCATGGTCACTCTTATTTGGTTCAGAACATGTTTCTTCAAATATTTTACAGAGTTTGGCTCTTTTTATTGACACTATGATTGCAATGCATGAAAAATTGGGGTAAGAGGGATGTCTTAGGAGTGGAATATAAAGCTCCCTATCTAAGAGGGGTTGGACACTGTCCTTCTTGGAGACTGGAAGATGGACAAGATGACCTCAGTCAGACCTAGGCTTCAGTGTCTTGTCCAAAGACACAGGATGGAAGCTTTCTCCCGGAGCGCATTGTGATTCTGCCACAGGTGTGGGCAGGTTTCCATGTCAGCTGCACTAAAAAACCCAGATCTGCAATTTGAACCTGAGGCCTTGCAGACAAAGAAGACTGTGTGAAGAGTAGACCCAGTTACTTGCAAACCCAGCAGGGCTCTTGGCTCCTCAATGCTCATTAGCATCTTAAGTTCACATAAATATATATGAGGCCTGTGGATTCCTCTGGGAATCCCAGAGGCCCTCAGAGCCAAAGCAAAATCTCTTCCTCTTGGCACCTCCTCCTGGACCTTTGGAGCCCAGCTGCTTTGGGGAGCCCAGCTGCCTCCAGGGATTCCCCAGCAGGGACCTGACAGCTCATTTTCAGAGTGCCAAAATAGAAACTTGGTCATTTGGGGGACCAGAGCTTTGTTCTGTCCCTCCCTTTATTATGGTGGTCTTTCATATTCACGGGCCCCTGAAGAGCAGGGTCTCCCCACTACCCTCTCATATGCCCCAATCCTGAGTGAATGCTTGGATGCAGCACATTCTGTGCGAAGCCCGGAGTAGAGGCTCCATAACCCAAGGAGGGCAGGTGCAAGAGGGTTGAGGGGAATGAGACCCAGAATATTTTGTTCTTAAAGGACTCCCAATCTAATGCAATATACAAAATAGAGAAGGAAGAACAAAAAGTATACACTTAAGATGCAGCATCCACCTCACATAATCAGCAGCATGTGAACCTTGTAAATTCCACAGAGATGAGGCAGGACAAGAAAGAGTTGCTGCTGGATTTGATTGCAGAGGACTTCTTAGAGGAGGTGACTTTTGACAAGAAAAGGATGGGGTTTGGAGGGTTCTGACTATTGGTCAGGGTTAGCTGACCCTGTCCTACCCAGCTCCCAGGGGACACTGCAAGGCAATTGAGTGGCAAAGAGAAAAGTAGCCCCAAGGCTTCCTCATTCCCCAAGAATATCCCTGCCTTATTCCCAACTAACTTGCCCAACTATCTCAGTTATTTCCAAATCTGGAAGGAACAAAGGGCTTTCAGAGAAACGCCACAAAAAGAAGACAGTGGAATCCAGATGTAGATAGGAAGAGCCAGTGGGGGTAGCTGCCCTAGATGCTGTCTGGCCGAAGCTGGAATGCCGTGGCCCCAGCTCCAGGGTGGATGCTACAGCCCTAGCCCTGCCCTGGCCAGATACATGGACTTTCCTCTGCAGCCTGCTTTGTGGAAAAAGCATATGTACCAGTTAGTGGACCTGAGGTGGGGGTGGGAGGGGCAGGCAGTGAATAAAAGTGGAAAGAGGAAATGATGGTGGCAGATATTCAACCCCAATCATGTTTTTCAGCTCAGATTCTTAGGACGGGATTTCTCCAATCCTAATTCCTTTGTTGACCATGGCAGGCTGGCATGCCTCTGTCAGTTTAAGAACAAGCTTTCAGCTTCTGGAAATATCATTCATACCAAGTAGCCTGTCTGTCTGCCTGTCTTTCCTTCCTGGGTTTGATAAGAGAGACTGCACTGTCTCCATTTGCTTCTCAGGAACTCAACAATCCTTCCTCATCCTCACAAGCTTCCTTCTGGACAGGGAAGGAGGCATGTTCCCAACTAGGGAAGAGCTTCCCCTTTCCTTGAGATCTTCAACTTGGAGTCACAGCAGGTGAGATTGGAAGAGTCCTTTGAGGTCTTTAACTTCAACTTCTATCACAAGCCCAGAGTGAGGAGGTGAGATATTAAGAGCTGGGGCTATAATCCAGGGTCATTGCTTTGCCAGCAGGGTAAGAGGTCGCACGGAACGGAGGCTTCAGCACAATGTCTGCAGCCAAACTGGCCCAGCTTCACTAAAAAGACGTCTGTCTTTCTAACTGGATGGCGTCAAGCTTTCAAAACCTTGGGCAAGTTGAACTTCTCTGAATGTCTGTTTCCTCAGCTTCCCAAAACAAAGGATGATAATAATAATACCTCTTCATAGGGTGATCTGTAAGATTATTGATAGTAATCGCTACCACTCATCAAGTACCTACTATGTGCCAAGCACTGTGCTAAACACAATATGTGCCCATTACTCCAAGGTAGCTAGTGCCATGCCTGGCACTTAGTAATGTTAACTGTAATGATTGATTACTACACTCAGAACACAATGATCCACATTAGCTGAGGACACCTCTCATCTTTGGCAGTAGATTTCCTCTTTTTTTTAAGTTTTATTTTGTTTCTAATCGACACATAATAATTGTACGTATTTATGGGGTGCAATGAGATGTTTCGATGCGGTTATATGATGGGTAACGATCAAATCAGGGTGACAAGCATTTTCATCACCTCAAATATGTATCGTTTCCTTGTGGTGAGAACATTCAAAATCCTCTCTTCTAACTATTTTGAAATATACAACACACCATTGTCAACCATAGTCACGCTCCCATGCAACAGAACCTGAACCGTTCCCTCCTATTGGCAGCAGACTTCTGAGATGGTAGAACGCCTACGGCCCCCAGTTTCTGAAAGTCAGGAAGACCTAAAAGCAAGAGAGCAGCTCATGTTCAGGCTGCACCATGTCTTGCTGACCTGCTCTCCCACACCGGGGAGGGGTCACTGGACTTCCAGTCCAAACACGGCCTGTTCTCATCTTGTTTAAACAAGGCCCAGAAGGCAGGCAGGCTGTCTGTGGTTGGGGAGGAAGCTACAAGGCTGTTTGGGATTCCATGCAACAGACTCTGGGCTATTGAAGCTGTCAGGCTGATACACAAGCTCTGTCAGGCTTATAGTTCTTGGCATTCTGGCTGCTTCCACCATGACCATTTATAGTCAATCCCTCTGAAGAGGGTGTAGCCCTGGGGCTTGGCGAAAGAGATAAAGTTGGAGAAGAGGCACCTGGATGTAGGGATGCCCACAGTAACTTCTAGAAAACCTCCCTACATCCAAACACTACCAGTGTCCCAGAATTTGGGCTCGACTCCTCCCCCTTCAGGCCTGCGAGGTAAGAAGACTTAAGATGTGGAAAGGAGGTTGGAAGGTGGAATGAATGGAAGGACTGTGGCTGCAAATCATGAATTTTTAGTGGCATTTTGATGTCAGATGAGTCCATATGGCTATGTAGTAGAGAATTCAGATCTTATGCCTGTTGAATTTAGAATTTTTCTCTTGAAATTTAAGACCGTTTTAAGCATACTGGAAGTAGCAAAACCTCCATAGAACTTGGGAAAATGAAAGATGACTTGACAGTGTTGACGGTCCAATCTGGTTGCTGACTGTGGCAAGTCCAGCCTCTCTACATCACCTTGGTTCCAATGGTACCTTCCTGGGGAGAGGGCACACTAGGTCTCACTTGTCCTGGGTAGACCCTGTGCTCACTTAGTCCTTGAGCTGATGAAAGATTAAGGGAGGGTTTGGGGATGGTCCCTACAGTCTTTGGGCTGGGTACAAAGAAGACTGCTTTTGAAGCTGGCTCACTGAATATCTAGCAAGTCAGGAAACTGAAAATAATGATGCTAAAAAGAGGAAAGCTTTTAGTGGCAAGCTGCTAAGGCCACAGGGAATCAGTACTTTAAGATGGTCACCATGGACACCATGGGCCTTCAGGCACCTGCCAGAATGCAGAAAAATAATAAAGTCTTAATGTTAACTATGAGAGGAACATCTGGACATGGAGGGAAGGGATGGTCAGGAACAGGGCTAGAGTATTAATATCATGTAGCAAGTACTAGATACTGGATCGTGGACTTCATATACACTATTTTGTTGTTTTAATGTCATAACTGTTAGTTTCATTCTTATGAATGAAACTAAAGTTGTAATAGGTCAAGTAAATTGCTCAAAGATTTAGACTTACCATATGTTGGAGCTGGGATTCAAACTTCTCCCTACTTTCAGGCTGTTTTTAACAGCCTGTTCATACCAAGGTTAGCTACTTGTTTGGAAACACTCCCTCCTTGGGGATGCCTTGTCGTCAGAGGGCAGCTGACAGATCAGAAGATGCTATGGTGGATATGAGGATCCTTCCATCAGGCTGGTAAAAACTGGAGAAGTTGTCTGTGGTCTGAAGAGGTGTCTGTTACAGCCTGTCCCATGCACAATCTAGAATGATGCTGTCAAAATCACATTTGTACAGTCCTTTTTCTAGAACTTTGTAGAGATCATAACCCTTCTGTTATGACATCCTTTCTTTCTTGGACATATTTGAATATACTTGATTATGTTATAACATTCTTTGGTTAGTTTCAATTCCAATGATTCTAAGGGTGCTTTTACTAACTTTAGGAGTGTATTACCGTGTTTTAAAAACCTATTAGTGCAAACTTCAAACTCATTTATTCATCTAAATTTTTTGAGCACTTACTTTATTGAGGCTGACACTAGGTTCAGACTGGAAACAGGAAAATGGATAAGCTCATCTCTTTCCATATGAGACGGATGCATAAACAAGGGCAATGCCGTGTGCCAAAGCATCATGGCGTTTAAAGTGCTATGCAGATAGCTACTCTCACTTGATTGGTTTTTCATTCATTTAAAAAAAAAAAAATCAAGCCAGGCACAGTGGCTCACATCTGTAATCCCAGCACTTTGGGAGGCCAAGACGGGTGGATCAACTGAGGTCAGGAATTCGAGACCAGCCTGGCCAACATGACAAAACCCTGTCTCCTACTAAAAATACAAAAACTACCTAGGCATGGTGGCACATGCCTGTAATCCCAGCTACTGGGGAGGCTAAGGTGGGAGAACTGCTTGAACCCGGGAGGCAGAAGTTGCAATGAGCTGAGAGTGGGCCACTGCACTCCAGCTTGGTGACAGAGCAAGACTTCCTCTCAAAAAATAAAATAAAAATAAAAATAACTAAATCAATGAGCTCCTACTAATTGTGAAGCCCTATTTTAGGTACCAGGAAATCCAAGGGGAGTCTATGAAGGTAAACAGACAAAGAAATAGATAAATTATATGATACAAAGGGGGATAAATATAACAGATAAGGACAATTTTTGGTAGGCACTTACTATTGATTTTCACAGAAGCAAATTATTTAGTACTTCCCCTGGAACAGAGCAAACACTAATAAATAAATGATAGACCATGTTGTTGTTAATATCACTATCATTACTATTGTTGGAAAATAAACAGTTGGTCAATTAATTTGGATTTTTTTTTATAAAGCAAAATGTGGGCACTATTGTCATTGATCCATTTTACAGAGGGAACCTGTCGACAATGTGATTAAGTGTCTCCACTGTACAATGATTTGCAGCAAATATACAAAATTTAAGCAGAGACACTCTAGCTCCCAACATCTCCCTCTGGCTGTGGGCCTCAGAACTATAAGCTGGTCATTAGTCTGGTCCTCTCGGCCTCCACACAAATTAATTTTGACTCTACCTCTAACCCCTATGATCCAATCCTTGAAATATCTGACATTACCTTAGGACCTTCTCCCTCTCCTACCCACTACACTTAGTAAGTTGCCAGGCCCTAGTGGCCAGTGGTTCTCCCCTTTTACTGAAGGTTCCTGGCGAACTGCAGATTCTGATTCAGTAGGGATCTGGGTGGAGCTCTTGGTTCTACTTTTGTAGCAAGCTCCCAGGTGCTGCTGCTGCTGCTGGTCCCCAAGCCACATTTTGAGAAGCAAGCCATAGATTACAGCTCCATAGTGTCTCTTTCAACTCTCTCCCTTTCTCTCCTGCCACTGACTTCTCTGGAGTCTAGACCAGGCTTCAGCCTCCTGAGTGGTCTCCCTAGCTGTAGCCTGTCTTTCTGCTCCATGCTACATGTGTCTGCTAAATTAATCTTTCTGAAGGATAACTTCCCCAGGTTACTTCCTCGCTGAAACACCTTCAGTCACCCCTCACTGACTAGCAAGCAGGACACAAATTTCTCCAACTGAAGTGAAGACCCTCTCAGATCTAGCCATGGCATTTTCAATGGGAACTCTCAGGATTCCCACTGCTTTATCCTATTCTTTGTCTCCATTGTCTCTTTGCTTAGGGAATTTGTGAACACCCTTCTTTCCTCTGACTCTTCTTCCTGCTTCCAACTGTAGCCCCTAATCTCTCCTTCTTTCAGCCCTCAGATCCTCTCCCTTCTTCAAGGTACAGATACCCACTTTCCCAGCTAGGAATGATCTCTCCTGCCTTGAATCTGCCATGGCTCTTTGCCTAAATATAGTTATTTATGTTAATGTTTTTGTTTTCTTTTTTTTTTTTTTTTTGAGACAGGGTCTCACTCTGTCACCCAGGCTGGAGTGCAGTGGTGCGATCTTGACCCACAGGCAGCTTTTGAGCCTACCGAGCTCAAGTGATCCTCCTGTCTCAGCCCCCCAAGTAGCTGGGACTACAGGCACTTGCCACCCATGCCTGGCTACTTTTTTTTGGATTTGTTTTAGAGACAAGGTTTTGTCATGTTGCCTAGGCTGGTCTCAAACTCCTGAGCTCAAGCAATGCGCCCACCTTGGCATCCCAAAGTGATGGGATTACAGGTGTGAGCCACCACACCCGGTCATTTATGTACATTTTATCTTCCCTTGTAGACTATAAGCTTCTTCATCTTGCTCAGTAAACCCCATAGCACCTCTGACGGTGTCTTGCTCTCAGCAAGCCCTCAATTAATTCATCCCAGGTGCCCGAAAGATCTATTTCCCAGTTCCTCTTAATGGGTCTCTGTTCTATTTGCATTATACATGCATTATACATTATACATGTTCCTGTTTTGGATGTGTTTTAACACTATAAACCACCTCAAGTCCTTTTTGGAAACTGGTGCGCTATAAATCATAAATAATCAGCTGAAGAGTAGACTCTCAGGAAATGTTTGTTAAATGAATAAATGGATGCTTTCTTTAAAGCTGAGTCGCTGTCTGTTCTTCCCACTGTTTCCTGCCTCTGGCCCTTCTTCTCATCTGTCCCTCTGAGAGATCTTCCTGTAGCTCTTTAAAATCCTGCTCAACTCTAAAATGAGCTCTGTGTCCTCCAGGAACTTCCCCTTAGACTGAGCTGTTCTGTGGCACTCAGTAGCATTTGGTTTAACATTGTCCACTAAACTGTGAGCTCCTTCACGCTGGGGCCATGTTCTCGGCATCTCTGCATCTTTCCTGTTGCCAGCACAGGGGTTCTCAATCCTGGCTGCACATCAAGGTTCTCTGTGCAGCTTTGCAGGTATTCAGGAGCTCAAAGCCTCACATTGTACATGAGGCCTACTGAATCAAGTGCTTCTCCAATTTGAGAGCCAGTGCATCGTTAGCACCTGCAGGGCTTATGAAGACACAGATTGCTGGAATCCACCCCCAGGGAGTTTAGGTCCAAGAGTCTGCATGTGTAATACGTGACCAGATGATGGTGATACTGGTCCAAAATCTACTCTTGGGGGACTGCTGTTCTGAGGGGTGATGCCCAGACATTCTGTATTTATTTTTGTTTATTTGTTTATTTATATTTTTTGAGACAGAATCTTGCTCCATTGTCAGGTTGGAATGCTGTGGTGCAGTCTTGGCTCACTGCAACCTCTCTCTCCCGGGCTGAAGAAATCCTCCTAGCTCAGCCTCCCAAGTAGCTGGGACTGCAGGCACATGCCATCATGCTGGGCCAATTCTTTGTATTTTTTTCTTTTTTTAGAGATGGGGTTTCATCATGCTGCCTAGGCTGGTCTCAAACTCCTAGGCTCAAGTAATCCACCCACCTTGGCCTCCCAAAGTGCTGGGATTACAGGCATGAGCCACCACACACACCTGACCCCATTCTGCATTTAAAGAAGAAAAAAAAAAATCGGTGCTTCTCACATGCAGGCTGAGCATGACTGGTTTAGTGCATGGTAAGGGCTTGATAAATATTTAACAGGTTAAATTATTTGCTCCATCTATCTTAGTTCTACCCTCTCAAATAGATTATAAGTAACTTGTGATTAGAAACCAAGCCTTAAAGCACTGATCTTACAAATCTCACTGAGCAGGGCCCAGGGCTAGGCCCAGGGCTGGGTACCTAGTAGGCACCTGGTACACACCTAGTACATACCTTTGGACAAGTAACTGCCTTTCCTGCCCCTTTCCAGTGCTGCTGTCAAAAGAAGGCCAAGGAAACCTAACGCTGCCTGTTTCAGTCAATAAATAGGAAGGCAAGTTTCTTGTCACTTTTTTTTTTTTTTTTTTTTTTTTTGAGACAAGTTCTTACTCTGTCACCCAGGCTGAAGTGCAGTGGCGTGATCTGGGCTCACTGCAACCTCCGCCTCCCAAGTTCAAGCAATTCTCCTGCTTCAGCCTCCTGAGTAACTAGGATTACAGGTGCGCACCACCACACCCAGCTAATTTTTGTATTTTTAGTAGAGATGGGGTTTCACCAGGTTAGCCAGGCTGGTCTTGAACTCCTGACCTCAGGTGATCGCCCGCCTCGGCCTCCCAAGGTGCTGGGATCACAGGCTTGAGCCACTGCGCCCCTTGCCCTTGTCAGTTTCTTTGAAGAATTCATGCCTGAGATGTTTATAGAGGAAGAGCCTTCACAAGAAAGAGAATGGAAGTAGGACCAAGCCATTACGCATCTTAGAAAATAAGTCAATTAGAGATTTGTCTCTAACTTGAGCCAATCCAAATAATTCTGCATAATTCAGCTCCTTTCCCAAATTTCTTGTTGCCTATCTGCTTCACTCTCTGATTTTCCGTAGAAATTAACTGTGTCCATGTGAGCCAGCATTTAGGAAATCATTAAAAAGTGCAGTGAAGACATGCAGCAAAACATGCTTCTTTTTTTTTTTTGAGACGGAGTCTGTCACCTGGGCTGGAGTGCAGTGGCCGGATCTCAGCTCACTGCAAGCTCTGCCTCCTGGGTTCACGCCATTCTCCTGCCTCAGCCTCCCGAGTAGCTGGGACTACAGGCACCCGCCACCTCGCCAGGCTAGTTTTTTGTATTTTTTTAGTAGAGACGGAGTTTCACCGGGTTAGCCAGAATGGTCTCGATCTCCTGACCTCGTGATCCGCCCGCCTCGGCCTCCCAAAGCGCTGGGATTACAGGCTTGAGCCACCGCGCCCGGCCAAGCAAAACATGCTTCTAAGCACTGTCCGTCTAAAAATGTCAGTATCTATTTACCTTCTCAGGAAAAAGCTCAGGGTATAACTGGATTATTGAAATAAGTTCTTTTCTTTCTTTCTTTTTTTTTTTTGAGACAGTCTCACTCTGTTGCCCAGGCTGGAATGCAGTGGTGCAATCTTGGCTCACTGCAACCTGTGCCTCCTGGGTTCAAGCGATTCTCCTACCTCAGCCTCCTGAGTAGCTGGGACTACACGCACGTGACACCATGACTGGCTAATTTTTGTATTTTTTAGTAGAGACAGGGTTTCACCATATTGGCCAGGCTGGTCTCAAACTCCTGACCTCTAGTGATCCTCCCGCCTCAGCCTCCCAAACTGCTGGGATTACAGGCGTGGGCCACGGCACCCAGCTGGGATTATTGAAATAAATTCTTACCGTCAGGGTCTGCTTTGTGGTTCTTCGAACATTTAACAGCTTGTTACAAAAGTAAAATTATCATCATCATCGGGCAGGAGGTCTTAAAAACAAACCAATGTGGTAGACGTAAAAAAAAAAATTGATATGTTCCTCATTTTTCTTCCTTTTGACTAGAAATCAAAAGTAATTTTTTAAAGCAACAACTATTAATTGACTGAAAGGATTGGCAGAGAATTACGGAAAACACCTACTCATCCCTGCAGACTCAAGGTGCCACAGCCATCCTCCAAAAGCCACCCTTCCTGTGTGCCCCCTGGGCCTCCCGCCACCTCACTGCCTTGTTCGTGTCAGTTGCCCCTCCCCTATTCTGTTAAGTGTGAGATAATTATGCCAAGATCGAAACAGTAAGACTAACATAAATTAAAACTGACGCACCACACCAATTTTATTAATTCCTTGACTCCAACCAGCAAGTGACAGGTTCTCATGTTCTCATTCAGATGCTGCCCACACTCAGACGCTGCCTGGAGGGTGCCCCGGGCTGCCTGCCCACAGGAGACCTGAGAAGACACACTGTAGCCTCCTCACCCACCGCGCCTGTTTCTTCCTCCTCCTTCCTGTCACGTGCAGACTTGCCCCATCACCGGGCCAAGTACAGCTCCATCTTCGTGGCCTGCAGGCTCCCACATGGGTTAATTCCGTAATCTACTATGAGCACATTCTGGAAGGCTGATATTTACCTTCTCACTGAAACTAACTGTTAAACCATTTCCGAGAGATACTGGATTTTTGCTGGGCTTTCCAAACACTGCTTTAAGTATTTTTTAAATAACATATACACATCCAATTTTGAGCACAATGATTTTGTTAATGCTTTGACAGATCTTTGGCTTTTCCCACATTTTCCAAATGTCTTAGAACTAGGCCTGCATAGCAACTACTTCGTGAACTGCTTAAGGGAGGTCTGACTTATATTTGACTCCCAAGTGCCTAGCACAACCCCTGGCACATAGAAAGGGGTTCAATGCATTAGACATAGAATAGCAATGGTCATAGCTAATATTCACTGAACATTCTCTCTATGCCACACATCGGATGTGATTATCTTATTCAACCTTAGTAACCATTACCTTGTGTGCTGTGCATCATGCGCACTACCCTTTGTAAATGGAAACAACCTGGGGCTCAGAGGGGTGAAGAAACTTGCTCAAGTTCAACAGCCAGGAAGTGACAAATCAGATTTCGAACCCAGGTCTTTCTAGTTCCAAAGTCCCTATGTTTAACCCAGCACAGCATAAGGACAACAGTTGAACTAACCCTGATTTTAGAGACTGTAAATAATCAGATAGTCGCCTGGCTTTGTGGTCTACTGCAAAACTAAAATAACACATCCAACAGCACGACACGTATGGGAAAACAATGAGCAGGACCCTTTTAAAGGGGGAGACAGTGAGGCCCAGAGAGGAGGGCAGGTCAACCCAGTGCTGCAAAGGCATCAGGCCAGAGCAGCACAGTCCCTGGAGTCCCCAAGACTGATTTCCAGCATTGGAGGAGACTGACACCCAAACCTTCCACCGATCCTGAATTCGCCACCACTGATCCAGCCGTTGAACAGCCTTCTCCAGGAGGGAAGCATTTTATTAAGATTGCAGCATTCTATTATCTAGATGCACTGAGAGTTAGCTGGGTAACTCATTAAAAAGGATTGCTTCCGCTGACTGATGGGATGGCAGACTATAATTGGAAGGGCACTTAGAGGCTGAGAGGCAGTACGTGACTTGCCTAAGACACCAGTGCAGACCAGTGGTCAATATTAGAGGCCCAGCCTAACCGTGCAGTAGGGTTGCTTTGCGTTACACCAGCTTCCTGCCCTGACAAAGGCTTGCTGGGCGTCAGAGTTCGAGTGAAGCAGTATAGATTACTTTTCAGGTAGATTGAGTAATGTATGTGAAAGCCTGGGAGACTGAAACTGGGGGTTTTGTGCAGAAGAGAACGGGTTGGAAGCAGCAGAAAAAAAATAATGTAATAAAGAAATGGCTATGGGGAGGGCAATGGGGCGGTACTGGGTTGGTTCCAAAATATCACTTAGAAGAAGAACATGGCCCCCCACTCTCTCCCTAGTGCTGAAAGGCAGTGAAAACACTCGCAGTTAACATCCAAAGACCAGCGTCCCGGTCTCTGCTCTGTTACGCACATGCTGTGAACCCAGGCCGGTAACTCCACTCTGGGCCTTCACTATCTCTTTTTTTTTTTTTTTGAGACAGAGTTTCACTCTTTTGCCCAGGCTAGAGTGAAGTGGCGCGATCTCAGCTCACTGCACCCTCCGCCCCCACCCTGCTGGGGTTCAAGTGATTCTCCTGCCTCAGCCTCCGGAGTAGCTGGATTATAGGCATGTGCCACCACGCCTGGGTAATTTTGTATTTTTGGTAGAAATGGGGTTTCCTCCATGTTGGTCAGGCAGGTTTCAAACTCCTGACCTCAAGTGATCCACCCACCTCGGCCTCCCAAAGTGCTGGAATTACTGGCGTGAACCACCGCACCTGGCCCTCATTTCTTCTTTATTCGTGATATAAAGAGGTTGTCCTGGGTGACTTCTAAGATATCCTGGCTCTGCCACTCAAGTATTCTTCTGGACTGGAATGACTGAAGGTTACATCTGATGTCCTAAAACTACTCAGAATATTCCACCCTGGTGTGGCTACTCTGTGATGGTCACCTCTCCAAGTGCCTCTGAGTTTTGTTTTAGATTCAGAGCCAGCTGATAAATTGGCCCTAGGCTTTTAACCTCTGGGATTCCTCTGTTTTCCTGGGAGTAAATGTGTCCCTCAGTGTTTCTGTTCCTAATGCTGTTAAATGTTATTTTGGTCACAAGCCTCAGCCACTGAATAGAAATCTTAACCAAAACAATTGCTTAGGGAAGTAAAAGGCAGAGTCCTGGAAACCAAATGTCCAAGCAGTGATTGATATCCATGGAGGTTTTCCCTGCAGCCATGTGCACTGCTGCTGAGGAAGCTTAGCAAGCTTTCTGGGAAGAAGGAAGCACATTTGTGGGATTTTTATCTGTGGGATGGAGCAAAGCTGGGCATGTCTCCCTCACATTTCTCTACCATTTTGTATAGCTGAAAGAAGAAAGCATTTCCATACCACAGGTAAAGACTCACAAATGATGCTTCCTTCTTCCAGCTGTACAAAATGGCAATGGGCTTTAATGCCTTGGGACAAAAGACCCTCTCCCTCACTTCTTCCATCAGTTATCTATTACTACAGAAAAAATCCCCCCGACCACCACTTAATGGTGAAAACAACAAACATTTATTATTTCACAGTTTCTACGAATCAGGAATTCAGAAGCAGCTTAGCTAGGTGTTCCTGGCTCAAGATCACACCCGAGTTTGCAGCCAAGGTTGGCTACAGTCCTCTGAAGACTTGGTTGGGGCTAAAGGATCTGCTTCTGTTTTAGCCTGTATGCTCAGGCTGTCATAAAATGACACAGGCTGGGTGACTTAAATAACAGACATTTATTTTCTGAAAGCTAAAATTCATGATCAAGGTGCCAACAAATTCAGTGTCAGGTGAGGTCTGTCTTCCTGGCTTGTAGATGGTTGCCCTCTTGTTGCATCCTCACACGGCCTTTCCTTGGTGCCTATGTGTGAGGGGAGAGAGAGAGAGAGCTATCTCTCTGGTGTCTCTTCTCATAAGGACACTAATGTTATTGGATCAGGGCCCCACCCATTTAACCTTAATTACTTCCTTAGTGGCCCCATCTCCAAATATAGCCACGTTGAGGGTTAGAACTTCAACATATGAATTTTCCGGGGGACATAAACACTCATTCTATCACAGTTCCTTAGATGGTATATTTACAGGTTTTGATTGTTGGCAGGAAACCTCAGTTCCCACGTGGGCCTCTCCTTGGGCTGCTTTGTCATTCTCATGCCATGGTACCTGACTTCCCACAGAGAGCAATTCAAGAGAGCAAAGGAGAAGCCATAATATGTTTTATGACTGAGTCTCGGAAGTCACACACTATCATTTCTGCAAAATCCTACTGGTTACAAAGCTCAGTCTTATTCAATATAGGGACTATACAAGGACATGAATACCAGGAGGCAAGAGTCCCTTCAGACCATCTTGGAGGCTGGTTATCACATCTCTGGATGAAAAGACATTATGGTATCAGAAAAAGAATGTATGTTTTGAAAACCAGTAGACCTGGAATTAAAGTAAAATTCTAGCTCTACCACTTGTAAGTTATGCAAAACTAACCCCTCTGAGCCAGTTTCTCCATCATTAAAATAATAATACCTTCCTCACAGGATAGGTGTAGGTACCAAATGAGAGAACGAATTTGCTGTGTTACAGCTAGCAATCATCTGGTAAACACTCTTGCCCTCCCCTGCCTTCCCTAGTCTCTCACCACCTCGCTATTCCCATCTTCAGCACTTGCCTAGGCTTCAACACTTCCCTTGTGCAATGGTAATACAAGTCAAGAATTCTAAAATGCCAGAGTTAGAAGGTCTTCTGAGGTCAAGCATGGTGGCTCATGCCCATAATCTCAGCACTTTGGGAGGCTGAGGCAGGAGGATTCCTTCAGGCCAGGAGTTTGAGACCACCCTGGTGAACATAGTAAGACCATATCTCTACAAAAAAAAAATTTTAAGTTAGCTGGGTATATGGTGGCACATGCCTGTAGTCCCAGCTACTCAGGAGGCTAAGGCAGGAGGATTACTTGAGCCCAGAAGATCGAGGCTGCAGTGAGCTGAGATCGTGACACTGCACTACAACCTGGGCAACAGAGTGAGACCCTGTCTCAAAAAACAAAGTGATTTCTGTATCATCTATTCTAGTAGTCCCTAACTTTTTAACCACCAGGGCTCTTTCTGTTATTTTCCTCCCAATGAGCCCCGTATTTTGAAATAGTTTTGACCACCAAACAAATTACAGTAACTACATATTTCGTTTCCCATTATATTCATCAAAAGCATGTATAACTGCCCATCAGAACATCTGATCAGTGAGTGAAAATCTGGACCTTCACAGTGAATTATAACCATTTCAGTGAAAAGTAAAGTAGTTATTATTTTAGGGACCCAGAAAAATGAGGGGGATTTATCCAAGGTCATTCAGATTAGTTGCTGATAAAACTAGGGCTCAATCCTGGACCTCCTGACTCCAAATCAGTGATCATTCCCTAATCCTAAGTGGTCACCTTATTTATTTGACATGACATGCCATATCATGATATCTCTTATGTCGTGATATCTGACATCAGAGATTTAAATCCCTTCTAGCCAAACAGTATAAAACTGCAGAATAAAATATCTACTTTTTCAACGCCCTACTTGCATGGCTAACACAAATGGACAAGACTTTGGCACCCCTAAATGTGGCTTACCAATACCACAGAACAGGCCATTACATCGGTGGCCTCCATGCTGAGTTGTCTCCCCAGCCAATGTGCCTATAGGTTCTAAAGCTACTTAGTCAGAGCTATAGGATAGGGGGCAAGTTTTGCGTGTTCAAGTTTTCTGGTCCATACCAGCTTCTCATTGACGAGTAAGAGTCCAGTCAGAGTAAGGTGTAAGGAAGTCATCCTTGAGCCTACCTAAATGGAGGAGGGGGTGAGAGAGGGCACGGTTTGGCATTGACGCCGTCTTGCTATGGAGAACAACAGCTGAGAAGTATGAGGGCTCCATACTCATCCTGGTGTGGGCCATCAACCTCATTTATTGGCTGGAAGGTCAGCATTATGATAGGTATCCAATCCCAACACCTTCTATAAAAGGGAACAAAAAAGAACCAAAGGAAGAAAAGCCTAAGAATTACAAGGGAGGCCAGGGGAGGTGGCTCACGCCTGTAATCCTAGCACTTTGGGAGGTTGAGGTGGGTGAATCGCTTGAGCTCAAGAGTTCAAGACCAGCCTGGCCAACATGGTGAAACGCCATCTCTGGGAAAAAAAAAAAAAAAAAAAGTCAGTAGTCCCAGCTACTAAGAAGGCTGAGGTGGGAGGGTCACATGAATCCAGGAGGTCGAGGCTGGAGTGAACTGAGATCGTGCCACCGCACTCCAGCCTGGGGGACAAAGCGAGACCCTATCTCAGAAAAAAATAAAATTAAAATTAAAAAGCACTAAAAGGGAATCCCTCCGGCCATGCAATGGAAATAATTAGTGCCTATGAACCAGTTGTTTAAAAACCAATATTTCACAAAATTTGTATGGTCTGTATGTGTGTGTGTTTGGGGAAGTCCCTCCCTTTAGTTCATAGTAGAGTTCCTTTTGAATGCTGCAGCCCACCTCAGCTTTATTAAGGGACACAAGGAAAGAGGATTTTGTCTTTTCCATATTTGGGCCAAAATTTTACGTGGGAGAGGTAAATCTTTAGGGACAAGTGTGGTCATGGCAATGGGATGAAAAGGAGAGAAGCTGTCAAGAGAAAAAAAGAAATTCAGAGAAAAAGATTAGATAAACGTTTTCAATTGAGCCCTCCCTCTTGGAGAGAAAATATCTGAAACTTGTATTTGCTCAAACGCTGGAAGCTGTTCTGTGCCTGGGGAAGAGAAGAGTTCGGTGTTCCAGATGACTGGCAAGCTTGAATGTCAGCCTTGCTGCAACACAGGCCCCAAAACCTTGGGAGCGCCATCAGCGTGGTCCAGAGAGATGCTGTAATGTCAATTACATTTAATGTCACTGCTCTGTACTCGTTCATCCAGATGTGTTCCATGGCAAGAGATGTTGTTTCCTAAAGAAACCCTTAGAAAAAAAGAATAAACGTCCTCAATGAGCTTCCTTTGAGGGCAATTTGTATCTGCCAGTGGCTGAACCACTTTATCCAACATCCTTCTGTCCCTCCAGATATTTCTCACACAACTTCGGTGCTCAAGATCCCTCACCAGGCCCTCCTGAGTGTGTTCGGGACATATATGGTATAAACAGGAAAGGATACAGGGGGCAATGTGGAGGCAAAGGGAAAAAGCGGCAAGGTTCTTGGCAAGTATTTAGCTAAATTGAGCTAAAATTACCTAAATCAAAAGTAACCTGTCCTTGAGGGATGTATTTTTTTCTCTGGGGGTGCCAAAACAAAGTACCACAGACTGGGTGACAGAAACAACAGAAATGTATTTTCTCACAATTCTGGAAGCTGGAAGTCTGAGATTAAGTTGTTGGTAGGGTTGGTTTCCTCTAAGGCCTCTCTCCTTGGCTTTTATTGTATTTATTTATTTATTTATTTATTTATTTATTTATTTATTTATTTTATTTATATATATTTTTGAGATGGAGTCTCGCTCTGTCATCCAGGCGGGAGTGCAGTGGCACAATCTCAGCTCACTGCAACCTCCACCTCCTGGGTTCAAGTGATTCTCCTGCCTCAGCCTCCCAAGTAGCTGGGATTACAGGCACGCGCCATCACACCTGGCTAATTTTTGTATTTTTAGTAGAGAGAGCGTTTCACCATGTTGGCCAGGCTGGTCTGGAACTCCTGACCTCAAGTGATCCACCTGCCTCGGCCTCCCAAAGTGCTGGGATTACAGGTGTGAGCCACCACGCCTGGCCTCTCTCCTTGGCTTTTAATGGCTTTATTCTCCCTGTGTCTTCACATGATCTCCCTGCACCTGTTTATGGCCTAATCTCCTCTTCCTATAAAGGCATATGACTGTACTTGTCATATTAAATTAGGGCCCACCCTAATGACCTCATTTTGACTTTTAAAAGACCCTGTCTCCAAAGACATTACCTTCTGAGGCACTAGGAGTTAGGATGTCAACATACAAATGGGATTGGGGGGCACAATCCAGCCCTTAACAAAGGGGATTTCAGTTTAGAGGAGGTAGCAACTCCCACACATGTGGAGGAAACTCATGTAAATCTATAACAAGGCTGTTGTGCAATAGGCCAGGTGTGTGGGACTATGGGGAGGGAACTCAGAAGAAACTGGCAACAGGCAGAGTGGGTGGAAGAAGCCTTTACTGAAGAGGTGGGAATGGAGTTAGCTAGAAAGGGAAGTAGATCTGAGGAAGGTAGAGAGAGGGAGAGCAGGTGGAGGAGAGAGCATTCCAGGTGGGAGGACTAGTATGGAAAATGTTCAGCCAAGACTCTAAGACATGCTCAGAGGACATTGAACAGATCAGTCTTCAAAGGTTGGAGCATTCATTTTATGAAAGCAGAGAAGAGGCCGGGTCCAGTGGCTCATGCCTGTAATCCTAGCACTTTGAGAGACGGAGGTGGGCGGATTGCGTGAAATCAGGAGTTTGAGACCTGCGTGAGCAACATGGTGAAATCCTGTCTCTACTAAAATACAAAAAAATTAGCCAGTCACGGTGGCACACACCTGTAATCCCAGCTACACGGGAGGCTAAGGCAGAGGCAGAGGCAGAGGCAGAGGCAGAGATTGCAGTGAGCCAGGATCGTGCCACTGCATTCAGCCTGGGCAACAGAGCAAGACTCGGTCTCCAAAAAAAAAAAGTAAAGGGAGAAGAGAAGAGCTTGAGAAAGTGAGAGAGTGAGCTGAAACTATAGGGTGGAGGGCTGGGCTACACATAGACTTCCTCCCACGAACACTTCTTCTTCTTTTTTTTTTTTTGAGACAGAGTCTTGCTCTGTTGCTCAGGCTGGAATCTCGACTCACTGCAACCACCGCCTCCCAGGTTCAAGTGATTCTCCTGCCTCACCTCCCGAGTAGCTGGGATTATAGAAGCCCACCAACATGCCCAGCTAATTTTTGTATTTTTAGTAGAGATGGGGTTTCACCATGCTGGCCAGGCTGGTCTCGGTCTCCTGACCTCATGATCCACCCGCTTCGGCCTCCCAAAGTGCTGGGATTACAGGCATGAGCCACTGCGCCCGGTCACCACAAACACTTTTTAGCTGGGCAGAGAACATAGCAGTAATAATATATGTGTATAGCTCCTTATAATTATTAAGATTTTTCATAAACGATCTCATTTTCATGACTACCAATACTCAGTGAAATCATCAGGGCATCATTTGAATCATTCTATAATGATTATTATAGGAAATTGAGGGGGAGAGAGTTTAAATTGCTTAACCAGCAGATTTGAGGGCTGCAATCACAACTGTGCTGTAGGCAAATTCATCTGACAGGCTTGTGAAGAATGCTCTGGAGAGGGAAGAGGAAGGAGGCAGGGAGCTTTCCAAGATGAGAATAGGAGCGAAGTGATAAAAGCTGGAATTAGGGGAGTGGTACTAGAACTAGAAAAATGCCATAGAGGAAACCAGCCCTACCAACAACTTGGTGTTGGCTTGGATAATAAACATGCTGAAAAAAACACGCTATGAAATAAGCAAAAAGGCCCTGGGAAGGGTAATGCATTTGGTTCCTATCATACTTCATATCTCAGCAGGAATTAATTGATCAGATTCTTCCCCGCCTTTGCTAAGTAGGAACAGGAAGAAGGTGCAGCTCTGTTCCCACATGTCTTTCACAGGCATTTAGTATATATCCTGTAATCACGTATTCATATATTGTCTCCCCCACTAGAGTATGTGTTTCTCCACTGGAAAAGTGGCGGGACTCAAGATTGACCAAACCCAGGCTTTGACCAATTAAATTGGTCAAAGTTAAGCCTGGAATTTATATTCTGCGGCCATTTTGCTCCCCTTGGGAAAAGCTCACCTGAAACGAAGTCAACTCCAAGATAAACAGAACCCAGAGATGGTGGCTGGTATATTTCTGATGACATGACATGTATAAGTACCTGCATTTAGTCATGCCTAAAGCCAGAAATCCCTGGATTTTCAGATATAAAAATGTATTAGTTTCCCAGGGCTGCTGCAAGAAATCACCACAACCTGGGTGGCCTCAAACAACAGAAATATATCCTGTCACAGTTCTGGAGGCCAGAAGTCTGAAATCAAGGTATAGCAGAGTGGTGTTTCCTCCAAAGGCTCTAGGGAAGAATTCTTTCCTGCCTCTTCCTAGATTCTGTAAACACTTTCTTAGCATGGCTCTGTGGGCTCTGCAGATGAATATGTGGCATGTACTTTACAGCCATCTCCTCTGGTGGTAATTTAGACACCCGCTTCCTGAAAATTCAGGGCCTTTGATATTTTGCCCACCCCTCACCACATCCCAGCCCATCTCTCCTTGCTTGAGCCCATTGTTTAACTAAACAGAAAACAGATTCTAATTCCTGTCTTGAAAAGCAACCAGTGAAGGCTCTTTAAGGATATAGCCATGACAGGGTAGAAGTAGCATTCAATGTCCTCTTCTAAAAGAGGCTGATGTTTCTAGAAGAAGATCAGACATTAGGCACACACTAGACCTCAGTCTTTATGGAATATAACAGAGGCAGTAAGTTGGTGAAGAAGTCTTGCTAATATACATTTCTTAGTAATGACTAGAACCTGGGGCATGCTTGCAGTTGACCAGCTTCCCACTATAAATATCAGCCAGGTACAGATGAGGCTTCCAGGAGATGAGGGCAGAAGTTTAGGGGGGGTTGGCATTCAGACTTGAAGTTCTTCAAGGGAGAATCTGTTCATCTCTTAGAAGGTCTGAAGTCTGGAGGTAAAGATTCCCACTGTCCAAGGAAACAATCTTAGGCATCCAATACCCTTCCCATCTGCTAATCTAAGTCAAGAGATGATCTGTGACTAGTATGAGACAGAAGAAAAATAGAATGGGAACCAACTTATTTTGTGGACATGTAAATTTAGGCTATTCCTATTCATGGGATTGGATTTTCTCCTCATTCTCTTGCCATAGGCAGGTGCATTCTTGCATGCTAAGCTCTATGCTGCCAGAACTGTGGACCACTGATGTTCTTCTCCCCTTCTTCTTCAGATTCCATCCAAATGCTCTTGTGCAGAGTTCAGACAAATCTGTGACAGCAGGGCATAGTGAAAACAGCATAAGCTTTGAGGTCAGAAAGACCTGGACTAAATGCCAGCTTTGAAAGCCACTTAAAAGCCCTGCCGCCCTAAACATACGCCTGCTGGTGAAGAGCAGAGTTGTGTCTGATGCGCATAGCATTTAAAACATGCCAGGTACTATGCTATGTGCCCTACACATGTTAACTCACTTAATTCTCACCACTAACTCATGACGTTGTGTACTATTAGCATCCCTATTTTATAGATGGGGATGTTCAGGTATGGAAAGATCAAGTAACTCACATCTAGTTAAGCTGCAGAACCACGATGTGAATTTACGCAGTCTGGCTCCAAAGTCAGTGTCTAAACCATGCACGGTAGCTCATACCCCTATCATTCCAGCACTTTGGGAGGCCAAGGTGGGAGGGTCTCTTGAGGTCAGCAGTTTGAGGCTGCAGTGAGCCATGATCACATCACTGATCCAGCCTGGGTAACAGAACAAGACCCTGTCTCAAAAAAAAAAAAAAAAAAGTCAGTGTCTTTAACCACTAAGGCAAGTTTTATTACCTCCTCCATTCATTTCTTCAACAACTGTTTCCTGAGTGCCTACTCTGTACCCAGCACTGCATAAGATGCTGAAGATGCAGTCAAGGACATGGTCCTAACCCTCCAGGCACTGACATTCTAGTGGGAGAGGCATCACGATACACAGTGCTGGGCTGCAGGCGTGCTAGGGGAATCCAGAGAAGGGGCAGTTGAGAAAGGCTCGCTGCTGGGCATGGTGGCTCACACCTGTAATCTTAGCACTTTGGGAGGCTGAGGCGGGAGGATCACTTGAGCCCAGGCGTTCAAGACCAGTCTGGGCAACACAGTGAGACCACATCTGTAAAGAACAAACTATATTTTTAATTTTTTTTTAAAAAGAAAGGCTCATTGGAGGATGTGACCTCTGAGTCTTATGGGGCCAGTGAAAGGTAGACCATGGGGCCACAGACAGAATAAAAGAGGAGAGGTTTCTCCAGGTGGAGAAAATAGTGAATGCAAAGGCAATTGTGTGACGGTTCACGTGCAGAATAGGAGGCAGTTCAGTGCAGCTAGAACAGAGCATGACAATGGAACAGCTACACGGGATGAGGTTGGAGAGCCAAGCAAAGTCATATTTCCAAGGGTCTTTCTATCATACTAAATTTGAAGTTGAACTTGAAAAAAAAATGGCATTTTTAGAAAACATAGTGAATGTACTGGAAAATATAAAACTGAATGCAAAGAGTCCATTTTACACAAAGATGTGAGAGTTTGCATTAAGCAGGTTAACAGGGATAGAGAAAGGTCAGAGTCAAAGGCATTCAGGAGCTCGAATATATAGAACCAGGACTAGCTGAATGTAAAGCAAAGGAAGAGCGAGGAATCAAACATGACTCGCTGGTTCTTGCTAAGTCCCTATTCAGTCCGATAAGTGATACAGGAGGCACAGCCCCGAATTTGAGGCGCTTGTGAGATCTCCAAGGGAAGCCACCTTGTCTGGTTATACTGGTCTTTGGGGAGGAGGTCTGGTGGTAGATTTGGAAGTTATTAGCGTCTAGGTGTGCACAGGCCTGGGAGTGACAATGACACCAGGGGAACTGGGGAGGAGAGATGAAAGAGAGTTGAAGTCAGAACCAGTGTTCACAACACGCACCCATGGAAGAAGAACCAATGGCAGGGAGCAGGAAGGAGGAAATCCTAGAGAAGAGGGTGTCATGGCAGGCTAAGGCCAGAATTTTAAGAATGAGGATGTGTCACAGAGCTGAGGAGTGGGCCGACCTCTACTTGTAGGTGGGTCTACACATCTAACCCCCCACCAAGACTGTGATCGAAGAGCAGAGCTGTGTCTGATGCATCTGTTTTCCCAAAACAGCAGGTGCTTAATGTGTAAGGAATAAGGAAATAATAAGAGCCAGTATTTATTGAGTGTGTACATGCGCCAAGCACTAGACACTTTGCATGGATAATCTCATTCAATTCTCACAAGCATGCTATTAGGTACATGCTATTTTTTTATATATATATACACACAAACACACATATGTGTATATATATATGTGTATGTGCGTGTGTGTATATATATGTATGTGTGTGTGTGTGTGTGTGTGTATATAGACTCCCAAAGTACTGGGATTACAGACGTGAGCCACCGCATTCAGTCCTGATATCTGATTTTTAACAGGGAAAAAATCCTTTGAATGGTTAATCTGACGGAATTTTCAGCATCACTATTAGAACTGAGAAGAAAAGATGTTGGGAGGTGTGCCCAAAAGCCTCAAGATGTAAATTCACATCTTGATTCTGCAGCTTACCTAGATGCAAGTTACCTGATCTTCCCATACCTGAACATCCCCATCTATAAAACAGGGATGCTAATAGCAGTCATGGCGCACACAGCTGGCCCTGCTCTACCCTGAGCCCCTATGCAGCGTTAATGAGCAGCTGGAAGCTACCTGCACAGGCCCAGACCTGCCTGCTGGTGTTATGGGCCTTCCCCTCCAGCGAGGGCTACAGGTGGGAGCTGAAGAGCAGGAGGAGATACTGTAAAGTAGCAGACGGCGCTAAGGTAGTAGGTGCTGATTTACTAGTGCACTTATCAAGCTCACTAAGGCAGGGAAGTGTGGGACTATTCTGCCTTCCACAGTGAGGAGCACAGCTCAGTCAGCACATTAAAACCAGCCGCAAGGCTGGGCACAGTGGCTCACGCCTGTAATCCCAGCACTTTGGGAGTCCAAGGCCCGCGGATCACTTGAGGTCAGGAGCTCGAGACCAGCCTGGCCAACATGGCAAATCCCTGTCTCTACTAACAATACAAAAATTAGCCAGGCATGGTGGTGGGCGCCTGTAGTCCCAGCTACTCAGGAGGCTGAGGCAGGAGAATCGCTTGAATCCGGGAGGCGGAGGTTGCAGTGAGCCCAGATGGTGCCACCACACTCCAGCTTGGGCAACAGGGCAAGACTCCGTCTCAAAAAAAAACCCAAAAAACAAAAAAACAGCCGCAGAGCTGAACCCACTCATGGAGCACACACTGACAAAGTCTGTGACGTGCAAGTAAAAGGAGTGTCCTCTTACTTCAGTTTCTGGTGACCCAGAACTAGACCTTGGGCAGTAGTTCTCAACCTGTGAGTCACAGAGGTCGGCAGGAAAACAGACAAGAGCACAAAGTTAACCCTTTAATAGCACTCGAGAGCAATGCAGTCCAGTAGAAAATACAGAAATAGAAATAGAATGTGAGCCCCCATGGAATTTAAAATTTTCTAGTAGTCATGTCAAAAAGAGCAAAGAGAAACAGGGGAAATTAATTTTAATCTATTTTCATTTAACCCTAAATACACAACATATTATTTCAACATATAATCAATGGAAAAAATTACTAACAAGATTTTTTACACTCTTTTTATTATACTAAGTCTTTAAAATCTGGTGGGTGTTTTACATTCACCATGCATTTCAATTCCAGTTAGCCACATTTCAATGGCTCCATTGCTGCATGTAGTGGCTGGTGCAGCACTAGAGCCTGCTGCACCAGGCTCTGTAAGTCTGAGAAGCCGGGACAGCAGGAAAGTCAGGCCCCTGATACACAATCAGCCTGTGAAATCTGAGGAATGGGGTCGAAAGGGATCCACCAGCTGGTACCTGAGGTCCACATACAATCAGCTCATAAATCTGCAAGACGGAAGATATCCCTGCACTTCAAAAACTCTGTCTACTGCTTTCTATGACTTTTTTTTCTGTCACAATGCTCACCTCATGTCCATTTAACCTCAGTTTACCAAAAAATATCATTATCCCCGCTGGGTGTGGCGGTTCATGCCTGTAATCCCAGCACTTTGGGAGGCCGAGGCGGGAGGATCACCTGAGGTTGGGAGTTCGATACCAGCCTGACGAACATGGAGAAACCTTGTCTCTACTAAAAATACAAAATTAGCTGGGCATGGTGGCACATGCCTGTAATGCCAGTTACTCAGGAGGCTGAGACAGGAGAATCACTTGAACCCGGGAGGTGGAGGTTGCGGTGAGCCGAGATTACACCATTGCACTCCAGCCTGAGCAACGAGAGCGAAAGTCCGTCTCAAAAAAGTATATATATCATATCTCCAAATACTCATTGAGAGTACAGTATGCCTGCACTGTGCTAGAT
Source organism: Rhinopithecus roxellana (assembly GCF_007565055.1). Taxonomy (NCBI): domain Eukaryota; kingdom Metazoa; phylum Chordata; class Mammalia; order Primates; family Cercopithecidae; genus Rhinopithecus; species Rhinopithecus roxellana. Next base: position 73,657,006 of record NC_044563.1, read on the forward strand.
ATTGGATCCAGTAATGTCCTCTGCATCTACAATGCATTGCAGATTACAAAGCCCTCAACACAAACCAAAGAAGTGGGTGTATCAATTATCTATTACTATGTAACAAATGGCTACAAATTTAGCAGCTTAAAACAACACACACTTACTACTTCATCATCTCTGTGGGTTAGGAGTCCAGCTATGGCACACAGAGTCCTCTGCTTAGAATCTCACAAGGCTGCCGGGCTCAGTGGCTCATGCCTGTAATCCTAGCACTTTGGGAGCCTGAGGCAGACGGATCACTTGAGGCCAAGAGTTTGAGACCAGCCTGTCCAACATGGTGAAACCCCATCTCTACTAAGAATACAAAACTTAGCCAGGAGTGGTGATGCACACCTGTAGTCCCTGCTATTCAGGAGGCTGAGGTAGGAGGATCACTTGGACCTGGGAGGTAGGGGTTGCAGTGAGCCGAGATTGCACCACTGTACACCAGCCTGAGCAACAGAGTGAGACTCCGTCTTAAAAAAAAAAAAAAGGTCTCACAAGACTGTAGTCAAGGTGTTGGCAAGGGCTGAGTCCTCATCTGGAGGCTCAGCTGGGGCTTGTCGTTGAAATGCAAGTTGTTGAAGCTGTTGAAATGTGAGCCTAAGATCAGGGTGGCTTGATCTGTGAGGATGTGAGGATGTACTTCCACCCTCACCACTCACATGATTGTTAGCAGTATTGAATTCTTTGTGGCTGTAGGACAGAGTCAGCTCTCTGCTGGATTTTGATCAGAGGCCACCCACTGTTCCCTGTGTCATGGCCCTCCCCATAGGCAGTTCACATGGGAGCTAACTTCTTCAAGGCTGGCAGTGCTTCTAATTCCAGTCTGCTGCTGCAAGGTTGTTTTATACAATTTAACATAATCATGGAATTGACAGTCCACCACCTTGGCCATATTCTATTGGTTGAAAGCAAGTCACAGGTCCACGCCATTCTCAAGGGCCTATGACTACACAAAGGCATGAACACCAGGAGTTGGGGATCGTGAGAGCCATCTTAGGGTATGTCCACCACAGTGGTATTATCCCAATAAATAACATAGGTAAGCAATGAGGGTTAGGGACAATGACTGGCAACAGTCACTCAGCTCATAGGGGAAAAATTCATGACTAAGGTCCATGCGTGCTGATTCCATGACCAATGTCCCTTCTAACACAGAGTGACAGTGAAACGTGGCTCCTGCCCTCAGGCAGCTGGTTAAATAATTAGGGATGGGGGCTAGAAATAAGCTTACCCAGAACTCTGCAGTGTCCCCACACATGTGAGAGGCTTGGCCCAGGGAATAGGTTGTAAGGAACCTCCACTGGGTTCTTGAACTGTCCCTCCCTGGACATAGGCGGGAATATCAGAGATGAGACATGGGACTTTGGCCTGGTAAGAAGAAATCATGGTCTCATGTCTAGGAGTAGGACTGCCTATTTTAAGAAATCACATCCAGCCAAGAACCTCATCCATAACTGTTCCTAGGAGATTTTGCACTGTAACTCCTAAATTCCGCCTTCTCCCACTTAGGGCTTGACTGTAGGATGCTAAGGTCAAAGCTACTTACTATAGGTTTCCCACCTTCTCTGCCAGGCACTGTGGATACCGCCCTGATCTTAGGCTCACATTTCAACAGCTTCAACAACTTGCATTTCAACAATCTGCATTTCAATGACAAGCCCCTAGTGGTATATCTGAAAGCAGTGCCTGGACAATCGGATCTCCTAATACCTCTGCTACTCCATCCTCAACAGGTAGAATTAAGGTCAAACTTGAAGAATTTTGACTAGATCAGCCAGGCGCAGTGACTTACACCTGTAATCCCAGCACTTTGGTAGGCCAAAGCAGGAACTGCTTGAGCTCAGAAGTTTGAAACCAACCTGGGCAACATGGTGAAACCCCATTTCTACAAAAAGTACAATTAGCCAGGTGTAGTGGCATGTACCTGTATTCCTAGCTACTCAGGAGGCTGAGACAGGAGGATCGCTTGACCCTGGGAGGTCGAAGGTCCAGTAGGCTGTGCTCACACCACTGTACTCCAGCCTGGGGGACAAATGCAAGACAATATAAGCCACTTCATAAACATCATTAAAAATAATAATTAAGTTTATATGGTTAAGTAAAAAGTTACTATATACACTAAACACCTTAGCATTTCACGGATAGAAGAGCCCATTCAGAACCAGAATCAGATAACTCGATTTGGGCTTTAGAAAGAGACCTAGGTTTAGCACCATGGTTCTCAGGTGGAGGCAATTTTGTTTCCCAGGAAACATTTGGCAATATCTGAAAACATTTTTGATTGTCACAACACAAGGAAGGAGGAAGGGTTGTGTTAGTCTATTTTGCATTGCTATAAAGGAATGTCTCAGACTGGATAATGTATAAAGAAAAGAGGTCTATTGGCTCACCACTCTGCAGGCTGTACATGAAGCATAATGCTAGGCACCTGCTTCTAATGCGGGCCTCGGGAAGCTTGCAATCATGGTGGAAGGCAAAGGGGGAGCCCGCATATCACATGGCAAGAGAGGGAGCAAGAGGTGAGGGATGCCAGGCTCCTTTAAACAACCCACTCTCATGTTAATTAATGGATGATCCAGAAGTCACTACCATGGCTGGGGGTGGGGGCACCAAACTATTCATGAGGGATCTACCCCCAAAACCCAAACACCTCCCACTAGCCCACCTCCAACATTGGAGGTCATATTTCAACATGAGATTTGGAGAGGACAAAACATCTACATCATATCGGGGGGATGGAGAGGTGCAACTAGCATGTAGGGAATAGAGGCCACTGTACAGTGAGTGCTGCCATACATCCCACAATGCATGGAACGCTCCCACAGCAAGGAATTACCTGGCCAGAAAAGTCAGTAGTGCTGAGGTTGAGGATCCCTGGCCTAGAGTTGGCAGAGAGGAAGAGAGGAAAGCTTTGGGCAAAGGTTGTGTGTGGGAGTGTGAGGGTTGGGGGGTAGAGGGGAGGTATAAGATGGAGGCAGGTGGAAGAACAATAGAAATACCAGGCCACCACCCCATGTTGTAATCCAGAGGAAGATTCCCTCCACCAACCAATGATAACTTATCTTCTGACTTACTGATCTCCATTAGCAACAAATATAAGAATCCCTTTTATATTTCACCTTTCATTCCTGCTCACCTTTTATTCCTACATGAAACAGGATCTCATAACCCTTCAGGGGTTTCTTCAAACTCTGACAAAATTACCTTCTACCCCTACTATACAGCCAAAGGTATTTTAGGCTTAATTTTTCTCCTCCTCCTCCTAATAATCCTAGTACTATTTTCACCTGACCTCCTGAGCGACCCAGATACGCTTTAGCCAACTCCCTCAACACCACATCCCAGATTAAGCCAGAGTGGTACTTTCTGTTTGCCTATGCAATCTTACGATCCATCCCTGACAAACTAGGAGGCGTACTGGCCCTTGTATTCTCCATTCTCATTCTAGCAGTTATTTCCGTACTTCACACGTCTAAACAACAAACCATAATATTCCGACCATTGAGTCAGTGCCTGTTCTGAATCTTAATGGCCAAACTATTTACACTCACATGAATTGGGGGACAGCCAATCCAATACCCTCGCCATTGGACAGACAGCATCTATTATGTACTTCTCTACCATCTATTTTATTTTATTTTATTTTGAGACAGTGTCTTGCTCTGCCGCCCAGGCTGGAGTGTAGTAGCGCAATCTCGGCTCACTGCAACCTCCACCTGCCAGGTTCAAACAATTCTTCTGCCTCAGCCTCCCAAGTAGCTGGAACTACAGGCATGCGCCACCATGCCCGGCTAATTTTAGTAGAGACGAGGTTTCACCATGCTGGCCAGGCTGCGAACTCCTGACCTTGTGATCCACCTGCTTCAGCCTCCCAAAGTGCTGGGATTACAAGCATGAGCCACAGCGCCCGGCCCTTCTACCATCCATTTTAGAATCTTAAAATGTTACCACCGAAGCTTAGAGATCCAGCCCAACTCCTTTGCATTGCAGATGTGGAAACAGCCCTAAAGAGACAGAATTGAGTGCTCAAGGCCACACAGGTTTCTAAATAGCAGAACCAGCTGCAGAACCCAGGCCCCTAACTCACTGGCCAGTCCTATTTCTTGTTTTATTTTTGACATCCAACAGTTCAATAACTTTTTGAATAGCTCTCTTACAAACCTCTGAGCTGCAGAATAGTTTTCAAAACTATTCTGCAGCTCAGAGGTTTGTAAAGCTTTTCTGCTAAGGACCGGAGAGTAAATATTTTAGGCTTTATAAGCCAGACGATTTCAGTCACAAATACTCAACGCTGCTGCTGTAGTGTGAAAGCCGCCATACACCATACATAAATGAATGGGTGTAGCTGTGTTCCAGCAGAATTTATTTATAGACACGGAATTTTAATGTTATACAATGTGTCAGAAAACGGTACCTTTTCTTTTAATTTTTTTTCCACCCATTTAAAAATGTTAGAAGAGTCTGGGCACAGTGGCTCACGCCTGTAATATCAAAACTTTGGGAGGCCATGGCGGGTGGATCACCTGACGTCAGGAGTTCGAGACCAACCTAGCCAACATAGTGAAACCCCATCTCTACTAAAAATACAAAAAATTAGCCAGGTGTGGTGGCGCACACCTGTAATACCAGCTGCCGAGGAGGCTGAGACAGGAAAATTACTTGAACCCGGGAGGCAGAGGTTGCAGTGAGCCGAGATCGGGCCATTGCGCTCCAGCTTGGGTGACAGAGCAAGACTTCATCTCAAATAAATAAATAAGAATTATTCTTAGCTCCAGGCCACATCAAATGGTGATAGGGTAGGGCACGAGGGGTGGGGGGCAGGTGGGAGCAGGGAGGATGTTACCAGATTTGGACTCTATATCAAAATTGCTGATATGCTGCTGTCAGAAAGTAGATCTCCGTAACCAGCAGGAAAAAATTTTAAAAACTAGAGTAAAGTGCAATACATTGCAAACAATACACACCATAAATACTGTTGTTGCTAAATGTAAGATAAAGTTTCATATTTCTATATGTACACACACATACACATAAGCACTAGAGAAAGATCCAGAAGGATCTTCATGAAGTTCATAACAGGAATTACTTGGGGGAGGGGAGGAGGCTTGATGGGAATAGGTCAAGGAAGGCCTTGCAGTGTTTCCATGTGTTTTATAATGAGAACATATTTATGTCTTAGTCCTGTAACTTTTTAAAGTTTTAAATTTAAAAAGAATCCATGTGTACCTTATACTAGTTCAATGAATTTGCCTCACCCCTCACAAATAAACTTCATCCCTCCTTGCTGCCTCATCCGAGGGAATCAGGGACAGAGCTGGAGAAGCCCAGGACAGAGCTTCAGCCCCTGCTTAGCAAGCCACCAGGAGGCAGCCCCAGGCCCTGGGGATTTCTGGTCATTTTATGGTTTGGGGGAGGGAGGGAAGAAAGGCTCTTTCATCAAATTAAAAAAATAAAATAAAATTACTACTCTTTCTGCTGGGATACTGATGGTCTAGGGCTCTTAGAGGATCTGACTTTGGAAACCCCAAGGACAAAGGAGACCTAAAAAGCAGCCGCAGCCAGTCCCCTGGTGTCTGGGTCGCTGCTCTCGAAACCTCCAGCACATGTGGTTTCAATCACCGAGCCTGGCGCCTTCCGCCACTCAGAAGCCCAGCAGCTTCGGGGCGCCCAACTGACTTCTTTGTTTGCGAGGAGCTGGGCCCAGCCAGGGTGGCCGCCTTCGCCTTCGAGAGAGGTTTTAGGCTCAGCCTTCCCCTTTCTATAAAATTCCGGAAATCTCAGGGCAGCCCCAGGCGACAGGCTGCAGGCAGCCTGCAGCCTGCTCCGGGGAGTTCTTATCTCCGGGGACAGCCTAACCCTGAGACCTCTTGGCCAGTGCCGTCCAAAGCAAACAGCAAGCAGATGGTCCAAGTTCGGCCTCTGGTGAAACTGTTTATTCTTAGGAGATGGCCATCTCCCCTCTGGGACCCTGCCGGCTCCACTAGCCTTTGCTCCTCTTTCCCTTCCGCATCTCCCCCTTTCTCCTTCTAAATGGGAGTCCTCTGAATTTGATACCACTTTTGAGCTTTAAGAAAGGTCTACCCCGTCTCTACTAAAAATACAAAAAAAATTAGCCGGCCGTAGCGGCGGGCTCCTGTAGTCCCAGCTACTCTGGAGGCTGAGGCAGGAGAATGGCGTGAACTCGGGAGGCGGAGCTTGCAGTGAGCTGAGATTGCGCCACTGCACTCCAGCCTGGGCCACAGAGCGAGACTCCGTCTCAGAAAAAAAAAAAAAAAAAGAGAAAGATCTGCAAGGAAAAGTCAGCATTCTTTCCATTGTGGAAGGTTAATTTGGTTTCCTAGAGGAGAAGGGTTGAATGGAAACATATGGGGCTGGGGAAACTGGACATGGGAGGTTTACATTCCCAGTTTGGAATGAGGACAAACCTTGTTTGCCTATGTTGGCCGCCTGTCACATCTAAAACCAGATGCCATTAGCCAGCCCCATCAGTAAGATTCCATTTATGGTAAGTTACTAAAGTTATACTTCCAGAAAGTTAAAGGTGACAAGGCGTCCTGGCTCACACCTGCAATCTCAGCACTTGAGAGGCCGAGGTAGGCGGATTCCGTGAGCTCAGGAGTTCGAGACCAACCTCGCCAACATGGTAAAACCCCTGTCTCTACTGAAAACACAAAAACTAGCCAGGCGTGGTGGCATGTGCCTGTAGTCCCAGCTACTTGGGAGGCTGAGGCAGGGGAATCGCTTGAACCTGGGAGGCAGAGGTTACAGTGAGCCGAGATCACGCCACTGCACCCCAGCCAGGGTGACACAGCGAGACTCAGTCTCAAAAAAAAAAAAAAAATTACTTGTAATAACCCAGGTTCCAGCCATGAAATATTACACTGGAGAGACCATAGACTTCCATCTTGGCCAGGGAGAGGAGGGCGGGGTGGGGGGGACCACCCCAGAATTGGCCCCCCGGCGGTATCATGGCGACCTGAACCCCGCTCCCCAAGAATATGAAAGTGATGATGACTCTTACGAAGTGCTGGATTTAACTGAGGATGCACGAAGACACCAGTGGTGGAATTCAGTGTTTGGCCACAGTTCGGGACCTATGGTGGAAAAATACTCAGTAGCTACCCAGATTGTAATGGGTGGCGTTCCTGGCTGATGTGCAGGATTTTTGTTCCAGAAAGTTGGAAAACTTGCAGCAACTGCAGTAGGTGGTGGTTTTCTTCTCCGTCAGATTGCTAGTCATAGTGGCTATGTGCAGACTGACTGGAAGGGAGTTGAAAAAGCTGTAAACAAAGCAAAAAGGCAGATTAAGAAACGGGCGGACAAAGCAGCACCTGAAATCAACAATTTAATTGAAGAAGCAACGAATTTATCAAGCAGCACATTGTGATATCTGGTGGATTTGTGGGAGGCTTTTTGCTCAGACTTGCATCTTAAGGACATGAATATTCTCACATAGCGGATTCAACTACGAGAAGAGAAGTGGCAGCAATAAGGGGTCTCTCAACAGTACATGCTGCCAGAGTCTCTAGGGCAAGGAGAAACAACCAGCTGGAAAATACTGAATTCACAATTTAGCATTTTACCATCTAAAGCTAGGCAAACTAGTATCTGCAACAGTAGTGTTCCTGAGCAAAACATGGCTTTCATCACTTTGTAAAAATTTGCATCTGTTTAGAAATTAGCCTATAAAATATCACCATTGTAGACAGAGAGAGAAAAGAAATATGTTGGATTTATTGCCTACTAAAATATTATTCTCTTTTTATGTAAATAAAATGTTCTTCATTGTGAAAAAAAAATAGAAATACTACAGTGGAAATACAAACCTGCAGGTAATCATCTTACCTTAATCAACCCAATTCCTAGCCTGGACTCCTGAAATATCTATGACAGACACCTCATTCAGGACTTTGTTTTTCACTGTTCCCTCCTGGGACATTGTCAGTCCTTAGCTTTGGCCATATATACATATACATATGGTATATAGGGTCTATAAATCAGAGTCCCTTCCCCCCACCTTCTTTTTTTAACTTTTGAGAACAGCACAAACACTGCAAAGATATTTGACAATTTTCTAAGGTATTTTGTTGTTCTTTTTTTGGGGGGTGAGGGACAGAGTCTTGTTCTATCACCCACGCTGGAGTGCAATGGCATGATCTCGGCTCACTGCAACCTCTGCCTCCCGGGTTCAAGCCACTCTCCTGCCTCAGCCTCCCAAGCAGCTGGGATTACAGAGGCCCGCCACCACGCCCGGCTAATTTTTGTATTTTTAGTAGAGATGGGTTTTCACCATATTGGCCAGGCTGATCTCAAACTCTTGACCTCAGGTGATCCACCCACCTCAGCCTTCCAAAGTGCTGGGATTATAGGCATGAGCCACCACGCCCGGCCTATTTTGTTGTTGTTGAAGTAAATAAGGAAAAAAAAATTCAAAACCAGTAAATTTGTTTATTGCTGCTCTTGGATTTATGACAGCTGGTATCCATGAAGCAAAGCGCTCTCCTGACAGTGCGCTAGCACATTGACAAGCTCACATGCTAGAGAGCAATTTTTTTTTTCTGAGACAGTCTTGCTCTGTTGCCCAGGCTGGAGTACAGTGGCACAATCTCACCTCACTGTAACCTCCATCTCCTGGGTTCAAGCGATTCTTGTGCCTCAGCCTCCTGAGTAGCTGGGACTACAGACATACGCCACCTTGCTGGGCTACTTTTTTGTATTTTTAGTAGAAATGGGGTTTCACCATGTTGGTCAGGCTGGTCTTGAACTCCTGACCTCACGTGACCCTCCTCACCCCTGCCTCAGTCTCCCAAAGTGCTGGGATTACAGGTGTGAGCCACCGTGCCCAGCCTAGAGTGCAAATTTGAACATGAAATGCCCTTGCTTAAAAACCCCAATGGCTCCCCTTTGCCTAAGCACCAGGGACAAATTTTAATCTTCTTAGTATGCTATTGTGAAAGAAAAAATTAACCATATACTTGTTAAAGATGGTAAGAAATACACTATTCAAGGGAAGTGTAGGCGAAAGAAAAAATCTTTTCCTTCTACCCTTTTTGGTTATTTGCTGGGGCTTTGTAACAAAAGACAGATTAATAAGAGATAAGCATACTTTTTTTTTTTTTTTTTAAGACAGTGTCTCTCTGTCACCCAGGCTGGAGTGCAATGGTGAGATCTCAGCTCACTGCAACCTCCCCTTCCTAGGTTCCAGCAATTCTCATGCCTCAGCCTCCTGAATAACTGGGATTATAGGTGTGCACCACCACGCCTGGTCAATTTTTGTATTTTTAATAGAGACGGGGTTTCACCATGTTGGCCAGGCTGGTCTTGAACTCCTGGCCTCAAGTGATCCACCCACTTTGGCCTCCCAAAGTGCTGGGATTACAGGCATAAGCCACTGCCTACAAATGTATTTAATATAGTCTTATGTGACATGAGAGCCTTCATAAGAAAATGAAGCCCCAGAAAAATAGTTAGACATGTTTTTACTAGGTTTGATGAAGAGTAAAAAATCACGGGAAAAGGGTATGATCTAAGGGTAATAAGCTGGGGGAGACACAAGGCTTGGCCACTCAGATTCTTCTCAGTGTTCCTGTCTTCACAGACAAGGACACGCCTTCCTCTGGGAATAGGGAGGTTGCCTCTCATGTCAGGGGCTTATGACCTTCTTGAGGGGATGGTTAGACAGTCCTTCCTACACCTGCTCTTTCTCAAATTTCATTGGCTTAAAATACTCAATATGCCAAGGTGTCATATTTTGGGGTAGGATGTTCTGAACCCCATCATAGTAGTGGCTACTATGATGGGGTTTTGTAGTATGGGCTAGAGATGGGGCTCAAATCCAGGGACAATAAGGAAAAGTGGAGATTTATAGCCAAGAAACAAGGTAGGGGAATCAATGGATGGAAAATCACTAGGAAGTAGGGTAACTCTTTGTTAAACTGACTTAACAAGATTTCTGCTGAAAGGAAGCCAGGGTAAGAAGATGTTGACGGTGGTCAGACTGAGTGGAGGATTCCACTAAACTCACTCAGTAGGATCCTTGATAAAACTGGGGTAAGCGGACCTAGACAGAGCCAAAGGTTGGGCCTAGTCAAAAGGAGGACCCAGAGGAGCCTGACTAGAGCCCAATCAAGGAGTCTATGTTCATGCGAACTTCTGATTTCTCCATTACCCTTTTCCAGCCTCATTTCCAGTCATTAGAGCCTGTGGATTCTATACTGATGTCATTACAAACTTCCCATCTTTCCCTAATGTATCTCCAGGTCATCCCAACAACTCTAGAATTCCATGGCGGACAGTTATAGTCTCAGAAGCCAGGCACAGTGGCACATCCCTATAATCCCAGCCTCTGGGAGGCTGAGGCAGGCGGATCGCTTGAGGTCAGTAGTTTGAGACCAGCCTGGCCAACATGGCGAAACCCTGCCTCTACCAAAAAATACAAAAATTAGCTGGGCATGGTGGTGCACGCCTACTTGCGAGGCTGAGGTGGGAGAATCGCTTGAGCCCAGGAGGTGGAGCCTGCAGTGAGCAGAGATCACACCACTGCCCTCCAGCCTGGGCCACAGAGTAAGACCCTGTCTCAAAAGTGAAATAAAATAAAAATAAAAAACAGGGCCAGGTGCAGTGTCTCACGCCTGTAATCCCAGCACTTTGGGACGCCAAGGCGGGTGGATCACTTGAGGTCAGGAGTTCGAGACCAGCCTGGCCAACATAGTGAAATCCTGTCTCTACTAAAAATACAAAAATTAGCTGGGCGTGGTGGCAGGCGCCTGTAATCCAAGCTACTTAGAAGGCTGAGGCAGAAGAATCACTTGAACCCGGGAGGCAGAGGTTGCCGTGAGCCAAGATTGTACCACTGCACTCCAGCCTGGGCAACAGAGCAAGACTGTGTCTCAAAAATAAGATAAAATAAAATAAAATAAAATAAAATGAGAGAGACAAAAATAAGATAAAAAAAAGGAAAAAGTTATCACCTCAGAGCACAGAGGAATAGAAAACACTGGGGAAACTGCGATTTAGGAAACAGCCACATCTCCATGTGGACCTTCTGAATAGCTTTCCATATTTGACAGTTCCCCAAAGTAATCATTCCTTTGCTGAGTCCTTAACAGGGCAGCTGCCCACTCACCGGCCATGTGCCCTGGCATGGGACTGAATCAGCCTACAGGAAGATAGGAATCATATCTTTCTGCAATTTGCTAAAAAGAAAAAAAAATGCTATTTGTGGAGCAGAGGTTCTGCCTCAGCACTTGGTTCAGTTCTGCTCCTTCCTGAGAGGTTTCTTACACGTACGCACCCCCGCAAAGATTCTTACTTTCCTTCACTTTTGTACTTCTTACTATAAGAGCTAAGATAGATTTTATACAACATGCTTTAAACAAGATTATATTTAATCCTTATGACAGCATGTGAAAAGGTACTATTATTATGCTCATTTTATAGATGATAAAAGTAGGTTTAGAAAAATTAAGGATCTTGGCCAGCTGCGGTGGCTCACGCCTATAATCCCAACACTTTGGGAGGCTAAGGCGGGTGGATTGCCTGAGGTTAGGAGTTCAAAACCAGTCTGGCCAACATGGTGACACCACGTCTCTACTAAAAATACAAAAATTAGCCGGGCATGGTGGCGCATACCTGTAATCCCAGCTACTCGGGAGGATGAGGCAGGAGAATCACTCAAACCCGGGAGATGGGGGTTGCAGTGAACCAGGATCACACCATTGCACTCCAGCCTGGGCAACAAGAGTGAAATTCTATTTCGAAAAAAAAGAAAAGAAAAAAGAAAGAAAGATAGATTAAGGACAGAGTCAGGACTCGAATGTGACCCAAACCCACTCAAGTAACCATCCTCCACACTGCGTTTTGAAACCCAGTATTTAAGAGTTTGGAAAAGGTTAGTTTTGGGCTTATTTTTGGTTATTGTTCATTTGTTTGTTTTGTCTTGCTTCTAATCTTAAATACATAAAATTAAAGTAAGAACAGTTAGAAATTCCCTCCAAGAGTCAAAATGTTTCTTTTTCAAAATATTCTTTCTATATTTTTCTTTTTTTCTGTATTTTTTTCTAATCTTTGTGGCTACCATGAAATATTTCTCAATGGAACTGATGGAGCAAGAGAAATTTCTAGGCTCTTTATATTTGAGGGATGAGAAAAAGATCTAAAACTAAACAGTAATAGTATTTGGAGGGAAAGAAAAATGATCACCTAAGTACTACTTTGGAATGACAGATATTATTTTTGAAATCCAGCTGGACACAGTGGTTCACGCCTGTAATCCCAGCGCTTTGAGAGCCCAGGGCGAGTGAATTACTTGAGGTCAGGAGTTCAAGACCAGCCTGGCCAACATGGTGAAACCCTGTCTCTACTAAAAATACAAAAATTAGCCAGGCATGGTGGTGCACACCTGTAATCCCAGCTGTTTGGGAGGCTGAGGCAGGAGAATCATTTGAACCTGGGCGGTGGAGATTGCAGTAAACTGAGATAGTGCCACCGTGCTCCAGCCTAGGCGACAGAGTGAGACTCTGTCTCAAAAAAAAAAAAAAAAGAAGAAAGAAAGAAAAAAAAAGAATTCCATTTGGGGAAGGAAAACAAAGAACTTACCACACTTTTCATGCTGTGTGTGAATATCATATACATGTATGCTATGATGGTGTTTAGAAGCAACTCTGAATGGAGTTTTAGATTTGTGAACTATTTTCTGACTCCTGAACTACTTTTTTCCCCAACCCTTTTCCACAGCTCAACCCTCACCCTCCCAGAATGCCTGCTGTCCATTCCTTGGCATGTGCAGGAGGCAGGAACCATGCATTTCCCAGTGGGTGCCTGCCAGGGAAGGTGGGCTTCTGTCCATCTGGGCGAGGGCATCATTTAGGGAACATTAGCTTGTGTCAAAGGAAGGGTGATAAAAATTTTTCTTTTCCCTCCTGACTTGGTTAAACACCATCCAGACCATACCATTTTTCTTAATTTGCACTGGGTGGACAATAAATAATTTTTCTCCCTTTTTAATTTTGCCAAACCCTGCCCAAGAAAGCAGGGCAAAGCCTTGGTGGCCCTGGGGCCATTTCCCAGCACCTCCCAGGGAGCTCTACCAGACCACGGTAACTCTGAGTGAAAATGATGGGAAGTGATCTTCATCCACAAAAGGGCCAGTCTGAGGCCTCTCCAGGCAGTTACATCCCATGGACTCCCCTGTACAGTTCCCAGAGTTTCAAATTTCTGAAAGATGAATACCATACAGTATTCTCCAGCCCCAACACTAATTTTCTTTACCTCCTTTTCCCTTGAATATTTTTACTCTTTCTCACCATCTGCATTCTTATGAAGAGAGGTTTCCACTCAATCCTGCTTTAACATGCTGTTTTCTGAGTGTGGGCAGAGCCTTCTCTGTGGCTTAGTGGTTTTGAATGCTAAACAGAGCAGGAGACAAAATTTGATCCCTGGCTCTGTAACTTATATTTATTCTCTAGTATTTCAGGTCTGGAGCCTCCAGGAAAACAAAAAAAAAAATGTGTTTTGATAAAAAGGAAGGAGTAGGTGGATTAGATGTGAAACACCATTTCTGAAAACAACAGGGTGTCAGAAGTCAGAATACCTGGGTTCTAGTCCCAACTTTGCATTAACTTGCATCAGTTGGCTTGTCACTTAGTTGCCTAATGTATAAGGTAAAGTGGTCAAATGAGAAGTGGTACTGAACTATATATATATATGTGTGTGTGTATATATTGAGATGGAGTTTCACTCTTATTGCCCAGGCTGGAGTGCAACGGTATCATCTCGGCTCATTGCAACCTCCGCCTCCCGGATTCAAGCACTTCTCCTGCCTCAGCCTCCAGAGTAGCTGGGATTACAGACACCCGCCACCACGTCAAGCTAATTTTTTGTATTTTTGCTGGAGATGGGGATTCACCATGTTGGCTAGGGTGGTCTCCAACCTGACCTCAGGTGATCCACCTGCCTCGACCTCCCAAAGTTCTGGGATTACAAGTGTGAGCTACTGCTCTCGGCCCTGAACAATATTTAGAAGCACAAATTTTAAAGCAGACAGATCTTCAGTTCTAACACTGGCTATGCTAATTATTGGCTGTATTTCTGCAGAGAATGTCTTTGACTTCCCTAAGCCTCAGTTTCATCATCTATACAATGGGAATAAAAATCATACCTATTCTATGGGGTTGTGTAAGGATTAAATAAGATAGTGTTCACAGAACTCTCAGCAAGTGTTCAATATAGGTAGCTATTTGTATAAAAGTTTCATAAAATTCTTCCCACCTCTATATATTTTAATATTCAATTTGAAAAAAAGGTCAAATTAGTTGTTTGACATATACTGATGATTAAACTTTTAATTATTTTTCACTTTTTAACTTGCAGTCTTTTTCTCTTTTTTTGAGATCATGGTCTCACCATGTTGCTCAGGCTAGAATGCAGTGACATGGTCATAGCTCACTGCAGCCTCTACCTCCTGGGCTCAAGCGAAAATCTCACATCAGCCTCCCAAGTAGCTGAGACTACAGGCATGTGCCATCATATCTGGCTACTTTTTAATTTTTGGTAGAGGCAAGATCTTGCTATGTTGCTCAGGCTGGTCTCAAACTCCTGGGCTCAAGCAATCCTCCCACCTCAGGATTACAGGCCTGGACCACCATGCTGGGATTACAGGCCTGAGCCACCATGCCGGCCTTATAGTCCTACTTTGTTTTCGTTTTTTTAAAGAAGTCCCCTTTCTTCCTGGTTGGTTGAGTTTTTTGTTTTTTGTTTTTTTTTTTAAATCATGAATGGGTATTGAATTTGTTAAAGTCTTTTTCTTCATTCTCCATCTGCTGAAATTATACTGCTTTTCTTCTTTATCCTATAAATATGGGGAATTACTATGATTAATTGATTTTTTATTGTTAAACCAACCTTATATTCTGAGGATAAAACCTACTTGGTCTGATGCATTACCTTTTTTTTTTTTGAGACAGAGTCTCACTCTGTCGCCAGGCGGGAGTGCAATGGTGCGATCTTGGCTCACTGCAACCTCTGCCTCCCTGGTTCAAGCGATTCTCTTGCCTCAGCCTCCTGAGTCTGGGATTACAGGCTCGCACCATCACGCCCGGCTAATTTTTTTGTATTTTCAGTAGAGACAGGGTTTCGCTGTGTTGGCCAGGCGGGTCTCAAACTCCTGACCTCAGGTAATTTCACCTGCCTTGGCCTCTTAAAGTGCTGGGATTACAGGCGTGAGCCACCATGCCCGGCCACATTACTCTTTATATCTATTACTTGATTTGATTTTGTTAAGGGATGATTGCATGTAAGTTCATGAGTGATATTGGTCTGTGATTTTCTTCTGTGTGTATGTGATATCTTTATCTGGGTGTTGGGATCAGAGTAATGTTGATAAAATGAAAAGGAAGTGCTCCTTTTCTATTTTCTCAAAGAGTTTGGGTAGAATCACTGTCATTTCTCCTCTCTGAAAGGTTTAGTTCTGGCTTTTAAATGTAAAACAAACCGCCCCTTTTAGTCCTCCCTCCCTCCACACAGTAAGTCTTAATTACAAATATGGAAAAGAAGCCATTATAAAAAGAGGTGGGCTGGGTGCGGTGGCTCACACCTGTAATCCCAGTACTTTGGGAGGCCGAGGTGGGTGGATCACTTGAGGTCAGGAGTTCGAGACCAGTCTGCCCAACATGGTGAAACCCCATCTCTACTAAAGATACAAAAATTAGCTGGGCATGATGGTGCATACTTGTAATCCCAGCTACTCAGGAGGCTGAGGCAGGAGAATTGCTTGAATCCAGGAGGCGGAGGTTGCAGTGAGCTGAGATCGCGCCACTGCACTCCAGCCTGGGTGACAAAGAAAGACAGTCTCAGAAAAAAAAAAAAAAAAAGAAAAGAAAAAGATGAAATTATTTAAAGATGGAATTATATGTTCATAGTTTCCTGTACTTTCCTTTATATCATTTATCACATTTATACACTTAATTATATTTAACTTATCACATTTAATATAATTAAATTCTTATAATTATTTCTCTCTTATTACTATGAGTCTTTTTCATACAATTATAAGTGTCATGAGGGATGAACTAGTTCTGTTTTCTTATTACTGTCTTCATAAACTTAGCTCAAGAGTAGAAAGA
This sequence comes from Rhinopithecus roxellana, assembly GCF_007565055.1. Taxonomy (NCBI): domain Eukaryota; kingdom Metazoa; phylum Chordata; class Mammalia; order Primates; family Cercopithecidae; genus Rhinopithecus; species Rhinopithecus roxellana. The sequence continues at coordinate 73,673,154 of NC_044563.1, forward strand.
CAGCTGACCAGGCGCAGTGGCTCACACCTTTAATCCTCACACACTGAAACGCTGAGGCTGGAGCACTGCTTGAGCCCAGGAGTTCAAGACCAGCCTGGGCAACACACTGAGATGCCTGTCTCTACAAAAAATAGGACTGGTAAATAATTGATTAATACATGGATAAATTAATTAATACATTACTTAATGTTTTCAGATTAACTTCCTGTAGAATTTGCATGTTCCTCTGAAAAATTAATTAATTCGGCTTGCATCCATTGAGGGCCTATTTGGTGATAAGCATTTTGTAAATACAAAGAAGAATTGAAAAGAATGGCCCTGCCTGGGGAATTTAGCATGCAGTAGGAGAAAAGACGAGACACTAGATAGGCATGACAAAATGTAAGATCTATTATAGAAGAGTCTACAGAGTATTACAGGAAAATGGATTAAAAAAGAAATTCATGCTATTCAGGCAAAGCAATATATTCAGGCTGGCCCCTTGAAAGAGAGGAAAAGATTTTCTAAGCAGGGAAGGTGAGGCAATAAGCAGGTGAGGCAATGAGCAGCATGTGGTGGGTGTGGCTAGGAAGGTGTCTTTGTTATACTCTAGCCCAGCACATTGTCCAGTGGGTGCTTCCTATGTGCTCCTGCTGTGGGAAAAGAGAGCAGAAAGCAAAGACAGTGGGCTGGGCTCAGTGGCTCACACCTGTAATCCCAGCACTTTGGGAGGCTGAGGCGGGTGGATCACATGAGGTCAGGAGTTTGAGACCAGCCTGGCCAACACAGTAAAACCCCGTCTCTACTAAAAATACAAAAAATTAGCCAGTTGTGGTGGCACATGCCTGTAATCATGGCTACTTGGGAGGCTGAGGCAGGAGAATTGCTTGAACCCGGGAGGCACAGATTGCAGTGAGCTGAGATCATGCCACTGCACTCCAGCCTGGGCAATAGAGCAAGACTCTGTCTCAAGAAAGAAAGGAAAGGAAGGGAAGGGAAGGGGAGGGACAGGAGACGAGGTGAGGGGAGGGGAGGGGAGGGGAGGGAAAGTGAGTGCTGGGGAACGTGGCCCCCAGTCCACATCCTGAAGAACCTTGACTGTTTGTGCAGGAGTCTCCTCTTGATCTTGTAGGCAGTGGTAAGGCCACTCAAGGTTAAGTAGGGCAGTGCTTTGCAAACTTTTCCATGAGTGCTCCTAAAGGCAGAGTAGTGTGCACGGGGACCTCTGGAGATTTGGGACATAGCCCAGAACCACCTGCCAAAGCCTGGCATTGCTTTGAAGTCTTGCTTTAGCTTAAAAATGCATATAAGGCCAGGTGTGGTGTCTCTTGCTTATAATCCCAGCACTTGGGGACGCCGAGGCAGGCAGATTGCCTGAGTTCAGGAATTCAAGACCCATCTGGACAACATGGTGAAACCCTGTCTCTGCTAAAAATACAGAAAATTAGCCAGGCATGGTAGTGCACACCTATAGTCCCAGCTACTCGGGAGGCTGAGGTGGGAGGATCACTTGAGTTTGGGAGGCAAAGGTTGCAGTGAACCGAGATCTCACTGAGGAAGGAGACCACTACTACTCCTGCTGCCCTCCTCCCCTCACCTTGCTTAGTTCACAAGACAGGAGGAAAGAGAGAAAGAAACAAAAGTAAGATAAATAGCCAGACAACCTTGGCACCACCACCCGGCCCTAGGAGTTAAAAAAAGTAATAATAATCACATCAACCCCTGACCTAAACTACTTGTGTTATCTGTAAATCCCAGACACTGCATGAAAAAAGCATTGTAAAACTTTCTGTTCTGTTAGCTGATGTATGTAGGCCCCAGTCACGTTTCCCACGCTTGCTCGATTTATCACGACCCTTTCATGTGGACCCCTTAAAGTTGTAAGCCTTTAAAAGGTCAAGTATTTCTTTTTTGGGGAGCTCGGCTCTTAAGACACGAGTCTGCCGATGCTCCTGGCTGAATGAAAAACCTCTTCCTTCTTTAATCCGGTGTCTGAGGAGTTTTGTCTGCAGCTTGTCCTGCTACATCCCCACTGCACTCCAGCCTGAGTGACAGAGCCAGACCCCGTCTCAAAAAAGAAATGCATATAAATTTTGTATTCCACTCCACATATATATATATATTTAAAAACAGGGCAGTGTTTTCAATTACTTATTTAGTAAACTGACGCTCCAAGAAAATATTGATTACATAATTATCTTAGAATGCTATGTGTTTCTGTCTCACTGCCCAAGACCCTCAGGGATATGTACACATTTCTGAGAGGACAAAATAAAGGAGAACATCCATTTTGTTCACTGCTGTATGCCCAGCACTGCAGATGGTGCCTGACATATAGCAAGGGCTCAATAAGTAGTTATTAAATGAATGAATGACATTAAATGACCGGTTATTCTAAAAAGTGATACGAGCAGATGACTGTTAGATTATTGCAGAGGCAAAATCCAGAGAAGTAGAATTTGGCCCTTCTAGTCTCTGTTGCCAGATAGTCCTGCATGCTGAATGAAATACATCCAACTCCCTAATGATTTTAATTCACTCACCTGTGACACCACAGCCCACCAAAAATCCTGGATATTTAAGAGGGATTTTGGGGGGTAGGGGTGAAATAGATCTCTACTTGCTTCTGGATTAATCTCAAAGATTAGCTAACCAATCAACTGGGAAAACTGTGAGCTGTGCATGCCTGTGATCCCAACACTTTGGGAGGTCAAGGCAAGAGGATTACTTGAGGCCAGGAGTTCGAGACCAGTCTAGGCAACATAGCAAGACCCCCATCACTACAAAAAAAGAAAGAAAAAGAAAATTATAGATAAAAGCAGACACTTGTTGTTAAACTAAAAATAACACCAAAAATATATAATAGGGCTGTTTCTGTAGGCCGATTCCAATAATATTTATCTAGAAGTTTCCTTCTCCTAAGTCTCCCCTCACATGAATTGCTCTCTCCTCACTGCTCCTTTTCTCTTTCCCCTGCAATCTAACCCTGAGTAATGAGTTCACTCCCACCCAAACATCCAGAGCTCATTCCTGTCTTTCTCCTTTGCATTTTCCCTCCATTTGTCACTCATGTCTCATTTCCTGCACTGATTTTCATCATTTATGCGTCGCCATCTCCTCTGAGCTGCCACAGCATTAGAGGTAGTGTCAATTTTGTGCTATCTTATAGTATTTGCTAATTTTTTCACATGCCTTACAACTACACTGGATGCTACATGAGGACAGGAGTCAGGAATTGTGTATGGATTGTGTCTATTCTCACATGTTCCACAAAATCCCTGTACAATGCTATACATAATACATGGCCACATTGCAGGTTCCCTGATTGACACAGGAACTAACAGTCAAAGAAATCTGCCTGTGTGTATGCTGCACTTCCTCATGGCACTTGCCACCAATTTCTCATGTACAAAAACCTTGGCCAGGCGCAGTGGGATTACCACTGTAATCCCAGCACTTTGGGAGGCTGAGCTGGACAGATCACTTGAGGCCAGCAGTTCAGGACCAGCCTAGCCAACATGGTGAATCACTGTCTCTACTAAAAATACAAAAATTAGCCAGTATGGTGGCACCTGCCTGTAATCCCAGCTACTTGGGAGGCCGAGGCACGAGAATGGCTTGAACCTAGGAGGTGGAGGCTGCAGTGAGCCAAGATCACACCACTGCACCCCAACCTGGGTGACAGAGCAAGAATCTGTCTCAAAAAAAAAAAAAAAAAAAAGAGAGAGAGAGAGAGAGAGAAAAGAAAAGAAAAGAAAAAAATCTTCAGATCTCTGCTAGAATTCTGCAGAGTTCATGCCCCTGGAAGGGTCACAGCTGGAGGCCAATATGATATGCCCAGAAAAGCTGATTCCTGGACTAGAAACCAGAGTGGCTTTTAAAGACCACAGAGAAAATGAAAGATTTGAACAAATATTTTTCCTAAGAAGACCTCAGTGTCTGGTAGGGTTTCCAAGCTGCAAACACAGCAAAAGGGATGAGGGTGCAGGAACAAGTTCTTTTGGGCAGAGCAGGCCTTCGTTGGACATGATGGCTTCATCCTGAGCATTTCTGTACTTCTTTAATTTGTTCCGAAAGCCTTGATTCATTTCCCTTAGTCTGAACCAAAATAGCTTAAATACAACATGTCTGGTGAGTAGAAAGAAAGGAAGAAGGAAAGGAGGGAAGACAGGGAGGAAGAGAGGGGGAAAGTAAGAAAAAAACAAGACATGAAAACATAATCCCACACACGTTTTCTCTTTAGGTTTCATAGTCAAAATTAGCAAAATGAGGGGCAATTCCCTCATTCCTGATGAAACTTGCTTTCACGTTTCTCTGCCACCTTTTTCCCAGATAAGGTTCTCTGGATAAGAGAGAGCCTATTGGGAAATAGAAGCTTTTTCTCCTTTTCTGTCATTCTAAGCAGAGGGTGTTGCAACAGAAAGGCTTTCCAGTAGGAGTGTGGCCTCTGTGTATCCAACATGAGCTTCCTGAGTACACGGACAAGCTGTTCTGTTTCCCGGAGGACTGTCCTATCTGTCCCAGGGTTAGACAGCCAATATCACAGGCAGTATCGCAATCGACAGACACAACCCTGCCAACGATGACTATCTGTTGAACAGGGGAAGTGGGAGGATAAAAAGCCACAGATCAGATTAAATATTTTGTTGTTCTCAAAAACGGTGCAAAGCACCTGGCACGGTGGCTTACGCCTGTAATCCCAGCTACTAGGAAAGCTTGGGAGGGTCTCTTGAACCCAAGAGTTCAAGACCAGCCTGGGCAACATAGCAAGACCCTATGTCTAAAAAAACTGAAAAATAAAAATGGAGCACAGAAAATGTCTATAATCTAGAAGACAGTACCTGCCGCCTAAATCACTTACTGATATTTTAGGTAATATGGTAGATTTAACGCATGTATTTTTCTCTGTTTCCTCCCCAAAACCCACTAAAATGAAAGTAAAGGGCCAGACACAGTGGTTCCCAATCCCAGCACTTTGGGAGGCCCTAGGTAGGCAGATTGCTTGAGTCCAGGAGTTCAAGACTAGCCTGGCAACATGGCAAAAACCCTATCTCTATAAAAAAATACAAAAATTAGCCAGACACAAGGGCACATGCCAGTAGTCAGTACCAGCTACTTGGGTGGCTGAAAATGGGGGAGGAAATAAAGGTGAAAGAGAAATGTCAACAAATGTTTGGCTGAGGAAAGCAGGTGGAAGAGAGGTAACTGACTTACAAAAACACAGTGGCTGAAACCCCAGTGCTTATAAGCCAGGCCATTAAAAGGCTCAGGGACTGGAATCTATATAGGTATACTCCTGACCCACTATACCCACTCAGCTCAGAGAATATTGGCAGTCATTACCCACCTCCCACTGATAGACATGTGATTTTAAAATTTTTCTCTGGCCAGGTGAGGTGGCTCATGCCTGTAATCTCAGCACTTTGGGAGGCCAAGGCGGGCAGATCACTTGAGGCCAGGAATTCCAGACCAGTCTGGCCAAAATGGTGAAACCCCGTCTCTACTAAAAATACAAAAATTAGCCAGTCGTGGTGGCACATGCCTGTAATTCCAGATACTCAGGAGGCTGAGGCAGGAGAATTGCTTGAACCTGGGAGGTGGAGGTTGCAGTGACCTGAGACTGTGTCACTGCACTCCAGCCTGGGCGATAGAACGAGACTCCATCTCAAAAAAAAAAAAATTTTTTTTCTCTGGAGTAATTCAACAGCTTCAGAAAAAAGACCAGACACTGACATTGGGAATCCCACAATCAAACAGCCTACAAAGAAGCCCACTGTAAAGTCCTGCTCATTCACAGCATTTCCAAACAGCTTTTCTTGTTTTTTGTTTTTTTTTTAGACAGAGTCTCGCTCTGTCGCCCAGGCTGGAGTGCAGTGGCGCAATCTCGGCTCACTGCAAGCTCTGCCTCTGGGTTCACACCATTCTCCTGCCTCAGCCTCCTGAGTAGCTGGGACTACAGGCACCAGCCACTGCGCCCAGCTAATTTTTTATAGTTTTAGTAGAGACGGGGTTTCACCATGTTAGCCAGGATAGTCTCGATCTCCTGACCTCGTGATCTGCCAGCCGTGGCCTCCGAAAGTGCTGGGATTACAAGCATGAGCCACCATGCCCAGCCACAAACAGCTTTTTAGTATCTCTCAATATAACATGAGACATTTGAGAAAAGTAAGAGAAAAGCAAATAGAAACAAAGACTATGCAATGAACCCTGTGTTAATATCCTGAGAGACATAATGGAAGACATTGTATCCATCAAACAAGAATACAATAATAATAACAACAATAATAGCAATATTTATTGAACATTTATTATGTTTCAGACATGTATTAAACTAACTCAGTTCTCATAACATGCTTTAATAATCATCATTTAATCATCAAATAATTGAATACCATTATTTCCTCCATTTTATAGATAGGAAAACTAAGACAGAGAGGATAAAGAACTTGCCCAAGCTTGTAGAACTAAAAAATAATTTTTCTGGTATTTGAATTGCTGATTTTAACAATTATCTTATAATGCCATCCAAGAGATCCCTTGACAAACTCTTGGAACAATTCAACCAAACAACATGGGAGAAAAGATCTAAAAAAAATAGAGGATCAGTCCAGGAGGTCCAACATCTGAAAGATGAGTATATGAAAAAGAAGGGAAAATGACATGAATTATTTTTATTTTTATTTAGTATTACTTTTTTATTTTTGTGGAGATGGGGTCTCACTGTGTTGCCCAGGTTGGTCTCAATCTCCTGGGCTCAAGCAATCCTTACGCCTTTGCCTCCAAAACACTGGGATTAGAGGCGTGAGTCACTGAACCCAGCAGAATTATTATTATTATTATTTTTTTATAGACGGAGTCTTGCTCTGTTGTCCAGGCTGGAGTGCAGTGGCTGGATCTCAGCTCACTGCAAGCTCCGCCTCCCGGGTTCCCGCCATTCTCCTGTCTCAGCCTCCCGAGTAGCTGGGACTACAGGCCGCCCGCCACCTCACCCGGCTAGTTTTTTGTATTTTTTATTAGAGACGGGGTTTCACCGTGTTAGCCAGGATGGTCTCGATCTCCTGACCTCGTGATCCGCCCGTCTCGGCCTCCCAAAGTGCTGGGATTACAGGCTTGAGCCACCGCGCCCAGCCAGAATTATTTTTAAATAGTACAACATTTCCTGACACTTAAACGAGTCTTTAGATTAAAAGACATATCAAAATAAGTTCATGGGAAAAAGTCTTATACCAAAACACATCACAGTAAAATTTTACAACTCCAGGGATAAAGATAAGACCCCAGGTCAGGTGAGGTGGCTCACATCTGTAATCCCAGCACTTTGGGAGGCCAGGGTGGGTGGATCACCTGAGGTTAGGAGTTCGAGACCAGCCTAGCCAACATGGTGAAACCTTGTCTCTAATAAAAATACAAAAATTAGCCGGGCTTGGTGGTGCTCACCTCTAATCCCAGCTACCTGGGAGGCTGAGACAGAAGAATCGCTTGAATCCAGGAGGCGGAGATTGCTGTGAGCAGAGATTGCGCCGCTGTACTCCAGCCTGAGGGACAAAGCCAGACTCGGTCTCAAAAAAAACAAAATAGTGTGAGACATAAAATGTATATGAACTAGTAGGAGGGAAACTGAGGGCCATGTGTGAGAGAGACTTACTTTTCACTGTATACTATTTTGTTCTGTTTGAATGTTTACCATATGCTTACATTACATTATTCAAAGAAGTGTTTAAAGGCTGTTTAAGGGATGCTAATAATTAATTAGATTTGTGAACTGCCCATCTTAGATACTAAAGTACTTGGGTGATTTCTTGTTCTTCGCTACCCCCTGTAAGCATGAAGCACACCAGGTCTACAGGAAAGGCGGTCTGCCAGAACTGGTTTGATGCTCTGATGAAAATGCAAAGATCAGCCGGGCTCGGTGGCTCATGCCTGTAATCCCAGCACTTTGGGAGGCCGAGGCAGGTGGATCACCTGAGGTTGGGAGTTTGAGACCAGCCTGACCTACATGGAGAAACCCCATCTCTACTAAAAATACAAAATTATGCGGGTCTGGTGGTGCATGCCCGTAATCCCAGCTACTCAGGAGGCTGAGGCAAGGGAATTGCTTGAACACGGGAGATGGAGGTTGTGGTGAGCCAAGATCGTGCCATGGCACTCCACCCTGGGCAACAAGAGTGAAATTCCGTCTCAAAAAAAAGAAAAGAAAGAAAGAAAATGCAAAGATCACCTGGAAGACAATTCCCTGGCAAGACAAACTCAAGACTCATAGTTAGGTCATTTGAGTAAACACATGAGTGAATGAATGAATACATGAGTGTGAGGCAGCCATTTGAGTCATTTGGGTGTGAGGGAGGGACAGGAAGAAAGTAAAGTTAGGGGAAATGACTTGGCATTACAGATCTTCCCTTGCTGAGATGTGACATTTTCTGCTAGGATATAAACTGGGTGTAGGAGCCAAATTGCAATGCTGGGTCTATTCTTGCCACCTTAATGAGAAAAGCGGAAGTCTGATTTAGCCCATTTATCTGCATACCATCATTAAGTTGCATACAGATCGAGGTCCAGATTTTTAATTGCACTGATCTGTCTCTGGGAGAAAAGAAGCTCCAAGATTTTCTTTGTCAAGCATGAGCTAAGTTTGATTATAGTTCTGCTCACACATTTGATGTAAGAAGCAGATTAAAGTTTATTGCAGTCTTGGTTGGGCGTGGTGGCTAATGCCTGTATTCCTAGCACTTTGGGAGGCCGAGGCAGGAAGATCACCTGAGGTCAGGAGTTCGAGACCAGCCTGGCCTACATGTTGAAACCTTGTCTCTATGAAAAATACGAAAAAAAAAAAAAAAAAATTAGCCAGGCATGGTGGTGCATGCCTGTAATCCCAGCTACTTGGGAGGCTGAGACAGGAGAATCGCATCAACTCCAGAGGCAGAGGTTGCAGTAAGCCAAGATCGTGCTACTGCACTCCAGCCTGGGCAACGAAGTGAGACTCCATCTCAAAAAAAAAAAAGAAAAAAAAAGTTTATCGCGGTCTTTGAGGATTTATACACTTGTTGTTTTAAAGCCACTTAAAAAGTGTATATGAAATGAATGGTATGATGCATATGGTCAGCTTTCCATGAACACATTCGTAAGAATATATTCCAAAGATTTCTCCCAAATGATCACAGGTGAGTAGTATTAGTGTCTTGGAGAAAGACTGCCACATTCTTTAGTGTTGTACACAAATGCCATACAGAGAGTGAATTACTGCCTTTCATATTCTATCTGCCATAATCTTTGAAGATAATTCCTTTTTTCCCCCTAAGATCAGGATGGTACAGCTTTTGTAAAAATTGCCCTATGACAAATTACAGGAAAATATATTATCAGGGTGGCATGAACAGCATTATATTTTATTTTATTTATGGAGGTTAAAAGATCTCAGCCAGGCATGGTGACTCACGCCTGTAATCCCAGCACTTTGGGAGACCAAGGTGAGTGGATCACCTCATTTTAGGAGTTCGAGACCAACCTGGCCAACATGGTGAAACCCTGTCTGTACTAAAAATACAAAAATTAGCCAGGCACAGTGGCGAGTGCCTGTAATCCCAGCTACTCAGGAGGCTGAAGCAGAAAAATTGTTTGAACTCAGGAGGCAGAGGCTGCAGTGAGCTGAGATCGTACCACTGCACTCCAGCCTGGGCAACACAGCAAGATTCTGACTAAAAAAAATTTTTTTAATAATAAAAATAAAATAAAATAAAATAAAAGATAAAAGTTCTCAAGTCAAACTTAGTTGAAATTTTGGCTCTACTAATTATTATCTCTTAGATCTTAGCAAATAAGCCTTTCTGAGTCTCAGGTTTTGCTCTGCAAAATGGGGCAAAATTTTGCTTTGTAGGATTGTTCTGATTAAATGAAATTATATATATATATATATATATATATATATATATTTTTTTTTTTTTTTTTTTTTTTTTTTTTTAGATGGCGTCTTGCTGTGTCTCCCAGGCTGGAGTGCAGTGGCATGATCTCAGCTCACTGCAAGCTCCGCCTGCCTGGTCCATGCCATTCTCCTGCCTCAGCCTCCCCAGCAGCTGGGACTACAGGCTCCTGCCACCACACCCAGCTAATTTTTGTATTTTTAGTAGAGACGGGGTTTCACTGTGTTAGCCAGGATGGTCTCGATCTCCCGACCTTGTGATCCACCCGCCTCAGTCTCCCTAAGTGCTGGGATTACAGGTGTGAGCCACAGCACCCGGCCGAAATTATAGATATATATTTATATCCCTTAGTGCATAGTGACCAGTATATTGTATGCATTTTACAATTTTCAGACTATTATCAGATAATACTCTGAATTAGTATTTCAGAGTATTCAGGGTACTGCCTGCCACCATGCCTGGCTAATTTTTGTATTTTTAGTAGAGATGGGGTTTCACCATGTTGGCCAGGCTGGTCTCGAACTCCTAACCTCAGGTGATCCACTCACCTTGGCCTCCCAAAGTGCTGGGATTACAGGTGTGAGCCCCCGTGCCTGGCTGAGACATTTTATCCTCTATAAATAATATAAACTATAATGCTGTTCATGCCACCCTGATAATATATTTTCCTGGAATTTGTCATAGGGAAATAACACTAAACTACAATTCTCACGTATTCTGCATAATAAAACTCAAAATATGTATGAAAAAGAATTGTGAAATCTGAAAAGTGCTTTGCAAACATAAAAGTGGTCATATTAAGCTTATTACATTTCTGTAAAACAGAAAGAAGAATTCATGTCATAACCTACTCTTATGAGATGTCGTGGTTGCCAAAAAACTAGTGAATTGTGAAAGCATTTTTAATTCTATAAGACAGTGATTGCTATTGTGAGTGGGGAGGCAGAGGACACATATGGATACTTTTTAAAGCTTTGTTTATTTATTTATTTTGAGATGGAATTGCACTCTTGTTGCCCAGGCTGGAGTGCAGTGGTGCGATCTCGGCTCAATGTAACCTCGGCTCAATGTAACAATGAACAGAATTGTTCAAGCAATTCTCCTGCCTCAGTCTCCCAAGTAGCTGGAATTACAGGCACCTGTCACCATGCCTGGCTAATTTTTTGTATTTTTAGTAAAGACAGGGTTTCATCATGTTGGCCAGGCTGGTCTCGAACTCCTGACCTCAAGTGATCTGCCTGCCTCGGCCTCCCAAAGTGTTGGGATTACAGGCGTGAGCCACTGCACCAGGCCTTTAAGTCTTTATTAAAGTATGTGGTTTGCAGCCTTTAAGATTGCACCTGATGATTCCTGCCTTTTAATATTCGCCTCTCCTTGAGTGTGGGCTGGAATTATTGAATTGCTTATAACAAGTAGAATATGGCAGCAGAGATTAGATGTCTCCTCTGAGATGTCTCATCTTGTGCTTTTTTTTGCATCACTTACCCTGGGGGAAGCCAGCTGCCATGTGGTGAGGTAGCCCTGTGGAGAGGTCTGTGTGTTGAGGATTGAAACCTGCTAACAACCTCATGAGCAAGCTTAGAAGTAAATCTCCCTCCACCTCATGCGAGCCTTCAGATGAGACTACAACCCCATCCAACAGTTTGTATCTCATGAGAGACACTGAGTCAGAGCCACTCAGCTAAGCCATGCTCAGATTCCTGACCCACAGAAACTATGAGATAACACATTTATTGTTTCAAGCTGCTAAGTTTTGGGACAATTTGGTATGCAGCAATAGATAATATAAAGTATAATATACATACAGAAGAATGTGACCATCATAAATGTAGAGCTCAACAAGTTTCATGAAATGGTCACACCCAAGTAACAAGCACCCAAATCAAGAAATAGAATCGGCACCTTGGAAGGCCCCACCATGTTCCCTTCTATTCACTACTGCTTACTCCACGAGTAACCACTGTCTAGACTTCTAACAGCACAGATTTTTTTTTCTTTCTGTTTCTATACCTTGGAATCATATAGAATGGAATCCTACAGAATGTACTCTTTTGTGTCTACTTGTTTTTGATTAGCATTACATTCATCACATGTAGTTTCTGAAAGTCTACTCTAAAATGCCATTGTTTAATCATAATATTTAATCTATTCCAAATAACAGTTAAAGAAGACTGTGAGTTTATATATATGTAAAAAATGGGAGTCTAAGTAAAGAAAAATTGAAAAACATTTCTAGGCCAGGTGCAGTGGCTCACACCTGTAATCTCAGCACTTTGAGAGCCTAGGAAGGAGGATCGCTTGAGCCCAGGAGTTGGAGACCATCCTGGGCAACACAGCAAGACCTTGTCTCTACCAAAAGAGAAAAAAAATTTTAATTAGCCAGGCGTACTGGTGCACACTTGTAGTTCCAGATGCTCAGGAGCCTGAGACAGGAGGATCACTTGAGCCTAGGAGATTGAGGCTGCAGTGAGCTATGATCACACCACTGCACTTCAGCCTGGGCAACAGAGTGAGACCCTGTCTCAATATATACGTTTTTGTGTATGACCAAGAGTAGAAAACATGATGATGAAAGCTTTGAGGGACCTCCAGAGCAAAAATTTTGTGTTAGCTACCTATACTGGGTAGCAGCAGTCCAATATACTGTTCAGCATATAGGTCTTAGAGTTAAATGGCTGGATTAGAATAGTGGCTCAATTCCTCATGATCTGTGTGATCTTGGGCAAGTTAATTTTTCTGCATTTCAGTATCTGCCTGTAGAATGAAGATAATAGACAAGATTACTGAGAAGATGAAGAAATGGAAATGAATATAAATCAAGTAGCAATGCTTTGCACATATAAGTGCTCAAAAATTATTATTATTAAGAAGTGTTTCATTTGGGGGTTTTAAAAATTATAGGTTGTCAAATTTGTACTATCCGTGATTTTTAGCATGTAGGAGGTGATTTTCCTGTGAGATAATGCAGGGCTGGGAGTGGTGTCTCACGCCTGTAATCCTTGCCCTTTGGAAGGCAAAGGAGGAAGAATTGCTTGAGCCCAGGAGTTCAAGACCAGCCTGGGCAACACAGTGAGACCCCCATCTCAAAAGGAAGGAAGGAAGGAAGGAAGGAAGGAAGGAAGGAAGGAAGGAAGGAAGGGAGGGAGGGAGGGAGGGAGGGAGGGAGGGAGGGAGGGAAAATGCAGCTCCCTCAATTCTGTGTTTGATGGCTTTTCTGCCCCTCCCTAGGGAGAGCGAATGAGAGAAGCATCGATGAAGTTCAAACCAGTCATCTTCTCTCTTTGTTATTAGCTTTGATAGGAAAGTGGAAGGGGCAGGATAAAACTAAAGGCTGAATTGAGGCTTTGTCAGTGGATTTTAATTATCAACATAATCTCAGTTCTTCATGGCCATAGATCCCTAACAATCAACTATTTTCTTTTTCATAGTAAGTCTGTGTCTATTTTTAATTCCCACCCCCTCTGCCTCTGTTCGAATCTCTCTGATGAAGGTAATAAAAGATTTAGATTTAGAAAGCGACTTCGCATTTGGAATGAGACAGCGACTATAAATAGACATGTCAATGAAATAGGTTAGTGTGGGATCCGGATCTCTGAGAGTCTCAGAATCAAAGGCACACATTCTCGCCTGATCTGTGTACTGGCACAGGCATTCTTGCCAGGGTCTCCCAAACAGTTGTGTGTATGCGTGTTTCTGCATGTGTAAACATGAATACATGCATGGGACATATACAAGCATATTATCAAGTACAGAATTCAGAGAGGCACCTGCTGTATTTCTGAATGGTGGAGTGATCTTTGTGGACCAGATTGTTATCTTTATCCTGACAATTATTACTGGAGAAATCAACACAAAACATTACTCCCAAATAGTCAACTCCCAGTCTGTAGAATAGCGGCACAGCTTCCAGGCGTAGTATGTTATATTACTGACCATCCTCCTTCCCACCACCAGACTTTGAGAACCCATCAGGACAAAGGGTCCACAGTGATGTTCCAATCTACCAAGCGCAGAGGTCAGCTTGGCAACTGGTTTACTAATCACTAAGGCTGCCATTCAGTCTGGAAGGTCATTGCCTGCCATGTATAGTTGCTAAAATTCTAACCTACTCTTCAAGGTCTGGGATAAACATTTCTTTTACTATGAAGCCATCCCTGATCACTTTAGTGACCTTCTTCCGCTAAATTCCTAAAACAGTTTGACTCTTACACAATACTGATGATCGTATACTGCCTTGAACTGGGTGCCTATTTTGTTTCTCTATTTGATTGTGATATCTGGATACACAAAAGACAATGTCGTTCATCTCTGTATCCCTGGCAGCACCTAGGATGGTAACAGGTGCTGCTCACCTTTATTGAACAAATATGCACTCCAGGTTACTCGCCTCTGGGTGCCAACTATTTTGTCAATGTACCTGCTAATTTGTGGCACCCACAACTGGAAGCATAAGGGGTGTTTAAGGAAATGTTGTAGCATCAGTATCCCCGAATATGTTACGATATACAATAATTAAAAATTGGATACTAACAGACCTGTCAAGATCTTGGAACTGTTTTGCTGTGATTTCAGAGCCCAGTGACAATAAGAGAATGTCAATAACTTGATACTTCTCAGCTGACTAGTTTTGAATATGAAATTGGCCTGCAGATGGCCGAGCACAGTGGCTCATGCCTGTAATCCCAGCACTTTGGAGGCCAAGGCAGGTGGATCACCTGAGGTCAGGAGTTCGAGACCAGCCTGACCAACATAGTAAAACCCCATCTCTACCGAAAACACAAAATTAGCCAAGCATGGTGGCGGGTGCCTGTAATCCCAGCTACTCGGGAGGCTGAGGCAGAAGAATCACTTCAATCCAGGAGGCGGAGGTTGTAGTGAGCCGAGATCACACCACTGCACTCCAGCCTGGGCAACAAGAGTGAAACTCTGTTTCAAAAAAAGAAAAGAAAGAAAAAGAAAGAAAGAAAGAAAGAAATTGGCCTGAAGGCAAGATAGTGACCTAGATGACCTTCTGCGGGCCTGCCCACACTTGAGATTCTACATTACATATAGTCGGAGCATTCCAGGATTCCATAAGTTACTGGCCTAGAACAAAGACTAAACTTCAAGATTGAAAGAGCCTTAAGAGTTATTTTGCCAATTCCTTAATCTCCCTGAAACCATTGGGGCAGATTTATTCCTTCCCTTGTTGCCTTTTCTTGTTAACTACCTAGAGGCCATAGTTGACAACATCTGATGAACTGATTTGTTTCATGATAAATTCTGCAGTTAAAATAGGTTTTTTCCGAGCCAGGGGGATCACTTGAGGCCCGGAGTTCAAGACCAGCCTGGCCAACATGGTGATATCCATCTCTAAAAAAATAAACAAATAAAATAAATAAGTCTTTTTTGGTCTTAGACAAAGTAAACATCTGCTGCAGTTAGAATAAGTTAAAACAGTGATCTTAAGTTATTAAAATAGTGTATGTTTCTATTTCCTGGGAAAAGTTCCTCTCAAATGCCTAACCATATTTTCTAAGATTTTCATTTTTTCCCTAGGCCCTTGAACATTAAATGTGCATGGTTGGAAATTTAGCACATAACTACAAATGGCAGCAAAGTGCTTATCAGCTTAAATCCAAAATAGTCTGTAATTCTTTATCCATTATAATCCTTGTTACTAAGAATACCTCAAAGGTGAGGCCTGGCTAATCCTCCATAAGTAAATTCTGCCCCCTTGTGGATTAAAATAGAAACAGAAAGGAAAGAAATGCTGTAGTTGTATGGGCCAGTTCCTTTCAGTTCTTTGAAAGAGCACTTCAACCATCTTGAAAAGTCATGTTAATGATGGAACAAAACTATGGCCGGGTGTGGTGGCTCATGCCTGTAATCCCAGCACTTTGGGGGACTGAGGTGGGTGGATCACCTGAGGTCAGGAGTTCCACACCAGCCTGGCCAACATGGTGAAACCCTGTCTCCACTAAAAACACAAAAATTAGCTGGGTGTGGTGGTGTGCATCAGTAATCCCAGGTACTCAGAAGGATGAGGCACTTGAATCCAGGAGATAGAAGTTGCACTGAGCCCAGATCATGCCACTGCACTCCAGCTGAGGCACACACAAAGAAAATCACATACACAATAGGACAAAATTAGACCTTTTGTATAAATTGTGTAAGTGCTCACTGATGGTGACAAAATACACTGACAGTAGTGTACACTTGTATTTTATATTTTGCATCACATTCAACTAAGACAGGGTCCTGAATATGCTAAGCACTCATAATTATTAACAGTTCTAGTGGACCGGGCGCGGTGGCTCACACCTGTAATCCCAGCTCTTTGGGAGGCCGACGTGGGCGGATCACGAGGTCAGGAGATCGAGACCAACCTGGCTAACACGGTGAAACCCTGTCTCTACTAAAAATACAAAAAAGTTAGCCAGGCGTGGTGGCGGCACCTGTAGTCCCAGCTACTTGGGAGGCTGAGGCAGGAAAATCGCTTGAACCCGGGAGGCAGAGCTTGCAGTGAGCCCAGATTGCACCACTGCACTCCAGCCTGGGTGACAGAGCGAGACTACGTCTCAAAAAAAAAAAAAAAAAAAAAAAAAAAGTTCACAGAATATTATAATTAGAAAAGACATTAAATATTGGGTTTAACATCCACATATAGGGATCCCTTTACAGCTCCTCACACACCCTCATCTGATTGACTCCAGTAATGGAAAATTCACTAAACAGTAGAGCTTTTTCACTTATCAGACAGGGCTGTTACAGAGTTAGTCAACATATTAAGCCCAAATGGCATAAGCCCTTTCCTTCCTTTCCCTCAACTTCTCCCTTTTCCTTCACTCCTTTTCCCCATTTTTCTTCTCCTCTAAAACCAACCCACAGACTGGGAAGGAGGTAGAAGCTCAATATCTGGCCTCCTTGACTGACACCCCACAGCTCAGGCTGTCACCTTGGTCTTTGTACTCCCACCATTTTTCTTTTTCTTTGAGAAGAAGTTTCACTCCGTTGCCCAGGCTGGAGTGCTGTGTCGTGATTTTGGCTCGCTACAGCCTCCACTTTCTGAGTTCCAGCGATTCTCCTGTCTAAGCCTCCCTAGTAGCTGAGATTACAGGCATGGTTACCACACCTGGCTAACTTTTCTTTTTCTTTTTTTTTTTTTTGCCACAGAGGCTTGCTCTGTCACCCAGGCTGGGTGACAGAGCAATCAGGGCTGACACCAATCAGGGCTCACTGCAACTTCCACCTCCTGGGTTCAAGTGATTCTCCCATCTTAGCCCCCCAAGTAGCTGGAATTACAGGCACCTACCACCACGGCCAGCTGATTTTTGTGTTTTTAGTAGAGATGGGGTTTCACCATGTTGGGCACGCTGGTCTGGAACTCCTGACCTTGTGATCTGCCCACCTCAGCCTCCTAAAGTGCTGGGATTATAGGCGTGAGCCATTGTGTGGGCGACACCACTTATTTCAAGGCCTCTAGGAAGAAATATCCCCTTTGGAGGGGTGGGAGGAAATAACTAGGCACCACGTTGATTCCCTAATTCTGACCAAATGAGCAAAATGCAGTAAACCCATTATTTGTTTTGTGGCCTTTTAAATGTTGGAAGGTAGCTACGATGTTGCCCCTTGGTCTTCCATCCTCATAATTTATTCACCTATAACTGCATTAGCTGTTCCTCGTATATTTTTCTGACCCTATCATTTGCCGGTCATGACTCCCCGAATGCCCCTTTTTGTCAATGTCCCTCCCAGTTTTCAGCATCTAAAACTGAACACAGTTGCTCTGGATATGCTAGGTTGGCTAGTATAAAGTACGATGGAGCTGTTATTCCCGTGTTTGGAACATCAAACCTCTATGAATGCGGCCACATCATACTGGTGGTCAATATAAATCTCTTAGTTCCCCAGGTCCTCCAGGTCTTTCCCACCCTGAACTTGTGTCTCACTGAAACTTATAACATTTGCCTCCATTCAATTTCTTCTTGCTTTGGGTTGGAATCTCAGCTACCAGCAGGATAACTATGTACCTCAGTGTGTCCAACCAGAATAGCTCTGCTACCTAGCTCTGTGCCATCTACATTTACAAACATGATCTCTGTGCTTCCAACCCACCAGTTTCAAGGAAAAGACAATCATCTTTGGTGTGGGGAAGAAAAAATAATAAAAACTAGAGGTGGACTATCAGCAGTGTGGCCTCAGCTGTGTGGTCATCCTCGGTTTTCTCTTCTTTAAAAGACAGTTGGTAATATTGCCTCTCAAGGGCTCAGATTGATAACAAATGATAACATTTCAGTTATGGGCTCACATGAGATCGTGCAGTTGAATCAGTTAATTGTTCACTGTTAAATTAATGTAAGGTATCAACAATCATCTTTCAAAGGACTTGAAGGAGTAGGAGAGACTGTCATCACCTTTGTATTCTTAGCACCATCCTTGCCTGATAGGTGAAGAGCTCAACGCAGTTTTTTAATGTGGATAAACACCTGCAAAGTTCCTATTGAGACAGTTTTTCACAGAGGGGAAGGGAGACAAGTCGACCATTTTTTTCTTTTTTCTTTTCTTTTTTGAGTGAGACAGAGTTTTACTCTTGTTGCCCAGCTGGAGTACAATGGCACGATCTTGGCTCACTGCAACTTCCGCCTCCCCGGTTCAAGCGATTCTCCTGCCTCAGCCTCCCGAGTAGCTGGGATTACAGGCATGAGCCACCGCACCTGGCCAAGTTGACCATTTTTTAATCAGTTTGTGTTTAATCTGAAAACTTCTCCAACTATCTTCCATCAGTGTCAGGTTCTCCCTTTTCCTCCTTCTCCTCCCTCCCACTCTCCTCTTTTTTCCTTCTGCCATCCCCCACTTCCCTTCCTCTTCCCTTCCTTTCCCTCACCCTCTCTCTTTTCCCTCACTCCCTTTCCCCATCTTTCTCCTCCCCTAAAATCAACCCACAGGCTGGGAAAGAGGTAGAAGCTCAATATCCGGCCCCCCTGACTGAAGCTCAGGCTGTCACCTGGGTCCTTGTATCCACACCACTAATTTTAAGGACTCTAGGAACAAATATCCTCTTTGGAAGGGTGGGAGGAAATAACTAGGCACCGTATTGATTCCCAGATGTCTGAAATTCCACTGATAACTTGCAAGCTTCATTCCTTTGGCTTTAGGCTTTAAACTGTTTAAATACCAAATATATGTTTACATTTGAAAAGACGGTAAAACGTCGGAGATTTAGCAGCTCATAGTAAATATGGTCTTCCTTTTCTGAAGACTCTCATAAAAGGAGTGGACTGGAGAGATTCTGGGGTTGGGCTGGGTGTGGGATTGGGAAAGCAAACGACAGAGGAACTTCACTGGTTCATGACAAGGGAGGCTGGGGGAACTGACCGGAGAGGACAAGTGGTGCCATTAGCTTCCAGGTGCTCCCTCCTCCTAGAATGCTTTTCCCTCCCTCTGTGCGGTAAAAACATGCCTGTCTCTCCAAAACTACCTCCATCCTTACTCACTGCAGCCTTCCTCAATCGCTCGTCAGGAATGACCTTCTCTACAATATTATCAGTCTTCTTAGGTGTGCTAATATTGTTGTTGTTGTGAGGAATAACATGCTTATTTTTAGGAGATGCACACTGAAACATTTAGACTTAGTGTCATGCCATCCACAGCTTGATTTCAACGGTACAACAACAACAAAAAAAAAATAGAGAGGAGAGAGCACACAAAAGCAAGCAATTATAGCCAAATGCTAACAGTGATCAAGCAAAATGACTTCCAAACTTTTCACAGTCCTGGTTTGTCCTCATGTTATATTTTCTGGTTTTCCCTGTCTTTCAAAATGCAGCAAGGTGGTGGCTCATGCCTATGATCCCAGCACTTTCAGAGGCTGAGTGGGGAGGACCACTTGAGCTCAGGAGCCTGAGGCCAGCCTGGGCAACATGGTGAAACCCTGTCTCTATAAAAAATAAAATAAAAATTTTTAGGCCGGGTGTGGTGGCTCGCGCCTGTAATCCCAGCACTTTGGGAGGCTGAGGTGGGAGGATCACCTGAGGTCAGGACTTTGAGACCAGCCTGGCCAACACGGTGAAAGCCCATCTCTACTAAAAATACAAAAATTTGCCAGGCGTCGTGGCATGGCCCTGTAATCCCAGCTATTCACGAGGTTGAGGCAGGAGAATCGCTTGAACCGGGGAGGCAGAGGTTTCGGTGAGGTGAGATCACGCCACTGCACTCTAGCCTGGGTGACGGAGTGAGACTCCGTCTAAATTAAAAAAAAAAAAAAAAAAAAAATTTAATTAGCCAGGCATGGTGGTGAAAGCCTATAGTCCCAGCTGCTTGGGAGACTGAGGTAGGAGGATCACTTGAGCCCAGGAAGCTGAGGCTGCAGAGAGTTATGATTGTGCCACTGCACTCCAGCCTGGCCGACAGAGTATCTGAGACCCTGCCTCAAAAAAAAAAAAAAAAAAAAAAAAAAAAAAAAAAATGCAGCAACTACAATTATGAATAGTAGTTGCCATTTGCTGAGTGTGTGCTACATACCATGTGCCAGTGCTAGACACTTTCATACATCATGTATAATGCTTACAATAACTTCCAAAGTTGATGTTTTTATTTTCCTTTTAAGGAAAAGTAAACAACTCAGAGCAATCAGGAAATTAATTGGTCTTACAGCCACTACTCAAGTCCAGACCTCTCAGACTCCAAAGCTCATGCTCTTTCCATTGCATCATGCTCTGTCGTGAACTGCATACAGTGTTCCATAAACAACCTGGAAGGCAAACGCGAGCACACACACACACACACACACACACCCCTCCTACAGAATTATATATATAGCCAGGGTCAAGGGAAAACTTCCCGTCTGCCTGCTGAAGATTCATTGAAAAGCACTGACAAGAGGCAGATGAACAGGAGAAAAGGCATACAAATTTATTGAACTGTTCAAGAGTGTCCAATCTTTTTGCTTCCCTGAGCCACACTGGAAGAAGAAGAATTATCTTGGGCCACACATAAAATACACTAACACTAACAACAGCTGATGAGCTTAAAAAAAAAAAAAAGAATAAAATTGCAATAAAATCTCGTAATGGCAGGGCATGGTGGCTCATGGCTGTAATTCCGGCACTTTGGAAGGCTGAGGTGGGTGGATCACTGAGGTCAGGAGTTCGAGACCAGCCTGGCCAACATGGTGAAACCCCATCTCTACTAAAAATACAAAAATGAGCCAGGCGTGGCGGCGTGGGCCTGTAGTCCCAGCTACTTGGGAGGCTGAGGCACCATAATCGCTGGAACCCGGGAGGCAGAGGTTGCAGTGAGCCAAGATTCCGCTACTGTACTTCAGCCTAGGTGACAGAACAAGACTGTCTCAAAACAAACACACATACACACACACACACACACACACACAGTTACTCCTGCCCATCTCTTTGAAGGGTGTGTCTTAAGGTTCAGAAGAATCTTTAAGAAAATGTAAATACGGCCTGGCACGGTGGCTCATGCTTGTAATTCCAGCACTTTGGGAGTCCAAGGCAGGCGGATCACCTGAGGTCAGGAGTTCGAGACAAACCTGACGAACATGGCGAAACCCCATCTCTACTAAAAATACAAAATTAACCAGGTGTGGTGGCGCATGCCTGTAATCCCAGCTATTCACAAGGCTGAGGCAGGAGAACCGCTTGAACCCGGGAGGCAGCAGTTGTGGTGAGCCAAGATCATGCCACTGCACTCCAACCTGGGCGACAGAGCAAGACTCCATCTTAAAATAAAAAAGAAAAAGAAAGAAAGAAAGAGAGAGAGAGAAAGAGACAGGGAGAGAGAGAAAGGAAGGAGGGAGGGAGGGAGGGAGGGAGGGAGGGAGGGAGGGAGGGAAGGAAGGAAGGAAGGAAGGAAGGAAGGAAGGAAGGAAGGAAGGAAGGAAGGAAGGAAGGGAAAGGAAATAAATGTAAATACCTTTTGGAGGATAAAACTTTAGTCTTAACTGAGTGTAGGCAGCAGTCATCTGAGAAAAAGTCCCTTCTAGCAGAGATGAGCAGGGGAAGAGAACTAACATTTTAGTGGGAGACTCCTATGTGCTTTCACGGTGCTAGCTGCTTTCCTCAAGTGTCTTCTTTAATTCCCATTTTGCAGATGGAAACACTAAGGCTCAGAAGGTAATTCTCTCAAGCTCCCAGAGGTCCTTTGATAAGTGCCTGAGGTGCATGCAAAAGCTCCCACTTAAGGAGCTGAGGCGGGCTGATCACCTGAGGTCAGGAGTTTGAAACCAGCCTGGTCAACATGGTGAAACCCCGTCTCTACTAAAAATACAAAAATTAGCCAGGCATGGTGGCGCGCACCTATAATCCCCCACTACTCAGGAGGCTGAGGCACAAGAATCAGTTGAACCTGGGAGGCAGAGGTTGCAGTGAGCCAAGATTGCGCCACTGCACTCTAGCCTGGGCAACAGAGTGAGACTCTGTCTTACAAATAAAAAAAAAAGACAGAACCCAGGCCCGTCTCTGCTTAGGTGGGTTAAAAAAAAAAACAAAAACAGAAGTACAGAAGATCCTTTGGGCAATGTAAAACAATGTAAAAGATTTAATGTGAAAAAGAAAGAAAGAAAGAAAAGGACAGAAGGAGAAGGACCTTAGAAATCTGTAGAAATCTCAGTGGCCTCCTGGAGTCTAACGAACTGAAGTTCAAGGAAGACTAGAAGTGTATGCGCCCCGATCTTGTGGCTCCCTGCCTTGATAAAGCCATTTGTATTCACCGAGGGGCTCCTCCCTGCACTGCTGTATTTAATTCTGGATATGGTATAAATAGGACTTGGCTGACTGTCAAAGTACACCCACCACAATGTTCCGGTCTTTTTGGGACATCAACTGAATCTGAGCCTTTGATTCCCTCTAGTGGCTTAAATTGGCAACTTTTGTAGCTGGCTTTTGGCATTTGTTATTGAATGTTTAAGTATCTATTGTATGCACTAAATTGGTGCTGGGTTCTCTAGCTCTGCCTGGAGTGTAGGGCACTGGTTTCATTTGAGCATTTTTGTGTCCAGTGGAAAGTGATCAGGGTTAAGCCAGAGCTCGTTCTTACAAAGCTCCTTCTTACAAAGCTTAGCTTAGTACAGTGCAAACCAGTGAATTTCCCAGCTGTTCTAAAGCTGCTTTATTGTAATTCTGGGAGGATGGGTTATTATATGGATTATTTCTGCTACTAAACGAGTTGTAGGACCTTGCGCTGTCTCTTTTACCCCTGGGTCTTAGTTTGCTCATTGGTAAAAATGAGCATGTGGGTTACGCTCAAATAAATTCAACAAATATTAATTGAACACCTGCAGTGTGAGACCCTGGGCTGGGTACTATGGGAAGGCAGTAATGAATGGTACTTGATCTCAAGGAGCTTACAGGATAATGGGAGAACCAGACATCCTGGAAGCCACATAAAATTGGGCAGGAGGAGGCTGGGCATGGTAGCTCACACCTGTAATTCCAGCACTTTGGGAGGCTGAGGCGGTTGGATCACTTGAGGCCAAGAGTTCGAGACCAGCCTGACCAACATGGTGAAATCCTGTCTCTACTAAAAATACAAAAAAAAAAAAATAGCCAGGCATGTTGGCACATGCCAGTAATCCTAGCTACTTGGGAGGCTAAGGCAGGAGAATCACTGGAACCTGGGAGGCAAAGGTTGCAGTGAGAGGAGATTGTGCCACTGCACTCCAGCCTGGGTGACAGAGCAAGACTGTCTCAAAAAAAAAAAAAAAAAAAAACCTGGCCAGGCATGGTGGCTCTTGCCTATAATCCCATCACTTTAGGAGGCTGAGGTGGGCAGATCACAAGGTCAAGAGATTGAGACCATCTTGTCCAACAAGGTGAAACCCTGTTTCTACTAAAAATACAAAAATTAGCTGCGTGTGATGGCATGCGCCTGTAGTCCTAGCTACTCAGGAGGCTGAGGCAGGAGAATCGCTTGAACCAGGGAATCGGAGGCTGCACTGAGCCAAAATCGTGCCACTGCACTCCAGCCTGGTGACAGAGAGACACTCTGTCAAAAGAAAAGAAAAGAAAAAAAAAACCTGGAAAGATAGCTCAAAGGGCCAATCTTAGGTTCTACAATAGTGGTGTTATTTGCAGGAATAACTAGGGAAGTTAAATATCTTTTTTTTCTTAGAGACAGGGTCTTACTCCGTCACCCATGCTGGAGTGCAGTGATGCAATCATGGCTCACTACAGCCTCGACTTTCCAAGCTCAGGTGATCCTCCCACCTCAGCCTTGCATATCTTATAACCTCTGGAGTAATGGCTGACGATGGCTTATGTCTGCGGCTAACCAGGATTTAGGCTCCTCTCCTTCCCAGCCTGATGGCCCTCCCATTAGCTTTGCAAAAGCGGTTGAGTTTTGGGCAAGGCCTATTATCATTTGAACTATAACCTAAATGTCTTCCAAAGTTATCTTGGCCCAGTAGCCCGGGAATAATTAAGGGAAAGGGAAGATCCAGGGTGGGTTAGTTTAGCTTACTGTTATAATTTTCCCACTGATATAACACTTGCAAAGGCCATTTCAGATGCCTCTGAGGGCTCCTCCCCTGCAGGCTCAGCCTAAGCAGCCTTGCTGTAGAATGAAGCACAATCACCCCTGCTCCATTCTTCCTCATCTCATTTCCCTGAAAGCAAGAATACCAGAAGCCCTTTTCCTTCCCACAAATTGGCTGCTAATCGATTTTGGTAAATAAACAGGGAATTAGAGAATTAGAAAATAAATAGGGAGGCCAGATTTGGTGGCTCACGCCTGTAATCCCAGCACTTTGGGAGGCCGAGGCGGGTGGATCACCTGAGGTCAAAAGTTCGAGACCAGCCTGGCTAACACGGTGAAGCTCCATCTCTACTAAAAATACAAAAAAAAATCAGCCGGTGTGGCACACGCCTATAATCCCAGCTACTCCAGAGACTGAGACAGGAGAATCCCTTGAACCCGGGAGGCAGAGGTTGCAGTGAGCTGAGATCATGCCACTGAACTCCAGCCTGGGTGACAGAGCGAGACTCCATCTCAAAAGAAAAGAAAAAGGCTATTTCATATTTTGAATCCATCTGACAGAAAACTACAGAGAATGGAAGATAGAACTTGGGGTGATACAAGAATGTGTGTCCCTAAGGGAGGCAGGAACTCCTTGTAACAGCCCACTTGTTCCCCAAGTATTTCTGCACTTACAGAGAGGTCGGGGCCGGGGGCAGGCAGTGGGGGAGGAGGGCAGTAACCTGTCTCTAGGAAGGCTCTAAGGAGCAACCTGGACCCAGCCCGTGACCTGGTATTGAAGCCTGTTTTGGGGAAGATGCCAACCCCTGACTTCCTGTCTCAGTAGAAGGAAAAAAAGTGTTTTTGTGGAATAAGCAGAGAAATTAAGGGACCTGAGACAGTTTAGCCCAGGCATAATGGATGGAACAGAAGTATTTCCAAGAGCTTCATTTAGAGGCACAAGAGAAATAAAAAACGAAGAAATAAAGCAAAGCAGGGCTGTGACTTCCTCTAACACAACAACTGAGGGTGGACACTATTTGGGGAGCTGTGCGAGCATCAGCAGTGGAAAGGGAGGCGCTGTGGTTGGGGAAAGAACACAGGGATGCCTGTTGGACAGATGCCTGCATCCCAATGGACTTGAATCTAAACTCAGTGCCTACCCTCCCCAGCTCACCCCCAAATAAAACACATCGTACTCCTGGCTTCCCCATCACTGCTACTGTGATCACCATCCTACCAGTCATGCAAGCTTGAAAACAATCTTTGCTTTTTTTTTTTTTCTGAGAGAGAGTCTCTCTCTGTCACCCAGGCTGGAGTGCAATAGTGCGATCTCGGCTCACTGCAACCTCTGCTTCCCAGGTTCAAGTGATTCTCCAGCCTCAGCCTCCTGAGTAGCTGGGATTACAGGCACCCACACACATGCCGGGCTAAGTTTTGTAGTTTTAGTAGAGATGGGGTTTCACCATGTTGGCCATGGTTGGCCAGGCTGGTCTCAAACTCCTGACCTCAGGTGATCTGCCCTCCTCAGCCTCCCAAAGTGCTGGGATTACAGGCATGAGCCACCGCGCCCAGCCCAATCTTTGCTTTTGAATCAGTTTTCTTTCTCCTCTTAGATCCAGTCAGTTGCTGTATTCTGTAGTTTTGACTATCACATTACCTCGCAAATCCATCATTTGTTTTTTACTACCTTCACCACTATCCTAGGGCAATATCTCTTACTTGGAAAAATTTAATAGCATTTTCACAAATGTATGTCTCAATATTTCCCTTTTCCTGTGCATTCAACACACAGCTCCTAAATTATCTCTTCCTTAAGCAAGAGATCATGTCACTGTGCTCACTGCGGCAGGAAAGGGCTTTTATCCCATCAACTGCTTCACTTTTCCAGCATAATTTGTTTTATTTTTCCGCACTTCTTCACACCAGCCAAGCTGAACTATTACCATTCACTGAATATCCGCACCTGCCGCCTCTCCCATCCTGTGCCTTTGATCCTGTCATCTCCAACATCTTAACACCTTTCCTCTTCCTCTATTCCATACACATGAATTCCATTTTCCAAGCTCCATATCAAATGCCACCTTCTCCATAGTAAAATAAATTGCCTTGGATTCAGAGCCACTCAGTGCTAAACACTATACTAGATGATTTACATACTCTGTTTCTAATATTTACAAAACCTTGGAAGGATTTAAGCTTTTCCTGAACCCTATAATTAATTGCCTATAATTTCTCTCCTCTAAATTTGCATAGCCCTTTCATCATGAATAATTTCCCTTTATACTACACTATTTGTGTAACTGTCTTTTCATCCTTCTAAATACATGCTACTGGTCAGCAACAACTGTTACTAGATTTAAAGAAAATAAGAAGGTTCATCTCTAAGGTTTTCTCCAGCTTCAAATGGCTGTGACTCTATAACTTAAGAACATGAGTTTTTGGGCAACTTAGTGCAGTTTCCATGAGTATCATCTTCTTGGAAGCCTCTGCTAATAGAAGACAGAAAGATCAAAAAACACAGTTGTTTCCAGGCACAGTGGCTCATGCCTGCAATTCTAGCACTTTGTGAGGCCAAGGTTGGAAAATCGCTTGAGCCCAGAAGTAACCTGGGACCTGGCACAATAACAGAGGAAGACCCTGTCTCTACAAAAAATTAGCCAGCATGGTGGCATGTGCCTATAATCTTAGCTTCTCTGGAGGCTGAGGTGGGAGGATTGCTTGAATTGGTGAGGTCAAGGGTGCAATGAGCCATGATTGTACCACTGCACTCCAGCCTGGGCAACAGAGACACCCAATCTCTCTAAAAACAAGCAAGCAACCAAGCAAGCAAGCAAACAAACAAACAAACAGGCTGGGCACAGTGGCTCATGCTTATAATCCCAGCACTTCGGGAGGCCAAGGCAGGTGGATCAACTGAGGTCAGGAGTTCGAGACCAGCCTGGCCAACATGGTGAAACCCTGTCTCTACTAAAAATACAAAAATTAGCTGGGTGTGGTGGCAAGCGCCTATAATTCCAGCTACTTAGGAGGCTAAGGCAGGATAATAACTTGAACTCAGGAGGCAGAGGTTGCAGTGAGCCGAGATCCTGCCACTGCACTCCAGCCTGGGTGACAAGAGCGAAACTCCATCCCCCCCCCCCAAAAAAAACAAGCTGACATGAGCAATTTCATTGTTCATAAAGACCAAGTAAGGTAAGAAAGACAGGCACTAGTAGGATGTAATTTGGGGTGGTTAAAGAAGATGTGATGAATTCAGTTAACAGAGAAGCCAGTGTGAGACCAGGACTTCCAGTACTCCTAGTCTAGGACTCTTGCAACCCCTTGACATGCCCTTGCCCACAGGAACATCCCATAATTTTTTGTTGTCATATCTGTTCCCCACACATTGCCATCCAGTCTCTGCATTACTCATTAAAGATTTTCTTCTTCCAGTTTCCTACTATGTTGGAACCTTGGGGACTCACACTGAGATCAAGAGAGTGGCAGAGGAAAAGGTCACTTTGCCCTGCCACCATCAACTGGGGCTTCCAGAAAAAGACACTCTGGATATTGAATGGCTGCTCACCGATAATGAAGGCAACCAAAAAGTGGTAAGTAGACACCTGGCTGGAGTCCTTCCTCCTTCTTGTCCTTCTGCATTTGCCTTTCTGCAGTCTTCCAGTCTTTCTTGTTGGCTCTGAAAGAGTTAGAATTCCTTTTTCATCTGGCTTCTACTTGAAAGACTTTAGATACAAAACTATAGAGACGAAAGAGTATTGCTGGGCATGATGGCTAACGCCTGTAATCTCAGCATTTTGGGAGGCCAAGGCAGGTGGATCACCTGAGGTCAGGAGTTTGAGACCAACCTGGCCAACATGATGAAACCCTGTCTCTACTAAAAATAGCCGGGTTTGGTGGCCCATGCCTATAATCCCAGCTACTTGGGAGGCTGAGGCAGGAGAATCACTTAAACCCAGGAGGCAGAGGTCGCAGTGAGCTGAGATCATGCCACTGCACTCCAGCCTGGGTGACACAGCAAGACTCCATCTCAAAAAAAAAAAAAAAAAGAAAGAAAGAAATAATAATTAGCCAGATGTGGTAGCACAAACCTGTAGTCTCAGCTACTCGGGAGGCTGAGGTGGGAGGATCACTTGAGCCCAGAAGTGCAAGGCTGCAGTGAGCTATGATCACACCTGTGAATAGCCACTGCACGTGAGCCTGGGCAACATGGCAAGACCCTGTCTCTAAATAAATAAATAAATAAGTTGTCTGGCCAGGTGCAGTGACTCACACCTGTAATCCCAACACTTTGGGAACCTGAGCGGGGTGAACTGCTTGAGTCTAGGAGTTCAAGACCAGCCTGGGCAACAACGTGAGACTCCCTCTGTACAAAAAAATTTTTTTAATTAGCCAGATGTGATGACACATGCCCATAGTCCCAGCTTCTCAGGAGGCTGAAGCAGGAGGATTGCTTGAGTGCGGAAGGATCACTTGAGCCCAGGAGGTCAAGGCTGCAGTGAGCTGAGATCACACCACTGTATTCCAGCCTAGGCAACAGAGCCAGACACTGTCTCTTAAAAAACAAAAACAAAACAGAAGCAAAAGAAAGAAAAAAGTTGTCCTTTCCTCTTCTCTGTCTATACTACTAATTTTATAACATGGTTTATGTTGGGAGGAGCTAAGGTCTTCACTGAAAACAGATTTCAGGATCACTGTTGTAATTTAACTTGCTTAAATAGATATCTACATCACCTTATAATATTGATACTGCTTGTCATTTTGTTCTCATACAGTAACATTCTAAGATACTATCTGTTCTCTGTAGAGTGAAGTCACCTTAACCTGAGTAGGTTTATTGATTTATTTTTTTACTTTGAGATAGAGTCTCACTCTGTTGTCCAGGCTGGAGTGCAATGGCTCGATCTTAGCTCATTGCAACCTCCACTCACAGGGTTCAAGCGATTCTCCTGCCTCAGCCTCCTGAGTAGCTGGGATTACAGACGTGCACCACCACGCCCGGCTAATTTTTGTTGTTTTTAGAGATGAAGTCTCACTGTGTCGCCCAGGCTGGAGTGCTGTGGCGCCATCTCGGCTCACTGCCACCTCCGCCTCCTGAGTTCAAGCGATTTTCGTGCCTCAACCTCCCAAGTAGCTGGGATTACAGGTGTCCACCACCATACCCAGCTAATTTTTGTTTTTTTAGTAGAGATAGAGTGTCACCATGCTGGTCTGGAACTCCTGACCTGAGGTGATCTGCCTGCCTCGGCCTCCCAAAGTGCTGGGATTACAGGTGTGAGCCACTGTGCCCGACCTCTGAGTATGTTTATTTTAACAGCAGTTCTGAATGAAGTGATATTCATGTTTATTATAGCCCATGTTCCTGTAATAAAAATCCAAGAATGACTCTGATAGATTCTCTTCTTTGATCACACCTGAGGCAGGTTCCTGAGGTCTTTCTGACTAGAGGTCATCTTGGGCTTCCCTTTCCGCCATCGTAGAATACCTTTTGAGCAAGAATGCTTGTAAGTCAGGTTAGTGAAAATGCTCCACTCTTGGTATCATATCACCCTGTCCTGCCTACAGTAATAATCCTATCAAAGCAGGTTCAGCCAGAAACCCCATCACCTCTGATGTTCCCTCTCAGTAATTTCATGACCCCCACCCTGCTCCTTGGTTGTAAACTCCTCTTGTTCTTGCTGGAATCAGAGTCAAGCCCAATCTCTGACTCACAGTGGTCTTCATACGTATTACTATGGCCCCTCTGGAATACAGTCTGTCTTACTATCTTTAACAAGTTTCAGCCGGGTGCGGTGGCTCACGCCTGTAATCCCAGCACTTTGGGAGGCCGAGGTGGATGCAGAACCTGAGGTTAGGAGTTCAAGACCAGGCTGGATAACATGGTGAAACTCGGTCTCTACTAAAAATACAAAAAAATGAGCCAGGCATGGTGGCATCTGCCCATAATCCCAGCTACTCGGGAGACCGAGGCAGGAGAATAGCTTGGAGCCAAGATCGAGCCATTGCACTCCAGCCTGGGCAATAGAGCAAGATTATCTCAAAAAAAAAAAAAAAGTTTCACTGGATAATTTTCTCATTAACAATTTCACACATCTAACTTTCACCCAAGTATTTTCATTTGATTTAAAGAAGAAAGGACTTGCTTGGTTATATAACCAAGTGAATATAAGGATTAGGATGTTGACTACTGATTTCAAAAAGCCCCTGATATGGCTTTAAGAAGTCACAATTCCCTACTTGTCTTCAGTTGATACTGTGAAGCAAGGATGTCCATTTATTCAATCATTCAGATTACACAAATTTATTTAGCACTTACTGTATGCCATGCTAGGTACCAGGATACAATACTGAAGAAGACATCATAGTCCTTGCCTTCTTAGAAGTTATAGTGAAAAGACATTCAATAACATTACAAAGAGCCTGGCACAGTGGCCAGTGTCTGTAATCTCAGCTACTCAGGAGGCTGAGGTGGGTGGATTGCTTGAACCCAGAAGTTTGAGACCAGCCTAGGTGACACAGTGAGACTCTATCTCTTAAATAATTTTTTTTTTTTAAGAAAGGAGGGGAGGCCGGGTGCGGTGGCTCAAGCCTGTAATCCCAGCACTTTGGGAGGCCGAGACGGGCGGATCACGAGGTCAGGAGATCGAGACGATCCTGGCAATTGTGGTGAAACCCCATCTCTACTAAAAAAAAACACACAAAAAACTAGCCAGGCGAGGTGGCGGGCGCCTGTAGTCCCAGCTACTCGGGAGGCTGAGGCAGGAGAATGGCGTCAATCCGGGAGGCAGAGCTTGCAGTGAGCTGACTCTGTGCATCCATCTCCATTCAGAGTTTTACAGTTGCTCTGCAGGCGATGGCACAGAATGACTGCCAGAAAGTTGAGCTGCTCCATCTGTTCTATACAAGTCCTAACAAATTGTTCCAGGTCCACCAGGAATGACATAATACAAACAGCCCCAAACCACTAAAATTAGTATTTTTAATTTTTTTCTTTGTTTGCAAAAGAACTAAATTGATGTTCATTTTTCTCCCATCACACCCTGATGAACTGCTTAGTCTCAGCACCATATTTCTTAGAATTAAAAACAAAATAGGCCAGGCACAGTGGCTCGCACCTGTAATACTAGCACTTTGGGAGGCCGAGGTGGGCAGATCATTTGAGGTCAAGAGTTTGAAACCAGCCTGGCCAACATGGTGAAACCCTGTCTCTACTAAAAACACACAAAAAATCAGCCAGGCGTGGTGGCAGGCACCTGTAATCCCAGCTACTTGGAGACTGAAGTAGGAGAACTGCTTGAACCCATGAGGCGGAGGTTACAGTGAGCCGAGATCACACCACTGCACTACAACCTGGGTGACAGAGTGAGACTCCATTCCCCTCGCCCAAAAAAAGACTATCTTGCAATTGTATAATTTCACCTTTCCAAAGATGTCAGATGCTTGCCTGTATGTTATCCCCTTTTCCTTCATTAAATATTGAGACAGTCTCAGCCTAGGCAACATAGTGAGACCTGTCTCTTAAAAATATGTGTGTGACAGCCAGGCATGGTGGTTCACACCTGTAATTCCAGCACTTTGGGAGGCTGAGGCTGGCGGATCAGGAGGTCAGGAGTTCGAGACCAACCTGACCAACATGGTGAAACCCTGTCTCTACTAAAAATATAAAAATTAGCCAGGAGTGATGGCGGGTGCCTGTAGTCCCAGCTACTCAGGAGGCTGAGGCAGGAGAATCGCTTGAACCCAGGATGAGGAGGTTGCAGTGAGCAGAGATCATACCACTGCACTCCAGCCTGAGTGACAGAGTGAGACAACGGTCTCAAAAAAAAAAAAAAGTGTATGTCAGGCTGGGCACAGTGGCTCACACCTGTAATCTCAGCACTTTGGGAGGCCAAGGTGGGCAGATCACGAGGTCAGGAGCTTGAGAGTAGCTTGGCCAATATGGTGAAACCCTGTCTCTGCTAAAAATACAAAAAAAATTAGCTGGGTCTGGTGGCACACACCTGCAGTTCCAGCTATTTGGGAGGCTGAGGCAGAAGAATCACTTGAACCTGGGAGGCGAAGGTTGCAGTGAGCTATTGCGTCACTGTACTCCAGCCTGGGCAAAAGAGTGAGACTCAGTCTCAAAAAAGAAAAATAAAAAGTGGCCGGGCACAGTGGCTCACGCCTGTAATCCCAGCACTTTGGGAGGCCAAGGCAGGCGGATCATAAGGTCAGAAGTTCAAGACCAGCCTGGCCAATATGGTGAAACCCAGTCTCTACTAAAAATACAAAAATTAGCCGGGTGTGGTGGTATGTGCCTGTAGTCCCAGCTACTCAGGAGGCTGAGGCAGAAGCACTGCTTGAACCTGGGAGGTGGAGGTTGCAGTGAGCCAAGATTGTGCCACTGCACTCCAGCCTGGGCGACAGAGCGAGGCTCCGTCTCAAAAATAATAATAATAATAATAATAATAATAATAATAATGTGTGTGTCTTTTTGTGTGTGTGTGGAGACAAGATTTTAGGGAAAGCGAGGAAAAGCAGATGGAGTCAGACCTACCTGAATGTACTACGCACTGTGGTAGAGGTATGCCCCAAACACCAAAGGCTGAAGCAGGGGGTCACCATTCTAACTGGGGAGTCAAGAAAGGCTATATACAAAAAGTGGTCCTGGGGCTTGATCTTGAGGCCTTGTATAGGTGTTGTTGAGGCAAAAATAGAAGAGGAAAAGGCATTTCAGAAGGAAAAAACTGCATAATCAAAGCCGAGATCTATCAGAAGACACTGAAACAAGAAACATCAGATTTGGGGACAACGAGATTCAGAGATGTGAGGGCAGGGGTCAAAGGTGAGGTATGGTCCAGACTGCATTGGCACAGGTGTAACATTCAGAAGGCCAGGCCGTCATCAGTGTGCACAGGTGATTGGGAAACAGATTTTCAGCCAGCAGTTTTGCTACACAAATGTGTGGAATTATGGCAGGCCATTTCTCCCTAACAATCAAACAGACGGGCCTGCATGACAGTCACACAGACAGGCATGCATAGCACTCCAGTTACACAGACAAATTTCCACAGCACTGCCTTAACACTCAGCAAATAATTAAACCTAGGGAAAACGGTGCCCAGACATCAAAGCTAGAAATGAAACATAATGGTCAGTAGGAGACTTGCATAGGCTTCTCCCTATCCTGGAGCAAGTCAAAATAATGGAAACAATCTCACTTTCCTAGTGCCAGGAGCCATCTTGGGTTGATGAAATCTGAGACAAGTCAAGGTAACAGAGGCAGCTGTCTGAATAGATTTATTGGAAAGTCTAAGGCAGCTCTTCAGACCAAGCAGTAAATGAAATAAGATAGAAATAATCACTCCAGGCCGGGCGCGGTGGCTCAAGCCTGTAATCCCAGCACTTTGGGAGGCCGAGGTGGGCGGATCACAAGGTCAGGAGATCGAGACCATCCTGGCTAACACGGTGAAACCCCGTCTCTACTAAAAATACAAAAAAACTAACCGGGCGAGGTGGCGGCACCTGTAGTCCCAGCTACTCGGGAGGCTGAGGCAGGAGAATGGCGTGAACCCGGGAGGCAGAGCTTGTAGTGAGCTGAGATCTGGCCACTGCACTCCAGCCTGGGTGACAGAGCGAGACTCCGTCTCAACAAAAAAAAAAAAAAAAAAGAAATAATCACTCCAGCTGGGCACGGTGGCTCACGCCTGTAATCCCAGCACTTTGGGAGACTGAGGTGGGCAGATCACTTGAGGTCAGGGGTTTGAGACCAGCCTGGCCAACCTGGCGAAACCCCGTCTCTTCTAAAACTACAAAAATTAGCTGGACGTGGTGGCACGTGCCTGTAGTCCCAGTTACACGGGAGGCTGAGGCACAAGAATCGCTTAAACGCAGGAAGCAAAGGTTGCAGTGAGCCGAGATAGCGCCACTGCACTCCAGCCTGGGTAACAGAATGAGACTCTGTCTCAAAAAAAAAAAGAAAAGAAAAAGAAAAAAAGAAAGAATCATTCCATTACCACAGTAGATAGGCCTTGAAGATACTGGGACCCTCACAGCTTAATCGAACTTAGCAAGCATTTTTTTTGGCCTCTGACCTTCTAGTTGAAACAAAATTAGTTACTTACTGACTTAGGCAAATGCTATACTGCACACAGGCACATAACCCCAACCTATATAAGCACTAAGAAAATGGTATACTTTTGAGTTGGTCCAGTGGAATTATCTCCAACCTTCTCTCTGTATCTGGTTACAGTAATAAATTCCCTTCTTTCCTAGTTTGTCTGCTTCTCGTTATTGGGCCGTGAGAAAATGCAACCGGACCCAGCTCTTTCCGGGAAAAG
The DNA here is from genome assembly GCF_007565055.1 of Rhinopithecus roxellana. Lineage (NCBI taxonomy): Eukaryota > Metazoa > Chordata > Mammalia > Primates > Cercopithecidae > Rhinopithecus > Rhinopithecus roxellana. The sequence goes on from NC_044563.1 coordinate 73,707,817, forward strand.
AATGATTATTATTCTTTGGGTATTGGGCCGAACAATTTTTAAAACTTTAGGGGCCTTCTTGAACCCAGAACCAGGTTAATAAAAATGATAATGCTACACTCGAGTGCTTACTATCTCATTTCCCCAAAAATCCTATTAAGTAACGCAGCCCCCATTTACAGTTTAGGATCTTAAGGCTTAGAAAGGATAAGTGATCAGAGCCAGGAACACAGCTGTCAGTGGAGAGGCTTCCGTTTGGAGATCACTTGACTTCCCGGACAGCAATCCCAATCACTGCAGCCTGGCAGAGTGTTTTTTCTTTTTCTTTTCTTTTCTTTTTTTTTTTTTTTGAGACAGAGTCTTGCTCTTCTGCCAGGCTGGAGTGCAGTGACACAATCTGGGCTCATGGTAACCTCCACCTCCTGAGTACCTGGGAGTACAGGCGCATGCCACCATGCCTGGCTAATTTTTTTTTTTTTTTTTTTTTTTTGTATTTTAGTAGAGACGGGGTTTCACAATGTTGGCCAGGCTGGTCTCGATCTCCCGACTTCGTGATCCACCCGCCCTGGCCTCCCAAAGTGCTGGGATTACAGGCGTAAGCCACCACGCCCGGCCTAGCGTTTTTTCAAAATCTGTATCACGACCAATTAGTGGATCCTAAATGATAAGAAATTTTGTTTTTGTTTTTGAGACAGAGTTTTGCTCTTGTTGCCCAGGCTGAAGTGCAATGGCGCAATCTTGGATCACTGCAACCTCTGCCTCCTGGGTTCTCCTGCCTAAGCCTCCTGAGTAGCTGGGATTAGAGGCATGCACCACCATGCCCGGCTAATTTTGTATTTTTAAGAGAGACAGGTTTCTCCATATTGGTCAAGCTGGTCTCAAACTCCCGACCTCAGGTGATCTGCCTGCCTCGGTCTCCCAAAGTGCTGGGATTACAGCCGTGAGCCACTGCACCCAGACTTGTTTTTTCTTTTCTTTTTTTTTTTTTGAGATGGAGTCTTGCTCTGTCACCCAGGCTGGAGTGCAGTGGCATGATATCGGCTCACTGCAAGCTCCACTTCTCGGGTTCACGCCATTCTCCTGCCTCAGCCTCCCAAGTAACTGGGACTACAGGGGCCCGCCACCACACTCAGCTAATTTTTTTTTATTTTTTAGTAGAGACAGGGTTTCACTGTGTTAGCCAAGATGGTTTCAATCTCCTGACCTCTTGATCCGCCCACCTCAGCCTCCCAAAGTGCTGGGATTACAGGTGTGAGCCACTGCGCCCGATCATTTTGTTTTCTTTTAACACAGACTAGACAATATCAGAGCATACTGCACATATACTCATGAAACTTATGTTTCAGTTATATATGTATATGCTGTGTCATTAAGAAAAAGATGTTTCTTTTTTTTTTTTTTGACTGAAGCAATGTCATGATCTTGGCTCATTGCAAACTTTGTCTCCTGGGCTCAAGCAATTCTCCTGCCTCAGTCATCCGAGTAGCTGGGACTACAGGCATGCGCCACCATGCCCAGTTAATTTTTGTAATTTTAGTAGAGACAGGGTTTCACCATGTTGGCCAGGCTAGTCTGGAACTCCTGACCTCAAGTGATCTGCCTGCCTTGGCCTCCCAAAGTGCTGGGATTACAGGCATGAGGCCTGGGACAGAAAAATGTATTTCTTTTTTTTTTTTTTTTTCTAAGGCGAAGTCTCGCTCTGTCGCCCGGACTGGAGTGCAGTGGCCGGATCTCAGCTCACTGCAAGCTCTGCCTCCCGGGTTTGCGCCATTCTCCCGCCTCAGCCTCCCGAGTAGCTGGGACTACAGGCGCCCGCCACCTCGCCCGGCTAGTTTTTTTTTTGTATTTTTAGTAGAGACGGGGTTTCACTGTGTTAGTCAGGATGGTCTCGATCTCCTGACCTCGTGATCCGCCCGTCTCGGCCTCCCAAAGTGCTGGGATTACAGGCTTGAGCCACCGCGCCTGGCCAGAAAAATGTATTTCTTAATGTGAGTCTGTTGAAAACAGTTTTAAAGTGCTTGCTGTACTGTTCTTCTAGCAGTCCAAAGCAGCCTGGTTCTACTTTGGATCACAGCTACTAAGATTCTTCAAATTCAAATATACATTTCGAGACAAAGGCATCTCTGGATGCTAACCCAAATACTAAAATAAACAAGCAGCTGGGCGCGATGGCTCATGCCTGGAATCCTAGCACTTTGGGAAGCTGAGGCAGGTGGATCACCTGAGGTCAGGATTTCAAGACCAGCCTGACCAATATGGCAAAACCCCGTCTCTACTAAAAATGCAAAATTAGCTGGTGTGACGGTGCATGCCTGTAATCCCAGCTACTTGGGAGGCTGAGACAGGAGAATCGCGTGAACCCAGGAGGCGGAGGTTGCAGTGAGTGGAGATTATGCCACTGCACTCCAGCCTGGGCAACAAGAACGAAACCCCATCTCAAAAATAAGTAAATAACATAAAATAAACAAGAAAGAAATTCCAAAGCCCTTAGGCCAAAAAGGTCACCCACCTCTCACAGCCCACAAAACCCCAAAGTTCCTAAAAATTACCCAGTGCTTCACTGTCTTCTAGGTTTTGCCTCTCTTCATTCTCCTAGAAAGTACAAACTGACTTCATTGCAGGTGATTATGCATCTGGGGGAAATGTGGACAAATCAGAAAGAAAAAGAAACATTAATAGAGCACCTATTAAGTGTTCCAAGCTTACCTGCCTTATCTCCAGGTGTAAATCCCCCGTACTTTCAGTCTTTGAATGGAGACAAACTCTAGAGCTTCCAGTTTTTTCCTGTTGTTAACGCATTTCCTTCTTTTCCAACTATTCCAGCAATTTTGCATTACTAAGGCAGCTCTACCACCTGCTAAGAAACCTACCCTTCCAGCTGGGCATGGTGGCTCACGCCTGTAATCCCAGCACTTTGGGAGGCCGAGGTGGGCAGATCACCTAAAGTCAGGAGTTCGAGACCAGCCTGACCAACATGGAGAAACCCCGTCTCTATTAAAAATACAAAGTTAGCCGGGCGTGGTGGCACATGCCTGTAATCCCAGCTACTCAGGAGGCTGAGGCAGGAGAATTAATTTGAACCCGGGAGGCAGAGGTTGTGATGAGCCAAGATCACGCCATTGCACTCCAGCTTGGGCAAAAAGAGTGAAACACCATCTCAAAAAAAAAAAAAAGAAAGAAAGAAGAAACCTACCCTTCCTATGGAGTACAACAGGATGTTGGGCCAACAACACCCCACAAACATTTGTTTTGTTTTGTTTTGAGACAGTCTCACTCCATCCCTAGGCTGGAGTGCAGTGGCGCGATCTCGGCTCACTGGAACCTCTGCCTCCCAGGTTCCAGCGATTCTTCTGCCTCAGCCTCTTTAGTAGCTGGGACTACAGGCGTGTGCCACCACACCCAGCTAATTTTTGTATTTTTAGCAGAGACAGGGTTTCACCATGTTGGCCAGGATGGTCTCCATCTCTTGACCTCGTGATCCACATGCCTCGGCCTCCCAAAGTACGGGGATTACAGGTGTGACCCACCGCACCCAGCCACAAACATTTATTTATTTCATTTTATTTTTTTGAGACAGAGTCTTGTTATGTTGCCCAAGCTGGAGTGCAGTGGCATAATCTCCACTCACTGCAATCTCTGCCTCCCAGGTTTAAGTGATTCTGCTGTCTCAGCCTCCTGAGTAGCTGGGATTACAGGCACACACCACCACACCTAATTTTTTTCTTTTCTTTATTTTTTTTTTTTGAGACAGAGTTTTGCTCTTGTTGCCCAGGCTGGAGTGCAATGCCACGATCTCGGCTCAATGCAACCTCCATCTCCCAGGTTCAAGTGATTCTCCTGCCTCAGCCTCCCCAGTAGCTGGGATTACAGGCATGTGCAACCATGCCCGGCTAATTTTGTATTTTTAGTAGAGACAGGGTTTTACCATGTTGGTCGGGCTGGTCTCAAACTTCCGACTTCAGGTGATCTGCCCACCTCAGCCTCTCAAAGGACTGGGATTACAGGCGTGAGCCACCGTGCCAGGCCACCTGTCTAATTTTTGTATTTTTTAGTAGAGATGGGGTTTCACCATGTTGGCCAGGCTGGTCTCGAACTCCTGACCTCAAGTGATCTGCCCACCTTGGCTTCCCAAAATGCTGAAATTACAGGTGTGAGCCACCACACCCAGTTACATTTTTTCTTTTTTTTTTAGTTTTGTTTTATTTTTTGAGACAGGGTCTCACTCCGTCACCCAGGCTGGAGTGCAGTGGTGTAGTCTCGGCTCACTGTAACCTCAGCCTCCTGGGCTCAAGCAACCACCAGCCTTGGTCTCCCAAAGTGCTTGGATTACAGGGGTGAACCACCGCATCTGCCCTCACAAACATTTAGAACAAGTACCACATCCAGGAGAAGGGCTGTGATCTTAGCTCTTCCCCGTCTGTGCCTAAAGCAGAGGGCTTTCCCTTGAGTGCTAGGAACCCCGTGGAATTATCTGCAAAATAATATGTGAATTTTTTCTGGGTCAGAGTTCACAGGTTTTATCTAATTGAGAGAACCTTCTCAGGAAAGGATCTGAGGAGCTGCGGAGCATCATGTGATCAAGGGCAGGGTCGAGGACTTGAGTGAAATGATTTGGAACAGCTGCAGCTGAAATGTGCCTGGGAGACGCCCATATGCTTGCATGCTTTTTTAGTGCCCTTCTGTGTATCTGGAATGCTCCCTCCAGGCTTTTTCTCCTTGCCTCTTAAAGCTTAGCTCAAATGCCACCAACTTTTCTGGGACACTCTCCTTGATACTGTTTCAAAGAAATCATTTCTTTTTCTCTGTTTATGTCTTTCCTTGTAAATCTCACTTGATCATAAATCACTTGAACCAAAGAAGAAATTTGCCGGCTGGGCACCATGGCTCACACCCGTAATCCCAGCACTTTGGGAAGCCGAGGAGGATGGATCACCTGAGGTCAGGAGTTTGAGACCAGCCTGACCAAAATGGTGAAACCCCGTCTCTACTAAAATAAAAAAATAGGGCCAGGCGCAGTGGCTCACGCCTGTAATCCCAGCACTTTGGGAGGCCGAGCCAGGCAGATCATCTGAGGTCAGGAGTTCAAGACCAGACTGGCCAACAAGGTGAAACCCCAGCTCTACTAAAAATACAAAAATGAGCAGGGCGTGGTGGCATGCATCTGCAATCCCAGCTACTCAGGAGGCTGAGGCAGAATTGCTTGAACCCAGGAGGCAGAGGTTGCAGTGAGCCAGGATCGCACCATTGTACTCCAGACTGGGCGACAAGAGTGGGACTCCGTCTAAAAAACATATATATATATATGTGTGTGTGTGTGTGTGTGTATATACGTATATATGTATATATATTAGTCCGGCTTAGTGAAATAGGGCAAAGGAAGCAATCAGGTATGCATTTATCTCATGTGTGCAGAAGGGTAACTGTGAGTTCTGTCTGTCCTTTGTCCACAAGCAGTCTCCTTGTGGGCAAATTGTGCAGGAGTACTGTAAGCTTTTTTTTTTTTTTTTAATCTTTGTAGCTATCTTATTTGTTATTCAGGAACAGAATGGAAGGCAGGCCAGGCATGGTGGCTCATGCCTGTAATCCCAGCACTTTGGGAGGCCAAGATGGGATGGATCACTTGAAGTCAGGAATTCAAGACCAGCCTGGTCAACATGGCAAAACCCTTTCTCTACCAAGAATACAAAAGTTAGCCGGGCATGGTGGTGTACACCTGTAATCCCAGCTACTCAGGAGGCTGAGGCAGGAGAACTGCTTGAACCCGGGAAGTGGAGGTTACAGTGAGTCCAGATTGCGCCACTGCACTCCAGCCTGGGCGACAGAGCGAGACTTTGTCTCAAAAATAAATAAATAAAACCAAGTAAACAGTCCTGTCTCATAGAAGTCTCTCAAATACTTTAAAAAAAAAAAAAAAAAAAGGACAGGAGGCAGGTTTGCCAGGCACAGTTCCAAGCTTGACCTTCCCTTTGGCTTCCCGAGGGGTCCCGAGGTTTATTTTCCTTTCACAAGTCTATGCTTAATATACACATAGCGCTACACTTGCACATTTTCCTCCTTTCCTTGACTTAGCTATGTGAACTTCAGTATGTAACTCAAACTTAACTAAAAATGCTTCACAAATATGAAGTGTTACTATTTTTGGAAGGAGAGGCAAGGCCTAGGCAAAAGTACTGTACTTTTAACTTTTATTTAGAACAGAGGTCTTGTCGGTGGCTCATGCCTGTAATCCCAACACTTTGGGAGGCCGAGGTGAGCGGATCACGAGGTCAGAAGATCGAGACCATCCTGGCTAACACAGTGAAACCCTGTCTCTACTAAAAATACAAAAAAATCAGCCAGGCGTGGCGGTGGGAACCTGTAGTCCCAGCTACTCAGGAGGCTGAGGCAGGAGAATGCCATGAACCCAGGAGGCGGAGTTTGCAGTGAACCGAGATCATGCCACTGCACGCCAGCCTGGGCGACAGAGTGAGACTCCATCTCAAAAAAAATAAAAATAAAAAAAGAACAGAGGTCTCTTGGACTCTTAGTCCCAGGCTTGACTATTTTGTGCCACTGGGAGTACTCCCTTTCCTCTTCTTCACACCATCAGGAAAGGCAGGCCGAGAGTTACACTGCTTGACTCTGCCATGGTCTATCCCACAGGTGATCACTTACTCCAGTCGTCACGTCTACAATAACTTGACTGAGGAACAGAAGGGCCGAGTCGCCTTTGCTTCCAATTTCCTGGCAGGAGACGCCTCCTTGCAGATTGAACCTCTGAAGCCCAGTGATGAGGGCCGGTACACCTGTAAGGTTAAGAATTCAGGGCGCTACGTGTGGAGCCATGTCATCTTAAAAGTCTTAGGTAAGATAGGATGCCAAAGTGAATGTCTACAGCTTATTTCTAAGGTATCTAAGAGGGATAGTCATATGCATCACGGTGGTACAAAAGTTCATGTTCAGTACTTTGTATTATACATTCAGAAGTCACCTCGTCCAGTTCCCTGGGAAGAAATGTGTATCTTCTGTATTATAGCCATAATAAAAAATGAAAATATAAGAGCAATTTTCCATAGTTGTCCATTACAAAACATAAATATTCTCTAATATTTAAGTGGGATCTTCATATTTAAGTCTCTCAGATATGATTCAAATTCACTTCTGTTTTTTGACAGCAAGAGCTACTAAGTTCTACTTAATTGCTTCCAAATTAATACACTGCTGTATCAGCAAAACCATGCTCAACTTTCCTAAAGTGTCCAATAATAATGTGTCTTCTTTGAGAAGTAATGAGGCAGCCTCTGACCCAAAAATTACAACAGCACCACTGGAGTTGGGGGTATGTGTGCTTAGGGGATAGCGGTGGATGTTTTTCTCGGGGTAGTGTAAAGCAAGGCTAGTTGAATCCCCACTCAAAAGTTGACCAAAACGGATGGCTGGAGAAGCAACTCAATAGGACATAATTTTTCCATTGAATCTGGTGTTTGGGGATCTTTGAATTGTTACACTTTTGCTTGGTGGTGTTGTTGCCAGTGAGACCATCCAAGCCCAAGTGTGAGCTGGAAGGAGAGCTAACAGAAGGAAGTGACCTGACTTTGCAGTGTGAGTCATCCTCTGGCACAGAGCCGATTGTGTATTACTGGCAGCGAATCCGGGAGAAGGAGGGAGAGGATGAACGTCTGCCTCCCAAATCTAGGATTGGTAAGTCATCTTCCTACCAATCTATTGAGCCAACAAAACAGTCCTCTATCCATGAGCTCTAAATCAGCTTTGTCAGCAATTCACTGTGTGACCTGAAATACTCTGCTGAACCTCCTGAACTTCCATTTTTAAAATCCATTAACTAGAACAGAAAATCTGTCTTTCCTTTCCTCAAATGACATGTAACAGCAGTAAAAGAGATTAGAAGAAATGTACTACATACATCCACTGTATCTAAATATTATGTTTAGTATCCTTTAAATGGTCACAATCTTTTGTAACTTTTGAGGATGTGCTACAACTTAAAAAAAAAGGTTTATCTTTATTCTCATGTTCCCAAAGCATATCTTTTCCATCATTTCATTCTTATCAAATAGTATTACAGAATCTCAGGTCAATGACAAAGTAAAAAATAAATACAGATACCATCACTAAAGGGATTTACAGTCATTCTTTCTGCTTGTGCAGACTACAACCACCCTGGGCGAGTTCTGCTACAGAATCTTACCATGTCCTCCTCTGGACTCTACCAGTGCACAGCAGGCAACGAAGCTGGGAAGGAAAGCTGTGTGGTGCGAGTAACTGTACAGTGTAAGCATCCAAAGGGGTTTTAGTTTCATTTTTTTGTTTGGTTTTGCATTGTAGATCAATGTTAAGACATTCTAATCATGAGTAAGAGTAAGGTTAAGGTCAAAATCTTTATCTCCAGAAGGATATGGCTATCACCCAAAGAAATTCAGTAGTTGCGAAGACCACTCAACAATTGACTGGTCAGGCACAGTGGCTCATGCCTGTAATCCCAGCACTTTGGGAGGCCCAAGTGGGCAGATCTGTTGAGGTCAGGAGTTCGAGACCAGCCTGGCCAACACGGTGAAACCCCATTTCTACTAAAATACAAAAATTAGCTGGGTATGGTGGTGGGCACCTATAATCTCAGCTACTCAGGAGGTTGAGGCAGGAAAATCGCCTGAACCTGGGAGACAGAGGTTGCAGTGAGCCAAGATCATGCCACTGCACTCCAGTCTGGGCGACAGACCGAGACTCCCTCTCAAAAAAAAAAAAAAAAACCAGCCAGGCATGGCGGCTCACGCCTGTAATCCCAGCGCTCTGGGAGGCCAAGGTGGGCAGATAACTTGAAGTCAGGAGTTCGAGACCAGCCTGACCAACATGGTGAAACCCCATCTCTACTAAAAATAGAAAATTAGCTGGGCGTGGTGGCACATGCCTATAATCCCAGCTACTTGGGAGGCTGAGGCAGGAGAGTCGCTTGAACCTGGGAGGTGGAGGTTGCAGTGAGCCTAGACTGTACTGCTGCACTCCAGCCTGGGCGACAAGAGTGAAACTCCATCTCCAAAAAAAAAAAAAAAAAAGAGGTACACCTTCATTCTCCTCTTTTTGAGTATGATCTGAACTTAGTGACTCACTTCTGATGAATATAATGCAGCAGAAGTGATGGTATGCTGCATCTGCAAAAGCACTGCAGCTCGCTTTCTTAGATGTTAGATCTCTTAGATCTCAGATCACTCAGATCCTCTCTTAGATCACTCACTTTATGGGAAGCCAGCTGCTTTAAGAGCCTTATATAGAGGCCCACTTTTTTTGTTTTGTTGTTTTGTTTTGTTTTTTTCAGACGAAGTCTCACTCTTTCACCCAGGCTGGAGTGCAGTGGCGTGATCTCAGCTCACTGCAAGCTCCGCCTCCTGCGTTCACACCATTCTCCTGCCTCAGCCTCCTGAGTAGCTGGGACTACAGGCACCCACCACCACGCCAGGCTAATTTTTTGTATTTTTAGTAGAGATGGGGTTTCACCATGTTAGCCAGGATGGTCTTGATCTCCTGACCTCGTGATCCACCCGCCTCAGCCTCCCAAAGTGCTGGGATTACAGGCATGAGCCACCACACCTGGCCTGACTGTTGTGTTTCTAAGAAAAGTTATCTGAAACTTGGAAATAGACAAGAGAAGTACAGAGCTGAGAAAAAAAATCACCCTTTTAATTTTAAGCTATCAGTTTAGTAAATATAAAAACTGTAGAATCGATATTAGAAAGGTTATGAGGAAACACGTTCTTTTACATTTTTGACTAACATATACATTGGGAGCACAATTTAGCTTTATCTATAGATTTCTGAGGGGTAAAATACATTAAAGTAAAACTTACACAAAGAAGAAGGATAAGTGTACAACCTGATAGATTTTTTTTCTTTTTTGAGACAGAGTTTCGCTCTTGTTGCTTAGGCTGGAGTGCAATGGCATAATCTGGGCTCACCGCAACCTTCACCTTCCAGGTTCAAGTGATTCTTCTGCCTCAGCCTCCCGAGTAGTGCTTGCGCCACTACGCCCAGCTAATTTTGCATTTTTAGTAGAGATGGGGTTTTTCCATGTTGGTCAGGCTGGTCTTGAACTGACCTCAGGTGATCCGACCACCTCAGCCTCCCAAAGTGCTGGGATTACAGGTGTGACCCACAGCGCCCGGCCGACAACTTGATAGATTTTCAAAAGTGAAGATAACTGTGTAACCAGTATCATGATTAAGAACCTGTTTCTGGCCAGGCACGGTGGCTCATGCCTGTAATCCTAGCACTCTGGGAGGCCAAGCTGGGCGCATCACATGAGGTCAGGAGTTTGAGACCAGCCTGACCAACATGCCAAAACCCCAGCTCTACTAAAAATACAAAACTTAGCCAGGCAAGGTGGTGCACACCTGTAATCCCAGCTACTCCGGAGGCTGAGGTAGGAAAATCACTTGAATCTGGGAGGTAGAAGTTGCAGTGAGCCAAGATCGTGCCACTGCACTCCAGTCTGGGCAACAGAGTGAGACTCTGCCTCAAAAAAATAGAACCTGTTTCTAACTCCTGCTACCTCTCCATAATCCAGGTTTCTAACTTTATGGATTACTTTTCCTATCTCAAAACTTTAAATAAATGGAATCATTCCATTGTGTCTGGTTTCTTTCATTCCCCATTATATTTTTGAGACTCATCATTGTTGTTGCTTATAGCTAGAGTATGTTATTTTTCATTGTTTTAGGGTATTTCATTGTATAACTATACAATTAGTCATTCATTTTATTTCAGATGCGTAAGTGCATTCCATTTTATCCAGCAATATTCTGTGAACTTATCTTTTAGATACATGCCCCAGGTGTCCGAATACATATGGAAAATAATGATATATATATATATATATATTTTTTTTTTTTTTTTTTTTTTTTTGAGCCGGAGTTTCACTCTTGTTGCACAGGCTGGAGTGCAATGGTGTGATCTTGGCTCACTGCAACCTCCGTCTCCCAGGTTCAAGAGCTTCTCCTGCCTCAGCCTCCTGAGCAGCTGGGATTACAGGCCCACGCACCACGCCCAGCTGATTTTTGTATTTTCAGTAGAGACAGGGTCTTGCCACGTTCGCCAGGCTGGTCTCGAACTCCTGGCATCAAGTGATCCATCCGCCTCAGCTTCCCAAAGTGCTGGGAGTACAGGCATGAGCCACAGCACCCAGAGATATATTATTTTCAATTGTGAAAAATTGAAAGCGACCTAAATTTCCATTAACAGATAATCCATCTAGATTATGTGTCCTGGAGCTGGGGCAGTGGGGAAAACAGCATTCTCTATTCGAAATTACTCAGGTAAAATAACTCCATTCCTTTGAGACCTTAAATAAAAATATCCAAAGTCCAATTTCTTTAAAAAATAAAATTTTGGCTGGGCACGTGACTCACGACTGTAACCCCAACACTTTGATGGAGATGGGCGCATCACCTGAGGTCAGGAGTTTGAGACCAGCCTGACCAACATGGATAACTCCCGTCTCTACTAAAAACACAAAATTAGCCAGGCGTGGTGGCGCATGCCTGTAATCCCAGCTACTCAGAAGGTTGAGGCAGAAGAATCGCTTGAACCCAGGAGGCAGAGGTTGCGGTGAGCCGAGATCGCGCCATTGCACTCCAGCCTGGGCAACAAGAGCGAAACTCTGCCTTAAAATTAAATAAATAATTATATCATTTTGTTTTAATAAGAATAAATAGGCTGGGTGCAGTGGCTCACACGTGAAATCCCAGCACTTTGGGAGGCCAAGGCAGGTGGATCACCTGAGGTCAGGAGTTCGAAACCAGCCTGGCTGACATGGTGAAACCCCGTCTCTACTAAAAGTATAATAATTAGCTGGCCATGGTGGTGCGTGCCTGTAATCCCAGCTACTCAGGAAACTGAGGCAGGAGAATCACTTGAACCGGGGATGCGGAGCTTGCAGTGAGCCGAGATCACGCCATTGCACTCTAACCTGGGCAACAACAGCGAAACTCCGTCTCAAAAAAAAAAAAAAAAGAATAAATAGCAAATTCTGTTGGTTATTCTTCCAAAATATAGGCAACACCCATGTACTTGTTTCTATATACGTTACTTTCATCCTAGCCTAAGCCATCATCATCTTTAGCCTGCACTATTATAAGCCTCCTAGCCAATGTCCCTGCTTTCTTTCCTACTTCTCCACTATTTATTTTCCCTAGAGCAGCCATAGTGTACTGTCTCAGATACAATTCGGATTGTGTTACTCTTTTATTCCTCTCACATTAAAATCTTTGCCATGGCCTACGTGGGCTGGTCCTTTCCTGTCTCTCTGACCTCATCTCCCTCTACTCTTCCTTGCTCACTATGCTCCAGACCCACTCACATTAATTGTACTTGCTATTTTCTGCCTGGAATGCTCTGTCCCTAGATAATCACAAGATCACCCATTATATCATGTACGCCTCAACTCAAATGTCACCTCCTCAAAGTCTTGATTACCCAAACTTAAGTGGTATCCCTCCATGACCCCTCTAAAGTTCACTCATCCAATTTCGCCTTCATGGAATTTATCCATTATCTGAAATTATCTTTATTTACCTGTTTATTATCTGTTTTCCCCTTCTGGAATGAAAACTCTACAAAAGCAGAAAACTCGCCGGTCTTCAACAATGCCTACAACTGTGCCTGGCTCAGGGTAGGCACTGAAATAAATATTTGGTATATGAAAGAGTGTGTATTACTAAACTGCAAATCATCTTTACCTTAACTTCTGAAATTCTAGGATCCAATGTCAAATTCCACAGAGTCTAACATTATAAGTTATATTCCTTTTTTAAAAATCAACTTTTATTCTACTCAATTTTTTTTTTTTTTTTTTGAGACAGTCTTGCTGGAGTGCAGTAGCATGATTTCAGCTCACTACAACCTCTGCCTTCCAGGTTCAAGCGATTCTTCTGCCTCAGCCTCCCGAATAGCTGGGATTATAGGCTTGCGCCACCATGCCCAAATAATTTTTGTATTTTTAGTAGAGACGCAGTTTTGCCATGTTGGCCAGGCCAGTCTCGAACTCCTGACCTTAAGTGATCCGCCCACATCAGCCTCCTGAAGTGCTGGGATTACAGGCGTGAGGCACTGTGCCTGGCCAAAAAATTTTTCTTACATTCCCTTTTATATGACAGGTGGGAGAAGGGAGATGTTAGAGAAAACAGGGTAAGTCGGTAGAGCCAGAGGAATGCCCAAATGTTATCCTATTAAGGCCGACAAATCTTCAGACATGGTATGATTACTCTCCTAGCCCAGTTTTATCATCTGAACTCACCCAGACTTACTAAAACATGGCCACTTGGTCGGGCACGGTGGCTCACTCCTGTAATCCCAACACTTTGGGAGGCCAAGGCGGGCGGATCACGAGGTCAGGAGACTGAGACCAACTTGGCGAACACGGTGAAACCCCATCTCTACCAAAAATAGAAAAAAATTAGCGGGGCGTGGTAGCGGGCGCCTGTAGTCCCAGCTACTTGGGAGGCTGAGGCAGGAGAATGGAGTGAAGCCGGGAGGCGGAGCTTGCAGTGCGCCGAGATCGAGTCACTCACTCCAGCCTGGGGGAGAGTGAGACTCCGTCTCAAAAAACAAACAAAAAAAAACCAAAAAAATAAAACCTGGTCACTTGCTGGCAAAATCTGTGTGATTCAGCAACTACAACTGCAAATATATCAAGAGGGCTGGTCATACAATAAGAGAGGAGAACGCAGTACTACTCATGAAGAGAAAGACCTGGAGGCCGGCGAGGTGGCTCACGCCTGTAATCCCAGCACTTTGGGAGGCTGAGACGGGCAGATCACCTGAGGTCGGGAGTTTGCGACCAGCCTGACCAACACAGAGAAACATTGTCTCTCCTAAAAATACAAAACTAGCCGGGTGGTGCATGCCTGTAATCCCAGCTACTCAAGAGATTGAGGCAGGAGAATCACTTGAATCTAGGAGGTGGAGGTTGCCGTGAGCCGAGATCGCGCCATTGCATCCCAGCCTGGGCAACAAGAGCAAAACTCTGTCTCAGAAAAAAAAAAAAAAAGACCTGGAAATACTCATTCTGTCCAGAGCTTATGTTTTTTTTTTTTTTTTTTTTTTTTTGAGTCCATGTATTTCCTAGCTTATGTTTGGTTTTACTTGTGCTTTTGCTTCTGAGAAAATAGATGTACAAAGCATCGGCATGGTTGCAGGAGCAGTGACAGGCATAGTGGCTGGAGCTCTGCTGATTTTCCTCTTGGTGTGGCTGCTAATCCGAAGGAAAGACAAAGAAAGATATGAGGAAGAAGAGAGACCTAATGAAATTCGGTAAACCTCTCAAATCCCCACTTTTATGGGGCTTCTGTTTTAGGGCCAGCACTATAGTGACCAGTCAACATAAATGTTCCCCGTTTTCTCTTAACCATAAATTCGTTAAAAGGATTATCCTGGTAGGTAAGAAGTTCCAGCCTAGGGACAGAATGTATGGTTTACCTGGACTTTATTGTGAAACTGTCTTACCCTCAACAAACACTTAAAAGTTAAATTAGGCTGGGCGTGCATGGTAGCTCATGCCTGTAATCCCAGCACTTTGGGAGGCCGAGGCGGGAGGATTATTTAAGGCCAGGAGTTTGAAACCAGCCTGGTCAACATAGTTAGACTCCATCTTTACAAAAGAAAAAAAAAAGGAAAGGGCTGCGCGTAGTGGCTCACGGCTGTAATCTCAGCACTCTGAGAAGCCGAGGCGGGTGGATCACGAGGTCACGAGATCGAGACCATCCTGGCTAACAGGATGAAACCCCATCTCTACTAAAAATACAAAAAATTAGCCGGGCGTGGTGGCGGGCTCCTGTAGTCCCAGCTACTCGGGAGGCTGAGGCAGGAGAAAGGCATGAACTCGGGAGGCAGAGCTTGCAGTGAGCTGAGATCACACCACTGCACTCCAGCCTGGGCTAAAAAAAGCAAGACTCCGTCTCAAAAACATAAAAAATAATAATAATAAAATAACCAGGCATGGTGGCCCATGCTTGTGGTCCCAGCTACTCGAGAGGCTGAGATAGGAGGATGACTTTGGCCCAGGAGTTTGAGGGCACAGTGAGCCATGATTGCACCTCTGTACTCCAGCCTGGGTGACAAAGCAAGAGCATGTCTCAGAGAAAAAAAAAAAGTATGTGTGTATGTGTGTATATATATACACACACACATACATACATACATAAAACAGTTCAATTTACATTACTTCTGATTCACTTCTACTCATAATGGGCAATGAAGAATGGGCATAGCCTATAGGCCATGAAAGGGTTTATGCAGACAAACCGTGAATCAGAAGGAGTGCTGTCTAGACCATCTCAATGGTAAGATCCTGTCCTCCCAGTATAATAGAGTTGACCTGTAGGCTAACAAAATATACATTTGCGTGAGCCAAGCATTAAGTCTTAAGATACGAGGAAGTATCTATGTCTAAATGGTTGCCTTCTGATGGTATTACCTGAGGTTTACAGCTTGGGAAACCTCAGAAGGAAGCAATCATAGTGGAAGCAATCACAGATCTGCCACTGTTTAAAGTTTATCTTTGCTGTTTTTTCTCTTCAGAGAAGATGCTGAAGCTCCGAAAGCCCGTCTTGTGAAACCCAGCTCCTCTTCCTCAGGCTCTCGGAGCTCACGCTCTGGTTCTTCCTCCACTCGCTCCACAGCAAATAGTGCCTCACGCAGCCAGCGGACACTGTCAACTGATGCAGCACCCCAGCCAGGGCTGGCCACCCAGGCATATAGCCTAGTGGGGCCAGAGGTGAAAGGTTCTGAACCAAAGAAAGTCCACCATACTACCATGACCAAAGCAGAAACCACACCCAGCATGACCCCCAGCCAGAGCAGAGCCTTCCAAACGGTCTGAATTAGAATGGACTTGACTCCCACATTTTCCTAGGAGTCAGGGTCTCTGGACTCTTCTCGTCTTTGGAGCTCAAGTCACCAGCCACACAACCCCCTCGAACCAGATGAGAGGTTATTTAAGTAGCAGTGAGCATTGCACAGAAGAGATTCAGATAAGCACTTTTCTTGTATGATACCAAACAAGCAAAAGGATGTAAGCTGATTCATCTCCAAAAAGGCATCTCATTGTGCCTTTAGACCAGAGTAAGGGAAAGCAGGAGTCCAAATCTATTTGTTGACCAGGACCTGTGGTGAGAAGGTTGCGTAAAGGTGAGGTGAATATACCTAAAACTTTTCACGTGGGATATTTTGTATCAGTGCTTTGATTCACAACTTTCAAGAGGAAATGGGAGGCTGTTTGTAAATTTTCTATGCATTTCTGCAAACTTATTGGATTACTGCAATTATTCAGACAGTCAAGCAGAACCCACAGCCTTATTACACCTGTCTGCACCATGTACTGAGCTAACCACTTCTAAGAAACTCCAAAAAAGGAAACATGTGTCTTCCATTCTGACTTAACTTCATTTGTCCTAAAGTTTGGATATTCATTTCAAGGGGAGTTGTAATAGTGGGAGATGGAGAAGAGTGAATGAGTTTCTCCCACTCTATACTTATCTCACCACTTGTATTGAGCCCAAAATAACCGAAAGGAGACGAAAATTTATGACAAAGGATTGTGAAGAGCTTTCCATCTTCAATATGTTATGAGGATTGGTGACAAACATTAGAAATATATAATGGAGCAACTGTGGATTTTCCCTCAAATCAAATGCCTCTAAGGACTTTCCTGCTAGATATTTCTGGAAGGAGAAAATACAACATGTCATTTATCAACGTCCTTAGAAAGGATTCTTCCAGAGAAAAAGGGATCTACGAATGCTGAAAGAGTAACCAACATACCATTATAGTCTATTCTTTCTGAGAACATGTGAAACCAGAATTGCAAGACTGGGTGGACTAGAAAGGGAGATTAGATCAAACTTCTCTTAATATGTCAAGGAAGGTAGCTGGGCATGGTGCCAGGCACCTGTAGGAAAATCCAGCAGGTGGAGGTTGCAGTGAGACAAGATTGTGCCATTGCACTCCAGCCTGGGTGACAGAGCGAGACTCCATCTCCAAAAAAAAAAAAAAAAAAAAAAAAAAAAAAAGTCAAGGAAGGATAAAAGGAAGTTCAGTATTGTACCACACTTGGAACTTCCTCCATTTCTTCCATTTTAGAAGGATGTGAACCTGGAACTTCTGATGATTCTAAGCCTTAAATTACCAAAAAGATCAGGGACTGCCAATGCTTCTAATGGCACTCCAAGTATATGCCATAATCATTCCATCCTAAAAGTGAAAAATGAGAGAAATTCAGTATTTTCCCAGGCTCAGCCTCCAGAAGTCTAGCTCTGGACTGGAAGAAAAGGGAACTAATATTTAGGGAAGAGATGAGAATAATTAGTGGGTGGCAGGAGAGGGCTGAGCTAGTGTCTGCTAACATTTTAGTGATCAGTATCTTGGAAAGAATTAGCAAAAATAATTCACCAGGATAGCTGCTGAAGAGATGATGAATGGGAGAAGAAAGATGTTTGAGAAATAAAGAAAACAGCAGCCTCCAATACAGTAACTTGCCTTTTTAATAGTTTTGACTACCCTTGATACTTACAGCACAGCCCTTCAAGGACCCTAGCACAAATGTCAACTGATCACCACTGGGAGAGTAGAAAACTTTTTTTTTTGAGACAGTGTCGCTCTGCCGCCCAGGCTGAAGTGCAGTGACACCATCTCCGCTTACTACAGCCTCCGCCTGTCGGGTTCAAGCGATTCTCCTGGCTCGTCCTCCCGAGTAGCTGGGATTACAGGTGCCCGCCATCACACCCAGCTAATTTTTGTAGTTCTGGTAGAGACAGGGTTTCTCCATGTTGGCCAGGCTGGTCTTAAGCTCCTGACATCAAGTGACCTGCCCATCCTTGGCTCCCAAAGAGCTGGGATTACAGGTGTGAGCCACTGCATCTGGCCCAGAATACTTTTTTTTTTTTTTTTTTTTTGAGATGGAGTCTTGCTCTCATCATGCAGGCTGAAGTACAGTGGCGCATCTCGGCTCACTGTGACCTCCACCTTCCGGGTTCAAGCGATTCTCCTTCCTCAGCCCCCCGAGTAGCTGGGATTATAGGCGTGCGCCACCACGTATGGCTAATTTTTGTATTTTTAGTAGAGATGGGGTTTCGCCATGCTGACCAGGCTGGTCTCAAACTCCTGACCTAAGGTGATCCACCCGCCTTGGCCTCAAAAAGTGCTAGGATTACAGGTGTGAGCCACCGCGCCCAGCCCAGAACACTTTTTAAAAGAACAGCAGGTTAGAGGAAAGAAAAAAATTAATGCTGAATGTGGTGATGAAAGCATGTTTCTAAAATGGGAAGCTAATGCTTAAAGAGGAAAGGCCAATCTGGGATTTTGCCCCATTTCTCTGGTTTTTCACTCCTATATTTAATTCTCACAATCGTGTCATCACATAGTGCAAAAAACAAAATTCTTGTAAAGTCCCCAGGAGTCTATCTTTGGGTGAAAGTTTTAACCTGAGTGTCTTCCTCTAAAAAAGGTGGGAAATGAGACATTGAGGAATTAACATATAAATGTCTGCTATGGGTTTAAGAGGACTGGCGTATTTGGAATGCTTCTTAGTATACTAACACTATCTCATTGTAAAATATAAAACCCCTTACTCTGACTACATTTTTATTCCTCTGGTAGTGTGGTATCCAGGCAACATATCACTTCTGCTATGTAATTCTGAGAATTCTCATTTCTAGAGTACCTGAGCCAAACAAATACACTATGGAGGCTGCAGCTGTATCATCACTAGCAATTTGCTCTTATCATTATTTACTACCTTTGAACCTAAGATTTCCTGCCTATGCTTTTGAAAGCAAAAATCAGTCTCCTTTGCATGAAAAAGAGCCTTAGATTTTTACACGTTAATTGCCAGAAAGCTAAAATACCAGTTGACTACCCAAATTATTTTGGAAATCTATCCATAATGGAAGTCTACAACAAACGAATAAAACAGATTACACTAAGAGCTGAGAAATTCAAAGGAATGGAAGATTCTGAGAGATAAACTGTTCAAGTCTTAGCAATGATACTGCACTTCTCTTTCACAGGTTCTGGGCTTAAGTTAGAGGCCCTACTGCTGGTTCCAAACCATATTCCACTGATTTTGCAAGTAAAATAAATTTGATTCTGAAATAGGAAACAAACAAAAAAAGGAGAAATAACTAAATAGTAGAAGAAAAACTGTAGGAAGAAGATGCAGATGGAATGATGTGGACGTTGAGTAACCATGTCAATAAAATATATAAACCAAACTTAAATTTGTGAAATAAGGAAGTTGGTACCTTTGTTGTTACAGTGTATAAAAACAATTTCAGAACTGCTGTTGCAAAAAGACATATATAGTTTTGCTTCCTTCTGGTGTTAAGCTGTTTATATTTCAGTTTCAGTTTTAACTTCTAAGTTGCCTTGTAATTGGGACTGTGTTTGAGCATCACAAAAACCAAATATTTATTATGGATGCATCTGTATCAGCAATTAAAAAATAAACAAGTAAAAGTGATACTGTAGGAGAAGCTGAAGCTCATATAACCTGGACTGGAAATTTGTTTATCAGCTTGCTGCCAACAGAAGAACAGAAGAACTCAGACTGAATATGATCTATTATTTATCAATTTCAGTCATGAATTTACCAAGTACTTTTTTCTCTCAAAAGGCAAGATGCTAGGTATAAGTTGCACAGGGGACACCAAGAGAGTTGCTGTCCTTAAGGACTTTATCAAAATTAACGAAATAATAATTACTAAGCAAGTATTTTGTGCCTAGGTGAGGTGCCAACAGAGAAGCACACACTAAGGGGTTCAAATAAATCTGAAAAGTACACACTAAGAAATTCAAATACATCTGGAAAACACTTTACAGAGGTCATTGTAAAATAACAGCGATAATAGTAATCATCACTTACTGAGCCACCCCGGGTGCCAGTCACGCTAAGTACATTATATATTTTGTCTCAATTTCATACTCACATCAACCCTATAAGGAAATATCTGTGTTCACATTATACAAGTGAGAAATGTAAGGCTCAAAGAGGTTAAGTCAGCAGTAGAGCCAGGATTTATTTTTACTTCTATTTTTATTTTGAGAGTCTCACTCAGTCGCTCAGGCTGGAGTGCAGTGGCGTGATCTCAGTTCACTGCAAGCTCCGCCTCCCAAGTTCACGCCATTCTCCTGCCTCAGCCTCCCAAGTAGCTGAGACTACAGGTGCCCGCCACCACACTCGGCTATTTTTTTGTATTTTTAGTAGAGACGGGGTTTCACCCTGTTAGCCAGGATGGTCTTGATTTCCTGACCTCATGATCTGATTTGGGATTACAGGCGTGAGCCACCACACCCAGCCCTAGAGCCAGGATTTAAACCCAGCCACTGTTACTATATTCCATCAGAACTGACAGATCCTGATTAATCACCATCTTCCCACCTGAAATCCTCAAACCTTTACACTCAACTATAGGCTTTCTCTTCTCTTTGCTTTCTTCCTTGCCCTAAACCTTTTCACCATACTTGGGACACACTTAGCTCACTCACACAAGTCCAAATCCTTTAGTTTTCCCTTGTTCTGCAAAACAGGGTACAATTCCCAACTTTATAATTGCCTGATTTGTCTTTATATGGTAATGATGGGCTTAGATCATGCAATTTTTTTGTTGACTGTTAAGCACAGAGTATTTTGAGCACATCACGATTAAATCTGTCGAATCATCTGAGAGGCAAAAAGATAAGGTGCATTGAAACTATAAAATAATAGGTACAGTTGATTCTTCAAAGATGATACAGTCATATCAATTTATGTAAACTGTAGGCTGGGGGTCATGGCTCATGCCTGTAATTCCAGCACTTTGGGAGGCTGAGGTGAGTGGATTACTTGAGGTCAAGAGTTCAAGACCAGCCTGGCCAAGATGGTGAAACCCCATCTCTACTAAAAATACAAAAATTAGCCGGGTGTGGTGGCATATGGAAGCAAATAATTGTAAACATAATTACTAAACATGGGGTCTTTGAACTGTATAGTTTATTTATTTATTTTTTTTGAGACAGAGTCTCACTCTGTCGCCAGGCTGGAGTGCAGTGGTGTGATATTGGCTCACTGCAGCCTCCGCCTCCTAGGTTCAAGCAATTCTCCTGCCTCGGCCTCCTGAGTAGCTGGGACTAGAGGTGTGTGCCACCATACCCAGCTAATTTTTGTATTTTTAGTAGAGACAGGGTTTCAGCATGTTGGCCAGGATAGTCTCCATCTCTTGACCTCGTGATCCTCCCACCTTGGCCTCCCAAAGTGCTGGGATTACAGGTGTGAGTCACCACGCCCAGCCAAAAAAAAATTTTAAAAATTAAGGTGCTCGGCCGGGCGCGGTGGCTCAAGCCTGTAATCCCAGCACTTTGGGAGGCCGAGGCGGGCGGATCACGAGGTCAGAAGATCGAGACCATCCTGGCTAACACGGTGAAACCCCGTCTCTACTAAAAAAAATACAAAAAACTAGCCGGGCGAGGTGGCGGGCACCTGTAGTCCCAGCTACTCGGGAGGCTGAGGCAGGAGAATGGCGTAAATCCGGGAGGCGGAGTTTGCAGTGAGCTGAGATCTGGCCACTGCACTCCAGCCTGGGTGACAGAGCGAGACTCCTTCTCAAAAAAAAAAAAAAAAAAAAAAAAAAAAAAAAAAAAAAAAAAAAAAAAAAATTAAGGTGCTCTGATAAAAATTTCAACTTTAAAAAATTAAAATAGGCTGGGTATGGTGGCTGAGGCCTGTAATCTCAGCACTTTGGAAGGCTGAAGCGGGTGGATCACAAGGTCAGGATTTACAGATCAGACTGACCAACATGGTGAAAACCCATCTCGACTAAAAATGCAAAATTAGCCAGGCGTGGTGGTGTGCGCCTGTAATCCCAGCTACTCACGAGGCTGAGGCAGGAGAATCGCTTGAACCTGGGAGGCGGAGGCTGCAATGAACTGAGATCACACCATTGCACTCCAGACTGGGCAACAGAGTGAGACTCTGTCTTAGATTAATAAAATAAAATAATAAGGAGCACTTTTTTTTCTTTAAGAGACAGGTTCTCACTTTGTCACCCCGGCTGGAGCTCAGTGGCACAATCACGGCTCACTACAGCCTCAACCTCCCAGGCTCAAACCATCTTCCCACCTCAGTCTCCTGAGTACCTGGGACTACAGGCACACGCCAACACGCCCAGCTAATTTTTGTATTTTTTGTAGAGATGGGGTCTCCTTATGTTGCCCAGGCTGGTCTTGAACTCCTGAGCTCAAGCCATCCACCAGCTTCGGCCTCCCAAAATGCTGAGATTACAGTGCCTGGCCAAAAGCGCATTTTATACAGCACCTCCTCTCCATAGTGCAGGGGCTAAACAAGATGACTAAGAGTTTGAAAGTAGAAACCAATCTAGCCTGAGTTAGAAGCATAAGCTGTGGAATAAAATCTGATTTTGAAAAATTCAGGGTCAGCTAGGGATCTTAAGCAAATTATTTGACCTATTTGAACCTCAATTTCTTTATCTGAAAATGGGGACAATATGATCTGCCAAAAATAGTTGTGAGGGTCATGTAAGAGAATATATGTCAAATGCTTAGCATGGTGCCCTGCGTAAAGCATTGAATAAAACATCAATGGCAAGGGCTCTACTACCAGAAATATATTACAATAGGCATGAGAATGTTCTAAAGCATATAATCTGGTTTAGGAAGGCAAAGCATAATGCAGGGAAAAGATATTGGGGCTATTTTTATGTATGCTGTTCTCCAGTTGCAATAATTTATACATGGCTGCAGTTAGAAATCAAAATATTAATAACAGCTTGCATCATTCTGGTTTCAAATTTCCCTGATGCAATGCAGTACACACACTCAAGTATTTGGGCAATCAGGGCATACATATATTGCATCTTTTAGTCATGTCACTGGGTCACAGAAGGGTTGTTTTCAATATCTGAGTTTTTGAAGCAAGGGACTGTAAGTTTACTATTCTTTAATACTAATTTTTTAAAAAGGCATATTTAGTAACAGTACACCACATAATCCTAATACAAATTATCCAATGAAATTCTAAACCTTAAATTTTTTCAATTTTTTTGTTTTTTGAGACAGGGTTTTGCTCTGTCACTCAGGCTGGAGTGCAGGGGCACAATCATGGCTCACTGCAGCATCTACCTCCTGAGCTCAAGTGATCCTCCCATCTCATTTTTTTTGGGATGGGGGACTCACTATGTTGCCTAGGTTGGCTGAGACTTTTCAACAGAAGCAACCGAAACCAGATAACTATTAAATCATTTATTCATAAACTGAGGATGGCACAGTGGCTCACTCCTTAATCCCAGCACTTTGGGAGGCCAAGGCGGGCAGCTCACTTGAGGCCTGAGACCAGCCTGACCAATATGGTGAAACCCCATCCCTACTAAAAACACAAAAATTAGCGGGGTGTGGTGGTACGGGCTTCTAATCCCAGCTACTTGGGAGGCTGAGACAGGAGAATTGCTTGAACCCAGGAGGTGGAGGTTGCAGTGAGCAGAGATCACACCACTGCACTCCAGCCTGGATAAAGTTAGACTTCACATAAAACAAACGAACAAAAACAGGCCAGGTGCGGTAGCTCACGCTTGTAATTCCAGCACTTTGGGAGGCCGAGGCAGGCAGATTACCTGAGGTCAGGAGTTTGAGACCAACCTGGCCAATATGGTGAAACCCTGTCTCTACTAAAATACAAAAACTAGCCAGGTTTGGTGGCGTGCACATGTAGTCTCAGCTACTCACGAGGCTGAGGCAGGAGAATCCCTTGAACCCGGGAAGCGGAGGTTGCAGTGAGCCAAGTTCGGTCACTGCACTCCAGCCTGGGGAATAGGGCGAGACTCCATCTTTTCCGGGAGACTCCATTGGGAGATTCCATTTTTTTGGGAGACGGAGTCCTGCCTTAGACTCCGTCTACAAAATGACGATCATAATAGTTGCTACCGCTTAGATTTACGGTGAGAATTACAGGAGGTAAGGTTGGCATGCGGTAGGCACACAAAAATGTTAAATCATTATCCTTTTATCCAGTCAGAAGTCCTAGGCTCAAGACTCCACTGCAGTCCCATGCAACCAAACTTTAATTTCAGATCTTAACTGTGTCATTTGAAACCCTGTGCGTTTAAAGTGGTGGAGACAGGACCTTCATCATATTCTGAGCTTTAAATATATGAACGCTAAATCATTCCATTTAATAAGACACAGCCCAAGTCCCAGAACACGTTTGAGAGTAACCAGAAACAGAGGTTATTTGTTCTGCTTTCTTTAATCACTGCTATTGGATGGGATATCTCAAACAAGTGGATGTGTGCCCCAATTCTGTTTTCCACTGGGTCAATGATTAAAATAATTACAAAAATGCAAAATACAGCACAGGGTGTGGTTTGAAATGTGTGCTTGTTAAACTTTAGGCTCTGGGGTGTGAAAAGAAAAATTCCAGATAACATTACTAGCAGTTAGCGTGGGGGACGGGAGGTTCCAAATACCAAAGGAAACTGAAAGCAGTGGCTCACAGTACACATCCTACCTCTTTCTGGAATTGAGTTGAATATATTTCCAGGAAGGAAATTACACTGTAGGGTAACTAACAAAAGATATAAAATAAATCTTGAACCAAAAAAAAGCTAGATTTGATTCTAGCTAACCCAGCTGCTTACCTTCCCACAAATGGTATCTTTGAGCCGCATTTTTCTCCTGATATAGGGATGAATAATACACACCTTAAAGAACTGTGTTAATGATTAGATGACAAATGAAAGCATTTTGTATGTAGTGAAAGCACTGTATAAAATTAAATTCTTGGGACGTGGGGAGAGGCTAAGAATATATCTCCATGAACTCTAAGCCAACATTCCTCCCCAAAAGGAAAATATGAAAAGGAAACTCTTCATATGTTTTGAGTCTGTCTCTACCCTTTAGTGGCTTTGACAAGGACAAGATGTCCTCGCTCTTCTGAAGCCTTTTTCGCAGTCTACAGACCTTCTAATTCCAGCCCTGCTACTATAAGTGCTTTTGGTGTAGCCTTAAAAAAATCTTTTCCCCCATCGGTTCCTACTTACCTACTAAACAGGAATAATAGCTATCCTGCCTGCCTGAAAGGACAGAGGGAGTGTTCAAGGTACCTGAGACAGGCTCTTGGAACAAGGCCCCACATGTACGCGACCATGCACAACACTGCACAATGTAAAATTCCAGGCACCACTGTTTTGCGCACCAGCTTAGTCACGTTTTCAAAGCGTCTGCATGGTCTGTCGTTTAATTTTTGATGAAAGTCAAACCAGGAAAGATATCACCTCATGTTACTGAAAATACAAACGTTCAGAAACTCGAAATCAAGGACGCACGGCTACTGGAACCCATGATTCCTAATGCCTGGTTCACCTAACGGAGAACACACTCGCCACCTTTTCAATGTTTATTTTATAAACAATGGGGAAATGTGGGGCTTGGGCTAGTGAGGGAAGAACTGAGCCAAGAAGCCGAATCTGTTCTAGACGGAGGTGGGAAGGGGCCTAGGGGTCAGGGGTTCAGAGAAGCGGGTTCGCCTTTTTTTCCCCGGCGGGGTCCAGACACGACCGCGTCCTGAAGCGTTTCTGAGAAGCCGGGCCCCTACACTTCTGCGTCGGGGGCTGCCTCCCAACAGTTCCCGTAGGGAAATGCGGGTGCTGGGGGGCCTGCTGAGCTAACCCGCCCTACCGCGCGGCGGCCTGGCGGCTCCCTCCAATCCTGAGCGAGCAGCCCTAGTAGCACCCTGAAGCCGGAACCTTCGCCCAAGCCCCTGGGGGTCAGCCCTTGCCCAAAGCCACGCTATGAAATATAGGTTCGCGAAACCTGGGGCACTCAAGAGGATCGTCTGGAACATGGAGATGGGGGATGGGAAAAGAGGAATGAGGACGTGTGTGGGGGAAGGGAGCAACAACCTTCGCAGCCATTTTGTCCTCGCTCCACTTCCGTCTTCTCCTCCCCGGCTCCCGCGCCCGAACCCCTCCTTTCTGGCCCCGCGCGAGTCCTCCCCCCAGTTCTGCGCGGGCCAAGATCGCGGCTAGCGCCGCTATCATTGGTTGGTTCCAAGTTTTGCCCGCCCCTCTTCTTCCACCTTTTTCCGCCCCCTCCTGCCCGCGCAAGCTGGGGGCGCATGCGTAGAGGCGGACGCTCCCCTCCCCCGCCCGGGGTAACTGAGGTCTCCCGCGCGCGGGCTGTCTGCGCCCCACCCTCCCTTTCCCCGGAGCCGTCCGGAGAGCGGGGGCGAGCTTGAAAGTTCCAGAACGCTGCGGTGAGTGCGTTATCGCGAGGCGGAGCGCGGTGGGGTGGGTGCGGAAGGGGGCGAGGCCCGAGGAGTGGAGCCGGGCTTGTGATTGGGTCTTGTAAGGGCAGCCTGGCGTCTATTGGCCGAGGAAGCCGTAATGGCAGGCAGCAGGGGCGGGCCCCTTCTGGAAGGTTCTGAGATAGGGTATAAGAGGCAGGGTGGCGGGCGGAAACCGGTCTCATTGAACTCGCCTGCAGCTCCGTGGGCTCCTGTGACTTTTGTCTGTTTCGGAGCCAGGCCTACACACCAGGTAAGATCTCTGCTCAAGAGTTGGGTTATGGGTTTGGGAGCGTGCACTTTGCACACGGACCGGTTGAGCTTGTTGCGGCTTGGAGAGTTCTGAGAATCTTGTCGAGGCGAGTGTGCGGCCGCTTCCACCGGCTTAAGGGGCCTCAGTTTTCGGTGGGGTGGCAGCGGCGCTTGGTTGCAGTCGGCAGGACATTAATATAGGGGTTGGGCCGCAGCCCCAGGGGAGCCTGGGAGACGCCCGGCGACCGCGTGGCGGGGGAGGGTTGCCGCATCGCCTAGCCTGGCGCGCAGGGAAGTGGAGCGAGGGTTTTCTTTATCTCGCTTCCTTGTATAGTCCCGTCCCACCATGGTTCTTCAAAGCCGTTCTTGGCGTGCTTCCATTATGGGGGTGCATTCCGGATCAATCAAAACCCCATTTGACTCTTGGGGACAGTGGCACCTGGCGAGGGAGATGGGGATAGATAGGGCTCAGCTCCAGGTTAATACCACGTGCTCAGCAACGCCCCAGGCCCTCTGGTGGGTGGTTCATTCAGGGTGTGCTTGGCAGCGGTTGGCACGGCAACCCGGACTGCAGCACTAGTTCTGAGCACTGGGCGTGCTTAAGAGGTGATGGGTCACTATTTACCTCTTGGTAGTGGCTGTATCTTTTTCCTGATTATGCGTTCATTTAGGGGATGAGGGAAATACTTTGATTAACTGGATTTTTAAAGCGGATTTTAATTTTTTTCAGCAACCATGTCCAAGGGACCTGCAGTTGGTATTGATCTTGGCACCACCTACTCTTGTGTGGGTGTTTTCCAGCACGGAAAAGTAGAGATAATTGCCAATGATCAGGGAAACCGAACCACTCCAAGCTATGTTGCCTTTACGGACACTGAACGGTTGATCGGTGACGCTGCAAAGAATCAAGTTGCAATGAACCCCACCAACACAGTTTTTGGTGAGCTAATTTTAAATGACAGTACAAATTTAACAGGGCTAGGAAGCAGAGAGTTTATGAAATGTGAGGGGGGGAGCTTTTTGTTTTAGAAAAATGAGCTGAGACTTGTTATAAAACAGGTTATAGAAACCTTTCAGGCTGAAAATCTAGATAACGTAGGATGTCAAAATGTGAACCTTTGCTACTATATGGTAGTTGAATTCACCTACCTATGAACTTCGGCATTTGAGTAATCATGGACTTGGGTTTTATCAGAAGAGGTATGAAGTTGAAAGAGTTTTCATTTGATACCTTTTACAGATGCCAAACGTCTGATTGGGCGCAGATTTGATGATGCTGTTGTCCAGTCTGATATGAAGCATTGGCCCTTCATGGTGGTGAATGATGCTGGCAGGCCCAAGGTCCAAGTAGAATATAAGGGAGAGACCAAAAGCTTCTATCCAGAGGAGGTATCCTCTATGGTTCTGACAAAGATGAAGGAAATTGCAGAAGCCTATCTTGGGAAGGTGAGGTTTGTTTTTCAGTATTGGGGTGCATTCCAGAGTAGTTAAAAGCCCGTTGACTCCAGTGGGTCACTGGCGCCTGGTGAGGGAGGGGAACAGATAGGGTGCAGCTCGAGGTTAAGACCACGTGCACTGCCCCAGGCTCTTGGGGAAGCTGGGTCAACACTAGAAACCAGTGAATCTTGACAATTTGTAATTTACATTTTTGGGGGGTGCTCCAGCAGTTTTTGTTTCATGAACATTAATCCATTTGCTGGAGTTTATCTAAGTATAATAGTTTGATCTGTGGTCTTTTTCCTTATTTGTAGACTGTTACCAATGCTGTGGTCACAGTGCCAGCTTACTTTAATGACTCTCAGCGTCAGGCTACCAAAGATGCTGGAACTATTGCTGGTCTCAATGTACTTAGAATTATTAATGAGCCAACTGCTGCTGCTATTGCTTACGGCTTAGACAAAAAGGTATGTACCATTTGTGATGTAAGTCCAGATTATTTTAAGATTAGTCAGAAATTTAATTGAATTTGTCAGAATTTAATTAATTGAAAACTAATCTCAATGTTTTTTCAATGGCAGGTTGGAGCAGAAAGAAATGTGCTTATCTTTGACCTGGGAGGTGGCACTTTCGATGTGTCAATCCTCACTATTGAGGATGGAATCTTTGAGGTCAAGTCTACAGCTGGAGACACCCACTTGGGTGGAGAAGATTTTGACAACCGAATGGTCAACCATTTTATTGCAGAGTTCAAGCGCAAGCATAAGAAGGACATCAGCGAGAACAAGAGAGCTGTAAGACGCCTTCGTACTGCTTGTGAACGTGCTAAGCGTACGCTCTCTTCCAGCACCCAGGCCAGTATTGAGATCGATTCTCTCTATGAAGGAATCGACTTCTATACCTCCATTACCCGTGCCCGATTTGAAGAATTGAATGCTGACCTGTTTCGTGGCACCCTGGACCCAGTAGAGAAAGCCCTTCGAGATGCCAAACTAGATAAGTCACAGATTCATGATATTGTCCTGGTTGGTGGTTCTACTCGTATCCCCAAGATTCAGAAGCTTCTTCAAGATTTCTTCAACGGAAAAGAACTGAATAAGAGCATCAACCCTGATGAAGCTGTTGCTTATGGTGCAGGTAACAAAAGTATCTCAATTAACCTTAAAGGCAGACAGGCAGAAGATGAGGTGACTCGCTGTGATGAGTGATTGTTAAACATTCGTAGTTTCCACCAAAAGCTTGGCTAATGATGGCAACACCTTCCTTGGATGTCTGAGCGAGTGATAGTAGTTAAAACAGGAGCGATGTGCTGGGTTTTTTTCTTTTAACTTTTTAACGTTAACTTTTTTTCTTTGCTAGCTGTCCAGGCAGCCATCCTGTCTGGAGACAAGTCTGAAAATGTTCAAGATTTGTTGCTCTTGGATGTCACGCCTCTTTCCCTTGGTATTGAAACTGCTGGTGGAGTAATGACCGTCCTTATTAAGCGTAATACCACCATTCCTACCAAGCAGACACAGACCTTCACTACCTATTCTGACAACCAGCCTGGTGTGCTTATTCAGGTATGTTTTCTGTACTTCTCTTGCTTGGCTTACTGATACCAGATAAAGAGAAGTCTGGACTGACTCGCTATGATGATGGATTCCAAAACCATTCGTAGTTTCCACCAGAAAGTCTTATGTTGGCCAGTTCCTTCCTTGGATGTCTGAGCGACCATTCTTCCTTAGCAGGTCTCTAGCACTAGCAAAGAGATGTGAAGTCCATTGTAGTAATTTGTTTTATTCCCTACCAAGGTTTATGAAGGTGAGCGTGCCATGACAAAGGATAACAACCTGCTTGGCAAGTTTGAACTCACGGGCATACCTCCTGCACCCCGAGGTGTTCCTCAGATTGAAGTCACTTTTGACATTGATGCCAATGGTATCCTCAATGTGTCTGCTGTGGACAAGAGTACAGGAAAAGAGAATAAGATTACTATCACTAATGACAAGGGTAAGTAAGCACACATGCCACTGTCATCTCATCTTGACAGGGCTCATAGTGGCATTTCAATTGAGTTTCTGGTGCCTCAAGGGCATATGTAGCTAAGAGAAACATACAGGAAATTTAAAGCTTACTTAAAAGACTTAATTTCTTTCCTAGGCCGTTTGAGTAAGGAAGACATTGAACGTATGGTCCAGGAAGCTGAGAAGTACAAAGCTGAAGATGAGAAGCAGAGGGACAAGGTATCATCCAAGAATTCACTTGAGTCCTATGCATTCAACATGAAAGCAACTGTCGAAGACGAGAAACTTCAAGGCAAGATTAACGATGAGGACAAACAGAAGATTCTGGACAAGTGTAATGAAATTATCAATTGGCTTGATAAGAATCAGGTTTGTGATTTCCCCCCCACTCAATGGAGGGGGAGGGGAAGGGGATGGTAAACCAAGCTTGAGCTGGATTTCAGTATAGGGTCACAATGATGAATGGTCCAAAACATTCGCGGTTTCCACCAGAATTCAAGGTGTTGGCAACTACCTTCCTTGGATGTCTGAGTGACCCCAAGATGTTAAGAATAAGGCCCTATTTTAATGTTGACAGCCTCTTGTAGGAGTTTGTGTCAACGACTTAGTATCAGGTTGCATCAGGGTTAAAGAAAGGTTATTAACGTTACAAGAACTTGTAGTAATTCCTTTTTTCTCTTCCTCAGACTGCCGAGAAGGAAGAGTTCGAACATCAGCAGAAAGAGCTGGAGAAAGTTTGCAACCCCATCATCACCAAGCTGTACCAGAGTGCAGGAGGCATGCCAGGAGGAATGCCTGGAGGATTCCCTGGTGGTGGAGCTCCTCCCTCTGGTGGTGCTTCCTCAGGGCCCACTATTGAAGAGGTTGATTAAGCCAACCCAAGTATAGGTGTAGCATTGTTCCACACATTTAAAACATTTGAAGGACCTAAATTTGTAGCAAATTCTGTGGCAGTTTTAAAAAGTTAAGCTGCTATAGTAAGTTACTGGGCATTCTCAATACTTGAATATGGAACATGCACAGGGGAAGGAAATAACATTGCACTTTATAAACACTGTATTGTAAGTGGAAAATGCAATGTCTTAAATAAAACTATTTAAAATTGGCACCATAAAATTGTTTTGAGTCTTTAGTTCCCCAGGTCAGCTGTTGGGAGAAGTAGGCCTAGGTGATTGTGTGGGTCTTACTAACTTGCCCCCTTCCTCAAACTAAGCTTGAGTTACAAGGGCTGGGTGGCAAGTTGCCCTTCAGAGCATTGTGGATGGTACGTTGTAGAATTCAGAGCTTTGAGAAGGGGAAGCATGAGAAATCAGATCTAGATCAAACTAATCTTAGTCCTTACATGGAGGGTGTTGTTTTCTAAACCTGTGTAATCCTGTGTAGGAGCAGAGGCTTACTTGCCTGGAGCTTTGTGCTAGATGATGAGTAAGAATTTTAAGAGATCAGAACCAAATACTGGGCAGTGAATGTTAAGCTACATGGCAGAGATAACTTGGAATCTCGATCTCTTGTATAAGCCACTGCCCTGTAGGTTTCTATTTCCTCTTCCTAAAATGATTGAGAAGGCCAGGCGGATGGAGCTAATGTGCCACCTGGTTCATTTGGGTCCCAATGGTGAATTGTGATAACTTAGGGGAGCAGGCTGTTAACTGTCATTATGTAGGTGACAGATTTCAGTGGTCTAGCTAATCTGCCAAAAATCTAATTCATGAAGGAGCTGTAGTTTTTCCTTTTGGTACTGGAGGTCTACTAATGTCTGGGTATTTCAATGGGAATTTATAGCACGATTTCATACACTTCTCATTCCAAATTTTCTCCGTTAGAAAAAATGACAAGTAGCACGCTTTTATTTTTACTTTCGTTGAAGGGTTTTACTCTTGCACAAGCTGGAGTACAAATGGCATGATCTCATTGTATCTTGTTAGAGCGTAATGGTGCAACCCCTGTCTCCCAGTTCAAGGGATTCTCCTGCCACAGTCTCCCGAGTAGCCAGGCTTATTCCCATGTCCCACCACACCTGGCTAATTGGAATTTTTTAGTGGAGATGGGCTTTCTCCATGTTATTCAGGCTGATCTTCCCTACCTCAGGTGATCCGCCTGCCTCTGCCTTCCAAAATGTTGGGATTACAGGCGTGGGTCACTGCACCTTGGCAGTAGTACACATTTTTTGCATGTTTCTTCTTTGGGTGAGAGTTTTACCTGGGCTTTAGTTTTTGTTAGGGGCGTGTTCTCACTTGTGCAGGCTGGACCGCAACTCCTGGGCCCAAGTGGTCACCTGGCCTTAGTTCCAAGTAGCTGGTTCTGCAGGCGTATGCTACTGCACATGGCCATACCATGTATTTGAGATGGTTACAAATTTTTTGATCCCTTGACTCAAAATGAGACTAAAGGGTAAATATACTTTTATCTCGTTTGGCATGGCATCTTAATGTGAGAGGTGTTAAGTGGTAGCTGTTACTGCACATTTTTGAACTTCAGGTTAATGTTAGCTTAATGTTTCATTGGTGAAACATGAAATTAGAGGAGTAAAGGCAGTGTTTCCCCTTTACAGATAACACCTTGTTGGACATGTATAATGTATAGTAAGAAATTGGGGCTTGGGAAGGTGGGAATATTTACTAGGTTTTCTCAGTTATTTGTATTATATTTTCATGTGTTTATAAACCCGAATGTGTTTATAGATGACACTGAGGCACAGGTAGAGTACCCTTAATGTCATCACGTAGTCTAATTCTAATCTGGGGAATTGGATTTTTTTTTTTTTTTGAGATGGCCTCCCTTACCCAGGCTGGAGTGCGGTAGTGCGATCTCCCTGTAATCTTTGCCTCCCACCTTTGCATTCTCCCACCTTCCGAGTAGCTGGGACACTATGCCCAGCTAATTTTTATATTTTCTGTAGAGCGGGGGTTTTGTCATGTTGTCCAGGCCGGTCTTGAATTTTTGACCTCAAACGATCTTACCGCCTTGACCTCCCAAACTGCTGGGATTACAAGTGTGAGCCACTGCGCCTGGCCTATTTGTAATTAGGGTTCTGCTGTGGGCTAGTAGTTTAAAAAGCCTGTAAAGATGTTTAAACCATATAAATGTCTAATTAGCTGTTGATTAGATAAGGTTTAGAGGAAGAGAAGGTAACCATAGGAACAGCAATGTCTGCCACTTCCCATTCAATTTCGAGTTAATGGCATTTGCTTCTCCCCTTATTTGATTCTCCAAATAACCTTGCAATGGAGGGATGGTTGGATGCTCTGACTGTGCATGCACAGATCTACACGGTGGCAAAAATTGCTTTTGCAAGTTACTGTAAAGAGGTTTTAGTTGATAGGAGGAAACTCCATGACCTAGATAGTTGGTTCCGTCCCTGCTGCACAGGGCACTACTGGATTGGGAAGACAGGCCAAAAAATGTAATCTCCAGGTCCAGTTGAGGAGTTTCTGCTGAACTTGGCAATCTGATTATATTTTAAAGTGTGTTTTTATTACTCTAGCTTTTCAAGTTTCTACTTGACCTTATTAGATGTTTTTCTTTTTTTTGGAGATGGAGTCTTGCTCTGTAGCCCATGCTGAAGTGCAGTGGTGTGATCTCAGCTTGCTGCAGCCTCCACCTCCCGGGCTCAAGCAGTTCTGCCTCAGTCTCCCGAGTAGCTGGGACCACAGGCGCATGCTGCCGCTCCCAGCTAATGTTTTGTATTTTAGTAGAGATGGGGTTTCACCGTGTACCCAGGCTCAATATCCTGAGTTCAGGCAATCTGCCCACCTCCCAAAGTGCTGGGATTATAAGCATAAGCCACCACGCCCAGCCCTTAATAGCCTTCTAAGGGAATAATTGTCTAAAGCCATAGCAATAAATAGCAATAACTTCTAAGGGAATAATTGTCTAAAGCCATAGCAATAAAATTCTCCAACAATATTACTACAATATTTGTTATATATAAAATTTAAAAATGACAATGCCCGTGAAAAGTCCTTTGTCCAAACAATATTGAGTATTTAAAATGTTCCAGGCCTTAGGCTTTCAAAGGAAAAGTGAGTGGTCTTTTGGATTTCGTTAAGATCGGATGAAGTGGTTGTAAGACAAGTAGGAAACGCTGAGAATTTCCGTTTCTGTGGGTCAACGTACTGATGTAAAGTCATCTTTGTCCACTAGATGGCAGTAGCTATTTATAAAACTCAGTACACAGTGGAGGGGGGAAGCTGCTGTAACATTGTGCTGTTGTGCTTTACAGCTGGAAGCACAGTAAATAATGAAGAAGGAAGTCAGCCCGAAATATCCACAATTGCCTTCCAGGCAAAGCATTCTTTTATTCTCTTCTCATTTTCTTTTTTTTTTTTTTTTTTTGAGATGGAATTTCGCTCTTATTGCCCAGGCTGGAGTGCAATGGCAAGATCTTGGCTCACTGCAACCTCCGCCTCCCCAGCTCAAGCAACTCTCCTTCCTCAGCCTCCGGAGTAGCTGGGATTACCGCCATGCGCCACAATGCCCAGCTGATTTTGTGTTTTTGGTAGAGACAGGGTTTCTCCACGTTGGTCAGGCTGCTCTCGAGCTCCCGACCTCAGGTGATCCACCCGCCTTGGCCTCCCAAAGTGCTGGGATTACAGGTGTGAGCCACTGCGCCCAGCCCAGCATTCTCAACTGAGCAAGTGCCTTGCTCAGGTGGGAGTAATGGCTTGAGTTGGGATCTCAGGATACTTGGGGGCTGGTTGTGGAGGGATGGGTAATACAGACAGGTTTAGAATACGGAGAGTGAGGTGAAGAAAAAGCTCAGAAAATAGCCTTTCCTGATCCACGCTGGCTAGTTTAAGTCCCCATGTTATTTCCCTCATCCCCCTGAACTGCTTCTGGGTTTCTCAACACACTTTAGTGAAATGCTTCAATTCCTCACCAAGTTTACCCAAGAAAGGAGAAACACCTGTGTGCACACCTGTGTTCCCAGTGTCTGCCACATAAGCAGCATGTATTTGTCAAGTGAATGAATAAAAAGGGATGGGTGGAGCAGGTACCCAAGAGTAGAATGTGCTCACTTTGTGCTTTATAATAGTCTGCTCATGATCATCTCTCTTGGAAGAGTGGGAGGGTGGTTGCTGGATGAGCTCAGACTCTGTTCCTTGCAGGGTAGGGAGCCAACATTAGAGTTGCATGCAATAAGGAGAAAGTGATCAAACCTGGAGCAACTTTGGGTGAAGGAAAGTTGGCAATAACAGAATTGCCAAGATCTTGACTGGAATAAAGGTCCACCTGGTGTCTTCACATTGCCTCTGAGATCTGGGCGCTATGTGGAGTCGGTAGGATGAGCAGAGACAGTGTAGCTAGTCTGCAGTATGAGAAGACTGTCAGGGCCTGCCTGGAGCAATGGGACCTGTGCTAGAACACTGGGCCACAGCACAGAACATTCAGAGCATGCAGCCAGCCCAATTTTTATTTTATTTATTTATTTGTTTTTGAGACAGGGTCTTGCTCTGTCACTCAAGCTGGGATGCAATGACATGATCACAGTTGACTGCAGCCTTTGCCTCCTGGGCTCAAGTGATCCTCTTCCTGAGTAGCTGGAACCACAAGTGCATGCCACCACACCCAGCTAATTTTGTACCTTTTTGTGTAGAGACGGGGTTTTGTCATGTTGCCAAGATAAAGTCAAAGACACCATCAAGAAAGCGAAAGGGAAACCTATGAAACTAGATACACAAAAACAAAATATTTATAAATCACATATCTGATGAGGGACTGTTATCCCGAATATATTGAAAACACTCATAACTCAATAATAAAAAGACAACCCATGTTTTTTTGAGGCGGAGTCTCGCTCTGTCGCCCAGGCTGGAGTGCAGTGGCCGGATCTCAGCTCACTGCAACCTCCACCTCCCGGGTTCACACCATTCACCTGCCTCAGCCTCCCAAGTAGCTGGGACTACAGGTGCCTGCCACCTCACCCGGCTAGTTTTTTTTTGTATTTTTTAGTAGAGATGGGGTTTCACCGTGTTAGCCAGGATGGTCTCGATCTCCTGACCTCGTGATCCGCCCGTCTCGGCCTCCCAAAGTGCTGGGATTACAGGCTTGAGCCACCGCGCCCGGCCGACAACCCATGTTTTTAAATGGGCAAAATGTCTGAATAGACACTTCTTCAACAAAGATAAACAAGTAATAAGCACATGAAAAGATGCTCAACATTAGCCACCAGTGAAATGCAACTTATCACAGAGATAGAATTTCTTTTTTTTTTTTTTTTTTTGAGACGGAGTCTCGCTCTGTCACCCAGGCCGGAGTGCAGTGGCTGGATCTCAGCTCACTGCAAGCTCTGCCTCCTGGGTTTACACCATTCTCCTGCCTCAGCCTCCTGAGTAGCTGGGATTACAGGCGCCCGCCACCTCACCCAGCTAGTTTTTTGTATTTTTTAGTAGAGACGGGGTTTCACCGTGTTCGCCAGGATGGTCTCGATCTCCTGACCTCGTGATCCGCCCGTCTCGGCCTCCCAAAGTGCTGGGATTACACTTGAGCCACCGCCCCCGCCCAGAGATAGAATTTCTCCTACATTAGGATGTCTATAGAATCACTTGAACCTGGGAAGCAGAGATTGCAGTGAGCTGAGATCAAGCCACTGCACTCCAGCCTGGGCAACAGAGTGAGAC
This sequence comes from Rhinopithecus roxellana, assembly GCF_007565055.1. Taxonomy (NCBI): domain Eukaryota; kingdom Metazoa; phylum Chordata; class Mammalia; order Primates; family Cercopithecidae; genus Rhinopithecus; species Rhinopithecus roxellana. The sequence continues at coordinate 73,744,422 of NC_044563.1, forward strand.
TCTGTCTCAAAAAAAAAAAAAAAAAAAGGAATTCAGTACTGATATGTGGTTCAACATAGATTAGCCTTAAAAACATTACGGTAAGTGAAAGAACCCAGTCACCAAAAAAACACATATGATTCTATTTATATGAAATGTGCAGAATAGGAAATCTTTTAAGACAAAAAAGATTGATGGTTGCATAGGCTGAGGGGAAAAACAGTTGGGGAGAAATGTAGAGTGATAAAGGGTATGGGATATTTGTTTTGGGGTGATCAAATTGTTCTAAATTGATTGTGATGTGATGATTGCACAATTCTGTAAACTAAAAATATTGAATTATACCCTTTAGATGGGTGAATTGTGTGATCTCAATAAAACTTTATATATATTAACTGAAAAAGAAAGAGGTGTAGGACTGGCTTCCCCTGCAAGGAGAAAAGAGAATGCAAGACAGAGACAGAGAAAAAGGCCTACCATTGTAATTGGGAACATGGATGAGGAAGAACAAGATTGCTCAGCTCAAGGCTGAGGTGGGTGGATTGCTTAAGGCCAGGAATTCAAGAGCAGCCTGGGCAACATGGCAAAATCCCATCTCTACTAAAATACAAAAATTAGCTGGGCATGGTGGCACATGCCCGTGGTCCTAACTGCTTGGGAGGCTGAGATAGGAGGATGGCTTGAACCTGGGAGGCAGAGGTTGCAGTGAGCTAAGATGGCACCACTGCACTGCATCCTGGGCAACGGAGTGAGACAATGTCCGCCCCCCAACTCCACAAAAAAGAAGGAAAAAGAAAAAAAATAAGATTTTTACTCTCAAAGAATGGAATAATCATGGCTGTGCTGGGTTTAGTGGGTTTTTTTATTTTTTATTTTTGGTAGTTTTATAATTTTATCTTATAATCAGCAGTTAGCGCTTATCCACATTGACGGTCTATACGTTTTTGAAAGTGGCAACAGGTCCATAGGTACAGAGCTTTTTTTCGTGAATCTTCATCCTCATGTTTTTTGTGCACATGGATATGGACGTAGTATGGGACATTCCTTATTCCTTTGGCCCAGACAGTTTTGTTAAGCCTGATATCAGTGTGCACATCTGGAGTCCCCATCTCCATGGCAAATTTCTGGATCTCTCTGAGTGCCAAAGGGGCACCCTTTTTGAAGCCCACTTCACGGATGCGCTTGTAAATGGTGATGGTGTAGTCTCAGGTGATCACCTTCGCTGATGGTAGAATAGTCCTTCTCACCACCCTTCTTTGCAAGAGCCATTCTGCCAGGTCCAAATTGTTTCGTTTTTGTTTTTTTGAGACAGAGTCTCACTCTGTTGCCCAGGCTGGAATGCAGTGGGGCCATCTCGGCTCACTGCAGCCTCCACTGCCCGGGTTCAAAGGATTGTTGGCTTCAGCTTCAGGAGTAGCTGGGATTACAGGCACGCGCCACCATGCCTGGCTAAATGTTTTGTATTTTCAGTAGCGACAGGGTTTCACCATGTTGGCCAGGCTGGTCTCGAACTCCTAGCCTCAAGCGATCCACCCACCTTGGCCTCCCACAGTGCTAGGATTACAGGCGTGAGCCACCGTGCTGGCCTGTTTTTTATTTTTTTAAAAATTTCTATACTTTGATTTGAGACATTGTGGGCACTCAAACCAAGTGGATACAGGTCCACTTAGGAGCTGAGAAAAAATTAGATTGTACTGGAAAGAAGGTGGGTTGTGGCCTTACAGGCGCAGTGGCTAATGCCTGTAATCTCAGCACTGTGGGAGGCTGAGGCAGGCAGATCACCTGAGGTCAGGAGTTCAAGACCAGCCCGGCCAATATGGTGAAACCCCAACTCTACTAAAAATACAAAAATTAGCCGGGTGTGGTGGCACATGCCTGTAATCCCAGGTACTCAGGAGGCTGAGGCAGGAGAATCATTGGAAGTGTGGAGGCGGAGGTTCCAGTGAGCCAAGATCGCACCACTGCACTCCAGCCTGGGCGACAGAGCAAGACTCCATGTCAAAAAAAGAAAAAAAGAAAAGAAGGAACAATGGTCATGCCAAGAAGGACTGCAGTCATGTGCAGTCTATTTGCTGCAAGAACTGTGACCGATGTGTGCCCAAGGATAAGGCCATTAAGAAATTCGTCATTTGAAACATAGTGGAGGCTGCAGCAGTCGGGGACATTTCTGAAACAAGCATTTTCGATACCTAGGTGCTTCCCAAGCTGAATGTGAAGCTACATTACTGTGTGAGTTGTGCAATTCACAGCAAAGTAGTCAGGAATCGATCTCATGACACCTGCAAGGTCCATTTAGACCTGTGGGTGCTGCCCCATGACCCCCACCAAAGCCCATGTAAGGAGCTGAGTCCTTAAAGACTGAAGACGAGCCGGGCATGGTGGCTCAAGCCTGTAATCTCAGCACTTTGGGAGGCCAAGGCGGGTGGATCACGAGGTCAGGAGATCCAGACTATCCTGGCTAACACGGAGAAACCCTGTCTCTACTAAAAATACAAAAAAATTAGCCAGATGTGGTGGTGGGCGCCTGTAGAACCAGCTACTCAGGAGGCTGAGGCAGGAGAATGGCATGAACCCAGGAGGCAGAGCTTGCAGTGAGCTGAGATAACGCCACTGCACTCCAGCCTGGGCACAGAACAAGACTCAGTCTCAAAAAAAAAAAAAAACAAAGAGACTGAAGACGGATTATTCTCTGGAGAAAAATACAGTGGAAATTGTACTTAAAAAAAAAATTAAAATTGGCTGGGCATGGTGGCTCACGCCTGTAATCCCAGCACTTTGGGAGGCTGAGGCAGGTGGATCACCTGAGGTTGGGAGTTAGAGACCGGCCTGACCAACATGGATTAAACCCCGTCTCTACTAAAAATACAAAATTAGCCGGGTGTGGTGGTGCATGCCTGTAATCCCAGCTTCTTGGGAGGCTGAGGCAGGAGAATCGCTTGAACCCGAGAGGCAGAGATTGGTGAGCCGAGGTGGTGCCACTGCACTCCAGGGCAACAAGAGTGGAACTCTGTCTTAAAAAAAAAAGTAAAAAAGGAATGGGGGTTATAATACTCAACCATTAGTCTGTTACGAGGATGAAATTAGCCAGTCTCTGTGTCAGACTCTCAGAGTGCTCAATAAATGGGGGCTATTATCACTATTAATTAGATTATAATAATTAGTATTGTTTCCTAGGGTTGCTGTAGCAAAGTCCCAACAACTGTGTAGCTTAAAACAACAGAAATCTACTGGCGACTAGAGGCCTGACATCAAGGTGTCAGTAGGGCCATGATTCCTTTAAAGGCATGAGGGAGGGAACTGTCAAATGCCTCTCTATGAGCTTCTGGTAGCTTCGGGTGTTTCTTGCATCACTCCAGTCACATGGCCATCTTCTTTCTGTGTGTCTTCATATCATCTCTCTGTACCTGTCTGTCTCTGTGTCCAGATTCCTGCTCCCCACCTCCTTTTTTTGAGACAGGATCTCACTCTATTGCCCAGGGTGGAGTGCAGTGGCACAGTCTCGACTGACTGCAACCTCTGCTTCCCAGGCTCAAGCAATTCTCTAGCCTCAGCCCCCTAAGTAGCTGGGACTATAGACGTGAGATACCACACGTGGCTAATTTAAAACATTTTTTTTCTGTAGAAACTGGGTTTCTTCACGTTGCCCAGGCTGGTCTCAAACTCCTGAGCTCAAAGCGATCTGCCTGCCTCGGCCTCCCAAAGTGCTGAGATTACAGGCATGAGCCACCATGCCCGGCCCAAATTTCCCCTTTCTATAGGAACACATGTCCTACTGCACCTCATTATAACTTGATTACTTCTGTTAAGAGACCCCCATTTCCAAATAAGGAAGGTCACATTCTGAGGTTCTGGGGATTGGGACTTCAACATATTTGGGTGGGCTGCAGGGAGAAAGGCCACAATTTGACGCACAGCAATTACATTCCCTGTTATCACTGAGGAGAAATTCCCTTCCCAACTTTTGCACAAAAATACAAAGTAAGTAAGCCCTAGACAAGATCCAAATACCTGTTCTTTAGTGGGATGAACAAAAAGGCCTTTTAATTGCCATCTCTTTCCCTGAAGCTGCTCCCACAGCAGGACACCAGCTGTAGGTCCTGCTCCCCGACATCCTTCCTCGTCCCTCCAACATCCCTCCGGATTCCCTAACAATGCCTAATTCTATTATTTCCAGTGATTTCCCTGTGGGCAGCAGTTTATTCCTGTCATCAAGTCTCTGATGAAATCTTTAGCTATGAAATGTTTAGTCCAATCCCAACAAATCGTGTATAGTGTTAACATGTCACAAGCTGCCCGTGGCCTGCATTATGTGGTAATTTGGAAGCGAGAGAAGTGATCATCTAGGCTCGGGCTTCTTTTGTGAGCTTGCATTAATGCTGTAGCCAGTGATGTCAATTGACAGCCTATCGATTTGGCCTAATAGTGCACAGAGGGGGCAGAATTGGGGCGAGATAGGGAATAAAGGATATCGACGGCCAGTCGCCAGGATCCCGGCAGCTTTTAATCTATTATTGCCCTCTTTTAATGCAACTTCCGTGTCAACTGCATTTACTTCCACCAGCTCTGCCTGCTGTGCTGAACTGTGCAGCCAGTGGGGTGCCACCCCCAGAGTGGCTCAAAGTTCCCCAGTATTGATTCTCTGATGCTCTGGGGTGTGAATTATAATTATTTCATTAAGCCCTTTAATGGGTATCAACTATGAACTTTCCCCAGCTTAGGCTGGGTAGGCCAGGGCGAGGTCTGCATCATTAATCTGTGTTCATCTCATTGCCACCAATTGTCCTACTCTCAACTCTTATTTTTTTTCCTCCTATTATCTCGTCTGTGGTTTTAGTGCGAAGCAGGTCGGTCTACTCCCAGAGAGGAACTGGGAAGAGGAGTTGGCCGATTTGGGGAGATTGGAGGGGAGGCCGCAGTTGAGCAGACTGCAGTGTTGGCTACTCCCACTAAGGAACCACTAATCACGCCGTCAGATGTGCTATGCGCAGCTCTGGTTTGCCTGTGCAGGGAGGTGACGCAGGAGACCTCGGGACAAAGTGAGAGATCTTGCAGCTGCTTCCTTGTGCGGCTTTGAGTCCTGAGATAGCTCAGGAATATTCCATCCTCTCCCTTAAATCACCCATCACCTTTACTAGGGTGCTATGGAACATAGGAGTACAAAACACTGCCTTGTGCCCCCAAGGAGCTTAAACTTTAGTAAGAGGAAAAGGGATGAACATGTAAATACGCAGCAGAGACAGACATCAATGAGCATTGAGAAAGGGCAGAGGACAGGGAGTTACAAAATCCAGTGGAAGAAGCACTTTACCCAGGATTGAGGATGGAGGGAGGCTTCCTGGAGGAGCAAATGCTTAAGCTGAGCCCGAAGAATGAACAGGAGATGGCCCGATGAGAGAGAGGAAGAGCAGCCCAGTCAGTGGGAACAGCGTGTTCCAAAAGCACAGAAGCCAAGGCCAGACGGCACAACCTCATCCAGTCAAGTAAGGCTCAGACTTTATATGGGGTGGAGAAAAGTTCCAGCCCTCACTCAGGTTTCTTGCCTTCTCACCCACCTCCCACTGTGGATAAATCTCACCTGGAGCCTTAGGACAGCTCAAAAAGAGTCTCAGGTGCATGTCCCACCATTTTACCAGGTGCCTTCTTGTTTGGACCAAAATTTCATTTAGACCAAGAGTGATTTTTATTTCAGGCTCTTCATTTCTTTGGTTCCCAGAGTGTTTTAGAAACATGTCTGCCTTTTGTGTGTGTGTGTGTGTGTGTGTGTGTGTGTGTGTGTGTGTGTGTGTGTGATGGAGTTTCATTCTGTCCCCCAGGCCGGAGTGCAGTGGTGCAATCTCAGCTCACTACAACCTCTACCTCCTGGGTTCAAGCGATTCTCCTGCCTCAGCCTCCTGACTGGCTGGGATTATAGGCATGCACCACCACGCCCAGCTAATTTTTGTATTTTCAGTAGAGACAGGTTTCGCCAGGCTGGTCTTGAACCCTTGAACCCCTAACTTCAGGTGATCCACCAGCGTCGGCCTCCCAAAGTGCTGGGGTTATAGGAGTGAGCCACTGCACCTGGCTTTTTTTTTTTTTTTTTTTTTTTTTTTTTTTTTTTTGAGACATAATCTCACTCTGTCACCCAGGCTGGAGTGCAGTGGCATGTTGACTCACTGCAACCTCCGCCTCCCAGGTTCAAGCAATTCTCCTGCCTCAGCCTCCCGAGTAGCTGGAACTACAGGCACCCGCCACCACGCCCAGCTACTTTTTTTTTTTTTTTTTCAGTAGAGATGGGGTTTCACCGTGTTAGCCAAGATGGTCTCAATCTTCTGACCTTGTGATCCACCCACCTCGGCCTCCCAAAGTGCTGGGATTACAGACATGAGCCACCGTGCCCTTTTTTTTTTTTTTTTTTTTTAATATGCAGAGTCTAATTCCTCTCCCTTTGAATATGGACTGTCCTCAGGCACTGACTCCTAATGAATAGAATGAGGAGAAAGTGACTCTGAGTAACTTCCAAGTGTAGATTATTAAAGCCATGTCATTTCCACCTGGCTCTCTGGATGTTCACTGTTCCTACAGCTGCCTTGTAGGACTTCTGGTCTCCTTGAGGCCCATATTTGGAAAGGGTACCTAGAGAGGAGGGGCCTGAGGGGCCTCAGCTGTTCCAGCCCCCAGCTGTTTGAGTGGGTCCTGGCTTGGGTGCCAGACATGTGAGAGAGGACGCCTTAGAGATGACTCCAGTCCCAGCCACCAGCTGACTGCATGTTCATGGCAGAAACCAAATGAGAACTGTTCAGCTGAGCCTAGTCAGCCCCCAGGTTCATGAGCAAAATAAATGTTATTGGGTTTTGTTTGTTTGAAACAGTCTCCCTCTGTCACCTGGGCTGGAGTACAGTGGTGATCATAGTTTGCTGCAGCCTCAAACTCCTGGATTTAAGCAATCCTCTGGCCTCAGCCTCCCAAGTAGCTAGGGCTATGGGCATGCACCACCACTCCTGGCTTTTTTTTTTTTTTTTTTTTGCTAGTTCGTATTTGGCAGAGATTGGGTGTTGCTATATTGCCCAGGCTGGTCTTAAACTCCTGACCTTAAGCAATCCTCCCACCTTTACCTCCTGAGTGCTAAGATTACAGTCATGAGCCACTGTGCCTGGCCATGTTATTGTTTTTAAGCCACTATTTTAGGGTAGTTCGTTACACAATAATAAATAACTAGAACAGTTACATTTGGTAATATTTGTGTTTAAGTTTGATTATTAAGCTTTATAGTAAGTCTTAAGGTAATGAGTTCTCCAACTTTGGTGTGCTTTTTTGTTGTTGTTGTTGTTGTTGTTGTTGTTGTTGTTGTTTGAGATGGAGTCTTGCTCTGTCACCCGGGCTAGAGTGCAGTGGCACAAATGTTGGCTCACTGCAACCTCTGCTTCCTGGGTTCAAGTGATTCTCCTGCCTCAGCCTCCCCAGTAGCTGGGATTACAGGTGCCTCCCACCGTGCCCAGCTTAATTTTTGTATTTTTAGTATAGACGGGGTTTCACCATGTTGGCCAGGCCAGTCTTGAACTGCTGACATCAAACAATCTGCCTGCCTAGGCCTCCCAAAGTGCTGGGATTACAGGCGCCTCCCACCGTGCCCAGCTTAATTTTTGTATTTTTAGTATAGACGGGGTTTCACCATGTTGGCCAGGCCAGTCTTGAACTGCTGACATCAAACAATCTGCCTGCCTAGGCCTCCCAAAGTGCTGCGATTACAGGCGTGCGCTCCTGCGCCCAGCTGTTTTGCCTTTTCAAGATTGCTTCAGTTCTTCTAGATCTTTGCTTTTTCACATCATTCTTAAAAATCAACTCAATTTCCACAAAAATAACCGATTTGACTTATTCTTAGGATTTTAATGACTCTATTAGATCAAACTGAGTTTACCTCTTAACAAAATTAAGTGTGAATCCACAAATATGGCATATCTCTCCTTTTATTTAGGTCTTTTAAAATTTCTGTCAGCAGTGTTTTGTAGTTTAAAATAAAGAAATCTTGCCTATCTTTATTTTATTTTATTTCTTTGAGACAGGGTCTGACTCTGTCACCCAGGCTGGAGCGCGGTTGTATGATCTCAGCTCACGGCAACCTCTACCTCCCAGGCTCAAGCGATCTTCCTACCTCAGCCTCCTGAGTAGCTGGGACTATAGGTGTGTACCACCACACCTGGCTACTTTTTCTTTTTCTTTTTTTTTTTTTTTTTTTGTATTTTTTGTAGAGACAGGTTTTTGCTATGTTGCCCAGGCTGGTCTTGAACTCCTGAGCTCAAGCAATCCACCTGCCTCGGCCTCCCCAAGTGCTGGGATTACAGGCGTGAGCCACTGTGCCTGACCCTCTTTTCTTTTTTTTTAGAGACAAGGGCTCGCTCTGTCATCCAGGCAGAAGTACGGTGGCGCCATTGATCATGGCTCACTGTTGCCTCAAATTCCTAGGCTCAAGCAATCTTCTTGCCTTAGCCTCCCAAGTAGTTGGGACTACAGGTGTGTGCCACTACACTTGGCCAAGTTTTTCATTAATTCTTTTTTGCAGAGACATGGTCTCACTATGTTGTCTAGGCTGGTCTCCTCAAAATTCTGGCCTTAAGTAATCCTCCCACCTTGGCCTCCCAAAGTGTTGGGGTTATAGACGTGAGCCACTGTGCCTGGCCATCATAATATATTTATTCACCATCTAAGTTAAAAAGCTCTCTAGGGTCTACACAGCACCTGACACGTAGTGAATACTCAATACATATTTAAAGAAAGACAGTATATAATTACTGTTAGTAGTATTAATAAAAAATAGCAGCAGCAACTATTTATAGACAACTTAAAACAATTTTTAAGATTAACAAAATTTAACTGTGGTAGAACACACATAACATACAATTTACCATCTTAATCATTTGTAAGTGTACAGTTTAGTAGTGTTAAGTACATACATCATTGTGCAAGCCATCTCCAGAACTTTTTCATCTTGCAGAATGGAAACTCTAAACCCATTAAACAAATTATCAGTTTCCCCACCCTCAAGGCCCTGGCAATTACCACGCTACTTTTTGTTTCTATGAATTTGACTCTTCTAAATACCTTATATAATATACAGAACCTTTTTGTGACAAACTGATTTTATATTTCTTTCCTTTTTTTTTTTTTTTTTTTTTTGAGACAGAGTCTTGCTCTGTCATCCAGGCTAGAGTGCAACGGCGGGATCTCAGCTCACTGCAACCTCTTCCTCCTGGGTTCAAGTGATTCTCCTACCTTAGCCTCCCAAGTAGCTGGGACTATAGGCGTGCACCATCATGCCCAGCCAATTTTTGTATTTTTAGTAGAGACGGGGTTTCACCATGTTGGCCAGGCTGATCTCGAACTCCTGATATCAGGTGATCCACCTGCCTCAGCCTCCCAAATTGTTGGGATTACAGGCGTGAGCCACCACGCCTGGCTTTATTTTACATTTCTAATCTTATTTAATTGCAACAATAATGTCACAAGGAGGCAAGGACAGAACCTCTTAGACAGAAACCTGGAATATTTCATTTTTTAAAGGCTCTTAAGATATTAAGAAATGTCAAATCAAGATTATAAAAATTGTGATATATTTAAAGCTTTATATTTAATGAGTGAATGCTTTTATTTTATTTACTTATTTCTTTTTCTTGCTTTTTTTCTCACATTTCTCTGAAGAGTGAATGCTTTTTAAAATTGCAATGCTGGCCGGGTATGGTGGTTCACGCCTGTAATCTCAGCAATTTAGGAGAAAGAGGCAGGAGGATCACTTGAAGTCAGGAGTTTGAGACCAGCCTGGGCAGAAAACCAGATCCCATCTCTACAAAAAATTTTTTTTAAAAGTAAACAAAAATGCAATGCTGGTCAAGTGTGGTGTCTCCTGCCTGTAATCCCAGCACTTTGAGAGGCCCAGGCAGGAGGATCACTTGAGCCCAGGAGTTCAGCGTAGTGGGAGCCTATCTCTACAAAAAGTTTAAAAAATTAGCCAAATGTGGTGGCATGTGCCTGCAGCACCAGCTACTTGGGAGGCTGAGGTGAAAGGATGGCTTGAGCCCAGGAAGTCAAGGCCACAGTCAGCTGTGAATGTACCACTGCACTCCAGCCTGGATGACAGAATGAGACCCTGTCTTAAAACAAACAAACAAACTACCTAAAAAATGCAATGCTAAATACTTGTCCTAGACAAAAATGTATTTTAAAAATCCCATTAGTGCGCACTGCAGAAGGGGTGGCCCAAAAATGACTCATACATTTCCAATGACGAACATCTCCTTTTTTTTTTTTTTTTTTCAATTGAGGTGGGATTTTGACATGTGGCTTAGGTTGGTCTGGAACTCTTGGGCTCAAGCAAGTCACTGGTCTCTGCCTCCCAAAGTGCTGGGATTATAGGCATGAGCCACTGCTCCCAGCTGATCATCTCCTTTTAGTCTTATCAGTATTTCTCTTTGGCTGAGTGTGTGTGTGTGTGTGTGTGTGTGTGTGTGTGTTTGAGACAGAATCTCACCCTGTTGCCCAGGGTGGAGTACAATGACGCAATCTTGACTCACTGCAACTCCACCTCCTGGGTTCAGTGATTCGTGTGCCTCGGCCTCCTGAATAGCTGGGATTACAAACGCGTGCCACCACACCTGGCTCATTTTTTTTGTATTTTTAGTAGAGATGGGGTTTTGCCATGTTTGGCCAGGCTGGTCTTGAACTTCTGACCAACCTCCCAAACATGGGAGGGTTTGGGGAACTTCGGCCTCCCAAAGTGCTGGGATTACAGGTGTGAGGCATCGCGCTTGGCCTGAATGTATATTTATTTTAAGATAATGTCAAAATCTAAACTTGAGGCCCCAAATTAATGTGAGGTTCAGGTGAAATGACCACTTCTCTCTTTCCACCAACACTTGCCAGTGTGAAAAGCCATGGTGCAAATGTCATTCCCATTTTCACAAACCAAGAAAGCATCTCAGCAAGGTATTTTTTCCACCTGAAGGCTGCCCAGAAAATTTGGTGATGGGACTTGGTCAGGAGGCAGAGGTTGCAGTGAGCCACATCGCACCACTGCACCGCAGGCTGGGCGACAGAGCGAGACTCCTTCTCAAAAATAAATAAATATAAAGATAAAAAATAAATAATAAATAGACAACTTAAAATTTATAAATAAATAAATAAAAGACTGGAACTTGGGTTTTGGCTGTAAGCCTAAACACTTGAGACACCAAGCCTAACTGAGGGGGCTATTCATTTTGGACAGTGAGTGCCGAATATTCGCATATTCTACAGCTGTCAGTTCACTGCTAACACAGGCAGAATGTGCTCCTGGCTGCAGTAGAGGAGACCTCTGGGGTCTGCCAAGGAAAGTGGGCTGCCATGGAGGTAGTGAGATCCCACGCTCCAGGAGCCACCAAGAAGAGTTCTGACTAAAATGATTTGGGCTTGCTGCAGAGGAGATTCAAGAATGGGGTGTCAGGATGTGAGAAGGAGGGAGTTGCATTAGATTACTTCCAGCTTCCTTTGAGACACCCCCCAGCACAGGGGCCAAGCCCAAACCTGCAGCACAGCTCCACTCTCTGGGGGAGGCGGGCTGGGCTGTGCATTCATTTCCCCACCATTTCATTCGCAGCAGCCTGCCACCGGTTGTTGGGCATCCATAGCTTAATTTGAACAAGTGGGCTCTGGTTTCCTGAGGCGAACTGTCCGGGCGTCTCAGCCATCCATCAGTATTCTCTTCAGTCCCCCGGCAGCTGCTCACTCCAGGCTGGCTCAACCTGCACTGACCTCATCTTCCCACACAGAGCAGAGGAGGATTTGGAAAAAATTAGTTATATTAGTGACTCCCCGAAACACTCCGTTTACTTGTGATATGACAAATATTTCAGCCATTAGGATCTCTCCGTCCCTTATCATCTTAAATGCACTCACTTACATTCCAAATCACTACTTAATTTAAAAGCCTATTTGTTGAGATTGTGACAGGCCCAGGGAAAAGGAGAGACAGACACTCACTCAGCTCTGGCTGGAATAGAATCAGATTTGGAACTTTGATTGAATCTTTCTCCCCAAGACTTATGCTCAGTCAGGTACGATCTAAACACTTAGGGCACAAGAGACTTACAGGGCATCCATACTGTAGAGATTTATAAGGTCTGCTTCGAAGTGGCCATGTGGCATGGTGACCTTGGGCAAATGACTTCATTGCTGGGTGTCCTCATGCTTCCTGACCCCCGGATATGGTGACTCATTTGGTGAATTTCTTTTTTTCCTTTCTTTCCTTTTTTTTTTTTTTTTTATGACAGAGTCTCACTCTGTCACCCAGGCTGGAGTGCAGTGGCATGATCTCCCCTTACTGCAACCTCTGCCTCCCAGGTTCAAGCGATTCTCCTGCCCCAGCTTCCTGTGTAACTGGGATTACAGGCACATGCCACTGTGCCCGGCTAATTTTTTTTTCTTTGTATTTTTAGTAGAGACAGGGTTTCACCATGTTGGCCAGGCTGGTCTCGAACTCCTGACCTCAAGTGATCCACCCGCCTTGGCCTCCCAAAGTGCTGGGATTACAGGCGTAAGCCACCGTGCCTAGCCTGGTGAACATTTATTGAATCCCTAATAGGTGCTAGGCAACATGATAGATTCTGAGGGTACAAAGGTGAACTTCTTGAAAAAAATTGTTTTTAGTTTCTTATTAATAACCAGCATTTATAAAACACTATTTGCCAACTATGTGAAGTACTCCACATGCCTTCTTTCATTTAATCCTTGCCCTAATCCCATGAGGTAAGCTACATTTTATTCCCATTAACAAATGAGGAGACTATTCTCTCTGACTCTTCGATCCATCATAATATTAAGCACCATGCAGTACAGTCTCCCTGTATAGAACTTACCCTATGGGGAGTTTGTATGTTTGCTTGCTTTTTTGAGACAGAGTCTCACTCTGTTGCCCAGGCTGGAATGCAGAGGGGCAATATTGGCTCACTGCAACCTCTGTCTCCCGGGTTCAAGCAATTCCCCTGCCTCAGCCTCCTGAGCAGCTGGGATTACAGGCATGCGCCACTACACCTGGCCATTTTTTTTTTGTATTTTTAGTAGAGATGGGGCTTTGCCATGTTGCCCAGGCTGGTCTCAAACTCCTGACCTCAGGTGATCCACCATCCTCGGCCTCCCAAAGTGCTGGGATTATAGGTGTGAGCCACTACACCTGGACAGAATTTACCCTCCTGGAATTTGTAAAGGGGAAGTTCCCAGAACAGACCAGGTGCTACAGACTTGTGTATTGTGTGTCAAGGTATTGATACTGTTTTGGATCGGCAAGAGCAACCAAATTACCCTCAGCATACCCGGGCGTGGTGGCTCACACCTGTAATCTCAGCACTTTGGGAGGCCCAGGCGGGAGGATCACGAGGTCAAGAGATAGAGACCATCCTGCCCAACATGGTGAAACCCTGTCTCTACTCAAAATACAAAAATTAGCTGGGTGTGGTGGCACACGCCTGTAGTCCCAGTTACTTGGGAGGTTGACGCAGGAGAATCTCTTGAACCTGGGAGGCAGAGGTAGCAGTGAGCCGAGATTGCGCCACTGCACTCCAGCCTGGTGACAGAGCGAGACTCTATCTCAAAAAAAAATAAAAAAGAAAGAAAGAAATTACGCTCAGCATATAAGAGGTGAGGACTGGCTGGGAGCATTGGCTCACACCTGTAATCCCAGCACTTTGGGAGGCCGAGGTGGGTGAATTGCCCAAGGTCAGGAGTTTGAGACCAGCCTGGCCAACATGGTAAAACCCCTACTCTACTAAAAATACAAAAATGAGCCCGGCGTGGTGGCAGGTGCCTGTAATCTTAGCTTCTTGGGAGGCTGAGGCAGGAGAATTGCTTGAACCCGGGAGGTGGAGGTTGCAGTGCAGATCATGCCACTGCACTCCAGCCTGGGCAACAGACAGAGACCTGGTCTCAAAAAAAAAAAAAAAAGGTTCATCATGCCTGTCGTCACAGCCTAGCTAGCACACATCTGAAATCTTGTTATTTAAATTATTTTATACATTTTTCTTTTCCTTTATTTAGGACTCTTGTTCCCTTTGAGATCTTGGCTAACTATCAGCTTCCCCAAACCTCCAAAGCTTTTTTCAGCTGTATTAAAGAGAAATGGCCAGGCGCGGTGGCTCAAGCCTGTAATCCCAGCACTTTGGGAGGCCGAGACGGGTGGATCACGAGGTCAGGAGATCGAGACCACCCTGGCTAACACGGTGAAACCCTGTCTCTACTAAAAAATACAAAAAACTAGCCGGGCGAGGTGGCGGGCGCCTGAAGTCCCAGCTACTCGGGAGGCTGAGGCAGGAGAATGGCGTGAACCCGGGAGGTGGAGCTTGCAGTGAGCTGAGATCCAGCCACTGCAGTCCAGCGTGGGCCATAGAGCAAGACTCCGTCTCAAAAAAAAAAAAAAAAAGAGAAATAAGGAAAGAGAAGCATCCTACCTGAACTTGTTATTTCTATAGTTATTATTAATTTTGGCAAATTATAATCTTGCATAATTGTGGGATACACAGTGATGTTATGATCTACGTATACAGTGTGGAATGATTGAATCAAGATAATTAACATACTTATTACCTTAAATAATTATTTATCCCTCCTATTTAACTGCTACTTGGTACCCTTTGACAAACATCTCCACATTCCTCCCACCTCCCAACCACCATTCTACTCTCTGCTCTGAGTTTGATTGTTTTAGATTCCACAGAGAAATGAAAATATGAGGGTTTTGTCTTTCTGCACTGATTTCACTTAGCTTAGTTTTATTTATTTATTTTGAGACAGAGTCTTGGTCTGTCACCCCGACTGGAATGCAATGGTATGATCTCAGCTCACTGCAACCTCTGCCTCCTGGGTTCATGCCATTCTCCTGTCTCAGTCTCCTGAGTAGCTGGAACTACAGGCGCCCGCCACCACACCCGGCTAATTTTTTGTATTTTAGTAGAGACAGGGTTTCACCATGTTGCCCGGGCTGGTCTCGAACTCCCGAGCTCAGACAATCCACCCACCTTGGCCTCCCAAAGTGCTAGGATTATAGGCGTGAGCAACTGCGCCCAGCCTCACTTAGCTTATTGTCCTCCAGGTTCGTTCACATTGTTGCAGGTGACAGAATTTTCTTCTTTATAATGACTGTTTAGTACTCCATTGTTTATATGTACCACATTTTCTTTATTCGTTCATCCCTTGATGAAGCATTAGGTTGATTTCATAGCTTGGCTATTGTGAATAATGCTGTAATGAACATGCAGTGCAGATAGTTCTTTGACATTGTGATTTTTTAAAAAAAATTATGACTCCAAAAGGCTTCTTTTTTGTTTTGTTTTGTTTTGTTTTTTGAGACAGAGTTTCACTCTTGCTGCACAGGCTTGAGTGCAATGGTGCGATCTTGGCTGACTGCAACTCCTGCCTCCCAGGTTCAACAGATTCTCCTGCCTCAGCCTCCTGAGTAGCTGGGATTACAGGTGCTCCCACCATGCCCGGCTAATTTTTTGCATTTTTAGTAGAGATGGTGTTGGCCCATGTTGGCCAGGCTGGTCTCAAACTCCTGACCTCAGGTGATCCACCTGCCTTAGCCTCCCAAAATGCTGGAATTATAGGCGTGAGCCACCACACCCCGGTTTTTTTCTTTTTTGAGACAGAGTCTCACTCTGTCACCCAGGCTGGAGTGCAGTGGCATGATCACACTGCAACCTCTACCTCCTGGGTTCAAATGATTCTCCTGCCTCAGCCTTCCAAGTAGCTGGGATTACAGGTGTGTGCCACCATGCCAGGCTAATTTTTGTATTTTTAGTGGAGATGGGGTTTCACCATGTTGGCCAGGCTTGTCTTAAACTCCTGACCTCAGGTGATCTGCCCAGCTTGGCCTCCCAAAGTGCTGAGATTACAGGCGTGAGCCACCATACCCGGCTGTAAGCTTCACTTTTTACTTAGCTTTCTGACTATGCTTGTGCCATCAACACTTTCACAATGGTTTTCCACTTCTTGATAAGGAAAGCACTCTTGATCCTGTCATGAACACATCTAGCACACACAAAACCACCACAGGCCCTGCTGACATGTTTTTTTGTTTGGGGCAATCTCATAAGAACTTTAGATCTCACAGCACAAACTTCAAAATGAAGTCTGCCTGGACACATGCCCACATGCAGATTTTGGTGCTTTCCCAACCTTCCTGGTATAAAGGTAAACAATTCTATTACCAGGTGTTCGGGACAGCCTAGTTTTGTTAGAGGCTGAATTGTAGGAAAGCCTACGGCAGTATGTCAAATGGTGGACCATTACGAGTGCCTCTAGACAACATCCTGGGAAGAGCAAACATACTCATTTCAAGTTCTTAGGGTATATACCCAGACGTGGGATTTCTGGATCATATGGCAATTTTATTTTTAGTTTTTTTGAGGAACTTTCATACAATTTTTCACAATGGCTGTACTAGCTTACATTCCCACCAAGAGTGGAGAAGGGTTCCCATTAAAAAATGGGCAAAGGAGCTTAATAGACATTTCTCAGAAGAAAACAGGACGGGCGCAGTGGCTCACGCCTGTAATCCCAGCATTTTGGGAGGGCGAGGCAGGTGGATCACCTGAGGTCAGCAGTTTGAGACCAGCCTGGCCAACATAGTGAAACCCCGTCTCTACTAAAAATCCAAAAACTTAGCTGGACACAGTGGCGCACGCCTGTAATCCCAGCTACTGGGGAGACTGAGGCAGGAGAATCACTTGAACCCAGGAGGCAGAGGTTGCAGTGAGCCCAGATGGTGCCACTGCACTCCAGCCTGGGTGACGGAGTGAGACTCCATCTCAAACAAACAAACAAATGCAAATGCCAACTAATAGATGAGAAAATGTTCAACATCACTAATCATTAGGAGAATAAAAATTAAAAGCACAATGAGTTCTTACCTCACACATGTCAGAATGGCAGTATCAAAAAGATGAAAGATAATATACACGTTGGCAAGGATGTGGAGAAATGGGCTGGGGTTTTGAAGATTGAAATCAGAAATAGCAGACTCCTTGGGATGCAGTGTGGAGGTAACAGGAGATACCAGCTTGGGTGACCCTCAGGACCTCTGTCTGTGCTAAGTGACTCAGCCCCTCACTTTTCTGCCGTAGCTAATTGGTTCAGAAGTAGACTCTTAACTTAAAGTTGGCAATCTTGCAGCCAAGAGGCCAGGGCACCAGACTTAGGAGCAGTTATGTTAATGACAAATTCAGAAAGACTTTGCACAATTCCTGATGCTGAGAGCCCCGGAGGTGGTTATCTATTGCTGTGTGACAAACTACCCCAAAATGTAATGGCTTGAAACCACAACTTATTGCTCATGATTCTGTGAGTTGGTTGGGCAGTTCTTCCTCTGGCCTGTTATGGGCAAACTCATGTAGATACATCCATGTGGTGTTGACTGTGAGCTGAGATTTGCCGGGAGCCTGGCATAGCTTTCTTTCCATGTGGTCTTGCATCCTACTGGAGTCTAAATCAGATTTTTCACACGGCAAAGGCAGTGTTCCAGGAGGGAGAAGATATGGCCTTTCTGGGATGCTGTGGCCCATGTCATTTCCAGCATTCTATCATTTAAAACATGTCGCAAGGCTGGTCCAGATTCAAGGGGTCTACTTCTTGATGGAAGGAGCTGCCAATCATTGTTATCAATGACAACCACTGTTTATAGATGGACTTTGGCTGATTAAAAGCAGATACAAATTATTCGTGGCCTTTCCTATTAAAAGGTGAAGTATGAACACTTGAATCTGGGATGTCCTGATGATGTTCTTTGGCCAGCAGAGCGTGGTGGGAGCGATGCTGCACGGCTGCCAGGATGGGCCTTGCAGTTCCTACTCTCTTGGACCATTGCCCACCGTATGATGGGAAAAAGCCCAGTTTAACCTCCTGGAGGATAAAAGACCACGTGGAGAGAATGACCCCATCTTCACAGCTTTCCCAGCTGAGTCCTGCCCCAGTCTCTCCACCAGCTGGAGGTTGTCACCTGAGTGAGTTCAGAAGAAACCAACAGAAGAACTTCTAGCCAATCCCTCCACACAGTTCTGAGAAACAGGACACTGCTGTTGTATTAATCGGCTGTGTTTTGTGATGCTGCAATAGATGACGAAAAAGGTTCGCAGGGCCCTCCCACGGGGGGTGATGGTTTGACACTTCCTTTGATTCTCTGGCTACTCTCCTAACAGGTTGTTTTTCCTAATAAGTCATTTTTTTCCACTCAAGTCAATGAGTACCTATTTCTGTTGCTTTTAGCTAAGACCATCTAAGAGAACCCCAAGCCAAAGGAAGAAACTCAGGGTGTTCTGGACCCCTTGGTCAGGCACCTTCCCCATGTGGAGAGTCTCTTTCCAAAAAACAAAAACAAAAACAAAAAGTTAAGATTTACTACATCATCTCTTTTTATGTGCCAAGATCTTTACTTAACATTTTAAAATTTATCCTTTATGTCTTTTTTCTTACATTGAAAATCTTGGTTCTTGACATTACTACTACTTACTGCATTAGTCAACAATACATAAAATAGGTTTTTGTTTTTGTTTTTTTTTTTTGTTTTTTTTTTTGAGATGGAGTCTTGCTCTGTTTCCAGGCTTGAGTGCAGTGGCGCGATCTTGGCTCACCGCAACATCCGTCTCCTGGGTTCAAGTGATTCCCCTGCCTCAGGCTCCCAAGTAGCTGGGATTACAGGCATGCACCACAACACCCAGCTAATTTTTTGTATTTTAGTAGAGCTGGGGCTTCACCACGTCGGCCAGGATGGTCTCGATCTCCTGAGCTCATGATCTGCCCACCTCAGCCTCCCAAAGTGCTGGGATTACAGGTGTGAGCCAGCACACCTGGCCATAAAATAGTTTTAAAGCAATAAAACAAATATTATGACTACAATTAAGCTACCAAATAAAGTCTAAATTTTTTTTTTTTTTTTTTTTTTTTTTTTTTTTTTTTTTTTTTTTTTGAGACGGAGTTTTGGTCTTATTGCCCAGGCAGGAGTGCAATGGTGCAATCTCGGCTCACCATAACCTCCGTCTCCCAGGTTCAAGCGATTCCCCTGCCTCAGCCGCCTGAGTAGCTGGGATTACAGGCATGCGCCACCATGCTTGGCTAATTTTGTATTTTTAGTAGAGATGTGGTTTCTCCATGTTGGTCAGGCTGATCTCGAACTCCCGATCTCAGGTGATCCGCCTGCCTCGGCCTCCCAAAATGCTGACATTACAGCTGTGAGCCATGGCACCTGGCCTAAAATAATTTTTTAAGAGTCAGGGTCTCATTCTGTTGGCCATGCTGGAGTGCAGTGGTGCAGTCACAGCTTACTGCACCCTCAAACTGTTGGGTTCAAATGATCCTCCCACCTCAGCCACCCTGACTGGCTAATTTATTATTATTATTATTATTTTGTGGAGACTGTGGTCTTGCTATGTTGCCCAGGCTGATCTTGAACTCCTGGCCTCGAGCAAGTGATCCTCTTGCCTCAGTGGAGAGAGGGTTGGGATCACAGGTATAAGTCACCACACCTCGCCTCATTTGTGTTTAGAATATATTCCTCTATTACTGTGATCTAAAGTCACTTGAAATAACTCTTTTCCCTGAGGGTTTACATATCCAATTAATTCATAGTAAATTTTTTTTTTCATTTTTAATGTTCAGGGATTACTTTTTAAATGTAATAAAATTTTTGAACATAGAAAATGTTTCTATGTTTCCAAAATCAAATTTATATAAAGTACGTTTAAAGAAATCTTGTGGC
This sequence comes from Rhinopithecus roxellana, assembly GCF_007565055.1. Classification (NCBI taxonomy): domain Eukaryota; kingdom Metazoa; phylum Chordata; class Mammalia; order Primates; family Cercopithecidae; genus Rhinopithecus; species Rhinopithecus roxellana. Next base: position 73,764,148 of record NC_044563.1, read on the forward strand.
CGGGCGCAGTGGCTCACACCTATGATCCCAGCATTCTGGGAGGCTGAAGTGGGCAGATCTCTTGAGGTCAAGAGTTCAAGACCAGCCTGGCCAATGTGGTGAAACCCTGTCTCTACTAAAACACAAAATTTAGCTGGATGTGGTGGCACATGCCTATAATCTCAGCTACTCCTGAGGCAGGAGAATCGCTTGAGCCCAGGAGGCGGAGGTTGCAGTGAGCCAAGATTGCGCCACTGCGCTCCAGCCTGGGTGACAGCGTGAGACTCCATCTCAAAAAAAAAAAAAAGAAATCTTGCCTCTAACTATATTCCTGATGATCCTTCTCAACTTTTATTAGTTTTTAAAATTTTTTCCAATGTTTCTTTTTGTGAATATAAGCAAACACATATGTGTATTTATACTTGTTTTCTCTTTTTTTACACAAAAGGTATAATTCTTTCTGTCTCTCTCTTTAAACATTCCACATCCTTTTTTCACTTAATATATCCTGGATGCCACTCACCATCAGCATATACAGCTCTATCTCATTACCTTTTATAGCTTCAGAGTATTCCACTGCATCCATGTAACCCTATTTTATTCAACTAGTTGTTGATAGACATTTGAATTATTTCCATACATTTGCAGTTATAAATAATGGTACAGATATTTAACATGCATATAAGTCATTTTGAATTTTTCTCCTGTATCTTGGGGTAGATCCTAGATTTCTGGCTCAATGGGTAAATGCATATATAATTTTTTCAGATATTTACAAATTCCATTCTAATAGGTGATCCTGTTTTGAGTCCTCAACAATGAATGAGTGCCTGTTTCCCCATCACTTCATCAATAGAATATACTCTCAAATCATGGGATTTTTGCCAGTGACAGATGAAAAGTAGCATCTCAGTATGGTTTTATTTTGCATTGCTGTTATTATGAGTGAGATAGTGTATCTTCTCGTGTGTTGGATGCCATTTTAATTTTTGTCTGCTGTAAACTGCCTATTCAAATCTTTGGATGTACCTTTAAGTATATTGACACACAACAACATTTAATCTCAAAACAAGCCAATGAGAGTTGGCATCATTATTCCCCTGTATAAAGATGAGGGAATGGCAGATTAGAAAGTTTAAGTAATTTACCCAAAGTTGCACAACTAACATGTGACTGAAGTCAAGCTGCCCAACTGTTAGGCCCTGTGGATTCTCCATAGATCTATTTCCAGGAGTAAAACGTGGAGCTTCTGTGTTTTGCTTTTAATAAAGGGTCAGTGCGTGCATTCCCATCTCTGAGACAGGACTGCTTCAGGAGGTCTGTCATGGTTGGGCCTGGGGGTGGTTAGTTGTGCTTGTAATGAGGAGGATGGTACCTCATGTGTCACCTAGGAGCACCCAGCAGACTGGGGTATTTTGAATCTCAATGCAGAGGACAACGGGGAGAGACCTGCAACCTATTTAATTCTGTTAGAGAATCAGTGAGGTGCTTGATGAAGCCATTAACTGGGGTTCGTGTCTCCATTCTACTTATAGACTCCAGGAGGGCAAATGCTGATGGAAATTTATTGATTTCTTTTTCTGCCTTTACCGAATGGGTCAAAAACATGGTATAACGCTGCTGGTTCCAATTAAAATCACCTGTTAGCTTACAAAGGTTGACCCTCTCCACCCTCCCCTTCCTCCCCCCAGTTTAAAAAGGGTTTAAAAGATTTTCATTTAATTGATTTGCTGTAAAATGCCCTTTACAATTACCCAGATAAACTAGGCGTCACCTGTGGAGTAAGAGCCAATTTGAGCTGTTTATCAAGACTTCGCCTCTGGCCACTTCTCACCCTGGGATCTTGAGTCTCTGTATTGATAGCTTGCATCTGTCAACATTGGATATTTTTAGTGGGCTGCAGAAAGCTTTTAGGGAGATGGGGGTGGTGGGGCTGCATCTTTGAGCAGGTGAAGAAAGCATGATGGGGTTTTTTGTTTGAAATGAGAATGCCCTATTGTGCTGAAAATAAGTTCTGAAAATTAGCCCTGCACCCATATGCCTGAAGGTAATCTGAGTTGACCCCATTTAAATACTAGTGGGCTTCAGGAAATGGAAAAATGGGCAGTGGATACGATTTGCCCAGTAATAAAATTTGCCTAGTTTCCCTCGGTTTTGTGTCAAGCTGTGCTTAATGTTAGGAAGAAGTTGAGGAGCCTCTGTAAGAGTTGTCTATGAAGTGACATTTGTGTCCTTTGAGCTGATATTACAGAAAGTAACAGGCAGCTGGAAACACAGAAAGAAAGACACAGAGACATTTATTCTGGGTCATGTGTATTTCTGAAACTGTGAACTCAAATTCACTTGATTATGGAAATGGCGTTAGTTCTAGCTAAAAAAGATTGTGGGCAAACTTAATGCCAGACGGCTGGGTGCGGTGGCTCATGCCTGGAATCCCAGCACTTTGGGAGGCTGAGGCAGGTGGATCACCTGAGGTCATGAGTTCAAGACCAGCCTGGCCAACATGGCAAAACCCCATCTCTACTAAAAATACGAAAATTAGCTGGGCATGGTAGCAGGTGCCTGTAATTCCAGCTACTTGAGAGGCTGAGGCAGGAGAATCACTTGAACCTGGGAGGCGGAGGTTGCGGTGAGCTGAGATCTCACCATTGCACTCCAGCCTGGGCAACACAGGGAGACTGTCTCAAAAAAAAAAAAAAAAAATTAGTGCCAGAAAACAAAAGACAGGTACATATGGGAGGGGATAAGTAAATTCTGGAAAGTGTAGACCAGTATTCTTGAAACTGATCATAGCAAAACTCCAGAATACATTACAAAAACAATGTTTTGTAAGTCTTTGAAAGAGGTTTGTCATTTATTTAGAATGAAGTATAATTTCCATTTTGTCTGTGATCAAACTGGCTCATCAGGGAAGTGCTGTCGACACGAGGTGATTGAAGAGAATACATGGTAGGTCATTTATGAAAGCTCTTGACACACAGTAGATGCACAGTAATTACCAGTTGCTCTACTTCAGGCATTCATAATAGTCATCACAGGATGGGCACGGTGGCTCATACCTGTAATCCCAGCACTTCGGGAGGCTGAGGCAGGTGAATCACCTGAGGTCAGGAGTTTGAGACCAGCCTGGCCAACATGGTGAAACCCTGTCTCTACTAAAAATACAAAAAAAAGCTGGATGTGGTGGTAGGCACCTGTAGTCCCAGCTACTCAGGACGCTGAGGCAGGGGAATCGCTTGAACCTGGGAGGCGGGCTTCAAAACAAGCATATGAAAAGATGTTTAATATCATTGGCCATAAGGGAATTGCAATCCAAAACGACAATGAAATACCATTACACACCAATGAAGATGGCTACAATAAAAAAGACTAATAATAAGTGTTAGCAAAGATATTAAACATTTGAACTCCTCATACACTGCTGGTAGGAATGTAAAATAGTGCAGTCACTTTGTGATTCCTCAAAACGTTAAATATAGCGTTACCATATGACCTAGAAATTCCACTCCTAGGTATATACCAAGAGAAATGAAAACACCCATCCACACAAAAATGCGTACATGAATGTTCATAGCAGTATTCTTCATAATAGCCAAAAAGTATCAATGCTCCAAATGTCCAACTATTGAATAGATAAATAAAATGTGGTATATCCATACAATGGCATATTAGTCAGCCATAAAGTAATGAAGTACTGATACATGTTGTGACATACAAGAACCTTGAAAACATTATGCCAAGTGAAAGAAGCCAGTCACAAAAGACCACATTGTATGATTCTATTTATATGAAATGTCTATAGGCAAATGTATAGAAATAGAAAGTAGGTGGTTGCCTAGGACTTGGGGGAGGGAGTTTGGGGAGAAATATGGAGTGACTACTAAGGGATATGGGATTTTGCCTGGTTGACAAAAATGTTCTAAAATCTATTGTGGCAATGGATGCCCAGCTGTGGATATACTAAACGCTATTCAATTGTACATTTTAAAGGGGTGAATTGTATGGTACGTGCCTAACGTCTCAATAAATCTGTTGAAAAATTCTCTTCTCATAGTGCTCATATCTTAGTGGAAAGCAAAAGGATTCAGCTTTCTAAGGATCTTTCCAATCTGTCCACTTCTCTTTGTCCAGCACGTTACCATCTCCTCTTTGGATCACCACAAAAGCCTCCCGCCTCTCGTGGCTCCAGTGTGGCCTGCTGTGAATCTCCTCTATAAATCTCCACTTTGTTGCCTTAGAAATCTTTCGAAAGGGCCGGTTGAGATGCTCCTCCTGCCTCCATCTCACCACGGCTTCCCACAGCCTTAAAGGTGAAGTCCAGGCTCTTTCACTCCACTGAAAAGGCCCCGTATGATCTGGTCCCTACTTATCTCTAACTTCATTTCTCACCACTCATCACTTGGGCCACTTATTCTTTCAGTTTTGCAAATCTCTTTGCCCTGTCTCAATTCCGGGCCTTCGCAAAGCCTGATCGTTCTGCCTTTTGGGTCTTAGCCTACTTGCCACTTGCTCTGCACTTTTTTCTTAAAGACTCCCCTTCTTCACACAGTAGAGCCCCTCCGGCCCCACTGACGTGTGCCTATTCATTTTCTAGACTTACTGCGTGCCAAGCACCTTTTTCTGTTTGAGACAGGGTCTTGCTCTGCCACCCAGGCTGGAGTGCAGTGATGTTATCACGGCTCAATGCAGCCTTGACCTCTCAGGCTCGATTGGTCCCCCAGCCTTAGCCTCCCAGGTAGCTGGGAGTATAGTGCATGCCCCCATGCCCAGCTAATTTTTTTTCTTTTATTGTAGAGACATGGGTTCACCATGTTGCCCAGGCTGGTCTCAAAACTCCTGAGCTCAAGCGATTCACCAGGCACCATTCTAAGTGCAACTTTATAAAATTAACTCCTTTAATTTTCACAACAACCATGTGATGTAGATACTATTATTCTTTTTATTGTACAGATGAGAAAATTGAGGCATAGAGAGGTTAAGTAACTTTCCCAAAGTCACGCAACTGGTGATGGAGCACTGATATGAACCCAGACAATATGGCTCTAGAATTTGTGCTAACTGCCACATTCTGCTGCCTGAAATTGCTTAACACCTCATGGTACTTATTATGCACTGTAATTGACTCTTTAATTATATCTCCATGTGACTTTTAGTTTATGGAAGGTAGGAATTATGTCTGGCTCATTCATTATTGTGCTCCCAGCATGAGGCCTAGCCCATAGTTTTTTTAATTAAAAAAAATGAACTAATTAATTAATTAAGAGAGATATGTGAGATGTACAAGAAGAAAGTTATTGGATTTCTAGCTCATAGAAGGACAATGTTCTGATTAATTACTTGATATTATGTTAAAAGTTCTCTAATGTACAGGATACATATTTCTTGAGAAATTATATTCTGGTTAAAGTGCCATATACACAGTGGATGATTCATAATTCTTGCTTAGTTTTTAAAAACTTTTTATTGTAAATTACATAAGACTTATAAAAATAGTACAAAGAATTTCTATATCCTCTTTACCTAACTTCTCAAAATGTTAGCATATGATATAATAACAGTACAAAGATAAAACTGGGAGTTAACATTACTACTTAATTCATTACTCTCTTATTTAATTCTTGTTATCTGTTTCAATACTGTCCTTTTTATGATCCATGATCCAAACCAGGATTACACATTGCCTTTATTTATTAGCCTGTTTTAAGCTGGGATGATGTCTCAGTTTTTCTTTATCTTTTCCAACCTTGACTTCTTTGAAGAGCGACTGTCAGTTATTTTGTAGAATATCCCTCCATTTGGGTATGTCTGCATTCCTTGCAGACATTAAATTCTGGTTATGCATTTTTGGTAAGGATACCACATAAGGGATGCCATGTTCTTCTCAGTTCATCATATCAGGAAGCACACAATAAGCTTTAATCTTGGTTAAGGCTATACATGCCACATTTCTACATTGTGAAGTTATGACATTTCTCACTGTAATTAATAAGCATCTCATGGAAAAATACTTAGAGACTATATAAATGTCATGTTTCTGGCAATAATTTCATCCATGAATTTTAGCACCCACTGATACGTTCTTGAAAAACAACTTTTACTGTGATCTTTGCAACTGGTGCCTGTCTATTTGCATCACTCCTTCTGCATTTATTAATTGGAGGGTTACAGTAAGAAAGAACTCTCCTTTCTTTCTCATTTATTTGTTTATTCAATTTTTTATTTAAATAAGTATGAGTTCATGAATACTGGTTTTAATCTGTGAGTGCACATTTATTATTATCTTTTAAACATTTTTGTTGTGCAGATTGTCCCAGATCTAGGAGTCCTACCAAGTTGGCTTGTGTCATTTCAACATGTGTCCATCATTTTTTGAGCACTTCCTTAGTTACTATAGTGCTCCACAAGATGTCCTAAGTTCATTCCATTCTTCCCTGCCCCAGCCATATAATCAGCTATCCCTTTAAGCAGACGGGGTTCCTTTTTACTGGATAATAATATTTAGAAAGAAAGATCTGTGGTGAAACCCCGTCTCTACTACTAAAAATACAAAAAAAAAAAAAAAAAATTAGCCGGGCATGGTGGCAGGCACCTGTAGTCCCAGCTACTCGGGAGGCTGAGGCAGGAGAATGGCAAGAACCCAGGAGGCAGAGCTTGCAGTGAGCCGAGATCGCACCACTGCACTCCAGTCTGGGCAACAGAGCGAGACTCTGTCTCAAACAAACAAACAAACAAAAATACATCTGGGCACTAGATGCTTACTGCTACTGGGGTGTCATTGCTTCCTCACTCAATGAGCAGGGCTAGGAAATATACGTATGTGTATACTTAAACATGTCTTTGCTTATTTCTGTCTCTATTAAAAACTATGACTTTGCCAGGCGTAGTGGCTCATGCCTTTAATCCCAGCACTTTGGGAGGCTAAGGCAGGCGGATCACAAGATCAGGAGTTTGAGACCAGCCTGGCTAACATAGTGAAACCCTGTCCCTACTAAAAATACAAAAATTAGCCGGGCGTGGTGGCGCACGCTTGTAGTCTCAGCTACTCGGGAGGCTGAGGCAGGAGAATTGCTTGAACTCGGGAGATGGAGGTTGTGGTGAGCTGAGATCTCACTACTATGCTCCAGCCTGGGCAACAGAGAGAGACTCCGTCTGATTAAACAAAAAACAAACAACAAAAAAAACTATGATTTTATATTGATAACTCCAGTTCCATTCCAGTTTTCAGGGTTCATTCTATTATTTCCCTTTCTTGTTTTTAATTCCTTTCTCTGACAGTAAAAAATTCGGTGGTTATTATTCACAATATATTTACTTATTTGTTCAACACTAGATTACACACAAAACAGTTTTAGAATTTCTAACCTACAGCCTTGTGAAAAACAAATTTACTAAATACAGTAAAATATTGTGTGCTCTTTACCTTTAGAGTACATAGTTAAATAACAGTCCAAAGTTACTTAAATCTTTTTTCTCACCTCTTTTATTGTGGTTATGTTATAAACCTGTAATAAATTCAGTGCTATTTTTTTTTTTTTTTTTTTTTCTGAGACGGAGTTTCACTCTTGTTGCCCAGGCTGGAGTGCAATGGCGCGATCTTGGCTCACCGCAACCTCCGCCTCATGGGTTCAAGCGATTCTCCTGTCGCAGCCTCCTGAGTAGCTAGGATTACAGGCATGCACCACCACGCCTAGCTAATTTTGTATTTTTAGTAGAGACGGTGTTTCTCCATGTTCAATGCATATTTTAAAACATAGATAGTATTTGTAAAAATATATTGAAAAACACCATATATATGGAACTGTCTCTCTTGCAGACAACTTGAAGGCTTGGAGAAACATCCCCAGGCTGAGTACTCCCAAGCCTGTAGGAAGGTTAGAACCCTCATCCCTTCCTACCTTACTCCTCTCACCGGATGTCCTTATCTGTTTCTGTATCACCTGTTTCCTTAGTCCTATGGGAAGACATTCTCACAAGCGCTTTAAAAGTCCTGAACTTCACTCTAACCCACCTCCACCGAACTTCTCATTGGTGGCCGCAGGTCAAATAAAACCTTTTGTTCCTTCTTTTTTTTTTTTTTTTTTTTTTTTTTAGACAGAGTGAGACTCTGTCGCCCAGGGTGGAGTGCAGCGGCGTGATCTCGCCTCACTGCAACCTCCACCTCCCGGGTTCAAGCAATTCTCCTGCCACAGCCTCCGGAGTAGCTGGAACTACAGGCACACGCCGCCATGCCCAGCCAATTTTTTGTATTTTAGTAGAGACAGGGTTTCACCGTGTTGCGCAGGCTGTTCTCCAACTCCTGAACTCAGGCAATCCGCCCTCCTCGGCCTTCCAAAGTGCTAGAATTACAGGCGTGAGCCACCGCGCCCGGCCTTTTTTGTTACTTTTAATACCACTTTTTTCGCTGGGGAGTTTTCTACGCTATCAGCCCTACCTGAATCAAATATCTCACTGCAATCCCTTTTCCTTTTCGCGTGTGCTGAAGATGGCCACCAGGTGGCACTTTAGAGTCTCCTTCGGCCCCATTTTGAAAGTCAGCTGCTTGGATTCGGTTGACTTCAGAAAGCAATGTATTTCATGAGATGGGAAGAGATATTCTAGTTGCCTTCTAATTTTAGTTAAGAAATTTCCTGCCATTTAGGTCCAAGCAAAATGAAAAAATGGAAGCACATTTCAGCCTCTCTCCTCTTCTTTGCCTAGCAATCTTGAACTCCTCCCTCTTCCTTTATAAAACTTCTCTCAAGAAAAAACAAACATACATATTGGTTGACAGCCAAAGCGGGTTTATCTAAGAGTGTCGGAGCTCCTTGGTCTATCAGTCTCTGCCAAAGAAGCTCAGACGGGACATCAAGAGGCTGGAATTCAGGTAGAAACTCCACCACTGACTCTCAGTACTTCCTTGAGTCATTTAACTTTTTTGGAACTTCAATTTTCTTATGTGTAAAACAAACGGATTGAACTCCATGCTCTCAAACACAAATTCCTCAGATGCCAGGTGGATACCATAAATCTATGAAGAGGCTGAAGAGGGGTTTAGGACAACAGGATCTTGTATTGACTAAACTAGAATTACAAAATGCATGCTCTACGAAATGCATTCAAATTTAAATTTTTATAAGAGATTGAGAAGACCAAACAAAATACCTCTGGGCATTGAAAGTGTTCAGAAAGCTCCGAGTGTGCAGTTCTTAGACTGGAGAATCTTTATCACTGAGGCTTCTTTTCTTTCTTTCTTCCTTTCTTTTTCTTTCTTTCTTTCTTTCTTTTTTTTTTTTTTTTTTTTTTGAGACAGGGTCTCACTCTGCACCCAGGCTGGAGTGCAGTGGTGCAATCTCAGCTCTTTGCAGCCTTGATCTTCCAGGCTCAAGGGATCCTCCTGCCTCAGCCTACCAAGTAGCTGGAACTATAGGTACGTGCCACCATGCCTGGCTAATTTTTGTATTTTTTTGTAGTGTTGGGGTTTCACCACGTTGTCCAGGCTGGTATCAAACTCCTGAGCTCAAGCAATCCATTCGCCTCAGCCTCCCAAAGTGCTAGGATTACAGGTATGAGCCACCGTGCCCAGCCTCACTCATGCTCTTTCTATCTGTTTGAAATATTAGCCACTACCACTGTTCTCCATCACCTCTGCATATCTAAATCCTAATTTGTTCTTACAAAACCCATTCAAATGCCACTTACTCAAGGATGTTTCCCTTGATTTGAGTCTTTCTAAATTAAAAGACATTTTCTCTTTCTTCTGAATTCCCCTCCTTTTGGCCCTTATTGCCTTTTTAATTGTGTTATTTATGTGCTGGTCATCAGTCTTTCTCTACATATTACTTTTAAGCTCCTTGAGAGCAGAGTTCATGTCTAATTAATTTTATGTCTCCAACATCTGGAAAATCAGCCAACAAATATTTATTGAGTACCTACTTGGTTCATGTTTACATGATTTTAGGCACTCAGCACAAAGTTGTGGAGACTCAGTAAGTGCTTGCTGAATTGGGATAGTAACAGTGAGAAAAGAAGATACTACCAAATGTTAGTGAAGACGTGGGAGAACTGGAAATCTCATACTCTGCTGGCCCCTATCATCTTTGCACTTTAGTGTGTTCCAATCACTATTTTTTTTTTTTTTTTTTTTTGGGGGGGGAGACAGAGTCTCTCTCTGTCACCCAGGCTGGAGTGCAGTAGCATGATCTCAGCTCACTGCAACCTCAGCCTCCCAGGTTCAAGTGATTCTCCTGCCTCTGCCTCTCAAATAGTTGATACTACAGGTGCATCCCACCATGCCCAGCTATTGTTTTGTTGTTGTTGTTGTTGTTGTTGTTGTTTGTATTTTTAGTAGAGAAGGGTTTTTGCCATATTGGCCAGGCTCATCTTGAACTCCTGACGTCAAGTGATCTGCCCACCTCGGCCTCCCAAAGTGCTAGGATTACAGGTGTGAGCCACCATGCCCAGCCTCCCATCTCTATCTTGTGTTGCATGGCAAGAGGGATTTTGCAGGTGTAATTAAGTTTACTAATCAGTTGATGTTACAATAGGAAGAGTGAGTGGGCCCAGTCTAATCTTATGAGCCCTTTAAAAGCTGAGAGTTTTCTTCAGCTGGGGGCAGAAGAGGAAGTCAGAGAGATTCAAAGCTCGAGAAGGACCTGATGCATTGTTGCTGATTTAACAATAGAGGGAGCCCCTGGGCCTGAGAGTGGCCTCTGGAAGCTGAGAGCAACCCTCAGCTAACAGCCTGCCAGAAAATGGAGACCTCAATCCTGTAAACTGCATGGAACAATTCTGGCAACAACCTCAATGGGTTTGGAAGCAGAATCTTCCCTAGAACCTCCCAGTGAGAACCCAGACCAGCTGACACCTTGATTTTGGTCTTGGAAGCAGAGAGACCAGTTGAGCCTGCCTGTACTTTTGACCTCCAGAACTGTGAGATAATAAATGGGTACTGTTTTAACCTACTAAGTTTGTGGTAATTTTCTATGCAACAATTTCAAAACAAATACAGACACTCAAGCAGCTCTGTGGAGGGATGCACAGAGAGAGGAACTGAGGCTCCCGCTGAAAGCCAGTACCAACTTGCTGGCTGTGTGAGTGAACCACCTTGAAAACATGGATCTCTGTCCCCAGTCAAGCCTTCAGATGACTGCAGCCCTGGCTGACATGTTGACCACCACTTCATGAGAAGGTCTGAGCTAGAAACACCCAACCAAGCTGCTTTGGAATTCCTGACTTACATACATCATTAGAGATAAAAATTGATTATCGTTGTTGTGAGCCACTAAGTTTTGGAGTAAATTGTTATGAAGCCATAGATCACTAATAAGTGTTCAGTGAGTGCTTACAGACTGATTGGCCACCCTAGGGCATTATAGCCAAGCAGGGAAATTTCAGGCACCTCTGATGTCTGGTGTCTCAGAATTCCAACCACACCTGCAGCCCCCTCCTCACTAAGGCAGGTCCTTTACCTAACTACCTTTCCCTCCTGCCCTAAATCCTTGCTGGAATTCCTGCCTGAGGTTTTCAGGGTCTAGATTTGCCTGAGTTGCTCTGAACATGCTTAAGTTTCCTTAGCATAAAAATGAGAGAAGGAGGGTGATGCAGTGTCTCACGATCGTAAACCCAGAATTTTGGGAGACTGAGGCAGGTGGATCACCTGAGGTCAGGAGTTCAAGATCAGCCTGGCCAACATGGTGAAACCCCATCTCTGCTAAAAAAAAAAAAAAAAAAAAGGAAAAAATACAAAAATTAGTCAGGTGTGGTGGCACACGCCTGTCGTCCCAGGTACTCCAGAGGCTGAGGCAGGAGAATCACTTGAACCTGGGAGGCAGAGATTTCAATGAGCAGAGATCATACCACTGCACCCCAGCCTGGGCAATAGAGACTCCATCTCAAAAAGGAAGGAAGGAAGGAAGGAAGGAGGGAAGGAAGGAAGGAGGGAGGGAGGGAGGGAGGGAGGGAAGGAGGGAGGGAGGGAGGGAAGGAAGGAGGGAGGGAGGGAGGGAGGGAGGGAAGGAAGGAAGGAAGGAAGGAAGGAAGGAAGGAAGGAAGGAAGGAAGGAAGGAAGGAAGGAAGGAAGGAAGGAAGGAGAGAAAGAAGAAAAAGAGAAAAATGTCTTTCCTAAAATGAGAAAAAACATTTGTACTTCACAAGAGAGTTGTAAATTAAGCAATAGTGGTAGGAACACAAAACATGATACAGGCATTAAAAAGATAGAGTAAAGTTCTGTATAGACAAATGTGGAATACTGACCAAGACTGTTAACAACAGACAACAGATATATTTTTAAATGAAAAAAGCAAGGTTTAGAACAAGGTGTACGCTTGGCTATCACTCTGTTAGGAAAACTATATTTAGAATATCTCTGGTAATAAAGATTGCCTGTGTTTTTCTTGTTACCTAAGATTGACTGTTTTTTCCCCCCTAAAGCAAGTAACTTCATTATCATTCCTTTAAAAATAACCAAGGAAAATTCAGAACATATGTGAAACACAAACAGCTGTGGTTTAGGAGGTAAACAAAGGACCAACACAGCCCTGAAATGCAACAGCCTCTGAATGGCCTGGGCCGCATGGGTGACTGGGGTTCTGTTAAAAGGGCAGGTTCCTCCCTCCTAGCCCTGAAGCCCCAGGAACCTGCCTTGAAAGACAAGCTCTCCTACTAATGCGCAACTTGCAGGGTCTAGCCCTAAATCCAAGACTTGGTAACATCTCCTTTCTCCCAAAACCCAACTGGAACTCAACTAATCCTAAGTGAAAACTCAAGAACAGCACACCAGATGCCAACTGTTGTTTGTCAGGGTCTCAAACTCCAATGCATTTGCCTGTCGTGGGTTTCCTCTCTAAGGGCACCTGTCTGAACTTGGAACTGTGCTTCCACTGGTGCCTCACAGGGCCTGGGCCTACTCTCCACCTGAAGTCATGCTCCTCTCTGCAAGACGTCAGGTGGGGAGTAAGTCCAAGAAGGTGGAAGAGGCTCCTAAGCAACAGAGCATGCTCGTTCCTGGCAGGCATCACCCACAATGCCCCAGAGGGCTGGCGAGGCCGTGACAGCGTAAGGACAGAGAAGGGGCAGAGGGGTGCTTGGAAGTGCTCTTCACTCAGGGGAGCTGGCAAGCTCAGGGTGCCAGGCTGTCTGAACGGTGCTGGAACAAAGACAGCTGCCCTGCGCCCCTTGTCGAGCAGCTGCTGGTGATGGGAAGCAGCATGACGGCACCACCTCCTTCGTCGCAGGAAATGTTTTGTATTGGGCCAATGACTTCAGTTTTCCTTGCCTGGAGATGCCTTCATGAAGCAGGGGGACAGGGAATACAGGCGGACATGTTGCAACTGGCATCTCCGGGGCTGCCAAGTCTTGGGTTCACTTGGGGCCAAGGCACTCCACAAGCCCATTCCCCTTCATGCCATCGAAGAAGAAGTTGTTGTGAGGAGGGTCCCTGCTGAGACAGGGCCTTCACAATTTCCTGTGCCAAAATCCCTCCAACCACCGCACACACTGAGGCCATCTCGGAGAAGCAGTACCTGACAAAGTCCTCAGGAAGCAGGTCAGGACTAAAACCCAGTGAGTCAAGCACATCGTTTTCGTATCTGGAGCAACAACTCGGAATCTTCCCCGTAGGTATCAGAACTGGGATCTCTTCCTTTTTCTGTGTGGAACTGTAGGAGCACTTGGAGGAGAAAGTGGCCAGAGGTTGTGCGCTTCAGAGTAGCCTTTGCTTTCTCACTGCTCCAGTCCACCTCCAGGGCTTCTTTAACGGGGCAGAAGACCACCTTCTTTTTGACCATCGTTGTCTCAGAAGAATCAAGTTTTACTCTCTTGGTATCAGGCCCATCTTCTACTCCTTGGCTAACTTTGGCAACTTTAGTTTTCTCTTCTACAAACTCATGTTCTCCTAGATTGGCAAATGTGTATTCATGGTATCCAAAAACATCTCCTGTAAAGAACTTGATGCTATTTTTGTGACAGATCTGGTCAACTTTAACTATGACATCCCTGGAGCAGCAAGTCAGACACACAGCATCAAACGGAGTGAAAAATGACTCTGGTTTCTTCTCTATATCCTCAGTGTCCACCTTCACATCCACCATGGGGTTAAGATTCTGAGCTTGCTCCAAAGAGGCTTCAGCCGTGTTTCGGCCAACAGACCCAGTACGAATCAAGAACTGAGCTCCGGGATCTTCTGGAGATACCTGTTCGTGATCCTTCATGGGCAGTCCTTTCACTCCCGCCAGGATGAGATTCTTGGCAATTTCAGCCCCGAGTCCTTTCATGCCGACAGGAAGCAGCCGGGAGGCCCGCAGCGGTTTCTGGACCTCCAGTCCCCACAGGCGGATCTACCGGTCATACTGCGCCAGCCTCCTCCCCGCTGATGCCGCCGCCAGCCTCCTCCTTCTCCACCGTGGCGTCAGCTCTTCCTGCCTCAGCTCAGCTCCAGTCCCGCTCACGCCAACTGCCCGCCGGCCCCACGCACCGCCAATCCTTTTTTTTTTTTTTTTTTTTGAGAGGGAGTCTCGCTCCGTTGCCCAGGCTTCACTGCAACCTCTGCCTCCCGGGTTCAAGCACTTCTCCTGCCTCAGCCTCCCAAGTAGCTGGGATTACAGGCACACACCACCACGCCAGACTAATTTTTGTATTTTTAGTAGAGACAGGGTTTCACCGTATTGACCAGACTGGTCTTGAACTCCTGACCTCGTGATCTGCCTGCATCAGCCTCCCTAAGTGCTGGGACTACAGGCATGAGCCATCATGCTCAGTCTTTTTTTTTTTTTTTTTTTTTAATGTAATCTTGCTCTGTTGCCCAGGCTGGAGCACAGTGGTGAGATCTCGGCTCACTACAACCTCTGCCTCTTGGGTCCGAGCGATCCTCTTGCCTCAGCCTCCAGAGTAGCTGGAACCACAGGTGCGAGCCACCTCATCTGACTAATTTTTGTATTTTTAATAGAGACAGGGTTTTGCCATGTTGGCCAGGCTGGTCTCGAACTCCTGACCTCAAGTGATCCACCTGCCTCGGCCTCCCAAAGTGCTGGGGTTACAGGCGTGAGCCACTGTGCCTGACCCAAAATTGCCTTTTGAGAAGAGAATTGAATGGATGGGGATGGAGAGGAGGGAGAGCTCTTTTTACTGTATAGCTTTTTGTACCTTTTGAATTTGGAACCATGTGTCATGTATTATCTATTACAAATAAATTCCTTCCTTGGATAGAGATTATAGGAGCTGACCACTTTTCAGCTTGCCTACTCCCTTTCCCTAACACATTCACACACAACTGGAACTCCCTCCATACCCGCCTTGTGTTCCCAAGTATACTTGAACATACAACCAAATGCTCTCCTTACAACCACATGGCTCCAGCATTTGTACAAAGGCAACAGTGCATCTGCTGCACTCACAGACATCCCCGCGCACGGACCCAGCGAGCACACAGTCCTGTGTGTATATATGTGTGCTTGTGTGTACATATATCCATGTGTACCTTTGACCCAGCCCCTACCTTCTCCCTTTATCTGTATCTGTTTCCTGGGTATGTATACCTCGGTGGAGGTCCCTAATTACAAGGTGAAATAGGTTAAAAGTATCCTACTCTAAAGCACTAAATGGGCCTAATTACAAGTGACTGTAAAACTGTAATTATAAGAGGGCACATTAGTTGGAAAAAAAAAAAAAAAAAGGAGAAGAAGACAGACCTGAAAATAAAAGACCTGAGTGACAAATGTAGCCTCCTTAGACTGTTGAGTGAAAGGGGCTTAATTGCCCTTTGATAAAACTGGGGCAGTGGAAAAACAACGGGAGGGGTGGGGAGGGGCCAGTAATCAAAGGAGACTCCTATAGTAGACAAGACCTCTCCCCAGGGATCTCTCTCCGCCACCCCACCACTTCTCTCATAACTGTCACTTGCCTTCTACTGCTGGTGGGACAAAGGAGGAGGAAGTTGTTACTTGCATCCAGCTTACTCCTTCTTCTACTCTCTGAGTAGATTCTACTCCTGAGGATTCCCTCAGGAATCCCAGGTCCTTCGTCCCTTTGCACCTATCAAAATCCATTCTCTCAGGTCCCACAGGGATGGCCTTGTGAACAGGACACACATTCTGATCCTGACCTAACTACTCACTAGCTGTGTGACGTTTGTGAGGCACATACCCTAAGCAAACCTGTTTCCTCAATTCCAAACGGGGCTGGTAACATCTCTCTTACAGAGTTGTGAAGATGCACAGAATGGTATATGAGAAAGTGCTTTGTAAATGGAAAATTCTTGCACTGTTATTAGCCATTAGGGACCGGATTCACTGGACCAGATCGAATGTTCTTGGAAGACAGGAATCACGTCTTAGTCATCTCTGCTTTCAGGTTCCTACCTCTAATAGGGTAGAATCTAAGAGTCACTCTCACTGTGGGGTAAATGGCAGACCTTAACCACTAGGCTGTCTTTCCCTTGGTGTGAACAAATGGACAAAACCTTTGGCAATGGGATGAAGCTGTGGTGGCCGTAGCACTAATCCCAATATTTATTGACATTTACTGTGTAGCAGGCACTATCCTAAGCAGTTTCTATGTATTCTCATATTTGATCCTCTCAATGTCCTTAAGAGGAGCATATTGTCTCCACCATCTCCATTTTAAAGGTAGGAAATAGAATCTCAAGAGACTTACTTCAAACTGCACTGCTAGTGAGTAGGGGAGCAGGACTTGAACCAAAACCTACACTCTAATTGTGTAGACTTTAGGCGCCAGCCAGCAGGTGGTGAATGACATTTGGGTTTGGGAGCCTTTCTGTGTGTGTGTGACAGAGTCTCGCTCTGTCGCCCAGGCTGGAGTGTAGTGGTATGATCTCGGCTCACTGCAACCTCTGCCTCCTGGGTTCAAGCGATTCTCCTGCCTCAGCCTCCTGAGTAGCTGGGATTACAGGCGCCCGCCACCACGCCTGGCTAATTTTTGTATTTTAATAGGGAAGGGGTTTCACCATGTTGGTCAGGCTGGTCTCGAACTCCTGACCTCAGGTGATCCACCCACCCCAGCCTCCCAAAGTGCTGGGATTGCAGGCATGAGCCACCGTGCCCAGCCAAGACTTTTTAAGTAAGCTCCTCATCTATTTATGATTAAAGGCAATAAAACTGTTGATTAAAGATCCTGATCATTATGCATTAGCCAACATTTATTCAATAAACAAGTATTTAGTACTTGCTGTCTGTATGGTGCTGTGCCCAGTAATTGAAATACATTGATAGTACATTGATAGATAACTGCCTCTTCTTTCATGAAACTTTCTGAGTATTCCAGTTGAATCCAAAAACACTAAACATTTCTGTTCAGCACTCTGTTGGGTAGATAAATATACATCTATTATTAGGCCTTTTGCAATATCTGGAAAAACAATCATTCATTGAGAGAGAACTATGTGCCAGACATGCACTGAGCACTTTATAAATACTTGCTCGTTTGTTTCATGTCTCTCTTCCACCTTCACTAGAAGGCCAGCTCCATGTTTTGTTTAACATCTCTAGGGCTGACAATACCTGCCACATAATAGGTGCTCAACAAATGCTTGTTGGCCAGATAAATTATCTCTTAACAATTCTGCATGATAGATAGGATTATTCTTCCTCTACTGATGAAGAAACTAACACACAAAGAGATTGAATCACTTGCCCAAGATCTTGCTACTCTGAGTGACAGGCAGCAGTGTGAATGCTAGGTCTGTCTTCTTTCTTCTATAAGTCTCTTCCACCAGAGTTGTCTAGAGCCAGGGACACTAGGTTGAACAACTCTGAGATAAGATGTGAATATGCAAAAGTGTGTTTGTTGGCTGGGCGCGGCAGCTCACTCCTGTAATCCCAGCACTTTGGGAGGCCGAGACAGGTGGATCACGAGGTCAGGTGATCAAGACCATCCTGGCTAACACGGTGAAACCCCGTCTCTACTAAAAATACAAAAAAAATTAGCCGGGCATAGTGGTGGGCGCTTGTAGTCCCAGCTACTCGGGAGGCTGAGGCAGGAGAATGGCATGAACCCAGGAGGCAGAGCTTGCAGTGAGCCGAGATCCAGCCACTGCACTCCAGTCTGGGTGACAGAGCGAGACTCTGTCTCAAAAAAAAAAAGAAAAGAAAAAAAGTGTGTTTGCGAGGAGGGAGTGGTCAGCGTGCATGGATCACACGGAGAGCGTGGGAGGCCAGGAATGCTGAGCTGAGAACTTTGAATTTGAAAGGCACTGGTTAATGCAAAATTTTTACTATATTAGAATTGTGTTTTAGAAAGTTTTTTTTTTTTTTTTTTTTGAGATGGAGTTTCACTCTTGTTGCACAGGCTGGAGTGTAACAGTGCGACCTTGGCTCACTGCAACCTCCGCCTCACAGGTTCAAGCGATTCTCCTGCCTCAGCCTCCTGAATAGCTGGGACTACAGGCATGCGCCACCACGTCCAGCTAATTTTGTATTTTTAGTAGAGATGGGGTTTCTCTATGTTGGCCAGGCTGGTTTCAAACTCCCGCTCTCAGGTGATCTGCCCGCCTTGGCCTCCCAAAGTTCTGGGATTACAGGTGTGAGCCACCGCGCCTGGCCAGAAAGATTAGCAGCAATGTATAGGGTGGCGTAGAGTTCAGAGAGATGAGACCAGTGTCATTAATTCATCATTTGAGGAGGAAGTAACCAGTCATTGAATAGAGGTGATAACAGTAAGAATGGAAAGGAGGTCATGATGTCAGAAGAAACGCAAATGCCTCAAGTAATGCAGCCAAATTAAAATTCAGAGATAGATTTGCAGTGACAAGTAGATGAAGCAGCACCTCTCTTATGGTGACCTCCCCCTTCCTAGAGTTACCTCTAGGTGGGTGGCTGCTTCTGTGGTAGGATTGCTTTAAACCAGTCATCTTCTTGGCAGAGCCTCTGGTAAGTCATTTTTTAGCAAGTATTTTTGGTGCACTTAGTATTTTATAGGCTCATAGCATCAGCATCGTCACTTTTTTTGCACTTAGTTCAATAAAATGCATTAAGCCTGTACTGTGTTAGGGTTTGAGATATACGAGCAGAGGTGTGGGGCTCTGTCTGGCTTCTTACTTCAATCTATATGTGACCTCTGTTTTTTGATTCCATCAACCATAAAATGGGAATAATAACACACCTGTCTTACAAGGTTGCTGTAAGGATTAAATGAGTCAATATAGGGAAAGCAAATAGAACAATGCCTGGCATATAGTAAGCGATTTGTAAGTGTTTGGTAATGTTATATAAAGCCTCTCTCCTCAAGGACACAGTTGGATCATAGGATGCATACAGGACACTGTAATAATAGATGCATACACGAGGGACAGAAAGAGCTCTAAAGGGGAGCGATTCTTACAGTTACCTTTTCTATTGTTCACCCTTATCCTTTCCACTGAGAGCAGAGCTCTTTTCTTTAAATTTATTTTTATTTTTATTGAGATGGAATCTCCTTCCGTTGCCTAGGCTTGAGTGCAGTGGTAAGATCTTGGCTCACTGCAACCTCTACCTCCTGGGTTCAAGCTATTCTCCTGCCTCAGCCTCCTGAGTAGCTGGGATTACAGGCAAGTGCCACCACACCCGGCTAATTTTTGTATTTTTAGTAGAGATGGAGTTTCACCATGTTGGTCAGGCTGGTCTCGAACTCCTGACCTCGTGATCTGCCCTCCTCGGCCTCCCCAAGCGCTGGGATTACAGGCATGAGCCACTGCGCCCGGCAGAGCAGAGCTCTTTTCACAGTTTCCTATTATTGTTCCTATTATTTTTCCTATTCTTGTTCTGTTATTCCTATTAATGTTTCCTCCCCATTCCTCTCCCCAGACTACTCAGTGAGAAAATGAGGATTAAATATACCCAAGCTCCACAACCGTTGGACTTACTGAGAGTGTGTAAGAGGCAGAGCTCCCATGCAATTTTTTTTTTTTTTTTTTTTTTTTGAGACGGAGTCTCGCTCTGTCGCCCAGGCTGGAGTGCAGTGGCTAGTTCTCAGCTCACTGCAAGCTCCGCCTCCCGGGTTTATGCCATTCTCCTGCCTCAGCCTCCCGAGTAGCTGGGACTACAGGCGCCCGCCACCTCCCCCAGCTAATTTTTTGTATTTTTTAGTAGAGACAGGGTTTCACCGTGTTCGCCAGGATGGTCTCGATCTCCTGACCTCGTGATCCGCCCGTCTCGGCCTCCCAAAGTGCTGGGATTACAGGCTTGAGCCACCGCGCCCGGCCTCCCATGCAACTTTGAAGTGACTTTTATCCCCTTCCACCTCTGCAGACCTGCCAGGAATGAAATCTTTGCTTGGGACAAATGAGATTATGTTCTCTTTGGAGAGGACAATCTCCATCTCTCCCTGGACACAGATATTCATTTGCCTGCAATGAACCTGCAAGGCAGATGAGCCTCTGAGATACCCTCTTTCTTGTTCACTTAGGGGTGAAAAATTACCAGCAAGAAACCAATTAGCATGCTCTACAAGCAGGTCCCAAGCCTTCTGGAGCCAATTCTTTTACTCCATCTTTTGCACACAAGCATCATCTGCTTTGGGGTTTTGTCCTAATTGAGTCAAACCTGTGCTGTTATCATTTGTTCACTGTGGCCCCAAGAGAGAAGAGTAAAGGAGGGAGGGAAGCAGGGGGCTCTGTCTTCCTTTGTCTCCAGCCCAAAGGAAGAGAGACAGGGTGACTGGCCAAAGGGATCAGAGGTCAATGATGGAGGAACTGCCTAGACACTGAGTGGCTGATTTACATGCAATGAAAAGCAATACAAATGAATTGCTTGAATATTTATTGTAATATGTACCAGACGCTATACTAAATGCTTTATATGGATTAACAGAATTATCACAACTCTGTTAGTTCCCATTTAAAAATGAGAAAAAAAATTAAAAATTAAACTAAAAAATTTTTAAATGAGAAAAATAGAGTCGCTAAGAGGGTAAGGACTTGCCCAAGGTAACATAACTAGACAGAAAGGGAAACCGAGGCTGGGCGTGGTGACTCATGCCTGTAATCCCAGCACTTTGGGAGGCTGAGGCGGGTGGATTGCCTGAGGTTAGGAGTTTGAGACCAGCCTGAGGTCAGGAGTTCGTGATCAGCCTGACCAACATGATGAAACCCCGTCTATACTAAATATAAAAAATTAGCTGGGCATGGTGGCACGTGCCTCTAATCCCAGCTGCTTTGGAAGCTGAGGCAGGAGAATAGCTTGAACCTGGGAGGTGGAGGTTGCAGTGAGCCGAGATTGTGCCATTGCACTCCAGCCTGGGCAACAAGAGCGAAACTCTGTCTCAAAAAAAAAAAAAAAAAAAGGAAAAGAAAAGAAAGGGAAACCAAGATTTGGGCCTCAAGATGCCTGTGCGGTGCTCACTTATTTCCTCAGCCAGCCGATTGGCTGTATTTAAGGAACTAAGTTATCCACTGCAACATTGGAGCAAAGACTCAAGCTCAGCTTGTGCGGCAGAGAAAAAAACCAAAAACTCCTGCTGAGAAACTAACAAGCCTCTTTCTTTGTGATCTTTGTTATCTGGAGAAAGTCACGATGTGCACCAGGGAGGGAGTGTTCCCCTACTACAGACTCCGCCCTGGCTGCAGTAGGGGAGATGCAGAGGAAAGAAAAGTAGCCTTCAGGAAGCCGTGGCCTAACGGGGAAATACTTGTAAATACCGAGATAAGCTAAGGCAAGTTGATGTCTGCCGTCAGGGGCAAACTGTCTGAAACCCAAAGCCCAAACTCAAAGCACTCAAGGCCTCTCCCCGCCGTGGCCCCTGCAGGCTTGGAGTTCTCACCTTGCGTGAAGACAAAGATGACATTTTTCTCTCAAGTAACAGCTTCTCCTCATTCCAACTCCACTGGCAATGCCCAGCGCCCTCCATCGTTGGAGTAAAACTGCTTGCGTTCAAATCCAAATGTCAGATTCCCTTTCTTAGAGCTTACGGCTGCACATTCAAATGTCCTCGGGGGGCCAGTCAGGTAAAACACACACACAACGGAGGTGTAATCCAGCAGTGAGTGGTTTAGCCTGCCTTAACCTATGGCATCTGTGTTTTCCCTAAAGGCTTTCAGAATACAAAGTGTTTGATAATACTGTGCTGACCAGGCAAGACCCCTGTGGCTCCATTACTACAAGGCTCTTACCTTCAACGGGGAGGAGCAATGGCAGTGGGCCCAGAGTTTCTTCTTTTCCTGTGAATTCTTTTCTTTTCCTTTCCTTTTTTTTTTTTTTTTTTTTTTTTTTTTTTTGAGACAGGGTCTCACTCTGTCACCCAGGCTGGAGTGCAGTGGTGTGATATCTTGGCTCATTGCAGCCTCTGCCTCCTGGGCTCAAGCAATCCTCTCACTTCAGCCTTCCTGTAGCTGGGGCTACAGACACACATCACTACACCTGGCTAATTTTTGTATTTTTAGTAGAGATGGGGCTTCGCTATGTTGGCCAGGCTGGTCTTGAACTCCTGGCCTCAAGTAATCCACCCACCTTGGCCTCCCAAAGTGCTGGGATTACAGGTGTGACCCACAACACCTGGCCTCTTGTGCATTTCTTGACAGTAGGAAGTAGCAGAGTGTGGTTTCACCACACTGTGAGGACATGGATAGACTCCAGAGACAGATTATGTGATTTTGATCCCAGTTCTGCTATTTATTGACGCTATAGCTTTGGACAGGTTATATGCCTTCCTCTGCCTCAGTTTCTTCATCTGCAAGATGGGGATGATGATAGAACAAACTTCATTAAAGCTGTTGTAGGAATTAAATGAGTTATCTCTAAAGTGCTTAGAATAGTACCTTGTGCATATTTGGTGACATGTAAAAGTGTTAGCAATTATTGTATCTATAGTACACATTTCACAGTTCTGGATGCTAAGGACATATAATAACAGTCTGTGTATAGTGTGACAGCAAGGAGCTAATCAAGAGTTCTATCTGTGGCAATATCTCTAACTTTCTGGGTTTTCTGGAGTTTACCTTTATATCTTCATTTCTCATTTTGTAATTAATAATAACAAATAAATAATTAGTAATAACATAATAACATTGTTTACTATGCAATATATTTTCTTTTTTTATATTTCCAGCCTGGGTGACAGGGCGAGACTCCGTCTCAAGCAAACAAACACCCTGCACAACAGTACTACTGTGAGACAGGCATTATAATCTCCATTTACAAATGGAGAAAGTGAGACCCCGAGGCGTTAGGTGACTTGCCCAAGCTGACACAGCCAAGTGCAGGGCCAGCCTTTCCCTCACTGTGCCACCTGGAGGGGTTGGTGTCACCACCAATGGAATCAGTCAAGCCACCAAATTTATGACATCATACTAAATGTTGGGAGGATATAGAGAGTATTCTGGACATTCCCTATGCTCAAAGTGTGGAGACGTGACACACATGGGGAAATGAGTTAAGGAGAGAAGAAAAGTTTCAAAGCGGTAGAATTGGAAAGGAAGGGAAAACAGTTCTCAAGTGTCAATGGGAAAGTCACATTCTATGCCAATAAAAGGGATTTGTGCATGAAGTACTCTATGAAACATGCTGACCAAACAGAGGAAGCCAGAAGCGAGAGGCTGCTGCCCTGCTCGGCCCCACAACAGCATCCAGCAACGAGCTGAACCCTCATGCACAGAATCCTTCATTGCCACAAAACACCTCTTCTTTTTCTTTTTCTTCCAGGGTGTGTGTGTGTGTGTGTGTGTGTGTGTGTGTGTGTGTGTGTTTTATTATGATTTTGATTGAGGACTGGGGAATTGATGCTCTGCAACTCTTCTCTTCAGCATTCTCATCGCTTTAATTTGTTGAGCTGCCTAATTACCTAAATACTTCTGGCCAAGAAGCAGAATGGGGATGTTGGGGCTGGTGTATCACCTTCCTCCTCTTTCCCCAGTAGTGCTGTCCCCATCTCAATTCAAAAGGCCTAGCAGCTTCCGTCGGAGTGTAGCAGCTCCATTTCCCTCCAATATTAATAATTATGACATTAGAAGGGTGATCTGCTGCAATTCAGGCTTTCTATTTGCAGACTGGCGGCTGCATATCAATGGCATGATTAGGCAAATGAAATCAGATTGGCACTGTTATGAAATATTTACATGGCCAGAATGCATATGCTTCAATCTCATTGTTCCCATTATTAAGCCATTTTATAATCTCATAACATTTAGACTCACACTTTGCATTTCTAATTAACTTGAGAAGTGACTTCGCTGGGAATTAATTGCAACGTGTGCATTCTTATACACACAAACTCACTGAGAAACAAACTCCGGTTGGCAATCATGCAGTTCACCCCCAAGATGGACTCCAGGTTGACTTCTGTTCTAAACCGGCCTCACTGTTGGTTGGGAAAAGTGGCTGGGGACCTTGGTTTTCATTAAAATTTGGCTACAAATCACATGCAGGATCAGTCTGAGCACAAGGGTTCCTTTGGAGAGACTCATTCCCACCTGAACAGCCTTTCACAAAGGACCAGTTCAATGCAGAGCAATGTTTTTTTCTTGTTGCTGTTTGTTTGTTTTGAGACAGAGTTGCTCTGTCGCCCAGGCTGGAGTACAGTAGCATGATCTTGGCTTACTGCAACATCCACCTCCCAGGTTCAAGCGATTCTCCTGACTCAGCCTCCTGAGTAGCTGGGATTACAGCCATGTGCCACCAGGCCCGGCTAATTTTTGTATTTTCAGCAGAGACAAGGTTTCACCATGTTGGCCAGGCTGGCCTCAAACTCCTGACCTCAAGTGATCGGCCCACCTTGGCCTCCTAACGTGCTGGGACTATAGGTGTGAGCTACCACGTTTGGCCAGGACAATGGTTTTCAGCTGTTTAGATTTCATGGATCAATAACATCTCTATACTAATAATAATAATGACATAAAGATTTGGGATATCTAAATAGCAGTTATTTTAAGCTACTATATTGCCTTTGTTTAAAATTACTTCTGTATGAACAGTGTGGTGTATCTCTCACACTTCAGGGTGGGTTAGTTAGCATTTGAGTGTCTCTAATCAAAAGTCCATACCCTTGAAGTGGCTACTATCAGGCACTTTAATCATCTTTATTTCCTATTAACATCAGAGTCTTGTTAATGTGCACAATTGGTGTTCGAAAGATTTTTTACTGGTGAAATGAATGGTGTTCAAGATATATGGATTGGTTAGAAATATTGACAAGGTACTCATGAATGAACAGGGAATTTGCTGTAAGCTTGCTTAGTGGCCTACCCTTCAGAATAGTGCCCTAGGCCTAGAATTTTGCCTGGTCGTGTTTTAGGAAGCTTATAAAGGATTTGATTGCCTGGCTCTAAATAAGAAAGTATCTGAAGTCACTGCAAGTGAACCTCGCTTGCAAGATACTTGCAAGTTAGTAGTTCTAAACTGGGGACAACTTTGCTTTCCCCACCAACCCTTCCTGGGGGGCATTTGCAATGGTCTGGAGACATTTTTGGTTGTCACAATTATAAGCATGTACGTGTGTGAGTATGTAGTGGGTAGAAGCCAGAAATACTGCTAAACATCCCACAATGCACAAGATAGCCCCCACAACAGCAACAACAAAAAATGTCCCATTCCAAGGGATATGAACAGACATTTCTCAAAAGAAGACATGCATACAGCCAACAGACACATGAAAAAATGCTTGTCATCACTGGCCATCAGAGAAATGCAAATCAAAACCACAATGAGATACCATCTCACACCAGTTAGAATGGCGATCATTAAAAAGTCAGGAAACAACAGGTGCTGGAGAGGATGTGGAGAAATAGGAACACTTTTACACTGTTGGTGGGATTGTAAATAGTTCAATCATTATGGAAAACAGTATGGCGATTCCTCAAGGATCTAGAACTAGATGTACCATATGACCCAGCCATCTCATTACTGGGTATATACCCAAAGGATTATAAATCATGCTGCTATAAAGACACATGCACACGTATGTTCATTGCGGCACTATTCACAATAGCAAAGACTTGGAATCAACCCAAATGTCCATCAGTGACAGACTGGATTAAGAAAATGTGGCACATATACACCATGGAATACTATGCAGCCATAAAAAAGGATGAGTTTGTGTCCTTTGTAGGAACATGGATGCAGCTGGAAACCATCATTCTCAGCAAACTATCGCAAGAACAGAAAACCAAACACCGCATGTTCTCACTCATAGGTGGGAACTGAACAATGAGATCACTTGGACTCGGGAAGGGGAACATCACACACCGGGGCCTATTATGGGGAGGGGGGAGGGGGGATGGCATTAGGAGTTGTACCTGATGTAAAGGACGAGTTGATGGGTGCTAACGAGTTGATGGGTGCAGCACACCAACACGGCACAAGTATACATATGTAACAAACCTGCACGTTATGCACATGTACCCTAGAACTTAAAGTATAATAATAATTTTAAAAATGGCCCATTCCAAAATGTCAAGAGTGCCAAGGTTTAGAAACCCTGGGAAAGGGCAGCGCTTCAACCTCACTGAGTTCACAAAACTAATTGCTGATGTTTGTGTGTGGGGCTGACTTTAGGCTGTGCCTCTTTCTCTGTAAATAAACAACTGGGCAATGAAGTTGTGGAGAATTGCATTCCTTTTCTATCTCCACTCTTGGAGGTTACTAATAGCTATCAAAAAGAATCCAAAAATTAAAAAAAAATTTGAGAAAGAAAAAAGAATACAATATTTCTACATAAGCAAGTTGTCTTGGGTCAATTTCAAACAGTAGTGTAGGTTTCAGGGTTTTCTTGTGGAAACCTTAAATTTTATTAATTTCAGACTTTAAAAATAAACAACCAGGCCCCACGTGCTTTCGTACATTGCTCTCATTTGAAGCCACCGTAATCCTTTGAGGTAGCGTTATTCCCATCTTACAGAAGAAAAATAGGCTTTCATGACTTGCCCAAGGTTACGTGGCTAATACGTGTTTTCCAGTATCTTAACTCAGCTCTCTGCTTCTAAGACTTCAGAGGGGAAACATTACGGCCATGATTTTTTTTCTTTTCTTTTCTTTTTTTTTTTTTGAGACAGTCTTGCTGTGTCACCCGAGCTGAGTACAGTGGCCAGATCTCAGCTCTCTGCCACCTCCGCCTCCTGGGTTCAAGTGATTCTCGTGCCTCAGCCTCCTGAATAGCTGGAACTACAGGTGTGCACCACCACGCTTGGCTAATTTTTGTATTTTCAGTAGAGACAGGGTTTCACCATGTTGGCTAGGCTGATCTCGAAATCCTGACCTCAAGTGATCTGTCTGCCTCAGCTTCCCAAAGTGCTGGGACTACGTGTGGCCTGCTATGATTTAACTAAAGGGCTTTGAACGTGTTCCCACTCTGTCTGATGGATCATAAGATGAACTTGTCCTTAATGGATCATCTAGTCTAGAAATTCTCAAACTTAAAGATCAATAACCTTTTAAAAATAATTATATACTTTTATTTTTCCATAGAAAAAAGGTTTTCAAAACCTTCCACCACTTACTTTCGATAACATTTCATTAAAGAAAGGATATTTTAATCCCAGGAAAATAAAAAGGAAATAATTTTTCCTTCATTCATTCAACAAATATTGATTGAGTGCCTCTTACATGCAGGTATTCTTCTGAGTACTGGAAAACAGAGAAAAAGAATATCATCAAAGTCCTTACCCTCTTGGAGCTTACATTTCTTTTTTTTTTTTTTTTTTTTGAGACGGAGTCTCGCTCTGTCGCCCAGGCTGGAGTGCAGTGGCCGGATCTCAGCTCACTGCAAGCTCCGCCTCCCGGGTTTATGCCATTCTCCTGCCTCAGCCTCCCGAGTAGCTAGGACTACAGGCGCCCGCCACCACACCCGGCTAGTTTTTTGTATTTTTTAGTAGAGACGGGGTTTCACCGTGTTAGCCAGGATGGTCTCGATCTCCTGACCTCGTGATCCGCCCGTCTCAGCCTCCCAAAGTGCTGGGATTACAGGCTTGAGCCACCGCGCCCGGCCGGAGCTTACATTTCAATGATATCATCTGAGAAGAAAAGCCCTTTAAATGAAATACGTTGAACTTTGAAAGATTCTTTACAGTGTCCTTATTGTTCTCATTTAATGAATAAAAACCTTGTCATGTGTCAGCATTGGTCCATAGACCAGCATTTGAGAACTCTGGATCTAGCTCATTTCCAGGGACAGAACAACGAAGTTATCACAGATGGAAGGAAATCTGAAGGAAATTTGGATATAATCTGGATTCTCCTAGGGACAAGACTTGGTGGCCTAGGTGAGAAATGAATTGTACTATTTACTGTGCACCACGGGGTAATCTCAGTCGGATTTCTATGAGTTCAAATTCCGGCTCTTTGGTTCAACAGGTAAAGTGGCATTTTCTAAATCACCTTGCTTTGCCTGCTTTTTCTCCACCTCACTGGTAAGGCCGGAAATGTTCCCAAACACCCTTTGATCTGGCAATCATTGTAGCTCATTAGCAGGTCTAGGAGGCTGAGTTCATTCCACACAAGGGAAACTGAGCTGCAGGAGGTCACCTGGGAAGGCAGCAATGGCTTGAGGATCAAAACCCAGCTCTTCTGCTTCTATCCACGGATCTGCTCATTGAACAACTCAGAGTCATGTCTGTTCAGAGTATTAAAGGCCAGAAGTATATTCTCCATGGCCCCACAAGAGCAACCTTGTTTGGATTTCCCCCTAGAGTATTTGAGTTCCAACTCTTCAAAATCACCCTTCCCATTTTGCCCAAAGTATGTGCCCCTGGGAGTTCAGGGCAACAAGTTTGCATGGCTAATATCTCCTCCTTCCTGAGCTGCCCAGCAGGCTTAGAAATGGAAATAAAATGTTCAAACACTGACAGATTATGAGCACAAGAAAGAGGTAAGAGCGGTCAGGTATGGTGGCTTACCCCTGTAATCCCAGCACTTTGGGAGGCCGAGGCAGGTGGATCACCTGAGGTCAGGAGTTCGAGACCAGCCTGGCCAACATGAAACCCCGACTTTACTAAAAATACAAAAATAGGCTGGGTGTGGTGGCGGGCACCTGTAATTCCAGCTACTCGGGAGGCTGAGGCAGGAGAATCGCTTGAACCCGGGAGTCGGAGTTTGCAGCAAGCTGAGACCATGCCCCTGTACTCCAGCCTGGGTGACAGAGTGAGACTCTGTCTCAAAAAAAAAAAAAAAAAAAAAAAGAAAAAGAAAGAAAGAGGTAAGAGCAAGGCTGGAGCAGCAGGAGCTCTGGTAGGAGCTGAAAGTCAAGGCTAGAAAACTGTTCTGTTAGCTCTCCCGGTCACCAAGATCCTGAATGTGGAGATGACAAGACAGGATCCTTGTCCTACTTTAACAGACTTCTCTACTCTGTCTGAACATGGTTAATTAGTTTTGTTTTACAGAAAGGGAATTCTGGCTGGCTGGAACCCTTACAAGACACCATGTCTCTCCCTTGGCCTCCAGGCAGGGGTGTGTTTGCATCATAGCCGGTGGCTGCCATTAGGGAGTGCTCCACTTCCTTTGTCCAAAGCTGTACAGACTGACTCTTCCACCTAAACGCCTGCTTTTAAACATGACCTTCCCAACTCACCTCCTGTGGCTGACTGTGGTACATTCGCAAATCTGACTTTGACAACACATTCAATTTTCTTCTTCATTTATGAGGGAATTCTACCCCAATCACTACTCTACTACAAAGAAGAAGGGTGACTAAGTGATAATAAAACCAGTGGCTAATGCCAACATCTTTCTGTTTGGCACTTGAAGGGATGCACTCTGTGTTAGTCTGTTCTCACATTGCTATAAAGAAATATCTGAGACTGGATAATTTATAAAGAAATGAGGTTTAATGGCTCATGGTTCTGCAGGTTGTACAGGAGGCATAGCAGCTTCCGCTTCTGAGGAGGCCTCAGGAAGCTTCCAATCATGTCAGAAGGCAAAGGGGGAGCAGGTATTTCACATGGCAGGAGCAGGAGCAAGGTTGTGGGGGGAAGAGGTGCCACACACTTTTAAGTGACCAGATCTCAGGAGAACTCATTATTGCAATGACAGTACCAAGGGGGATGGTGCTA
This sequence comes from Rhinopithecus roxellana, assembly GCF_007565055.1. NCBI lineage: Eukaryota > Metazoa > Chordata > Mammalia > Primates > Cercopithecidae > Rhinopithecus > Rhinopithecus roxellana. The sequence goes on from NC_044563.1 coordinate 73,794,062, forward strand.
AACCATCCATGAGAAATCTACCTCCATGTTCCAATCACCTCCCACTGGGACCCACCTCCAACATTAGGGATTATAGTTTGACATGAGATTTGGGCAGGGACATGAATCCAAACCATATCATTCTCTCTCTTTTTTTTTTTTTTTTTTTTTTGAGATGGAGTCTGGCTCTGTTGCCCAGGTTGAAGTGCAATGGCATGATCTCAGCTCACTGCAACCTCCACCTCCCAGGTTCAAGTAATTCTCCTGCCTCATCCCTCCTGAGTAGCTGGGATTACAGGTGTGAGCCACCACACCTGCCTAATTTTTGTATTTTTAGTAGAGGCAGGGTTTCACCATGTTGACCAGGCTGGTCTCAAACTCCTGACCTCGTGATCTGCCCACTTCAGCCTCCCAAAGTGCTGGGATTACAGGCGTGAGCCACTGTGTCCAGCTGTTTTGTTTTCTTAATATTGGAAAGGCTTTTCTGTGGCAGTAAGCTTTCTTCCATGAGTTCAGAGATCTGAATAGGAATCAGCAGTAGAGGTTTCATGGAAGTAAATTGAGGCGTCCAATGAGGAAGACATTAAACTGTCTTAGATGTTTTCAATGTGAGGCCCACTTTGGGTAGAGGCTGGGTCAGATATATTTAAGGCCTCTTTTTGCTGTTGTGTGTGTGTGTGTGTGTATGCACGCATGTGTCATATACAATATAGGCTCTCCTGTATTGAGGAAGGTTTTTGTTTTTTAATGGGGAGAATGTGGCCAAGATCATCCTCTGCAAGTGCAGTACTTGAGGGAATGTGAACGTGGTCCACAGGGAGATGCACACGTAAAGATCCATGAGCACGTAGCGGCAGTATTGCCTAATTTTTATTAAGCACTTACCACGTGCCAGATGCTGCCCTAAGCACTTTCCACGCTTGTCTCATTTAAAACTCCCAGCCATCCTGTGAGGAGGTAGGGGCCATTTGTTAATGTCCTCGTTTTACAGATAAGACAGAGGCTCTGAGAGGTCATAGGGAATATGCGCAAGGGCACATAGGGAATATGCGCAAGAGTTGGGAGGTATATCCTGGAGTGTCTGATGATCAGCTTCATTAAGGAGAACGCATGATTTGTATTCAAACACAGACACACATTCTAAGGCTGTACAGGTGTTAGAGACAGTGTCAAAGGGCAGAGCCACATAAATACCTGCAGCCACCCAATTCAGCCACTCCTCATCCCAAGATGGGACTGGAGAAGGGGGAGTACAGCTTCTCCTTGAAGTGAAGGCCTCTCCCTGTCTCCTTTAAGATCCACTTGCCTCCTTGATAACCAGGAGCTTAGGGGCCCGTGGTGATACAGGATCACGACATCCACCCGGGCTTCTCTTACCACGGTCATGGGATGACCTCAGGTTAACCGCAAGTTTTTTTTTTTAAGGGGTCTGCCACCACGTCTGGCTAATTTTTTGTATTTTTAGTGGAGATGGTGTTTCACCATGTTGGCCAGACTGGTCTCGAACCCCTGACCTCAGGTGATCCACCTGCCTCGGCCTCCCAGAGTGCTGGGATTACAGGGGTGAGCCACCGTGCCCGGCCTATCCTCAGGTTTTTCAGTTGAAGCAAATCAAATTTTCTGTGACTTAAGACTTATAATAATTCTTTCCACTATTTGTGCATTTTGTGTATGTACATATACGTGCATGCGAGTCTTTGGTTTTGTTTTCCTAATGGATGACGTTGGCATTGGAGTCACTGGGCTCCTTTCAGCAGGCAGGAGCCTCCAGGTGAACAAGAATGGCTAAATGAGAGGACATGCTTTTTGTAATTTGTCTTCAAACAATCACTTAATGGATGCAGGAAATTTCTGCGAAATGGGTGAATAGCATGGGTCCATTTTGATCTGCCCCTCAATGAAGTAAAGCCCACTGGCTTTTAAGACCAGGCAGCAAACAAAAAGTGGTCTTTATCCTCACACACCAAATCTGTGCATCAGTAAAGTGCAGGCCCTGACAGGAATTTCAATTATTTAATCAAAAAGAAAATGAAAGAGGCCTTAAGTGTTGTGATTCGAAGACAGCCTTTTCATAGACCAATCTAGGGTGCGCTCACATTGAATCTGAAGCAAAATAGGAAGGAAATTAAGGCAGCTTCGGTTTAAGTCATGTGATTGCAAATAGTAAATTAGTTTCTCGATGTTTTCATTTAAGTGTTTAAGTGGAAGGTTTTATTCCTAATGTAGTGTAGTGACACAGAAGAGAACCCTTGGCGACTCCAGCTTCCCCACCCTTACATCAGTGATGCATTTGCCCTGGGGAGGGAGAGGGAGGAAGAGAGGCTGAGATGGAAAGAGAACGGGAAGCGAAGCCTCAGTCATGTTAAGGTGCTTTTGTTTCAAATTGCTACCAAAGTACGCTTTCACAGCAAACTCATTAATCGAGCAGATGAGTAACGTCTGTTGAAAATGTACTAAGCGAAAGGCATTTAATTTGGAAAGGAAATCAGGAGCTGCATTAGTCAGAGCTTATAAATGGCAACATCATCCATTTGGCTGTTGTTTTGTTTGATGTGGACTCACTGAATTTGTTCTTAAGGGATAAGGGTTAGGTAAAATGCTCAACATTGCGCTTGAGACGCTGCCTTTCAAAGGCTTCTGGGTAGTTTTGCTGGGGCTGGAACTACAGCCTGCTGTTGTGGTGGGAGCAGGGTCAAAGGAATCTCTTGGGAAAGTGCTAATTGGGTTGGACTGAGGTGGCCTCTGACTAGTGCAACAAGTATCTGGAGGTCATTTCTTTGCAAATGAGCATCCCTTTGTGTTTGTAATTAGCTTTGATTTATTTGGCTGGGAGCTTAAGGCGGTGCACAGCAGGAGGTCAGGCTCAGGGTTCTCCCATCGACCAATAGCGAGTGGACTTAATATCAATTTAAGCAATGAGGTCTGGTATCTCTGAGGGTTAGATTCGCCAGGTTCCCTTCTGCAGCCCACAGTGGGAGGGGAGTATTATTTTTTTTGAAATGGAGTCTCACTCTGTCTCCCAGGCTGGAGTGCAGTGGTGTGATCTTGGCTCATTGCAACACCTCTGCCTCCCAGATTCAGGCGAGCCTCCTGCCTCACCCTCCCAAGTAGCTGGGACTACAGTCACGTGCCACCATGCCTGGCTAATTTTTTGTATTTTTTGTAGAGACGGGGTTTCACCATGTTGGCCAGGCTGATCTCAAACTCCTGACCTCAGGTGATCTGCCCACTTCGGTCTCCCGAAGTGCTAGGATTACAGGCAAAAGTCACCCTGCCCGGCTGGGGAGTGTATTTGTAAATTGGCAACTGATTTGATCCTTCTGTAGGTACCAGCGCTTGGCTCTGTCAATGCACATTGCAGTTCTATTCATCTGAGTGTCACCTTTTCCATGAACTATTCTTTGCCCACCTCAGGCCAAGAGATCTTTTTTTTCTCTAGACTTCTAGAAACTTTTTGGTCTGTGTTACTTTCCGGACACAGAGTGCTGATCATACACTCACTTTTGCCATTGTTCAACTTTCTTTCTAGCTTGAGTGGTATTTTCACTCCCTTCTTTCTGTTTTAATTTGCAAGGTTGGGAACTTCCAACAAATAGAACAACAAAGAAAATAGTATAAGGAAACCCACGTGTCTATCACCAAAAATTAACAGTTATTATTAACCTTTTGTCATATTTATTTTTACCTCCCTGAGGTTTACTTACAGTAAATTCTGATTTCAAGAACTTTCACTTTAATTACTTAAGAATGTACCTCTTGCCGGGCGCAGTGGCTCAAGCCTGTAATCCCAGCACTTTGGGAGGCCGTGGCGGGCGGATCACGAGGGCAGGAGATCGAGACCATCCTGGCTAACACGGTGAAACCCCGTCTCTACTAAAAATACAAAAAATTAGCCGGGCGTGGTGGCGGGCGCCTGTAGTCCCAGCTACTGGGAGGCTGAGGCAGGAGAATGGTGTGAACCCAGAGGCGGAGCTTGCAGTGAGCCGAGATCGCGCCACTGCACTCCATCCAGCCTGGGCGACACAGCGAGACTCCGTCTCAAAAAAAAAAAAAATGCACCTCTTTTTGTTTATTTATTTATTTTTGAGACAGCGTCTCACCCTGTCTCCAAGGCTGGAGTGCAGTGAGTACGATTAGCTCACTACAGCCTCAACCTCCTGGACTGAAGCAATCCTCCCACCTCAGCCTCCAGAGTAGCCAGCGCTACAGGTGTCTGCTACCACATCCTGGCTAATTTGTTTAATGTTTTGTAGAGACATAGTCTCACTATGTTACCCAGGCTGTTCTTGAACTCCTGAGCTCAAGTGATTCTCTGGACCCCCAAAGTGCTAGGATTACAGACATGAGCCACTGCACCCCACCACACCTCTGTTTTTGGACATTTCCGCTATATAACCACAATGTCATTATCGTGTCTAACAGAATTAACAATGATTCCTTAACACTGTTTAATACCCAGTCCATATTCAAATTTATCCATTTCTCAAAAGTATCTTTTATGGTTGGTCTGTTCAAAGCAGGATCCGATCAAGGACCATAAACAGTGTTTAATTTTGTCTAAGTCTTTAGTCATCATTTAATTTTTTAAAATTTTCCTAGGCCGGGTGTGGTGGCTCACACCTGTAATCCCAGCACTTTGGGAGGCTGAGGCGGGCGGATCATCTGAGGTCAGGAGTTCAAGACCAGCCTAACCAACATGGTGAAACCCAGTCTCCACTAAAAATACAAAATCAGGTGGCATGGTGGCGCATGCCTGTAATCCCAGCTACTTGGGGGTGCTGAGACAGGAGAATCACTTGAACCCGGGAGGCAGAGGTTGCAGTGAGCTGAGATCATGCCACTGCACTCCGACCGGGGTGACAGAGTGAGACTCAGTCTCAAAAAAAAAAAAAAAATTTCTTATTAACATTGCCCCCACAGACTGTTGGACCTTTTGGATTTGTCTGACAGTTTGGTACCAATACTTTACAAGTACTTCAGTTAGCACGACAACGGGGGGCACGCATAATGTTTAGTTGTCTCACCATTCGCGATACCAACATCCAACACAGGGTTAAAGTGGGTACAGCCTGGTCGCCCCATATCAAAGTTATATTTTCTTTTTTATAAACAGCAAGTAATGTGTAGGGTGATAATTTGACCTTGAGAAAAAATTCAGTTTCCCCCATTTCACAGCCCAAATCAAATGAGGGCCAGGGATCCTGCATTAGAGAGCTTTCTATTTTCTGCAGCACATAGTAGTGCAAGATATACAGTAGCATTTGGTAAATACTGGTTGAAGGGTGAATGAATGAATGCAAAATGTTTTGAGTGACTAAACTTAAAAATTTTTTTTTTTTTTTTGAGGCAGAGTCTCACTCTGTCGCCGGGGCTGGAGTGCAGTGGCCGGATCTCAGCTCACTGCAAGCTCCGCCTCCCGGGTTTATGCCATTCTCCTGCCTCAGCCTCCCGAGTAGCTGGGACTACAGGCGCCCGCCACTTCACCCGGCTAGTTTTTGTATTTTTAGTAGAGACGGGGTTTCACCGTGTTAGCCAGGATGGTCTCGATCTCCTGACCTCGTGATCCGCCTGTCTCGGCCTCCCAAAGTGCTGGGATTACAGGCTTGAGCCACTGCGCCCGGCCTAAAAATTTAATATAATGAGAAACTGTTGCAAATCTTTCCTTCCTTCCTTCCTTCCTTCCTTCCTTCCTTCCTTCCTTCCTTCCTTTCCTTCTTCTTTCTTTTTTTGAGGCAGAGTCTCACTCTGTCACCTAGGCTGGAGTGTAGTGGTGTTATCTTGGCTCACTGCAACCTCAGCCTCCTGGGTTCAAGTGATTCTCCTGCTTCAGCCTCCCAAGTAGCTGGGATTACAGGCACCTGCCACCATGCCCAGCTCATTTTTATATTTCAATAGAAACGGGGTTTCACCATGTTGGCCAGGCTGGTCTCGAACTCCTGACCTCAATAGATCTGCCTGCTTCGGCCTCCCAAAGTGTTAGAATTACAGGTGTGAGCCACCACGCGCAAACTGCAAACCTATTTTTGATTGATACATCTGTGAAAGGCCCAGCATCTTTGGAAATCAAGAAATGCTAACATTTCAATGGATGTGGGGAGATTCAGGTTTCCTAACTTCAACTTTGCTCCTCATTTCCTGTGTGACTTTGGACAAATCCCTTGCCTTTTCTGGAACCTACTTGTACCATAAGGAATACAAAAAGGAAAAATCTCCAAGATGCTACCAGCTTTGGCATTCTAGGATTCCAAAAAACACCCCAAATAAATGTATAAACCAGATAGTTGGAGCCTGCAGATCATAACACCACTTGAACGTGGGTTTTTTCTGTGCACTATAGCCTTTTGGTGTTTAATAAGCTTAAAGGTTGTCATAGCAACCACCCTCCCCACAGCTTGTTATCTGATAACCAGCCATTCCAACTCCATCGCCGCCTAGGATTTCTGCCCCATTTGATGTTGAATTGGAAAGGTGACCAGAGATTGATTAACCTTCATGTCATTTTATAAATGATGGAAAACACTTGCTTCTTTCCCAAGCAAAGTAAAATCTTCTAGGCTGGATCATTTGAGTGACTATTTCTCCTATGCATTTATTTATTTATTCTCTCATTCGCTCGGTTAGTCAGTATTTATTGAGACTTTACCATGTGCCAGACACTGCACTAGATGCTTGGGATATACTTGGTCCTCCTTACAGAGAGTTTGCAGTCTGAACAGGAAGACAATTAAAGAGGTAGTTATAGTACAGTGAAAAAACATGATGATATCAGAAGTGTGTGGTAACGCAGGGCAATGGCACCTAGCCGACCTGGTGGCATCACGGAAGGCTTCTAGGAAGGAGTGATTATTTTTCCTTTTAGAAGTGATGTTTTAGCTGAAAACTGTGTAGAAGTAAGCTGATGTTAGAGTGAGAGGTAGCTAGAACAGTAAATATTCCTGCAAGAGGAGGAAACATATACTAAGTAAGACTCAAAGATGAGAGATAATATGATATGTGAAAGATTTTAGAGCACTGGAAAACCACTAAAGGCTTTTAGAAATTATTGTAGTAAAATGTACATAACATACTACCAAAGGATCTTAAGCATGGACTGATGTAATCAGATTTGCATTTTTGAATGATCCCTCTGGCTAGTGAAGGGAGAATTGAAGGGAGTGGCAAAAGAGAAAGAGAGAGACTGATGGCACTTAAGATCATGCCATTATCATGAAATTTAAATGTCTTGGCCAGGCGCAGTGGCTCGCCTCCCAAGTAGCTGAGATTACAAGTGTGTGCCACCATGCCCAGTTAATTTTTGTATTTTTAGTAGAGACGGGGTTTCACCACATCAGCCAGGCTGGTCTCGAACTCTTGACCTCAAGTAATCCGCCTGCCTCAGCCTCCCAAAGTGCTGGGGTTACAGGCATGAGCCACTGTGCCTGGCCCACTTCATAACTTTTTATAACTTTTGACTTTTGAATTATTTGAATATATTACCCAAAGAGACAATAATGTATGCTCTAGTTGGGAAAACAGAACATGGTTGTAAAAAGAGAAAACATATCAATGTCGTAATTAGCCTATGCCAAAACCCAGTGAGTTGTACATTTGCTAATAATATGATGATTAAGTACTGTGGGCAGGAGTCATTTTCTGAGGAAGAAGGGAATACAGTGGACCTAGATTTGGACAGAAGTTATCTATGTAGAAGGAGAGGTGATAGCGAAGATATTTCTAGGAAGAAGACATTTGAAAGCAACTTGTAAAAATTGGGGTTTGAAAGGTTAAGACTCCAGAATACAAAATTGAAGTGTTTTAGTTCAGTTTTGAAGAGCTTTTCCCAAATTTGCCAGCCCATTGTTTCTTCTTTACTCCATAAAACCACATGGTATTAAAAAACAATAGCAACATAGGGTATTGCCACACCATCCCCAGGAGCTGCTCACTTTCCAGCCAACAGAGAAAGATCTGGTAACCCACACTAAATTATTCTTGCACCTGGGACTGTCAAATACCACTGCAGTCAATCATAGATGTATTTGTGTGTCAATTTTGAGAGAGTTCAATATTGTGTATTGGAAAATATTAAAACAGTAGATAAAATTAAACCCTTGACCTAAATGTGGGAGCAAAATATATACACTTGTGAGAAAAAAACCTCCAAATGCATACTTACTTTTTTTTTTTTTTTTTACAAAAGGTACATTTTTTTTTTTTTTTTTTTTTTGAGACGGAGTCTTGCTCTGTCGCCCGGGCTGGAGTTCAGTGGCCGGATCTCAGCTCACTGCAAGCTCCGCCTCCCGGGTTTACGCCATTCTCCTGCCTCAGCCTCCGGAGTGGCTGGGACTACAGGCGCCCGCCACCTCGCCTGGCTAGTTTTTTTGTATTTTTAGTAGAGATGGAGTTTCACCGTGTTAGCCAGGATGGTTTCGATCTCCTGACCTCGTGATCCACCCGTCTCGGCCTCCCAAAGTGCTGGGATTACAGGCTTGAGCCACCGCGCCCGGCCAAAAGGTGCATGTTTAATAAGTGTTTACAGATATGAGTGCATAAACCATAGAGCTCTTGGATTCCTCATTTCCCACTATTATTTCTTATCTGAATTACAAAGACAACTGAGTCTGTATCACATTAATGATAAATTATTTTACTGATTGAGTTAAATGCACAGAGAAGCCCTTGTTTTTTATTTCTTTGTTTTGCCTTTCTGGCTGCATGTATTTAGGCTTGTGTGGGTATGTATTCAGAGGTAATGGAAGGCTTCTACTTTTCCTATGTTTCCTTGTTCCCTGTACTTTTCCACCTTATCTCTCCAAGCTACTTCACACAGAGCTTAGTACATGGTCGACAATCAATAAGTGGTCTTTGCCTGATTAGTTTCCTGTCTCCCACATACCTAAAAGAAACCAGACTTAGCGTTGATCTTCAAGTATTTTCTTTTCTTTTTTTTTTTTTCCTTGCGACAGAGTCTCGCTGTGTCCCCAGGCTGGAGTGCAGTGGTGTGATCTTGGCTCATTGCAACCTCTGCCTCCCGGGTTCAAGTGATTCTCCTAACTCAGCCTCCCGAGTAACTGAGACTACAGGTGCGAACAAAGTACGGACTCTGAGGTCAGATGAACCTGAGTTCAAATCCTGGCATACAAACTGTGTAATCTGAAGCTCACAACTCTACCCAAGTGACTCCCCTGCTTCCTTTATCTGTAAAAATAGAAAAGTGATGATACTCAAATAAGAAGGTAAAGCAAAATATTTGATATATAATATAAATGCAAGAAATCTACCTCATTTAAAAAGCTTCATCATAATAGTGAAAAGCATTCTTTAAAGACTTTTGTTTAGGTAATTAATAGATATTATCCATAATTTCTTGATGGGGATTAGGTGTTAACTTTTTGAAACCACATATAATTTGTATGAAAGTAAACAGTTTGTGAGGACAGGTGTGGTGGCCTGGGATTACTCCTGTAATCCCAGCACTTTGGGAGGCCGAGGTGGGCGGATCACCTAAAGTCAGGAGTTCAAGACCAGCCTGGCCAACATGGAGAAATCCCGTCTCTACTAAAAATACAAAAATTAGTCGTGTGTGGTGGCGCTTGCCTGTAATCCCAGCTACTCAGGAGGTTGAGACACAAGAATCGCTTGAACCCGGGAGGCGGAGGTTGCAGTGAGCTGCCATCGTGCCACTACATTCCAGCCTGGGCGACAGAGAGAGACTTGGACAAAAAAAGAAAAAGAAAAAGAAAAAAAAAAGTAAACAGTTGCATAATCTTTACTGAGAAGTAAAGGTTTGATATCCCTTATAGGCAAATGTCAAACAGAACTATGTGCAATTTGGGCTCAGTAACTTATGCAGAAAAGCTAAAAGTTATAATTTTAAAATTTAGTGAATTTGATTTGGACATTTTTTGTGTTGAAGCAAAATCATTCTTTTCCCCTTTGTGTTTCAAAGTTTGAAAATTTATTTATAAATATTTATTTATTATATTTATTTATTTATTTATTATATTTATTATAAATAAATATTACATTTACATGATTTGTACTCAAAAGGTACAAAAGGCTAAACAGAGAAAAAAAATCTCCTTCTTGTCAAGTGCCCAGTACTTCAGTCTCTAGAAGCAACTAATGTTGTGAGTTTCTTATGTATCTTTCCAGAGGTATGCATAGACAATCAAATATGTATCGTTTTCTCCCTCGTCAGAAGTATTACCTCTCTGTACTTTGCTTTTTTTGCTTAACAATATATCTTAGAGCTCCTTTTTTGAGTGTGTATAATTTAGCTGTGATGTGCAAAGTGTATATGTTGGATACATTTCAATGTACATTTGTAATTTTGATAGACATTATCAAATTGTTCTCCATAGAGGTTGTATAAATTTATATTCTTCGCATCAATAGATGAAAGTTATTCTTCCCCGACAGATTTACCAACAGAGTGGGTAATTAGATTTTTTGGTCTTTTCATTCTATAAATGAAAGATGTTGTCTCAGTGAAGTTAAATTTGTGTTAGTCTTATATTTGCACCTTTTCAAATTTTTAAGAGTCACTTATAATTTCTTTTATGTGAGCTGTTTCTTTTTATCCTTTGCCTATTTTAAAATAATGCCCTTCCTTTTTTATCTTGTTGATTTGTAGAAACTTTTTATATATAACAAATTACCCCTGTTTGTTATGAACTGCAAATACTTTCTCCCAGTTTGTTGTTTCTTTTATCTATTTTGCTTAAAATAATTTTTGCCTTACAGAATTTTAAAAAATTAACATAGTTAATTTTATCAATGTTTTCTTTTATGACTTCTAAACTTTTATTTTATACACAGAATGGTCTTTCCTGTTTTAATTTGTTTAAAAGTATTTTTTCAATATTTTTCCTTCTGTTTCCTTTTAAGATTATTTATCATTGTAAGACAAATTCCTTTAGAGTGACAACATTTGCACCTTCCATTTTTTTGTTCATAATTTGATTGCATTATCAACAGGAGTTAGAAGATAAAAATCAATTGGCTTCATGAAAAGTATCTTCAAACAAAACAGCACTTTAACAAACATATACCTAATATTTAACTCTACACAAGAAGTCCTTTTGAGAAATGTTTACAGGCTCATCTCCATACCTCATGATACAATTTGATAAGGTCTTATGATCTCTAACACCAAATACTCTCAACATATAATGGTAATAACTCTCATGTCCTTTTATTTTCAAAAGTAAGCATATTAATTTGGTGTAACTGTTTGAAGTTTGTTGTGTCAAACTTTATTTTAAATCTGATCATATCATTTGAATGGCTTAGAATGGAAGAAAAGAACATTCCAAAGGTATGTTTGTTACCTTATTGGGTTTTTTCCCCTAGTAACATATTTGGCTACTCCTTGGGATACAATGGAGAAACTGGTGGAATACTAGCAAAAGACTGATGAAAGAGCATTCTTATTCCACCATGCATCTTTTGCAGGATTAAAAAAAGGTATAAGTTTTCTCATGCTTCAAAGGTCTTCTTTTCTCTTTATCACTTCATGAAATATGCTTTGAATTGAGATATCAAAGGCAGTATAGAGAACTTCAAGATAAATGAAATGAGTTTTTGACCCTGTAGACTGACCCAACCTGAAGGAGCAAACTGGATGGATTTCGTCCTCCTTGTATTACAAATACACTGTGATTTGAATGCCACATCCTTAAGCGTGTTGTTCTCATGTGGGTTCACACCCTAATTTCCACTGCAAACACATTATTTTTGAAGATGCATTTGTCAGAAGCAGCCAGCAACTCCCTTTATTTTTGTAGACATGTCATCCACTTTGGTAGTGCTTAAAATAAAGTACTCAGATGGAAGGTAAGTTGCAACAGACAACAAGCAATATTATGAGTAAAGTGTGTTACTCAGATACTTCTGAAATACATTTCTTCCTTTATTTTGAAGGCCACGGTATAGGCAACTTGGCTAATGGAACCAGTCTCTTCCTTTGATCATCAATAGAGTTATCTTTTCGGGAAACTAAGTCCCAGCTCAGATGACCATTTTAGCTGAGGCTGACATGAAAGAGAGAGGGACTGTTTAATTATTAGCTCTCTGAAAGACATGTTTTTTTCTTTCTTTAATAATTCTTCAGCTGAAACCACAAACAGAGTACTTTTGGGGAGGTGGCTTCATTTGATCTTTATTTCTTTACTCTGGGCACTGTGTAGGATCTGGGCTCTATGTGTCAGCTTTGCAGAGAGACACAGCCTGCTGGCCCTGGGTGACAGATTCTAGTCAAGTAAGAATCAAAAGTAAGTGTAATTTAGGTGCATTTACTTAATCTAAGACTTGGGAAGGTGTGTGGCAAGGAGCCTGGCATATAGTAGGTGCTCAGTGAATACTCAGAATAATCGAATATAATGAATGGATGAAGGGCAAGCCTGGAGAATGTGCCAGGCTGGTTTCAGCAACTGATTTCCATTTTCCGTGTGTATCTATGGATATTTGAGAAGGTAATAGGGACTATGGCAATTGACTAAAGGTGCTGTGCAACACAGTAGCCACTAGCCCTACGTGGCTATTGAGCACCTGAAATAGGACTAATCTGAGATTTGTAGAAAGTGTAAAATACACACTGGATTTAGAAGGTTTAGTATGAAAAAGGAATGCAAAAATCTCATTAATAATATTTATATTGATTACATGTTAAATAATATTTTTGATATGTTGGGGTTCAGTGAAACACATTAATATTTCACCCGTTTTCTCCTACTTTTTAAATGTGACTTTCTGCTTTTTAAAAAATGTAACTAATAGAAAATTTAAAATTACCTGAGTGGCTTGCATTGTATTTTTATTGGACAGCACTGGTATACACTTTAGAGATAAACCAGGCGATGTAACATCTCTGCTTTTAAAGAGAAAATAGTTTCCCTGTCCCCGTCCCCTGCCACAGCCTACCTTTACAAGCTGTCTAAAAATGTTCTCCTTCCCTGGGCGTCTGCGGCCGGTGGGTGGGGTGAGGTTTAGGGCTCTAGCAGGCAGGAAGGTGATGCAGCTGCCTTTGGTACGCGTTGCCTGCCACAGGAAGATACCGGATTCAATACCAAGATTGAATCTCAAAGGGGCCTCCCTAACCCCACCACGGAAGTAAGGCGGGCCAGCCACCGCCTCGAGCCAAAAGTTTCTGCAACCCTGGCAATCCCCCCGCACGTTTCTGCTCAGGAGCCCCACACGACAGAGAAACTTCCCGGCTTCTCCAGCCTCGCTATCTCCCCTAGGCTTTGGGACACAGCTTTAAGGGGCTGCGGGGCCAGGACGGGATCTGAAACGTTTGGAGCACCAGACGCGTCCGCACAGCCCGCCCATGCGCGCTGCTGGCACCAGGACCCGCAGTCTGCCTGCAGCGAGTCCCCGCCGCCGTTCCTCTGGGCACCCCGGGAGAAGGAGGCGGCCCTGAGGAATCCCCTGCACTCGGATGCCCTATTTTCCCCGCCCTCAGCGCCCCAGGGCCCTGCACGGGTCCTGGCAGCCCGTGGTGTTCTCTCAGCCGCGGAGCTTTGTTTCCCAGTGTCGCTGAAAGGGAAAGAGAAAGAAAACGACTTCGGTCCTGGAGGTCCTGCCCCTTCCTGAAGAGATGCCATGTCCTCCCTCCATCTCTCCTTTCTTAGGTTCCTCCTGGGGCCCCGGCAGAGGCGGGGTGGCTGGGCCCCGAGTCTCTCTCTAGCTGCAGCGCGGGCTTCGGGCAGGCAGCGCGGGAGCGGGGCTGGAAAAGAGGGCGCCAGGAGCCGTCCCGCCCCTCATCGCCCCCGGCTTCTCCGCCTGATTGCAGGGCCTGCGGAGATTGCCTTAGCTTTGGGGGAAAGCAGGACGCTGAGTCCGGGGCTTACGAAACAAGGGAAAGATAAGGACGGAGGAGGCGGTCTACATCGCCCCCCACTCCCTTTCCGATCCCGCAAACACTGTGAGACGTGTGTAAGTTCTGACGGGGGGGGGGGGGGGGCGGTTGCAGTGCCTTGGCTCAAAGGTAACTGTCACTTGAAGACGTTTTTACTGCCCCAGCTCTCAAAGGGACATTCAATAATCACCTCTGCTTCTGCGACAGAAGTTGGTCCCCTCCCCAGAATGAAGCCGAAATCCCGCCCCCAAAGCTGGGTGCAAATCTGTGCTCTGTGTGGGGCTGGAGTGTAGGGCGCCCTCAGGCACGGGCCACACTCTGGTTGTACACCCGTCCAGCCCTCAAGAGCTACTCGGCCTATAGGGTGGGGAGACAGAATGGCTTGATTTCTACTCTGCCGATGCTGCAAGCTCACAATGGAAGCGGGGGTGAATGTGAACGTCTGTAAAATGTAGACGGTCACCCCCGGCCCCTCCTCACCTGTCTCCTCCTTCTGCCTCCAGCCCTGCTGAGACGATGGGCCAGGGCTTAGCGCTAGGAAAGGACTTCCATGGCCACCTGCTTTCAGGTCTTCAGGTTCTTTCTTTCTTTCTTTCTTTCTTTCTTTCTTTCTTTCTTTCTTTCTTTCTTTCTTTCTTTCTTTCTTTCTTTCTTTCTTTCTTTCTTCTTCTTCTTCTTTCATTCATCCTTCCTTCCTCATTCCTTCCTTCCTTCCTTCCTTCCTCTTCTTTCTCTCTCTCTTCTCTTTTCTTCTTTCTTTCTTTCTTTCTTTCTTTCTTTCTTTCTTTCTTTCTTTCTTTCCTTCCTTCCTTCCTTCCTTCCTTCCTTCTTTTTCTTTCTTTCCTTCTTTCTTTTTTCTGAGCTGGGACCTCACTATATTTCCCAGGGTGGTTTTGAACTTCTGGGCTTAAGCAATCCTCCCCCCTCAACCTCCAAAAGTGCTAGGATTACAGGCGTGAGCCACCACACTGGGCCTCTTCTCTTCTTACTACTATTAGAGTTTTTTTTTTAAATCACATTTTAGACTTCAGATCAAAGCATTCTGATTTCATTTAGATGCCTACTTGCCAAGATCTTATTTTAAAGTCTCCCTCACATCCCTTCCTCCTTCCTCTCAAGCTCTTCATCTACTTACCATTTACCAGTTCATCCTTATGGAATAGAATGCTGCCACTTCCTAGTGCACTGTAGTTTGGGGCCTAATTGATTCTGGTAATTAATTTGTTCTACCTGCTAGATCAGATGGAAATCCTACCCATGCGCCCCAGGATTAGCACTTGGCTTTCTAACACCTCCTCTAATTATCTAATAGCATGGGTTGTGAGGACTCTGTCTCTCTTAAAACACTTTTACTATTAGCAGTAGTGATTGGAATTGTGATGACGACTAGATTTCAACAAATTAGAGCTTAAAAATGGGGAGATGGGAGAGAAGTGGCTTCTTTTAATTTCCCTGAGTTTAACATCAATAATTAGAGCAATTTTTGGAGATGTGAGCTGAAATTACCCCTACTGTGTTGTAGATGATCACCCTAATTTTAGCAAATTGACTCCAGGGAAATAAATGTGACAGATTAGAAAAAAACAAACAGAAAAAAAACCCCCAAAAGATTGGTAGGGACAGAAATGAAAGAGGCTGGGAAAGAGGAGTGGGAAACAAAAACGTAGTACAATTATTTCAGTGGGCTAGGGTTGAAAAACTAACAGCAGAAATAGCAAACTGCGTGAGTGAAATGAGGAGAAAGTAAATATTTGAGGGGACATGGAGGATGGCACTAAGAGATGACTCTGGACATATTTACACAGACCAAATAACTTGACTAATGTAGACATAACCCTCCTCCTGCCCACTGCCTATAACTGAGGTAAAGACTGTTATGATGACCATCATCATTTTCTTTCTTTACCTTAATAATCCAGTCATCCCTCAGCCATAAACTTAAGTAGAATCTAGCAATTTGAAGTATCAGGTGCCCTTTCTCCTCACTTCCTCCCTTCTTTTTTTGCCACCAAAATTATGGAAACTCTTAAAACCCAGGCCTAAATGCCTGAATAAGTGCTTTATCCCTATTGCTTTGGTGCCCTTTTAGTGCCTTCTCCTCTGTAAAGAGGAGTTTGCCGGACAACAGAGACTTTTTCCTTTTAGCTTTCTTTTAAAAACGACTGGAAACAAAGCAGCCCCTGCAGTGACGGGGCAGAAATTGAGGTCAAGAAACCTGGTAGGAACAAGAACCCTGCGGGCTCTGTTGTTCCCAGGCTTGGCCGGTGGTGTTCAGCACCGCGGACAGCTCCCCGCCCCGCCCCGAGCCTCCCGCACCCTCCCCTCTGCCTCTGGCAGCCTCGTCATTGGCTCTCCCCGCTCCCCTCTCCAAGCTGCCAATTCTCCAACACAGAGACCCAACCTACCCAGGAGCTTGTCTTCTTGCCTCTCCAGCGCCCGGGGTAGCCCAGGCCCGGGAGAGAGCAGAGGAGATTCGAGCCTCGGAGGGTAGTTGCCGGCTTTCGAGCAGGCTTGAAGACTCTGCCTGCGTCTTCCACTTCGTCCCGGCCCTTGTCCTGTGGCAGGTGCTCCGCTCAAGATGAATCTCAACTTCACCTCTCCTCTACACCCGGCGTCTTCTCAGAGGCCCACATCCTTCTTCATCGAGGACATCCTGTTGCACAAGCCCAAGCCGCTGAGGGAGGTGGCCCCAGACCATTTCGCCAGCTCTCTGGCCTCTCGGGTGCCTCTGCTAGACTATGGCTACCCCCTCATGCCCACACCCACCCTCTTGGCTCCTCACGCCCATCACCCTCTGCATAAGGGAGACCACCACCATCCTTATTTCCTCACCACCTCGGGTAAGTAATAGGAGCCTCAAGGTATGGGCAGTGAGAGAGCAGGGCTTCTAGCACAGACCCTAAACCTGTGATGGAGCCAAGGAAAGGCCAGACTGGCTCTGCCTGGCTTGGTGGCCTCCTTCCCTAAGTGACAGTGGGAGTCTGGGGACATGGCTGACGCCATGCGGAGCTCCCTGGAGGCATACCAACTCACGGGGATAATTCGTGATCCCCCCCGCACTCTTCATAGCAGAGGATAGGTGCCTGGTCAAGAGGCAGCATATAGGGTTTGACAATACTCTTGGTGGGCAGTGCTCAGTCTCCCTGCTTGTGATCTTCCTGGCCACTTTGGTTCATCTCTCAATCCTGATTCTCCGCCTCTGCCCACTCGGAGGGAGACCTTTGACCATCCCACCCCGTGGACAGAACTTTTCCTGCACAGAAACTCACAACACTCTGTCCAGGGCAGTTCTGTTTTTTCCAGGCACTGAGCATTTGCAGATACTGCTGGGGGCATAGAAGTGAATGAAGATTTGGGCTTCTCTGAGAAGGGAAGGTTTGGGCTAGCCTGAATAAGAGAGAAAGCGTGAGAAAAAAAAGGGGGGGTTGGGGGAGATGCAGCTCTTTAACCCTCCTCACCTTCAATATCTAACATTTAACTCACAATCTTAGTCTGGGCTACCCTCCTCTGCCCCAGCTGCCATCATTGCTGGAGGCGGGTGCTAAAGTATTTTGATTTCTCTGGTCTGACAAAAAGCAGGGACTAGCAAAGTCTGTTTAGGACAGGAGGATGTGGGGAAATACCCAGATTTTTTTTTTTCTGTCTCCCTCTGAAAGGCCACATCCATGGTTTTTTCTCTGGCGTTTTCAATCCAGCCAGAATAGAATAATTCGTTGAGTCCAGACTCATAGCTTGGAGGTGGCAACAACCATGGTCGGTGCAGGGGCTGGGAGCAAGACAGGAGGTAGTTTGTGGGCGCTGGAATCCAGAACAAAGCTAAAAGTGTTTGTAAGGTGGTAAAAAAAATCCAGACTCCGCAGCAGTCGGTTGGAGGGGCAGTGATAAAATAAAGGCTGCATCCAGGTCCACATCTCTGCACTGGCTTCACCACCCGCTGGTGACAGTCTATTCTCAGTGGCGCCAGTGGTTCACCCATACAGCAGTGGCCAAAGCCCGCGGTACCCGCACTATTGTTGTTATGTTTGTTTATTTTCCCTGGGATTGGTCGACGTTGCTTGTGGTAGCTTCTGTCCGCTTGGTGCGTCTCAGACAGAGTCAATCTTGCGAGGGTCAGGAAAGACAAGTTTTCCCGGACCCGGCCACGGAAAAGCGCCTCAAACCCTTCTGCTTCGCTGGCCTTGGAGAGGGAAAGAATAAGAAAAAGAATGAGGACCAGATTAGATAGCCGGGTCCCCAGCGCGACCCAGAAACGGACGAGGAGACGTGAGAGGCGGGAAATGCTCCTCTGTTCCCGCTCCGGGGCTTCTCCGGATAAGGCAGTTTTGCTCGGCTCCCTTTGGCTGCGGTGGGATAGGAGTGGCTTGGGAAACAGAAAGGTGTTTTTCAGTGAGGTTTAGAGGCAAGATTATGTCCATGCATCTGCTAGCCCCAGAACAGTACTGAGCGTCATCAGGGGTCTAGGAGGATACGGTGGGGGCTGGGGACAGCACTGCTCCTGGGCCATTTGACAGTTGCAAAAAAACTTCGCCAGGCGCTGCTGAAGACGGCTCTGGCCTACCCTACGGAAGTCTCTCCAAGAAGACATTTTTAAACGGCCTCCGGATCTATTTTCCGATTTTCTTTTCTGTTTTATTTACTGTTTGTTGTTTGTATTTCTAGATGACTCTCCAGATAAAGATCTCCAAGCGCTATTTCTGAGGCCTTTTTTTTTTTCTTTTTCTTTTTTTTTTTTTTTTTTTTTCCCTGTTTCTCTGCCCTGGATTCCTGAGAGAAAGGCTTGAGGGGCTTTGGGGCTAGCAGACTGGTGGAGGCAAGGGGCGGAGGGAGGCACTGGGGGCTAGGGGAAGGGAGGGGAGCGGTGCGGAAGTTGCTCTGCGGAGACCCAGGCTCTGCCCACTTGGTTGCTCTTCTTTCTGCAGGGATGCCCGTCCCAGCGCTGTTCCAGCACCCCCAGCACGCGGAGCTGCCGGGGAAGCACTGCCGCCGCCGCAAAGCCCGCACTGTTTTCTCTGACTCGCAGCTCTCGGGCTTGGAGAAGAGGTTCGAGATCCAGCGCTACCTGTCCACGCCAGAGCGAGTGGAACTGGCCACGGCCCTCAGCCTGTCCGAGACGCAGGTGGGCGGGAGGAGAGGGAGGCCCTGATCTCTTCTTCGTTCTTCTCTCCCTTCAGCTCTTAATACCTTCGGGACCTTGTGGAGTAGGAATGGACCCCCCGCTGACGCTTGTTCTAGGCCTTTCCTAAGAGCTTTCGTAAAATTACCCATACCAGGCCGGGCGTGGTGGCTCACGCCTGTAATCCCAGCACTTTGGAAGGCCGAGACGGGCGGATCACGAGGTTAGGAGTTCGAGACCAGCCTGGCCAACATGGTGAAGCCCCATCTCTACTAAAAATACAAAAATTAGTCGGGTGTGGTGGCGCGCGCCTGTAATCCCAGCTACTGGGGAGGCTGAGGCAGAAGAATCGCTTGAACCCGGGAGGGGGAGGTTGCAGTGAGCCGAGATCGCCCCGCTGTACTCCAGCCTGGGTGACAGAGCCAGACTCCATCTAAAAAAAAAAAGAAAGAAAGAAAGAAAGAAAAAGAAAAAAAAGTACCGAGACCCCAACCTCACATTTCTCGAGCGGGACTCTGGACAGGAAGGAAACACTCCTCAGGTAATTCTGACGACCACCTCCGGGTTAAGAACTATTATTCGCATGAATACTCGTCAGAGAGAGGAGTCTCTCCGACCAGGTTAGGAACCCGGGTCAGAGGTAAATGGTAAGCGTTTAGGCGAGTTCTTGTCCTGAGAGAAGTCCACACACGGAGATTTCTTCCCCCTTCTTTCTTTAGTCTCTCTCACAGCGGCCAATGTTCACATGCACCTCCGCTCCAACCCCAACACACACACTGTGGTTTAAGTCCCCTCCCTGTTCCCCTGTCCTGAGTGGAAGAACGGTTTTTATCTTCCTCCAAGCGCTATTCACCTGCAACCTCAAACCCCGTCCTCTCTTCCCCATTTCTCATAGTCTCTACCCAGAACGCCTCTTGCTGTGAAATCATTAGCTCTGCCAGGCCTGGGTCTGATTTTCTCTCGGATGAGAACCAGGAGGTTCAATTGTCATCTTCCTGTCCAGGAGTCTTGTGGATCAGGTGGTTAGATGTCTCAATCAGAGGAACATCAGCTGAGCCTAAAAAGATTGCCCACGCAGCACTTACTATTTATTAGTAGTTCTAATTAATAACAATATGCATAACTGCTAACCACCCGTGTTAATCCTTATCATTATTTTGGGACAGTTATCCCTGAAAGCCTCAGACTGTTCGATTCTCATTCGGCTTAAGGCGATAACTTATGAGCAGTTGAGGCTATCACCGCTCTTGGATACTTCATCAACGGACTGCCGCCCATTTTCCTAAACCCCAGCAGCAATCGCTCAGATTTGGAGGAATGACATGATTTTATTTTTATCTCTCTGAAATCAGGTGAAAACATGGTTCCAGAACCGGCGGATGAAGCATAAAAAGCAACTGCGGAAAAGCCAAGACGAACCCAAAGCACCAGACGGGCCAGAAAGCCCCGAGGGCAGCCCCCGCGGTTCAGAGGCCGCAGCCGCCGAGGCTCGGCTGAGCCTGCCCGCCGGCCCCTTCGTGCTGACCGAACCAGAGGACGAGGTGGACATTGGAGACGAGGGGGAGCTGGGCTCAGGGCCACACGTGCTCTGAGTCGCCAGGCTGGGGAGGGTGGTAGGCAGGGGAAGAGACTGCGGGGCCGAGCGCCATTCCCTCCCGGACGGGAAGACTCAGATTCCAGTCTCGTGGCGGGCCTTGGAGATTCGCTCCTGGAAGACAAACAAAACCCACCTGTCCTCCAGGCCAGTGCGGAGCCAGTGCGGCCCGCGGCCTGGCCTCCCGCTTCCCCTCTCGCCCTTCCGGTCCCAGCCACTGGAGAGTGTGCGCCCGGGCGCGCATTTTCCTGCGTCCGTCGTCCTTGGGGTCGGGGACCAGCCCAGTACCGCGTCCTAGACTGGAAATTCGACTTTCGGCTCTCTGTTTTCTCCGATTAGAGACCTCTTTCTCCCTCGCCTCTCAGCAACTTGCCCCTAGCTCTGTTCTTTGCTCACCACGCCAACTCCTTGCCCTTTCTTGGGCAGTCCGTTTGGCTGCAAAGGGACCAGGTCTCTGGGGCCTCCGCTCCACGGGGATCCAGATAGAACCGCAATCTGATCTTTAAAACGTCTAGTGTCAGGACAGACTCATGCACTGCTCGTCACTAACCTCCTGCTCGCTCCCATCCCCCATGCCCCGGGTCTCATCTCTGACTCAAATACGAAGGCGACTCCCTTCTTCTCTGGGCGGCGCTTCCATCCTCTCTCGTCCCTGTTCTCCGCTAGAGCTCGCGGTTCTGCATCCTGGCACCCTTCCTCAGCTTGTGGCCCCCAGGCGCAGACGCCCCTTACGCCCTGTGTCCCGCGTACTGCGCGGCGCCAGCGCGCGGCGGGAAACTTGGGCACAGAAAACCCTTATAGCAATTTCTGCTTCCCGAACTTGTTGCGCTCCTGTTCCGCAACGCTTCCACGTTCCACGGGCTTCTGATATTTTAAAACGGAGAGTTCCTCGGGTTGTGTGTGGAAATACTCATTCTCAGTGCATTTTAGGAAATCAAGATGCAGGCCAAAGGGTTAAGGCTAAAGGTGTTCCGGGCGTGCACCTGTGGGGACTTAGATGGGGCGGGGGTCTCATTGACTTTGCGCTTTACCCCTCTTCTTTTCCCTGGGAGGTCTCTTATTCTTTTACCGGGTCTGTAGTCTCTTAGATAATGAAAGGCTCGCCAGGCAAAACTGGGAATGATCACGCGTTTCCAGGAATGGTTTGCTACCGCGTTCTCCCACGCGTACGCCCCCTCCCCTCGGCCCTAGGCAGTTTCCTAGTCCCTGTAGAAACGAACTTGCGAATAACCTTTCATTAACAGATCCCCTCCCTCTCACTCCAATTTTTCTGTTTCTAATCGTTTGATTAATGGTCTTGAGTTCCACTTACGTGGAAAAGTGGCTCTGGTATTTTGTGGCTCTGAAATGCTGAAGAGACAGAGATGTACTGATATTTGGAGTTTGAAATTATACTACCGAATTGTGTGATGACCCTACACACTCAGTACGCGTATGAAACATAGCAGCTGCACCAGAGGCACTCTCACCTTCTGATTCTTTGGCTTCTGGTTGTGTCTTTAGGTAAGTGAGTCCGGGAAGGCTGGAAAAGAATGAGTAGGACTGAGTGGAATCCTGACCCTCGGGTTCTAATGATTAATAATAATTATATAAACAATAGTGGATGTGAGCGTGGGTTAATCTTTTTGTTTTCGTATTTCTCCAATATGGGGATGAATCCTAAAGATCATTTTAGGTCTAAGTTCTATACTTATGTGAATATAGCAGGAGGCCTTTTCATTTTTCTGCAATAGGCTTGTTGGAGAAACATTATCCCAGGTAAAGATAAGTGTCAGAGTGACAGCTTATCCAGGTGCATCATGTAGGAGGCAAAATTATTGGTTTTAAAACATAAGCATTGTACAGCCTTTTGGATTTTCCAAAGTGCTCCGTAATCAATCAATGATCTTGTGGGTCTCAGATGACATGGGTATTTTCCCCTTTCATAGATGAGGAAATTGAGGCTTAGCAAGATTGAAGGATTTACTCATGAAATCAGGACTAGCTGACAGCCAAGGAAGGATTAAAAAATGTCTCTGACTCCTTGTTAACTTCTTTTCTCAGTGCAGTTTATTTATTCATTTTTCTTGGTAACAATGCATTGATTGGCATTTTGTCTCTATCACTTTATAAGAACACCTCTCTCATTTCTTTAGATTACACAGCCTAAAGATTGTGGCTATTAAAAGCAAATCTATGCTCAGATTTCTCTCCTCCCTCCCTTGTTAAGATAATGACAGTACTGTTTTGTTAAGGCAGAAGTTTTTGGCAAATGTTTTACAGTAAGACAAAAGACTTGGTGGAAGAAAAAGTGATTTGTGACTGAGAATGTTCTTGGTAACCTGGAAGGGAAAGTGTGTATCCCTTGTGTATGGTGATACTATTACACAAGATTATGGAGCCAAGGGAAAAATCGAATTCTTCTAATCCCAGGAAGAACAACTACTAAATAGGATTTTGAAAGAATCTTTAAAGTGAGTATAAAAACTGTATTTGGGCAAAAGTGTGTGTGTGTGTGTGTGTGTGTATGTGTAAATTAGATGGTGAACCCAAACTCAAAAGCACCAGGCATTTCTGTCTTCTGCTTTCACAACAACTTGTCAAGGGCTTGTTCTGAGTCTAACAAGAGTGGATTGGGTGTATTTCATGACCTTTTTGTCTTGGAAAAGCAGACAATAGGAATCTGCTTGGAAAAGCAGATAAATAGGAAAGCTGTTAGTATATGCACAGCTCTGCCTGATTGGAGGCAGGATGAGTCCTGAAGCCCAGGGACTATTTAGGTCTATAATTCATGAACATTAAACTTGGGAAGATACTCATTCCTCCTTACCCTTGTCCTCCCCTGTGGTGGTTTCTTGGCGGATTAGGTAGCAAGGGAAGAGGTGAGAACTGTGGCATCAGCCACACCAACTATGGCACAGTTTTCTCATCAAAAAATTCCCTGAAATTGATGGCAAACAATCCAATAGCAAAGTTCTCCTAGTTTTATTTATTTTTATTTTTATATAATGAGTTAGTGATAGTAGTAGAGGATAGGCACAATTTAGTCTCGATTTAATGTAATATGACAGTACTTTTTGGTTTTGGCTTTCAATACTGATCGAAGCTTCCATAGGCTGAAAAAGTATTTTGTCTGAATAATCCAGGCTTTTGCCTCAACTCAGTTTCACTTGTGGTAAAGATCTGACAAAACTATGTTTATTATGATATATTAAAGAAAGACATTCAGAGGTCTAATTCTGAAGAATCAAAAATATCACAAAATAGCCAATGTAGGGAAGTCATTTTAGATCTAATCCCATGTGTCATAAATAATTTGTTCTGTACTTGTTTGAATGCTCTGTTTCTGATGGACTTCATTTCATAGATTCTCAGAGAGGGATTCCTGATAATATTTCTGCTCACATGATGTGAGAACGTAAGAAATGGACAACATACCATACAGCTCAGTTTTAGCTGATGGTAGCCCTAAGAAATGCTGAGCTGGAGTCTATGACACCACTTCAAAAGATAGAGGGTTGGCTTTCATCGATGTGTTTGATAATTAGAGAGAGATGTGAAGGCACAGAGCAAGCAGAATGCTTTCTGGTGCTAAGAGAATTGTGCAATAAACATACTTAGTTTAAGCAGTGACTCCCTGGTCTTCCTGAATTGGGTTCAATATATGTGAAAAATAACAAGTTAATTGATGTATTTTATATATTTATATTTTTGGCATCACATTTTAAAGAGAATATAGACAAGCTAAAACTCATCCAGTATGCAGGAAACTGGATAGTAAAGGGTGTGGAAAACCACAAATAAAGAAGAGTGAGCTTTAGCTTGGAGGAGCAAAGCTTTGGGGGATAAGTGGGCAAGGAGGTTCAGCTATGGTAGTTGAATCTGAATGGTTATGGGGCTACTAAGCATGAAGAGGTATATCTATTCTGCCATGCTAACAGATGATAGAACCAGAATCAATGGCTGATTCCAGGGAAGCAGACTCTGGAACAACATTCGAGGATAGGCACTGTGCCGTACATCAACAGAACAGGGTAAGTCCACAAAACATTGAGTACCTTTTCACTAGAAATCCCAGAGGCTGGAAGACAAAACATAAGGGCTTCTCTATTACAGATTTCTCCATTAGTGGGAGATTGGGCTAGATATCCTGTACGGTTCTTTCTAACTGTTAAGATCCTAATCTATCTCTTTTTTTGTAGGAAAGGGACTGCAAGTCCCAAGTTATTAAATTTTTTTATCTCACAAAGATTTCAGTTTCTAGACTTTAATTTAAACACATATATCCACAACAATTAGAAGTTTCAAGGGAAACAACAAAGACAGGAAAAGGATATTTCTTTATTTATTAAAGAAGTTCCAACACCTCATTCTAGAAGGTCAGCAAGAACACAGCGAGAACTAAGTCAAGGACAAAGATATAGTCCGGAAGAAATTGTCAGTGTTAGAAGAGACATTTGACAAAATCTAAGCCCTTCATTTTATAAATTGGAGAAATTAAGGCCCAGATATAGTGGTGAGTGCTTTGCCAATGTCACAAACACAGTGGCGGAATTAAGACTAGAAGCCAATGTTAATTGTCATACCTAACAAGTAACTCATGTTGTGATAAAAGTGATTGTGGAACTATTGTCATTGTAGCAAGTGGAGGAGAAGATTTTCATAGCAATTTTGGATATAAGTTTTTAACAATGCAGGTAGAAATTATCCAGTAAAATCTTAGGTCAACTTTTGGAAAAACTTCTGATTAAGAGCCATCTGAAAGTGGAATGAGCTTTCCTGAAGGTACTAAATTCCTGAGCCCCGTTTTCCTTGAAGCCTATTTAGAAAGTAGTCCTATATCCAATAGGATGAGCTAGATGATTTCTTCGCTATCTTAAATTTCTACATTTCTCTACTATAAAAATTTTGACCTGATCTCTTTTAATTACAGATGAAGCAACTGACAGTCAGAGACACTGACTTGTCTGAAGTCAGACAGCCTGTTATCAGGGAAGTTACGACATTAATACATCTAACAGTCAGAGATAATTCCAATAATACTTAGGAGTGAGATGAAAATTCAGAATGGTTCTCCTATTTTCTCTCCTATTGTATTTTCTGGTTGTAACCCCCTCACAATGACACATTTCTTTTCCATTTTATTTATGATTGTTCTCTGAGAATTCCCAGTGTGTACACTGATAACCTTTCCTCCATGATTTCATTGATAAGAATTCCATGAGCCTTCTCCGCCTTCTCCTATTACCTCTTTTTTTTTTTTTTTTTTTTTTTTTTTTTTTTTTGAGACGGAGTCTCACTCTGTCGCCCAGGCTGGAGTGCAGTGGCCGGATCTCAGCTCACTGCAAGCTCTGCCTCCCGGGTTCACGCCATTCTCCTGCCTCAGCCTCCCAAGTAGCTGGGACTACAGGCGCCCGCCACCTCGCCCGGCTAGTTTTTTGTATTTTTTAGTAGAGACGGGGTTTCACAGTGTTAGCCAGGATGGTCTCGATCTCCTGACCTCGTGATCTGCCCATCTCGGCCTCCCAAAGTGCTGGGATTACAGGCTTGAGCCACCGTGCCGGGCCTTTTTTTTTTTAGACGAAGTCTTGCTCTGTCGCCCAGGCTGGAGTGCAGTGGCATGATCTCGGCTTACTGCAAGCTCTGCCTCCCGGGTTCACACCATTCTCTTGCCTCAGCCTCCAGAGTAGCTGGGACTACAGGCGCCCACTACCACACCCAGCTATTTTTTTTTTTTTTTTTTTGTACTTTTAGTAGAGATGGGGTTTCACTGTGTTAGCCAGAATGGTCTCGATCTCCTGACCTCGTGATCTGCCGGCCTCAGCCTCCCAAAGTGCTGGGATTACAGGCTAGAGCCACCGCACCCGGCCTTTACTCTCTTTATAATATTGAGTAACCACATCAGATTTAGCATGGTGAATGGCTTGACCTAGAGGCTTAAATTCTATATATATATTTTTTTTCCCTGACAGAGTCTTACTCTGCCACCCAGACTAGAGTGCAGGGCACAATCTCAACTCACTGCAACCTCTGCCTCCTGGGTTCTGGCAATTCTTCTGCCTCAGCCTCCCAAGTAGCTGGGATTACAGGTGTGTGCCACCATGCCCAGCCTATGTTATTTTTTTAGAGACAAAGTCTTACTCTGTAAGCCAGGCTCGCTGCAACCTCTGCTTCCCAGGGTCAAGTGATTCTCATGCCTCAGCCTCCAGGATAGCTGGCATTACAGGCACACAACACTATGCCTGGCTAATTTTTGTATATATATATATATGGTAGAGACTGGGTTTCACCATGTTGGCCAGGTTGGTCTCAAACTCCTGACCTCAGGTGATCCACCCATCTCAGCCTCCCAAAGCATTGGGATTAGAGGTGTGAGCCACCCTGCCTGGCCCTAATTTTTGTATTTTTGATAGAGACGGGGTTTCAACATGTTGTCCAGGCTGGTCTCTAACCCTTAGCCTCATGTGTTCTGTCTGCCTCTTCCTCCCAAAGTGCTAGGATTATAGGCGTGAGCCACCGTGCCAGGCCGATGCTTAAATTCTAATTTTACTTCTATCAATGATAACGTTATTTCTCTAACTTGTTATCCGAAAAATGAGGTAAGTGCCCTATGAATCAGTTTAAACTTGTTGAGGGATAAGAACTATGAAAGTACCTGCTGTGGGATCTTGGATGAAAAGAGCTAGAGGAAGATAATGACTTACAATGTAGATCTGAACTTATCAGTGATAAATGTGATATGTTGCAAACGCCATAGGACTACAACTGTTACAACCTGGTTAACTAAAAGGTATTAGTCTTGGACCTAATCACATCATTACAAAGGAGTTATGTCTCTTTCAAAGAAATTTTATCTTTTAAAGTAACTTCATCTTATTTTCTCTTTGTCTGTCATTGTTCTACCTCTTGGGCTGAGAGAGGATGTGTAAGCCCTGAATGAAATAGGATTCAGAGCCTTTATGAAGGATGTTTCTGTTAGAAGTGTCCTTTTCCCCACCATTACTTATCCAATACTCACCCAGCCCCAGGGTTTCTGTTATCCTATTTGGTGACAGACATAAGGCTATGTGGGGAGGGAAGTTAGAATTCAAATTCGTGGGAACCCTCTTAAGTGATAAAGACTTGCCTATGATTCCAGTATGGAATCTATCAGGAAAAGACACCATTTCTTCTGAAGTTTTTGTAGAACTTTTTAGCTTAAAAAAAGACATGATGGGCCTGGCACGGTGGCTCACACCTGTAATCCCAGCTCTTTGGGAGGCCAAGGTGGGCA
Organism: Rhinopithecus roxellana; assembly: GCF_007565055.1. Taxonomy (NCBI): domain Eukaryota; kingdom Metazoa; phylum Chordata; class Mammalia; order Primates; family Cercopithecidae; genus Rhinopithecus; species Rhinopithecus roxellana. Next base: position 73,821,840 of record NC_044563.1, read on the forward strand.
GATCATGAGGTCAGGAGATCAAGACCATCCTGGCTAACACGGTGAAACGCCATCTCTACTAAAAATACAAAAAAATTAGCCAGGAGTGGTCGCGGGTGCTTGTGGTCCCAGCAACTCGGGAGGCTGAGGCAGGAGAATGGGGTGAACCCAGGAGGGGGAGCTTGCAGTGAGCCGAGATAATGCCACTGCACTCCAGCCTGGGAGACAGAGCGAGACTCCATCTCAAAAAAAAAAAAAAAAAAGACATGATGAGCCGGGCGCGGTGGCACACGCCTGTAATTCTAGCACTTTGGGAGGCTGAGGTGGGTGGATCACTTGAGGTCAGGAGTTCAAGACCAGTCTGGCCAACATGGTGAAACCCTGTCTCTACTAAAAACACAAAAATTAGCCGGGAGTGGTGGCGCACGCCTGTAATTCCAACTACTTGGGAGGCTGAGGAGGGAGAATCGCTTGAACCTGGGAAGTGGAGGTTGCAGTGAGCTAAGATCTCACCACTGCACTCCAGCCTGAGCAACAGAGCAAGACTGTCTCAAAAAAGAAAAGAAAAGAAAAGAAAAGAAAAGAAAAGAAAAGAAAAGACAAAAAAAACCCCATGATAGATATCTCTTTATGACAAGAACAAGTTGTTTAAAAATATTGACAAATAGAAACTTTGGAAATTAGCTGAACATTTCTTCTTCTTCTTCTTTTTTTTTTCCAGAACAGAGTCTTGCTCTGTCGCCCAGGCTGGAGTGCAGTGGCACCATCTTGGCTCACTGTAACCTCCACTCCCGGGTTCAAGTGATTCTCCTGCCTCAGCCTCCCAAGTAGCTGGGACTACAGGTGCGTGCCACCATGCCTGGCTAATTTTTTGTATTTTTAGCAGAGACGGGGTTTCACTGTGTTACCCAGGATGGTCTCCATCCCCTGATCTCGTGATCCACCTGCTTTGGCCTCCCAAAGTGCTGGGATTACAGGCGTGAGCCACCACGCCCGCCCTTAGCTGAACATTTCTAACACCTTTTGTCACCCTAGTCTCCATGGCTATAGATGATGGAGTTATTAAGTGTAGTTGCCAAATTCTAGCCGGAAATTAAAGAATGGCTAAATAGTTTTTATTTTTCCACAGTGCTTAACTTGGGATTGGAAATAGGCTATGGAAAACAATAGGGTATAGGATAAAAGGGTGGCTCTTTATCCTGAGTTTCAAATGAGAATAATTTACATGCTATGAGCAAAAAACGAATACTGTATGCTTGCTCTGCTCTTTTTCCATCTATTTTTTTCTCCTTCCCATCCTAAGTTCTTCATTTTTAATTTTAAATATTAGGCTTTTATCACCATGCACATTGTTTAAAGAGTCAAATCGTTCTATGAGTTTTATTAGGTTTTTTGTTGTTGTTGTTTTTGTTGTTGTTGTTTTTAAGACGGAATCTCGCTCAGTCGTCCAGGCGCCATCTAGGCTCACTGCAAGCTCCGCCTCCCGGGTTCACGCCATTCTCCTGCCTCAGCCTCCCGAGTAGCTGGGACCACAGGCGCCCGCCACCGCGCCCGGTTAATTTTTTTGTATTTTTAGTAAGACGGGGTTTCACCATGTTAGCCAGGATGGTCTCGATCTCCTGACCTTGTGATCTGCCCGCCTCGGCCTCCCAAAGTGCTGGGATTACAGGCGTGAACTACTGCGCCCGGCCCGAGGATTATTTTTAAAGAGAGCAGTCCCGTGCCCCGTTTCTTGCTTTCTTCACTACAGAGGCAACCACTTTCAATTTTTAGCTGATAATTTTGGTATTTATCTCCACGTTTCTAAATTGTCACTGAATTGCTGGTTTTTGTTTGTTTGTTTGTTTGAAATTTATATTTTGGAAATTATCTAGTACTTCACACTATAAAAAGTGAAACTTTCATTTTGTTGCTATTCCCTATTTCTATTTCTCCCCTATTCCCAGCACATATGTGTGCACCCTTTCTGTCCTTCTAGCATAATTTTGGTTAGACCATTTTTAAAATTATTATTTATTTGTTTATTTTGAGACAGAGTCTTGCTCTGTCACGCAGGCTGCGGTGCAGTGGCACGATCTTCACTCACTGCAACCTCTGCCTTCCAGGTTCAGGTGATCCTCTTGCCTCAGCCTCCAGAGAAGCTGGGATTACAGGCATGCACCACCACACCCGGGTAATTTTTGTATTTTTAGTAGAGATGGGGTTTCACCGTGTTTGCCAGGCTGATCTCGAACTTCCAACCTCAAGTGATCCGCCCGCCTTCGCCTCCCAAATTGCTGGGATTACAGGAGTGAAGCACCGCGCCCAGCCTAGACGGTTGTTACCATGTGTACATGCAATTCTCAGCTAAGCCAGGAAATCAATGACTTTTCTGTGAGAATTTTGTTTTCCTTGCAATTAATACTTATTTTATTATTCTTAATTTTAATGTACTTATGACTAATTTATTCCCAAATTCTTTGCCATTTGTCTATATCACACTCTCAAGATATTCACAGATTCCTAACATTTCATTTTCCTGAACAAACCTCTCCCAGAGCTTTCTGATCTGCTCCATTCTGGATTCTAGGTAAATGGCTCTCCCTTCCCAATCATCTTGGGGGTTCCTTTAATTTCACTGTATTTTTTTTTTTTTTTTTTTTTTTTGAGATGGAGTCTCGCTCTGTCGCCCAGGCTGGAGTGCAGTGGCACGGTCTCGGCTCACTGCAAGCTCTGCCTCCCCGGTTCACGCCATTCTCCTGCCTCAGCCTCCCGAGTAGCTGGGACTACAGGCGCCCGCCACCACGCCCGGCTGATTTTTTTTGTATTTTTAGTAGAGACGGGGTTTCACCGTGTTAGCCAGGATGGTCTCGATCTCGGGACCTCGTGATCCGCCCACCTCGGCCTCCCAAAGTGCTGGGATTACAGGCGTGAGCCGCCGCTCCGGGCCCACTGTATTTTACTCTTGTTTCCCATATCTTTTTGTTTCTTAGTTTACTCTCTCATTTTGGTGGAGCACAGTCTACTGTAGTTTCTTGACAATTGGTATGTGAGAGGTAAATGTTTGGAGATCATCCTTATCTAAAAATCTCTTTATCCTAATTTCATGCTTTATTAGTAATGTGGCTAAGTATAGCATTCTAAGTTGGAAATCATTTTTGAATACTTTTGAATTCATCACTCCACTGACTTTTAGCTTCCAATTGCTATCGTGAAGTCTAAAATGACTTCAATTCTTGATTTTTTATGTGTGTCCTGTTTTATTTATTCATTTATTTTCCTTTTTGGAAGCTTGTAGGATACTTTCTTTGTAGCCAGTATACTGAAATTTTACAATTATATGCCTTGCTTCAGGTTTATTTTCATCCATTGTTTCAGATATTCAATAAATTCTTTAAGTCTGAAAATGTCTTTTTTTTTTTTCAGTTATGGAAGTACTCTTGAATTATTTAATGATTTCTATATATCTGTTATTTGGATTTTTACCCCCTGGGTTTATTCTCTAAATTCCTAATCTCTTATCTCCTATTTTGTACCTCTTTGCCTTTTTTCTCTAATTTTTGGAAAAATTCCTCAATGTTGTCTTCTAACCTTATTTTTGTGTTGGTAATTTTTTGACTCTAATTGTAATTCCCAAGATCTCTTTTAATTTTCTTGTCCACCTCCTTTTAAAAATAGTCCTGTGTCATATCCTCAGATGTCTGGAAATTCTTGGTTGTCTGCTCATATTTAAGTGAGAGGCTAGAAGGCTGATAGGAAACTATGAGTACATGAGTGGGACTTGTGGATTGTGAGGTTTAACTGCAGGATAACAAAGTTGGGGTCTTTAGTTGGCGAACCTCTGAAATCAGGATTTTTAAGTCTTTTCTTTTAGGCTGGTCAGATTTTCCAGAGAAGAACTTTCCAAATTCCTGCTTGTAGGATAAAGTCCCAACGTTCTGGGAGCCAAATGGAAGAAGACCAGAGGTTTCTGTGTTTACAGTACACATGGTCACTATTGACTCTTTTTTCAGTACTTACTGTGTATCTTCAACAGAACCAGTTGTCCCTGACTCCAAAGATACTAGGGCAGTGTGTTTTACTGGGTCAGTGGAGGAACTGTGCTTGGCTGCGTGGGAACTGAGGAAAGGATTCACAGGTGTAACTGCTCTTAAACTGACTTTCATGCAGTCACCCTTCCTTAGCTCCCCCGGCCCCACATCTCCATTCATTCCTACTTTGAGAGGTAACTGACACCATTAATTCCTGAGCATTTTGGGTATTCTAGAGTATAAGTCAGGTTGATTCTTGGCTTTCCTATTGCTAGCTTAGAATTTAGTATTTTTGAGAAATCTGATATTCTATGAAAATGTAAAAAGAATTTAGTGTTTTTTGGGTCTGCTAAGTTTTTAAAACAACTCATTCATCTGCTTTTCAGTTTTCAAAATGTTACTATTGTCCCTCCTCCTGTTCTCCTTGTTTTTATGTATTTATGCAATTTAAAAACCTTTACTATTATTTTAGTAGGACTTGTCAAGGGACTGAAATAGATGTGCGTGTGTGTATGAGAGTGTGTGTGTGTGTGTTTAGTATACCATATTTTGAATTTTCTGTTATTTTATTTTGGCATTTACAGTGAGTAATGGAGGTGTTGATCTTTTATCTTAACATTTCTTTTATGTAACTGAATTGTTGAGGTACAGGAGAATTGCATTATCACTGGAACAGATTAGAAGGCTGATTTCCTTGCCAAAACACAGAATAGCCTGCCTACTTCACATTAAGTGATGCAGTACCAACGGCTTGGATCTGCCTGGTTGAGAAAATTGGAAGTTAGAGTTAGTTCTTAAGAATCTTTGTCTGTGGAAGGTTCTGAATAGCTCTACCAGATAGTCTTATAAATTTCAAGGTGAGGGAATTTATATTATTTCATTTTCTTTGTCTCAGATTAATTTAAAACCTAGGTCCCTAGCTGCCTGAGGAGAGGGGAGAAACAGAAAGGATGAACCGAGAAAGCAAGACAAAGATACAGATACACAAATAGACACATACAGACACACGCATATACAAGTCTCTAAAGAGAATGACGCACACAGGACAGGAAGAATTGGGAGGTGATCAATTAAGACATTAAGTGTTTTGTGACACATGGATGCATCTGCATTTTGCCCTGGGAACAAGGGCCATCAGCTCATTTTCAGAGGGCTGCTGGCTTCTGCAGCTCACTCCTCAGATCAAAGCAAAACTGTCTGTTTGCATTTTCCAATCAGAATAGGGATGCTAATTTATACTCCTTAATGTGTGATGGTAAGAGACTCCTTCAATTAACTGAATTCTATAGCCAGCAAAATAAAAGGTATACAAAGAGGCGCAGGCTGGAAGAGCTGAAATTCTCATTAAATCAAAAGGTCCAGTATTCATTACCTCATGCATCTGAGGCTAAACACTAAATATTGGGATCATCAAAGGAGGTTTAATGGGTTAAATTGAGAATATAATCTAATTAAAATATTAGGCATGGCTAAATAGTTCTTTGATATTCATCTAAAGGTTTCATTAAAAATAGATGCTTGAGGTTTGTATCATAGGAGATTATCAATTTTAAGCAGAAACAACAGATTTAGGAACCTCATCAGCACTGCTTCAAAGTGTCACCATTGTGTGGAAGCAGGGGAAATGGGAAAAGGCATCACTGCCAGGTGACAGGGTGGAGATATGGTATGAGGCAGGGCCAACCAGGCTTCATGATCATGATTTTGATAGTTGTCTGGATGGTCAAAAAATAAAGTGTAAGATTAATTGGGGAGATGATTTTGCCACAGAGGAAAGAGTAAAACATAGAGATCTGAACTGGTTTTATTCAGTGTGTTCTTGGCTTCCTTCCTCTGTTTAGACAGCTTCCCAAAGAATGGCCGATCATATTTTCTGGGTTTTAAATTTTGGGCAGTTATTTCCCCTACTATGAAATTTGAACCATAGGGATACTTAGCACTAAAACCTCTCTTGCAAAAGCTCGAGACCCTAGTGACAGAGGGTGCCCTGAGTAGCCTGTTTAGCAGCCCCAGTATCAGTGCTGGTCTCTACAAGCTGCCAGTTCAGCAAAGGGGATTTACGAAATCTTATCAGATATTTCCAAGTCTCCACTAAATACATTTGCCTGGAATGCTCACATCATTGTAAACCTCTCAACCTGTTCGAGCTATTTAATAGCGGAAGACCATTTATTCAGCTTATTGAAAATTAATTACTTACATTACCCCGGTTTGCAAGGGGGAAATGAAAAGGACAATGGAGAGGCAGCAAGGGAGATAAATCCTAGTTCCCCAAATTCTTTTTTCCTTTCTTCATATTTTCCAGAGCCCCTATATTGAGAGGTGGAAAGAGCTGAAAATATTATTCATTTTGTATCTTATTGTATCTTGCAATGTGTTGTCTAACATTTTGGAAAAGTGTCAACTTTCCAGTTATTTTACTGAGCCAAAAGGAAATAACCAAACATGAAAAGTGGGAGTGTTTCACACTAGAGAGTAATTTAGAGAGTTTGATGAATGAGTGAATGAATGAATGAATGAAGTCTTCCATCTGAAGCCTTTTGCTTTCCATTAGCCAGATGTTTGCTTAGGAAATTGGGTTATTTTATGTTTCTTTCCTCTGTCTCATTGTGAGACAGATGTGTGGTTTTGCTTAATGAAGTTACAGGGTGTGTAGAAAAAAACACTGCACTTAGTCCGGAGGCAGTAGGGTGGGGGGACAGTGCTGAGCATCAGATTTTCAGCTTCGGGGACCCTGCTTCAATATATTTCAAAAAGTGGAATAAACATCTAAATATAAATTTTTATTAGAACATACGTATTTTGCCTTTATAGTATGGGAATAATATTATTTTGACAATATCTTATCATCACTGACGTAGGGAGAACAAGCACAATGGATAAACAAAATCCACAGTCATTCAAAAATTTCACTTCCTGCTACAGTTTTAAATCCTTTCCTGACTGGGAAAACAACTAAAGAGGCAAATGGAGCATTCTGTATCTTTGTGTCTCCTTGTTTTTACCTATTAGGAATAGAAATTGTGGAAACACAGTTAGCATTAGGGAGGAGAATTCCTACAGTCATCCTACGAATACTTGACTCTTAGAATGAAATGCATATTATTCAAGTCTGATTCTTACTCTAATAGGAAAAGGTAATCTTTTTTTTTTTTTTTCTTGAGACGGAGTCTCGCTTTGTCGCCCAGGCTGGAGTGCAGTGGCGCCATCTCGGCTCACTGCAAGCTCCACCTCCCGGGTTCACACCATTCTCTTGCCTCAGCCTCCCAAGTAGCTGGTACTACAGGTGCTGCCACCACACCCGGCTAGTTTTTTTGTACTTTTGGTAGAGACGAGGTTTCACTGTGTTAGCCAGAATGGTCTCGATCTCCTGACCTCGTGATCCACTCGCCTCAGTTTCCCAAAGTGCTGGGATTACAGGAGTGAGCCACTGCGCCCGACTAGGAAAAGGTAATCTTAAAAAAGGCATATTTAGGAAAGCAACCCTGATTTTTACTTAGGAACTTCACATTTTCAAATGCTACTTCTAATATAATGGCAACAGATACATTTTGAAGCACATCTTAGGACTAGAATTAGCAAAACTTGTCTTGATATCTGCAGACTATCATCCACATCCAATTCATTTTCTGCTATTTTTCAATAAGTAATTAAAGAAGAATCCCCCCTGAGTTATCTAGTCTGCTATTGTGGGCCATTTGCTATCAACTCAAAGTTCTCAATTAGCTCCAGTGTTGTTATAATTACCGGACGTGTTTTCAAACAACTCCCAGTTAATAACTGTTGGGATGAAGAGTCATTTTCTCACTATAGACTAGACTGTGCACGTTCATGCTTGCTGTGATGTTTTGACAATGATTCATTAGCCAATAATAAGGCCCCAATTGGAACCATTAGGCATCAGTGCCTCTGCTAGGCTTACCTTTTATTTTGTTCCTCAACATTGTCTTTTCTTGACTTGGTTTCTGGATAACTCCCAAGAGACTCCTTACTATACAAAACAATATCAGGAAGACAGCTGTCATTAAATTCAGCTACTTGTAAAAAAAAAAAAAAAAAGCTCCCTTTAAGAGGATGCTCTTGTTGGAAACTCAAGATGGAAAAACACAATTAAAAGGAGGCTTTAATAAGAGAGAAGACATGGTTTAAATGTCCTTTATTTGCACTAGTTGATAGACATTAGGCAGATTGGGTACTGTGTCTTTCAATGGCATGTGTATAACATCTAGTCAAATACAGGGGCGCCATCATTACATCACTTAAGTTTGAAGTTTTTTGTTTTCTAATTCGATTATTTTTTATTTTTGAATATTTGAAACAGAAATGCTACAAAATCGATCACTGATCCAATTTGGGCCTATAAAAGATCACTATTGTTGTCATTAGTACAATTTACTTTAAAACAGGAGCAAAAAACGTGTTTGTCATTCCCTGTTTTTGCGAAATGTCTCCCCTTAGTATTATGATAGTTCAGTGACATTCTGCTATGTTTCCCTATTGTGAGATGACGTGGAGCCAAATGAAGGGCCACTTTGATTCATTCTTTGATTTCAACCCCAAACTTTCAGCAAATATGTTTTGTTTCATAGCCAAAGTTATTTTAGATGCCACATGGCACTATATAAAGAATTTTCTTGTCCTCAAGTCTTATGTACTGGATAGTAAAGAGTTGCCTGGGAGGTAAGAATCCTGTGAAATGTTGTTTGACGGGAACTGAATCACTTAAGCTGCTTCAGCTAAGTTTGGGTTCTTGACAGTAGGTGTGAAAGTGAAGGATTTAACAATGATTAAGCTAAGAGAAAAACAGTATGGGAAGTTTTTGAAATGTTCTGGAAAAAAAAAGAAAATAAATAGTGTCTCTTTTATTGGTCATTTTCTAAGTTTGAGTTGCTTTATATGTGTATTCTAATTTTATCAGTGTAGTAAAGAGTTGGCAGATTGTACATGCTAAAAAAGTATTAGGTACATAGTAATGCATATTTCTAAAAACTGAACTTGGTGGAAATTCAGGTCCAAAATAGAAATTCATAGCAACTATATGTTGCTTCTCCACACAGAGAAACAAGGACAACCTCCTTCCATAGACAAATAAACAGTATATTCCTGGTGTTGAAGGATGGGAGATTCAGACCTGGCTACCCTCCCATTACTCTCAGTAGGACTGATGGACTCCTGAGTCATGTAGCCTTTCTCTTCACCTCCATTTCCTCTTCTGAAAAACTGGCAGTTGAATGTGATAAACTCTTTCCAAGCTCTAAATTCTTTTAAGATATTCTAATACAAATGGAATATTTAAAAATTTTTACCCTGTCCCTTTAAATATGAATGTCTCTATATGCATTCTTTTCCTCTTCCAGATTAAGTTAGAATTTAAGGCCATTTCGGAAACAATTAATGAAGGTTACTCATTCTACTTCATATTTCTAGAAATGTCTTCCTGCACCCAGAAGGGGCCTCTTCTCTTACAAATACATTTTAGGAGCATTTTGGCCTGTGATTTTTCTGAGTCTAATGCCTCATATATTACATTTTCCAAATCTCACTGAAACATGATTCACCAGTTTTCTGTTTATCTTCAGATACTTGTTACTTTGCAGACTCTCAATTCTAACTGCTTTCAGTTTTAAGAGAAGGTTTCGTATGGGCACCTTTTATGCTACATTCCAGTGCATGTAAAATATATACAACATAGGAGTAAATGTCCAAAGCTAGTCCTTACATGTATTGATAAACAGATTTGCCCCAAATTGATGTTCAAAATATCCACTTCTGGATATGCCTATCTAAAAATGTAATGTCCATCTAATATAAGGAAGAAAGTAAAAAAATTAAACCCTCCAGTAATTATTTTAAGTCTGGGAATTCTTGCAATATTAAAAAAGATTAAAAAAACTAAAAAATATTTATTAACATTTGTATTCAGTAGTAAACTATGGAATGCTTTTGTCTTATCTATTTGTGTGTGTGTGTGAAAACACACATTTGACAATATTTTAAGATATTTGTGATGGTAAGATGGCCAGCAAATTTATGTACTTGGAGTAAGGAGCTTTGATAAAGTGTGTCTCTCAGAGCTGCCTGCATCAGGTGTTTCTGGACTTGTTGGAGGGTTTCTAACTAATGTCTTGATGCTCTCTTAGAACATTCGGATTTGTTCTATCTGAGCAGGCACAGCCAGATGTACCTTCATTTTTTTCAACTTTATTTCTTTATTTATTTGTGTTTCATTCAATTGTCACTTTATTGCAAGATGGTAGAATTAATTACACATTTAAACTATAACCTGGTAATCTTGAGTCAGGCACCAAGATTTAATAAAGGCAAACCACTTACTCAAAAGCTATCATAGGGCCAGGTGTAGTAGCTAATGCCTGTAATCCCAGCACTTTGGAAGGCCAAGGTGGGTGGATCACCTGAGATCAGGAGCTCGAGACCAGCCTGATCAACATGGTGAAACACTGTCTCTACCAAAAGTATAAAAATTAGCCAGGCGTGGTAGTGCACGCCTGCAATCCCAGCTATTCGGGAGGCTGAGACAGGAGAATCGCTTGAATCCAGGAGGCGGAGTTTGCAGTGAGCTGAGATTGTGCCACTGCACTCCAGCCTGGGCGACAGAGCGGGAGTCCATCTAAAAACAACAACAACAACAACAACAACAAAAAACAATAAAAAAAGTGATCATGGAACAACTCAAATGCCGAGTAAGAAAGATGGGAAACATCTGACTGGCCAACAGATTGAGTTCTCTCAGTATAGTGAATAAATGTTTCATTTTTAGGAGATAGAAACTATCTACTTCAGTAGAGGGCAATACAGAAAGATTTTGCCACATAGACTAGTTTCCATTTAGTCAGTCAACTGTTTCTGGCTGTCTCAATTGGGATAGATACATTTACATAACTGGCTGTGCATGAACCTTCTTTGCCAACAGCTTTAGGTCCCAAATGCACTTGGCAATTGTCTCCTTTTCCTGCTGTGCAGAGATGCTCTGCACCACGTGGTTCTCCACCCAATTTATCATGTGCTCTTGTTCCTTTCAACGTATCATGTTCTGCACAGATATATGATAGTCCAGGCATTCTCTACTTCCTTATACACTCTATGCAGTCATTCCCAGTAAGTAACCTCCAAAGCCATAGCAATGTTATTCCTCTGCACATCAAAAAGGTAATGGCGCTTCTGAACCAGTGAGCGCTGCGACTTCTCCAATCAATTGCATCCTGGATTTGTTTGACGGAAGCCTGCTTCACCTCTTCTAGTTTGGGCAGTGTCTGGCTCATTGAGTTTATAAGCAGATTCTCCAATAGAGGCACCATATTTTTAAATTACATAAAGTAATCCTGGCCGGGCGCGGTGGCTCAAGCCTGTAATCCCAGCACTTCGGGAGGCCGAGGCGGGTGGATCACGAGGTCAGGAGATCAAGACCCTCCTGGCTAACACGGTGAAACCCCGTCTCTACTAAAAACACAAAAAACTAGCCGGGCGAGGTGGCGGGCGCCTGTAGTCCCAGCTACTCGGAGGCCGAGGCGGGAGAACGGCGGGAACCTGGGAGGCGGAGCTTGCAGTGAGCTGAGATCGCGCCACTGCACTCCAGCCTGGGCGACACAGCCAGACTCCGTCTCAAAAAAAAAAAAAAAAAAAAAGTAATCCACTATTGATATAGTAGAGAAGATCTCTGTGGTAATCATGTGTATTTCTTTGGATAAAGCATACAAGATAAGCCCATTTTGGAGCACATAGTGTCCTGTTATACTGCTTTTAGGATAAAGAAATTGGAAGAATTCCTCAGGGATCAGCCCAAAATGAACTTTTCCTCTATAGGAAAAGGAAGGAAGAGGGGGTAGAGGGGCAAGGAGTCGCTGCCCTGTGTGAAAGGTCCTTGTTGCCTGCAAAACTCCTGGACCTAGGAAAACTGCATTCTACAGAGAGGGGGCCAGTGTGGCAGTGGCAGAAAGTGCCACCCAGGACAGCATGGTCAGCGAAGACACAGGCAGCCAGCTGTCTTAACATCCCTGAGACCCCGACCAGACAATGTGTCAGGGCAGTAACCTTTTGTTGCTGTTGTTGAGACAGAGTCTTGCTCTGTTGCCCAGGCTGGAGTGGAGTGGCACAATCTTGGCTCACTGTGACCTCTGCCTCCTGGGTTCAAGAGATTCTTGTGCCTCAGCCTTCTGAGTACCTGGGACTATAGACATGCACCACTACGCCTAGCTAATTTTTGTATTTTTAGTAGAGATGGGGTTTCAACATGTTGCCCAGGCTGGTCTCAAACTCCTGGCCTCAAGCAATTCACCTGCCTCAGCTTCTCAAAGTGCTGGGATTACAGGCGTGAGCCACCGTGCCCGGCCTCAACTTTATATATATATATAAGCCCTTTGCCAAACTTGGAGATTTTAGTAACATTTTGAAATGTTATCACAAAATTTATGGATGACTGAGTTCATTTTAGGAGAAACTGAAGTGTTTATACTTGTTTTTCTTACTAGGAAGGTAAGAGAGAAACACAGCTACATTTATTTCTGGGTAACTTTAAGGTTTCCATTATGCTAAGGAATGGGGTAGAGATTAAGAAGTCAAAAGATCAATGTAAAACCAAAAGCTTTATTCTCTAGTTATTATTCAGTTCCAATTCTAACTGATTTGAAAATAAATAATTAAAAAATTTTCTTCCTAGAAAGTAAAATATGGCACCATAATCCAATTGGGCCTCATATTTTAAATCCTGCAGAAAGCAAGCACGGACTGCAGATAGATGATAATAATAAGCCATCACTCTCAACGCAGAGAAGGTGGTTGGCGTTTCTTTTCTCCGCGTCCATTCCTGGACCATTTTTGGTCTCCTTCCTATCAAATGTTGTCTATACGATGTGAAGGACTTTGAAAGCAGCCACAGCCTGTTTTTCCCTTTCGTGTCTGTTCTGCAGTATTTCCAGCAGTGAGATTTCAGGTAAACTTTCTTCTTTCCCAGCATAGGTTGGGTTTTTTTGTTCCTTTGATGCTTGATGAGTCAGATTTGATGGTTTGGGTTTGGGGATGGTCTTAGCGTATTCCAAAGCCTAAACGCATAAAGATGAAATTTTATTTGAAATGCGAAGTGAGCCTGGATTCCTTAAATTAAATCTAGGAAATGTTTGTTTATAATATAAATGGAGACTATCACTATAACTTACTAAGACATTGGTGGAAATGGAGATCAAATAATGCAATATAACACACAGTTTAAACAAAATATATTGGCCCCAAAACAATATATTGTGGAAAAAAAGGAGTTGAAGAATAATACATACAGTTGTGTCCTTTGGATGCTTTTGTCATAAAACTGAGTTTCCTTCAAGTGTTCCTTCTTATGTGTTTGGTCTACTTAGTTTCTGGAAGTCTTAGTAAAACCAAACTTCTATTAAGGAGATATTAATAGACCTTTCTATCCAAAGAAGACTTGTCACAGCTTGAGACCAAAGACATCACTGTAGTTTACATACACTTGAGCTCCCATCATTATACCAGCTATTCTTGTTCCTAGGATCTAAAAAGTATTTGAGGTTGAATTTTTTTTCTTTCTATAGCAATCTAGATGCTGAAAAACGCAGTCTTTTTCTCAGTGATGTCAGTTCTGAAAGGCATTACAATAAAAATGAGATCACTAAATATGATTTCTAAACCTGCCTTTATAACAGTTTTGCATTTTAGCAAGAGATTGTTGATAGCTGAAATACAAATGGATTGTACGCTTTCAGTCCTGCAAGAAGGAAAAAAACCTCTAAAATGTAGAAAGGAAAAGTCTAGACTTCTCAGTGCATGTAGGTGAAAGTTACACATATTTCTAATTATAGGTTTGTTGCCTTGAAACACTTCATGAAAAAATAAGGGATTAGAGAAAAAAGAAAAAGTAGCACCGTAGAAACTCAATCAAGTGGACTGAGGTCTTCAAGGTCTGAGGAAGAAAGGCAATAAATAGAAACTATGATGGTCTGTGAAAGAGAACATGAAGTACAAATTCCTGCAGGCACCAAAGGATCTCTTGTTCCTTGTGCAAAGGGTCCCGTGTCCTTACAGGGACTGGATAGATCAATTGAGGCAGAGACTTGTACTGCAAAGCTCTGTGTACATATTTCATTCACATCACAACTGATGGTTGATGCCATCTGAGAGGCAGAACATTCTGTATTCCATGAAATAATTTTTCTTCAATCGAGGAACCTATATATTACAATCCTTACGGAAAGTGTAGGGGAATGAAGTTGAGAGAAACAATGAATTATATGTCTTTTCTTTGACATATAAGCAGCAAGAAGACAACAACTGCCTTAAAGTTTATTTAATGATACAAAATAAAATTGATGATGAAGCTTGCTCATTTAAGAAATCACATGATTATTTAATTTTTATGTGTGACAAATTTAAAATACTGTTCTTGGAAGAAAAGACGTGGAGACAATCACTTCCAGAAAAATAAAGGTTAACTTTACAGCATTGTGTATATGTGTGTGTGTGTGTGTGTGTGTCACTATTGCATTGCTATTTGTGAATGATGGGTAGCTACAGGAATGGAAGTAGTTAAAATATCTCCTGTGTTCCAAAAAACATGGGCAGGTTTTTCTTAAGTCACAAGAAAACAGGTTGGGTGTGTTGGCTCTGCCTGTAATCCCAGCACTTTGGGCTTAGTTGGGAGGATAGCTTGAGCCCAGGAGTTTATGACCATCCTGGGCAAGACAGCAAGACCCTGTTTCTAAAAAAAAAAAAAAAAAAAAAAAAAAAAAGAGCGGTAATAAAAGTTTCCTTTTAATTCTGATTGAAAAAATAAATGCCTTGTTGAGAATTTCTTACCTTCTGCCGAGGGATAGCAGGTTTATTCTGTGGTTTTTCTGTTTGTGGTTTTGATAGAACGGATAGTGTCTTCATGTTGTACTCCTTGACTTGTTTTGCATATTCCTTTCGGTGTATTAATTTTTGCGTCTGTTCAGAGAAACAAAGTTATGATGAATCCAGGTGCTGCTACTTCTCTCTGCTCTCTATTTAAAGTGATGCCCTGGTTTCGGTATACTGGGCATATCTTATCAGCTGTACAGGAGAAATGGGATCACCTAGAGTAAGGTGGCAGCAGTGAAATGGTTAAGTTAATTGTTTCTCCTTGAAATAGTCTCTCTGTGAGGAGGCACATCACTGCAATAGCACGCCCAGTATGCCCTTAACAGGGGCTAAATCACATTCAGAACCTTCTTTGTTGCATTTACCCAATTTATTTTCATTTTTGCTTCCAACTTTGAACTATACTCTCTTTTTTTTTTTTTTTTTTTTTTTTTTTTTTTTTTTTTTTTTTTTTTTTTTTTTTTTTGAGACGGAGTCTCGCTCTGTCACCCAAGCTGGAGTGCAGTGGCCGGATCTCAGCTCACTGCAAGCTCCGCCTCCCGGATTCACGCCATTCTCCTGCCTCAGCCTCCCGAGTAGCTGGGACTACAGGCGCCCGCCACCTCGCCCGGCTAGTTTTTTTTATGTATTTTTTAGTAGAGACGGGGTTTCACCGTGTTAGCCAGGATGGTCTCGATCTCCAGACCTCGTGATCCACCCGTCTCGGCCTCCCAAAGTGCTGGGATTACAGGCTTGAGCCACCGCGCCCGGCCTATACTCTCTTTTTACGCCTTGAGTGCAACTGCAGTTAAAACACATTAAATGAAGATCTCCTCTCACTAGAGGAAAGAGAATAAAGTGGATGCACTTTTCAGGGGTTGGGAAACTCTTCCTCTAAGTGTCTTCTCTGTAGCCACTCTTCACGATTATCAAGATAACTCTAGTGGGAAAGACCAACGACCACGTAACATACACATTTATTTTCATGTGCACGGGTCCCACTTTGCCATGCAGGCCTTCAAAACTAACCAAAAGACAGATACATATAACAACATGGGCTAAATATTTTTATTTTAACGCAAGAGGCGTGTCCGGGTCTCTATACCAATGTTATTTTAGAAGGGTCTCTATTCCGAGTGACACATTTGAATTAGGGCTTAATTCTGGAGGGCGTCTTCGTACAGTTTCCTAACAGACAGATGGGCTGAGTCAGGTCTGGAAACACTGTATGTGCATCTCACTCACTTTGTCTCTGATGGACTCAAAGTCAGGTCCGAGGCCTCCAAGCTTCACGTCTCTTTTCTGATAACCTTTCAGCTTGGTGTTCTAAAAATACAACCACAGAAACAGTTTCTTTTAAGGACTTATGCGTCCCCCTACTCCTACCACTCCGAAAGGTGTCATAGCCACATAAAGTAAGAAGGAAAATAATGAAAGCCTGTGTGCACTGTCAGAGAATGGCTGCATTTCCTGACAATTCTTCCATTTTAGTGGTAGTTATTGGTAACAGTCTCTTTGGTAATTTGTAGCTGGTTAGCTAACGTGTTTTCACTTTTCCACTTCTGCAATAAAGAAACTTGAAATTCTGAAATTACAAATAAAAGTTTTCAAGCTAGTGATGTCCTGTTTTCTTATGAGTTTTTTTCTTTTAACTTTTTTGGAGATACCTGATTTTGCTATGTTGCCCAGGCTGGTCTTGAACTCCTGGGCTTGAACTCCTGAGCTTAAGTGATCCTCCCACCTCAGCCTCTTGAGTCGCTGGGATTACAGATGTGAGCCACTTCACCTGGCCCTTGCTATTAACGTTTTTAACACAACATATATGTTATTACTTTGCCACTGCTCCTATTACCATTTTGTCCAGTCTTAGAGAGTTTGCTGAGCCAAATAACTTCCCTGGAAGAAAGCATCTAAACGCATCAGATAAACACAGTGCTTCAAAAAGAGAATACCCCGTCCAGTGACATCATTATCATAAAGGGCGAGTTAGATGTATATCTTAGGACTTAATGATTAACAGGAGCGCAGCTGGTCGCGGTGCGCTCCTGTTTATCAACAGCATTATCTGTTAGAGACACTACAGAAGACAAGAAGGACCAACCTTTCAAGTTTTGCTATTGAGTTTTGGGGGAAAAAGATCATTTTAAGGGAAAAACAATTATAATCCATTTATAATATTCAAAAGAAAAGTAAGCGTTTGAGAGTCTTGGCAAGACTCACTAAGAAACTCCTTTTGTTCAGTCAGTGTGATTTCAGATATGTTGAAGGGTACACAGAATTTAATATGACAACTCTTGTTAGTATTGCCTATTTAAAAGGATGGACAGCAAGAAAGTGAAGCAACTGACTGATTAGATCATGGCACCTGAGCACAATAATAGCCAGGAAAAAACCCTAATATTCTACTGCCTGTCTGTCCCCTGATAGATTAAGATATTCCCCAAACCACTGCTTTCAGAATTAAAACTGAAGTTTAGGCTGGGCATGGTGACTCACGCCTGTAATCCCAGCACTTTGGGAGGCTGAAGTGAGCAGATCACCTGAGGTTAGAAGTTCGAGACCAGCCTGGCCAGGGTGAAACCCTGTCCCTACTAAAAATACAAAAATTAGGCAGGCCTGGTGGCAGGCACCTGTAATCCCAGCTACTCGGGGGGCTGAGGCAGGAGAATCGCTTGAACCCGGGAGGCGGAGGTTGCAGTGAGCCAAGATCGCACCACTGCACTCCAGCCTAGGTTGACAGAGCAAGACTCTGTTTCAAGAAAAAAACACACACACACACACACAAAATCCCCTGAAGTTTAGACTCGCTACTTCCCCTTACAGGGAACTCACATCCTTTTGAAATTTCAGTTTGTTAATTAATTTGGCTTCCTTTTTGGGAAGGATGGGAAAGACAATATAAAAGAGGTGGTTGGATGACAGTAGTTTCTTAAGGCACATGTAAGTTACTGCTTAAAATGGAGAAAAATTCGCCACATTGAAGAAGCAGCTGTCGTGTACCTAACTCTGGATGTTAGTCCCTGTCTATATGTTAATGACAAAGCACAGGATTTTTATCAATTTTGAAATCTCCTGTTAATTATTCCATTTTTAAAATTTTACCTATTTATTTAGTTTGAGGCCAGGTTATGAGACTGTCTAATTTTTGTACTTTTGGTAGAGATGGGGTTTCACCACGTTGGCCAAGCTGGTTTCAAACTCCTGGCCTCAAGTGATCCAGCCACCTCGGCCTCCCAAAGTGCTGGGATTACAGGTCTGAGCCACCGCGACCAGCTGCACTCCTGTTAATTATTAAGCCCTAAGATATACATCTAACTCGCCCTTTTCTAAGACAAAACTTAGCAGAGATAGTCCAGAGACTTCATATAGGACATTTTCTCATATTAGATATAATTATTGCATATAACTCTCCAATCTTAAAAATGAACTTGTATAAACACACTGATCAACCACTACAAGAACATGTCCTGCTCACGGTGGTCTACTGAGTACCCAGGGTCATCCCAATTCACTTCTCCACTGCCACTTCCCACTGTCGATGTTCAAAAGGCAAACATTCTCCAGCACTGACTCCTCAGCACTGAGCTCTTGCCCATGAAGTCTAAGCAAAAGTTTGTTGGGTACAGTGTATATTTTGGAAAGCTTTAAGGCTGTGGTAGCCCCTTCCCCTTCCTTTTTTCTTGGCTCAAATAAGGATGTGATTCCTGGAGCTGGAGCTGCAGCAGCAATTTTGTAGCCAGGGAAAAAAGAGAATCACAACAATACTGGTTCTGATGTTCTGAGCTGTGGAACCACCAGTGCTAGCAATCACTTACTTGTGGATTAATTGTATGTAAGAAGAATGAACTCATATTTCAGAAAGCACTGTAAATGGTAATTGTGTTACTTGCCCACTGAAGGCAATATTCCTAACATCTCAGCACTTTCATGTTGCATTAATAATTTAAAAGGGCCAAAATGACACGCTATATGGGCAACACTTCTACACTGCAAGGATTCCAAGTTTTGTAAATAGAATTTGCCCCATTAGAATGTTAAACATTTATGGTCAGTACTCTAATTCTAATTCTAAAAAGTGGAACAAGATTCTTAAGGAAGGCTTTGGACTAAAATCATTAAAAAATTAGTAACATTAAAGTATGCAGAAGACGCATTGTTCATTGAAGGGTATTCAAAGTCATACATCTCCTTTAAGAAAACGGAAGTCACCACTCAGCACAACCACGAGGGCCGCTGCCTCTCCATTATGTCTGTTCACACTTTTATACGATCAAAGTCATACATCTCCTTTAAGAAAACGGAAGTCACCACTCAGCACAACCACGAGGGCCGCCGCCTCTCCATTATGTCTGTTCACACTTTTATACGATCAAAGTCATACATCTCCTTTAAGAAAACGGAAGTCACCACTCAGCACAACCACGAGGGCCGCCGCCTCTCCATTATGTCTGTTCACACTTTTATACGATCAAAGTCATACATCTCCTTTAAGAAAACGGAAGTCACCACTCAGCACAACCACGAGGGCCGCCGCCTCTCCATTATGTCTGTTCACACTTTTATACGATCAAAGTCATACATCTCCTTTAAGAAAACGGAAGTCACCACTCAGCACAACCACGAGGGCCGCCGCCTCTCCATTATGTCTGTTCACACTTTTATACGATCAAAGTCATACATCTCCTTTAAGAAAACGGAAGTCACCACTCAGCACAACCACGAGAGCCGCCGCCTCTCCATTACATCTGCCTGTTCACACTTTCATACGATCAAAGTCATACATCTCCTTTAAGAAAACGGAAGTCACCACTCAGCACAACCACGAGGGCCGCCGCCTCTCCATTACATCTGCCTGTTCACACTTTCATACGATTGTCCATTCACTATGAAGTCTTAGTTTTTTCATTTCATTTTCTTTTTCTTTCCTTCTTTCTTTCTTTTTTTTTTTTTTGAGATGGAGTCTCACTCTGTCATCCAGGCTAGAGTACAATGGTGCGATCTCGGCTCACTGCAACCTCCACCTCCCGGTTTCAAGCGATTCTCCTGCCTCAGCCTCCCAAGTAGTTGGGATTACAGGCGCCCACCACCACGTCTGGCTAATTTTTGTATTTTTAGTAGAGGCAGGGTTTCACCATGTTGGCCAGGCTGGTCTCGAACTCCTGACCTCAGGTGATCCGCCAGCCTGGGCCTCCCAAAGTACTGGGATTCAGGGGTGAGCCACCACGCCCAGCCTAAATTCTTATTTTTTCTAAGCATTTTAGTACTGCAGTACCTTTTTCTGTCAGTATATATATTTTTTAATGTGAGTTTTATGCATAACATTCTATCATCTAGTTTTGTGGGACTGTTTATTCCTCTAAATGTTGAACATTTAAGCTGTCCTAGGTTAAGCATTGTTTTTCTGGACTACTTGATTATTTCTTTGAGATAAGTTAATAGCAGTAGAATTATTGAAATAAAATGAATATGTTTAAGGCCATCAATTAATTAGCAATGGAGCCATAAGATCGCTCTTTTCGTCCAAACCTTGATTAAACTGGGTATTATCACATTTTAAAACCTTTACCAATTTTCAGTGGGTGAATGAACTCAGACAACTTATATTTCACAATTGAAAATTTGTTCTTTCTCTCACATATGCCATCTGTATGGCTGTTTTGCAGTCACTGAATTACTATCTATTTGCCAAAGTAAACCAATAATTAAAAGGAAGGAAAAAACGCCTGCTCATGTCCAAGTCGTAAATCCAATTTATCCAAAGGTGATGAGAAAGAAATGATCAGTGCTCACAAATCACATCCTAAGTCTGAAGCAGCTTAACTTCTAATCATTCCACTGGCTTACAAAAGACACATTGTGAAGCATGAATAATTGCCCAGTGCTCTTCAGCCACAGTTCTTACTATCACCTACAATAAACATGTTGGCTATCACAGAAAAACAGAGCCAGGGTCTAGTACTACACCTCCATATGAAGGGACAGAGTGTGGCCCAAAGGGTGATCTCCAAGTGCTGCTGATCCCTTTACAGGATGGATGAAGTCCTTATAGCAAAGGGACTTTTCTCAAGGGATGGTGATGGCTCCTAACGGAGTTTGTTCTGGGTGACTGGCAACGAAAAATATTGGATTTACTTAAGGTTGGCGCAAGTAATCTTGATTTGTTCTCAGAGGTGCAGTTTTGTTTGATCTCTCTCCATCAAAAGTCTTTTTAGCAGCTTATAGAGATATAATTCACATACCACAAAATTTACCCACTTGAAGTTGTACAATACAATGGTTTTCAGCACATTCACCAAGTTGTGTAAACATCACCACATTCCAATGTTAGAACACTTTCATCACCCTGAAAAGAAATCCTGTCCCCATTAGCAGTCACTCCCTTTGCCCCCTCCACCTCCAGCCCTAGGCAACCACTAATCTACTTTCTGGCTCCTCAAAAGTCTTTTATAGTAAAAATAATCCCCCAGAATTCACTTTGATTTATCTCTCCATGGCTGTTACAAGACTAAAAGGTCATAGTAGCACAATATTAAAAAAAAAAAAGTAAATCAACAATGATAGTCTTGTTAAGTCTCCAAACACAAGGGGAACAAATCGGAAAATGCAGGCATGCTCTCAACCAATCCCTGATGAGATTTGCTGCTGGTCTTTGCATAAGACACACACGAGCTGGCATCGACCGAGTCTGGCACCATCCGAGGATTGTTAAGGCCAGACCAGCCCCTCTGCACTGGTGTTCACACTTGATTGCTTTAGTAGACGATGGCATAGGACTTTCCTGATGCAAGGTTTGTACCAGGAATTAACCACAGTTCTTCTCAAGACAGCAGAGTTTTTAATTGCAAACTTGGGACACAGTGTGCCCTGATTGGAAATGACATTGACTGTTCTGTCAGGACCTGTTTCAACTCTGAAAGGTGGTACCCTGCTGGGGGGCCACTGCAGAGCTATTCTCCAGAAAATTCCTCAGATGTGTAAGTGTGAGAAAGTTACTGAAAAACACGACAAAAAACAATGCCTCAAATACTGTGGAACAGCAAGTGAAGGAAATTTGCTCTGCAGTTGCTAAACTTAATCCAAATAAACCCCTTCTTAGAAGCAGTCAAGCAGCAATGCCCAGATTGTCTGTGACACCAACACATGAGTTAATTACTTCAGCTCAGCAGAGTTAGCTGTCAGCAAACTCCTGAAGCAGTCATTTCGTAGTGGGTTGCGACAGATATTTTTATGCCGTTTGTCATCCGTTGATCCCTGACTGCCTGATGTCTTGATTTCATGGCATGGACAATGCCTGGCATTCAGAACTCAGTTACAACAGAACTGTCAGGAGAAGAGGAAGGGTGCTTGGGCCTATTCTCTTTACAAATCCTCAAAGTTTTAATGTGATTCAGGGCAATTCCCTTGGAAACCAAAAGATTTGATGTGACCAGCAAATGGCCATGACCTGGATAATGATCCCCTCTGTCTGGTGCCTTGACTACCTGCTGTCCTATACAAATAGCTCATTTCTAAGTCATTTTAGCTTCTGGAATATCTTAAAGGACAAAGAGCACTTCTGTGAATTTGTCAGATGTAAGCTGAAGGTGCTGGATTGAGAAAATGGATATATAGATTGTAACATTCCTGATAGAAAGCAGGAAGGGGGATGTTCCCAGTTGGAAAGATGGCTGGGAAGGCAGCAACTGCAAATTTTCCTTCCTCTCCCCTGACCTCCCAAGCGCTTAGATTTCTGGTGACACACACTGTTGTCAGAGTACTTTCCTCTATTTTTCTCCGTGAAACATAAATTCAATCAACTAAAAGAAGGGGAAAGGGAAAGGAAACTGACATTTAGTTGATGTCTCTTCTTTGCTAGGGACTAAGCTATGGTTTTAATACATTATTTCACTTAATATCACACCAAATCTACAAAAAGAAAGAATAATTCTGCAGATGAAGAAAAGACGGCTCAGGTGCATTAATAACTTGTCCAAGTCATAAGAGATACTGGGAACAGAGATGAGAACCTAGGAATGAATGGGTCCATGGCTTCCTCTAAATCTTGCCGAGTGAGAATTGAGTTCAAAAGCTTGCATTTTCAGCAACAACCCATCATTGGCAAGAACCCTAACCTAGAAGATTCCCTTGTGAGCTAGTGTGTTTGAGCTAAATTTAGGCCCTGGTAATCTATATGTACTGCAGTGAACAGGCTGTCCTCACCTCGAAAATGTGTTCTGAATACATATCCCTGTAGAAATAATACAGATGATGTGCAGCTTCCTAGTCAAGTCTTCAAAACCTACCTTAGTCACAAAACTCTTGAAAACAGTACTAATAATACCTTACAGCCTAACTACCATATAATGATGTTTCTGTGGAAAAAGAAGTTACCTGTGATTAAAAAAAACACATTTGTGACTGGGCGCAGTGGCTCACACCTATAATTCCAGCAATTTGGGAGGCCAAGGCAGGTGGATCATCTGAGGTCAGGAGTTCGAGACCAGCCTGGCCAACATGGTGAAACCCCATCTCTACTAAAAATACAAAAATCAGCCGGGCGTGGTGGTGCGTGCCTGTAATCCCAGCTACTCAGGAGGCTGAAGCAGGAGAATCACTTGAACTCAGGAGGTGGAGGTTGCAGTGAGCCGAGATTGCTTCACTGCATTCCAGCCTGGGTGACGAAACGAGATTCTATATCAAAAAAAGAAAAGAAAAAAGAAACACCCTTCTCCTTATTTACAGCAGAACTGGGGATTCTCCCAGCTCCAAGTCACTAGTTGTGGATTTCACAGTGTGGGCACGGATGGGGTCCTGTCCCCAGTAGATGGGAAGACATGAGAGGGTGAAGTTG
Organism: Rhinopithecus roxellana; assembly: GCF_007565055.1. Lineage (NCBI taxonomy): Eukaryota > Metazoa > Chordata > Mammalia > Primates > Cercopithecidae > Rhinopithecus > Rhinopithecus roxellana. The sequence continues at coordinate 73,845,504 of NC_044563.1, forward strand.
GAATGAAGTTCAAAGAGCCTCCAGGAGTGGGTATGTGAAGGAGCTGGGGTAAGAACTCTAGGATTGTGAGCTGAAGACCTGCGGTACACAGATGGGCTCAAGATGGGAGCTGCAGGATTGGGCTGGGGTCATATCTTAGCCCCAAGACATCCTCCTTTTCTTCTCGTTAGTACCTCTCGCTGCCTGTTCCAAGCCAGCTTCCCCTTCTCTTTGAGGCCACCCCTTATCTTTTTCTCTAAAGGCCCCACTTGAGGATCCACAGACTTCCTAATCTCATCACCTTCTGGGATGTCTTACATCTGCCCTGCACACCATAGCCAGAGCTGCCTTTCTAAAATACAAATCCAACCATGTTTAAAAGTCCTCCATGATCCCCCCTGGCCTACAGAAAAAGTACTTCTTTGAATGGAAAACGAGATCCTCTAAGACCTGGCCCCTATTCACCACTCTGCTCCCATCTTTCAACACTCCTTGCCTCCCAGGTTTAGTCACAAGGACCTGAAATGCTCTCATCCCCAGCATGCACCATGTTACAGCTTCAGCACCTCTGTTCGTGCTGATACTCCCGCCTGAATTGCTCTTGCAGTTTTTTTTGTTTGTTTGTTTGTTTGTTTATTTTTGAGGTGGAGTCTTGCTCTGTCGCCCAGGCTGGAGTGCAGTGGCATGATCTTGGCTCACTGCAACCTCCGCCTCCCGGGTTCAAGCAATTCTCCTGCCTCAGCCTCCCAAGTAGCTGGGACTACAGGCGCCTGCCACCACACCCGGTTAATTTTTGTATTTTTAGTAGGGATGAGGTTTCACCATATTGGTGAGGCTGGTCTCGAACTCCTGACCTTGTGATCTACCTGCCTCAGCCTCCCAAAGTGCTGGGATTACAGGCATAAGCCACCGCGCCCGGTCTGCTCTTGCAGTCTTCTTTGCCAATTCTTCACCACCCTCTAAGACTTAGTTCTGAATTATCTTCTGAAGCTTTGCCTGAACCCCAGGTCAGGATATCAGTTTTCCTTTATGTTCCTCTGTGCTCCCCATGCATGCCTACATTGTTATTATCACTTTTATTATTAATTAATATCATTATTTGTTTTTTGCTTACAACATTATACTGCAACATAATAAGCACTTACATATCTGCCTTCCCAACATAGGCATGTAGAAATCATCATTATTATTATTATCGAGACAGAGTTTCACTCTTGTTACCCAGACTGGAGTGAAATGCTGCAATCTCGGCTCACTGCAACCTCCCTCTCCCGGGTTCAAGTGATTCTCCTGCCTCAGCCTCCCCAGTAGCTGAGATTACAGGTGCCCACTACCATGCCTGGCTAATTTTTGTATTTTAGTAGAGACGGAGTTTCACCATGTTGTCCAAGCTGGTCTCGAACTCCTGACCTCAGGTGATCCACCCACCTCGGCCTCCCAAAGTGCTGGGATTACAGGCGTGAGCCACCGCACCCAGCCTAGAAATTATTTAATAACAAACTGAATTCAACTTAGAAATCATTTGCTTAATTCCTCTCAGGTTGTCTCAGAGTGGAGGCCCTTCTGGACTGAGGCACCCATTTCCCCAGATGCCAGGAGTATTGTCTGCTGAGGGCTCACAGCTGAGTTCCTCCCTAAACACTGCCTCAGTCACGCGGAGCTGCTGTGCCCAAAGTCACCACCCTTCCCCAGGGGCAGTCACTATCCAATGGCAGGCTGGCATGGGAGAACAAAAGCCTGGGCCCCTTGCCTTTGAAGGGCCATCCCAACTTTAGAACCCTCAGAACCGTGGCCAAGGCTACTGCTGTGTCTGCATCACAGCCCATTTCTGCCCAGCCCCGCTTCCCTCACCCCCTTATTTTTATTTTTATTTTTTTTGAGACGGAGTCTTGCTCTGCCACCCAGGCTGGAGTGCAGTGGCCAGATCTCAGCTCACTGCAAGCTCCGCCTCCCGGGTTTTTTTACGCCATTCTCCTGCCTCAGCCTCCCGAGTAGCTGGGACTACAGGCGCCCGTCTCGTCGCCCGGCTAGTTTTTTGTATTTTTAAGTAGAGACAGGGTTTCACCGTATTAGCCAGGATGGTCTCGATCTCCTGACCTCGTGATCCGCCCATCTCGGCCTCCCAAAGTGCTGGGATTACAGGCTTGAGCCACCGCGCCCGGCCCCCCCTCACCCCCTTAAAGGGGAGGTTCCCAAGGTTGCTCCACTATAGACCTCCTGCATGCACATCTCCATTTCAGTCTGTTCCCTGAAAACCCAACTCACCACAGGCTTATTGCTTTCAACCAGGCCTTTCCCTGTTGCCTGTAAAACAGAATGCATTTTCTAGCTTTTTCCTTATTATTTGACACTGGAAGCAAGTGACCTTTCCTGAGGGCTTTTTATTGCCAGTGACAGAAGAGAAATACACAGGACATAAAAAGTCTCCTTCCTATGCTCCTTCATTTCTTACTGAAAACATTCTACTTTGGGCCTCCAATTTTACTTGTTAAATCATGTAGGCCCTAAGAGAAAAGATTTAAGTGCACCAAGATGCTAGTAATGGTGAATTTATTTGAGACAAAGAACTCAGTAAAGGTCAGCTAACGTTTGAGAGGAAAGTTCAATCACTGGCCAGCCCAGGCATTTTACTGCAGAAGTTGGGGTGAGATTAGGGCCAAGATGAGTTCTCATGGTGGCGGATGGTGGGAAAAATGCAATGGCAACAAGCGCTTTCACTCACTCAACCCCACTTTCTCTGCTTTTTAAGATATGAGAGTGAGCTGGGAAGAAATGATTTAATAACCGTGAAGACTCAGGTTAGCACGGGGTTTGGGGTGGAGTATGGAAGCTTTTCGGAGGAAGGGATGTTTCAGCTGGGGATGAAAGGAGTTTTGCCACTCTGCAAATGGAGACCTCTCGCCAAGATGACTTGAATAGGAAGGAGAAATGGGCATCCCTGGCAGCAACAACTTCTAGAAAGAAGGGGAGGGAAACCCCAGGGAGTAGCAGGCGCAGGAGCAAGAAACTCCTTAGGACTCTGGGCCACCCAGTGTGGCAGCAACTCAGTAATGACCATCCCTGTTCCAGGGCTATAATTAAATAAAGGTCCATCTGTATTCTCAAAATTGAAGGGTTACTTGGTAAAATGGTGCTTTTATTACCTTACTGCTGCTTCTTTTCTTATGCTTTTTTCCCTTTTCCAGTTGAAACAGATAGCCTTCAGAATTGCTACGGCTAATTTTCACTTGGTTTCTTTGGCTTCTCTCTGAACTGAGTTGGGATTCACTTTCTACCCTTGACAGTATAGGTGGAAGCGTGACGCTGGATAAGGCCCCTTCACTGGGCTGCACGTCAGTCAGCTGCACCAAGGCTTGCTGATGCTGCTCCATTATCTGGGTGAGCCATGAATCTGGAGAAGCTCTAACGGGCTGGCTGTCAGAAGAATGGAATTTCCTTAATGAAAAAAAAAAAAGCACAAATCTATTAATAAAATCTGGATACATAAGACCTCTAGCATAAAAGTCTTTATGAACCAGTAACTTGATGCATTTATCACTCCCAAATCACATTAATGGCATTTAGCTTAATCTTTTCATGAATACATTAATTTCTTATTTATCTTAAACTGCTCCTCTTTTTCCTTTAGGACGGTCTACATTTTATTTAGAACTTTTGTTTAGTGCATTCAGAATAGAAAAACACCATTTTGAAAAATCAAAGACCTTCCCACTGCAAAATACCTAGAAATGTTGCATTACATTAAACATCCTTTAAATACATAGTTGAATTGGTAACATAAATAGAAATCTCCAAAGACCAAAATGAACAAAAAGAATAAAAACCAAAGCAGATTTTAGATTAGCTGAAGTTATAGCTTTCTTTACAAGAGTTTTGGGTCTACAGGTGTCAGTTTTAATAGTTAACGCCGGTATAGGACATGCAAGATCTTGTGCTGTGTGAGGCAGGGAATCAGAACTAAGATCGTTGTAAGAAGACTATAACTTGAGGTGCTACATCCTCATCCTCAGTTAAAAGCTACATTCATTAAAAACCCATTCACCAGCCGTGAGAAACAATAAGCAAGTCTGTCTGTCTTGGTCTCTGGGCTCTGAATAGAAAAGCAGAACAACCCCCACTCCCCACAAAAAGCCAACAGCAACGACAAGCTCTTGTGAATATCTATAGGACAATATTTGGATTTCAAATTTACCTTACCCAAATAATCATGGAAATCCAGCACGAAGAAACTAACATAAAAATGATCTTGGATGAGGGATACTTCTGTAGCATCTGGCAGAAGCAAATATAAAACTTCTCTGGAGAAATACACTCCCACCCAAGCCTGCCTAGGTTTCCACAGGAAAGGTGGCTACATGTGAGTTCACAATCTAAGGTCCTTGCCCATAAGAGGAAATAATCTATCAAGTATGAGAGTCAGCAGATACACATGCACACACATCCAAATAGCAATAGCAGACTTCCAAGAGCTTCAGATAGAGAGATCCTAGATAACATTCATAAGGTCATTTAAGATGAGTAAAGACACGAGAAAAGAAGTTAAGAACCCAAGAAACATATTTTAAAATCCTGTATTTTAGAAAAAGAACAGAGAGGTTTAATCAGAACCAAATAGAAATTCTAGACATGGAAAATATCATCATTGAAATTTAAAATTCAATGGATACATTAAAGAGCATATCTTGGACACAGGTAAAGAGAGATTTATTATGCTGGAAAATTTATTTGAATAAATTTTTCAGAAAGAAACACTGAGATATAAAAAATGTAAAATAAAAACAGTTTAAAAGGCATGAAGTCTAGAATAGACAATCTAATATACAGCTATTTGGGGTTCCTACAGGAGAAAACAGAGTACATTTGAGACACATAATATTCAAAGGGGGCCGGGTATGGTGGCTCACGCCTGTAATTCCAGCACTTTGGGAGGCTGAGGCGGGCGGATCATGAGGTCAAGAGATCGAGACCATCCTGGCCAACATGATGAAACCCAGTCTCTACTAAAAACACAAAAACTAGCTTGGCGTGGTGGTGCGTGCCTGTAGTCCCAGCTACTCGGGAGGCTGAGGCAGGAGAATCGTTTGAACCCAGTAGGCGGAGGTTGCAGTGAGCTGAGATCACGCCATTGCACTCCAGCCTGGCGACAGAGTGAGACTCTTGTCTCGGAAAAAAAAAAGAAGAACCAGTCAGATCTCCAGATCACCATCTCCATTTTGTGCACCTAGGCAACTGTCCCTTCCCTCTCTCCACAGCTCACTGGAGGTTTTCATTCTGAAGAAGCCAATGAGTCTCCTGCCTGTGAAGCACCAAGCACAGATAATAAATCTGACCACCAAGATAAAAGACCTAAAACTTACAGGAGGGCTTCCTATCAGATGGCCCCCACAGATCATTCTATAGGTACTCAAAGTCAACAAGCACTGTCACTCAGAGCTTCCAATAAGCTTTCCAGTCCCTCATACTTGATCATGGGAAGACAATCAAGCATTGCCGGACATCTGACACAAGCCATAAGGTGGAAGGCAGCAAAATAGGAGAAGAGAAACAAACATCACTGACAAAGACCTAGAGGAAAGAGAAACAAAGGAGGGAATTAAAAACACTTAAAAATTCAGTCACAAGGGCCCTTACAGCTTATTTTGCCTTGTTGAAAATCTAAGAAGATGTTGAGAAAAAAGGATGTTGCATCCACGAACAAAAACATGAGGCTATAAAAAGAGGAACATTCAGAAACCAATAACAGAAACAACAACAAAAAAATCCTGTCAGAAATTAGCAAACATGATAGCAGTAGAAAGCCTGGAAGCTAGGACTGAGAAACCCTCCCAGACAGTAGAACAAAATTACAAAGAAATGGAGAAGGAAAGAGAAAACAAAATCATAATAACAGTCCTGGAAAAACACATCTGAATCATAGGAGTTTCTAGAAAGAGCAAACAGAAAATGGTTGAATGGAACTACCCATAAAATGACTCAAGAAATTTCCCCAGAACTGAAGGTCACGTGTTTTCAGGTTTAAAAGCCCCAGCTCAATCTATGAAAATAGACCTATACGAAGGCACATTATTATGAAATTTCACTTCAGTAGAGAAAAAGAAAAGATCCTAAAGCTTCCACAAAACAAAACAAGTTATATATAAAGGATCAAGAATAAGGTGGCTTCAGATTTCTCAACAGCAACACTGGATGCAAGAAGGCAATTCTGAGGGACAATGATTTTCTTTCTTTCTTTCTTTTCTTTTTTTTTTTTTTTGAGACGGAGTCTTGCTCTGTCACCCAGGCTGGAGTGGGCGACATCACAATCTTGGGTCATCACAACCTCCACCTCCCGGGTTCATGCCATTCTCCTGTCTCAGCCTCCCGAGTAACTGGGATTACAGGTGCTTGCCACATGGCCGGTTAATTTTTTGTATTTTTAGTAGAGACAGGGTTTCACTATTTTGGCCAGGCTGGTCTCAAACTCCTGACCTTGTGATCCACCCGCCTCAGCCTCCCAAAGTGCTGTGATTACAGGCGTAAGCCACCGTGCCCAGCCAATTTTCAATCAAGAATTCTACAATCCTCTGCCAAGCTACCAATCAGGGGCGAGGGCAGAAGAAAGATAATTTCAGCAAGATCTCAAAACACTTACTTCTCAAGCAGTGGAGGATTTTCTCTACCAAAATCAAACAGGAAACTAAGAAAGAGAACGGGGATGTAAAAAAACAGGAAGGAGAAGAGTGAAGAGAGTCTCCATGAGGACATGGAGATTCTCAAGGATAATAGGAGCACAACAACAGCGGAATGCAGTCAGAAAACAAGTGTGGCACAAGACACTGGCACGCTGAGAACTGACCATCACCCTGTCCCCTGTCCTTAGACTACATTTTCAATCTGAAAAAAATCACCGAAAGGGGTGCTCAAACAAACTAAGGAAAATGTGAGATACTGAAAAGAGAATCCTATCAGAAGAAAGGCAAAGGGAATCCTCAGCAGAACAGCTGAGTAGCAAGTCTAGAAAGAGAAAGAAAGTAGTCTAGAAAGTCGAGCTCCGAGAAAGAGACAAGAATTGAGAAATTGCCAGATGTGGTTGTCCTTATGGAAACTTACACTAAGAGGCTACTCAAAAGTGTAGGATCAATTAACTATATGTACAGAGAAAATTAAGCAAAAGAAGCCCAGGAGGTTGAGGTTGCCAAAAAGATTAAAAAAAAAAAAAAGGAAATGAAAAGAGGGACATGATTATAGATATAATAAAGGTGGAATAATATTAAAGTTATTTAAATACTACAAAAAGTTTTATGACAGTACATTTTAAAGCTTAGCATCAAAGAAAAATATTTCCTAGAAAAATATAATTTATTAAACTGACTAAAGTGAAAATGAAAAGACTGCAGTCTTATAATGATTATAGTAAATGCATCAGGAGTTTAAAATCTGCTCACAAACAACAACAAAAAGCCAAACGAAACCCACTTATGGCCCAATAGTTTTAGAGGAAAATCCTATCAAACCTTCAAGTAACAGATAAGGCCAATTGTATATAAAGTGTCCAGAGGATGCAAAAAGAGGAAACAGTCCTCAACTCATTTTATAAGGCTGGTATTTTCTTGATAATCCACCCAGTCAAGGCCACTGGCAGATAGGAAAATTATAAGCCAATCTCACTTCATGTATATGAAAATGTTAAATCTTAAACAAAGTGTTAACACATCAAATCAAGCAACTTATTAAAAATGCAGTATGACAAATTGGGTTAACCCTAGGAATAAAAGGATAGTGCGTCATCAGAAAATCTGGTAACATATTTCCGTACATTAAAGGATTAATGGAGAAATGTTTCAATAAGTGCAGAAAAAGTATTTGATAAAATCAAATACCCATTTATGTTGAAAGTTATTTGCAAAGAGGAATAGGAGGAAATTTCCTATCTATCATCTATCTATCTACCAAAAACTAAATATTATTTTTAATGGTAAAAGTGTTAGAAACAATCTTTCTAAAATCAAGAAAAAAAGACAAAGATGTCTGCTATTTATCACGATCTCTTCTAGGAAGCTAACTTTAAGCCTTATTGAATCTACATTCCATACCACCAAGTGTAGCACTTAAATGTTCTTTGATCACCTCACAAGGGAGTAATTGTCTTCCTACTTTGAAAGTAAGTTCCTTGAAGGGGACTCACACACCATACTTCTTTTGTACCTTGTATAGCATTTAGCACTGTAGCATTATATTCAGCATGTTAGGGATGTAGAAAGGATGGTTAATTGAAGTACACCAAGAAATGGTGCCTGAAGTAATTTTTAAAATAACTTTTATTCTCCTGTTTATAGAAGTTATACATCTACATTGTAGGGAACTTGAACTGTTCTGAAAATATAGAGAATAAAATTTTAAAATCCCAATCTCTCTTGCTAGAGATAACTAGTATTGATGTTCTGGTGAATTTTTCTTCTTCTGTGCATATTTTAACACAGTAGAGCTCATACTCCCTAGATATAATTTTTTTTCCACCAGTGTCATTCAACCCAAGGTGTAATTTTGTACCTTACTATTTTCTTCCTATAGAAGCATTTCCTCATAACCATAATTTTTAGTGGTTCCATGATACTAAATATCATAATTTACCTAAACATTCCCTATTGTTGGATTTTTAGGTCACTTCTATAAATGATGATTTTTTTTTTTTTGTATGTGCATATTTTTCTGTATTTTAGATTATTTTCTCAGGATAGGCCAAGATAATGTTGGAGATCATTTGTTTCCTCCAAACATTACTTGCAGCCCTCAAAAAAACACTGATGTTTTTTGACTGGGTCCCTCTGTCCTTGTCTCCCTCCAACTTCTAGTTTAACTACAGGGGAAAAACAGAGGAGACAGGGAAGAGGAAAAGAAATCCATCAAAAGTAGACTCTTGGCTGGGTGCTGTGGCTCACACCTGTAATCTCAGCACTTTGGGAGGCCAAGGCGGGTGGATCACTTGAGGTCAGGTGTTCGAGACCAGCCTGGCCAACATGGTGAAACCCCATCTCTACTAAAAATACAAAAATTAGCCCAGTATGGTGGTGAACGCCTGTAATCCCAGCTACTTGGGAGGTTGAGGCAGGAGAATTGCTTGAACCCGGGAGGCGGAGGTTGTGATGAGCCAAGATTACACCACTGTACTCCAGCCTGGGCAACAGAGCAAGATTCTGTCTAAAAAAAAAATGGACTCTTTGAGGCAGGAATCAGAGCTAAGGAAGTTGTTAGGTGAACTCTTCTTCTCACCTAGCCATCCTTATGAATTCCCCTTGCCCTTCTCCCTCTCCAGTTTTTCTGCAGCAGTCTCTGCTTTCTCCTCTAAAAAACCACTTGAGAAAAGGGAATTCTTACCATAACATTTCTAAGTTCTTGTATTTTGTCTCTGTGTAAGGCTGTTTGGGTTGTTTCTTATTTTCAGTTGATCCATGAACATCTCTGTGATAAACCAACTGAGAGCCTTTCTGGCTCAAGAGCACGTGTCTCTTAAAGGAAAGTTCATTAAGGTTGTTCAAATCCGTGTCAGAAAGGGTGTGTAGCTGCTGGTATGAAAATCTTTTCTCTTCTTGGTCTTTGTGTCCTCTTTCTTTATTAACATTCAGTCCAGAGTCATATCCAGTAGAGTTTTTATATAAGACCTTGTCAAAAGCCTGTTTTGGTGGAGCAAATGTATTGGAGGTTTCTTTGAGATTCTGGCTCCTAGGTGCCCTTGAAGCTTGTACATCATTGTTAGAGGCATGCATAATCACAATCAATTCAGGCTTTGGTGAAGTATCAAGAGGCTTATTTTGGTTCTGTTGCTGCCTGGGAGGGTTATTCTGGTTCTCCGGACTGGCAGTCACCTCTTCCATTGTGAAAGACTTCAGGCCATTTTGGTGTTCATGCTGTTTTCGAATCTTGGGCTTGGCTGGTCTTCTGGAAGGCTGATGGTCATTCACTGTTTCAGAAGGCTGCCCTCTTGGTACACTGCTTGATTTTGTGCTTTCATATTGAGACCAGTGTTCCTGGTAATTCTAGAGAGATATTTTTGGTTAATGTAAAATCAGAAGACTGGCACTCTTCACAAATTTTAAATTAGTGTTTTTCAAATTGGGGACTGGGAAGCTGACTATAGAACCGAAAGCAGATACAGAAAAAGTAGAGGGGGTGTTTTTTTTTTTTTCCTAATTTCAGGGCATTGGAGAGTTCATAACTGAGTGATTCCTCCTGGAAATTTAGGATTATAAGCCTAGAAAGAAATAGAAAGCTTAGAACGGGCTTTATATTAAGGACAAGTCTTTGGCTTAAAAGTTTAAGTTTTAAAAGTTAAGTCTTCGACTTAAAAGTGTCGCCAACTTGGGGGATGGGGTGGGGAAGCTTTACTTCGAGAGATACGGAGAAAGTACAAACGTGAATCTACATCACAATATATACGCTTATTTTAAGTAACATGAATATTTTTAAAAATCTTAACCAGAAAACACTAATAATTTGCTTTATAAACCAAGTACAAATCTAATATTAAATACAATTCAGATGATCAGATCTTTTTACCCATGCTGGTCAGAAGCTAGAAATGACCTCTTCACCAGATGAAACAAATTAGATTTTATTCAGAGGATTATAAAAGAGTCTGTGCTGTGATAGGACATCTGTGAGGGTTGTTTTGCTTCTGTTCCTCAATATAGCCTGCGCTTAGGCAATCAAACATCTGGGGGAAATATTTCAATTTCAGAACAGTCTTTATGCTTTTCAAAGTCTCCTAACAACAAAATGTACTCCTGGTATAATAGATACACTATGTAACTATATTGTGCTATTGCCATTTAGAAATATTTTCCAAGGAATAAAGCACTCATTACTTTGTGAAAAACTGGCTGAGTTAAGAGGCCTTTGCAAAGAATGATTAAATGCTTACTGAAAACAGTAGGATGACCATATGCATCAGTGTGTTATAAAACTGCAATATATTTCTTCCTTTCTGAACACATATATTTAAAAAATCTCTTTAGCTTTTATCTATAAAACATTAACTGAAAAATGCAGCAGTTGGATGAATGATTATTTTAGTTTGCTAGAAAGAATGATCAAATTACTGTGATAAGAGTTCAGCTTTGGGCCGGGCGCGGTGGCTCAAGCCTGTAATCCCAGCACTTTGGGAGGCCGAGACGGGCGGATCACGAGGTCAGGAGATCGAGACCATCCTGGTTAACACGGTGAAACCCCGTCTCAACTAAAAAAAAATACAAAAAACTAGCTGGGTGAGGTGGCGGACACCTGTAGTCCCAGCTACTCGGGAGACTGAGGCAGGAGAATGGAGTAAACCCAGGAGGCAGAGCTTGCAGTGAGCTGAGATCCGGCCACTGTGCTCCAGCCTGGGCGACAGAGCGAGACTCCGTCTCAAAAAAAAAAAAAAAAAAAAAAAAAAAAAGTTCAGCTTTGATTTCTCGTTTCTGATACATTCTGATACAACCACTAAGACTCATCTTATTCCTGTATAATATTAAGCAGTGTTCTATTTCTAGTGAAATCACGTTATAATAATGTTGATTGTTAAATTTAAAATAGCAATATACAATGTTACTTATTATATCATATTTTTAAGACATAATGACTTCTAATTTGAAATTTAGAAGCTGTTCTTTTGAGAATTTGAGCTTTCTAGGGGATTGGCCAGGCTCTGATTAGCTCCTACATACTTTAAATTTTTACTTGTGGTGCTCCAAAAAAAGGGAAAACTTATTTTCTGTATTCCAGGTAAATTCCAGGTATTCCTTTCATGCAGTAAATTGAGTTACTTGTGGAAATGTGGGCAGGAAGATTCTGCAAATACATAACGCCAAGAAAATCCTTTCTTGCAATGGATCCAGAAAATAATTGCTATTTTACAATGTTATAGGTGTGGTCATGGAACATAGCAGCTCTTTTTATGACTGGCAGTGCTGTTCGTGAAGGTCAAAAATGCCCCCCTTGACTGTGACCTAAAAATATTAATTGATGCTGATAATGTCATTCTTTTCAATATTTGTTCAGCCTTTAACTCACTAGAGAAGTAACCAGGATGCTGCCATCTAAATGTACTTTCCCTAGTTTTCTCTCTTAATTTTCACCAAAAAAGAAAATACTAACTTCTCAGAAATTTCTTGGGTACTAGATCTGAAATCCTGGGTTACCACTTGATCCTAATCACGTTATTACCTTTGCTGCTGACAATCCAGATCACAATAGCACACTTCACAGGGTGCTTTGACAACAAGGCCAAGGACTCATCATTTTACGAAACTTCAATTGTCTCAAGTGTTAAATCTTCCATTCACATAAATATAAGTGCCCAGAGATGGCATTTCAGTCCCCAGAAAGGAAGCCATTTATGGGCTCAATACGATTTTTCTCACCTTCCAAGCAGCCTACTTGAGATCTGTGGTTTACTAAAGATTTATTACCCTATAATTGGGGCATCAGGTGTCACTCTTTAGGTGGCAAGACCTGAGTTCCCTGAAGTTAATATACAAAGCCATTCTCAGACGATTTAATCTCCATCAGCACTGAAATCCTCTATTCCATCCTGCTGTCACTGGGGTTCTTTTGTTACTAACACTCGCAATCAGTACATACTCCATGCACTTAGAATAACTGCTTAATGGCAGTAGGTTTTTGCGTCACACGTGGAGTGTTAGCATGGGGGGATCCTGATGCCTAATGCTGGGATGATCATTTCTTAGTAGGACTCATCCTCAGTTATTAAGTAATGCTCATTCATACTGTGCCACCCAAGAGAACTTTGTCCCCAACCCTGTGAAAGGCAGCACCTGGTTGTTTCTCTTTTATGACTTTTCCTTTCACATGTCATAAGCAGACGGGACAATGCCCGCTCTGATCGCAACCAAAAAGTTCATCTGCTTCAACACAAAAGCCACTCCTGCTCTTAGTTAACCTGACTCAACCACGGAGTCCCGAGAGTTGTGCCTGGGCTCCGAGATCAGCTCTAAAGTGGAGAAATCTCCATTGTGTTCCGCTTTTCTGCTGTGTTTATGAACAATAAGACATGAGTACTTTAAGCCTGAGATACAAATTCCATCTGACAATATTAAGAGAATCTCAAGCAAAAATATTAATTGGCTCTAATTTTCTCTGTGGGTAAGGAAGAACTCTGTGTTCAGATGAATAGAAGCAGCACAGATCTATTGACAGTGTTGGAGGCAAAACCAAATTAAAAGCTTTTTGGAAAGGTTAATCAGGATTTGATTGCAAGGGCTTTCATATTAATTCGTAAAAGATCCTACATATCTCTAATACTATCATTATCTTTCTTTGCCTGGAAAGCTAAGAGTTATTTTAGAGGGGTAAGAAAGAAAACATCCTATTTATCCTTTTGAAACATTACTTACTTGGGGAACCTCTTGTATTTTTCTACTGACATGTTTCTTGCCTGGTGCCATGGTTTGAACGTTTGTGTCCTCCCTAAACTCGGACGTTAAATCCTAACCCCCAAGGTAATGCTATTTAAAGGTGGGGCCTTTTCAAGATGACTAGGTCCGGAGGGCAGAGCCCTCCTGCATGGGATTGATGTCCTTATAAAATAGGCTCGAGGAAGCTCATTCACCCCTTCCATAGTGTGAGGACACAGTGAGAAGGCGGCACCAATGAACCAGGAAGCAGATCCTCACCAGACATGGAAACTGCCAGTGTCCTGCCCTTGGACTTCCAGCTTCCAAAACTGTGAAAAAAATTAATCCCTGTTGTTTCCAAGCCACCTGATCTATGGCATTTTGTTATAGCAGCACAAACAGACTAAGATACCTGGTTAAGATCTTAACCAGTGGGAATGTGCCCGTCACATTGCCCAGCAAGAGTCCTGAGCCTTATACATACTGCATTCAGTCTGGGCACACACACAACCTGAGCGGGATTCGGAAAACTCGTGAAGATTCACAGGCAAGCACGAAGCGATTCAGGACACTAAGGCCTATGTGTCAAGGTTAAATGAAGAGAGATTACTTGGCTTCAAGTGAAGGCTCTAGGCATGGATAAGACTCTTTTTTTTTTTCTTTTTTGTAATTTTAGTAGAGACGGGGTTTCACCGTGTTAGCCAGGATGGGTCTTGATCTCCTGACCTCATGATCCATCCGCCTCAGCCTCCCAAAGTGCTGGGATTACAGGCGTGAGCCACCACGCCCGGCCAAGACTCTTAAATAGAATATGATGATGACTTGGCTTCAAGTGAAGACTCTAGGCGTGGATAAGACTCTTACATAGAATATGATCATGACCATCATTCTCAGTATTTTAAAAGTAAAAATACATAGGCTGAAATGGTCTCAGGCATATCTTCTCTCTTTCCTCGCCCTCTCTCTGGTTTCTCATTCTTTCTAGCATGTAAATGTATTTAAGTCTCTCCTGTGAAAAGAAGGAAAGAAACATTCACTTGATGCCATTCTCTGGTTAAATCCTATCTCTGTCTTGGCCAGGCACAGTGGCTCACACCTGTAATCCCAGCACTTTGGGAGGTCAAGGCGGGTGGATCACTTGAGGTCAGGAGTTTGAGACCAGCTTGACAAACATGGTGAAACCCCATCTCTACTAAAAATACAAAAATTAGCCGGGCATGGTGGCGTGCACCTGTAATCCCAGCTACTCAGGAGACTGGGGCAGGAGACTCACTTGAACTTGGGAGGCAGAGGTTGCAGTGAGCCAAAGTCATGACACTGTACTCCAGCCTGGGTGACAGAGCAAGATCCTGTCTCAAAAAACAAAAGCAAAGAAAAATCTATCTCTTTCTCAATTCACAGCTGGGCATCTTGATGGTGTAGACTGCACTGGTCTCTGCTCCCCATCTCTCATGCTGACCTCTGTCCCCTGCCATAGAGCGTTCCTTCTCCCCATCCCGCTGAAACTGCTCTGTTCAGGACATCAATAAACTTTTAGTCACCAAATCCTGTGGGCACTTTTTTCTTGAACTTTTCATTTTCAAGTTATTTCAAACTTACAGAAAAATTGCTAGTACAGACAACTCTAAAAGATTCTTATCCAGATTGAACAATTTTAAACATTTGGTCACATTTCATTGTTTTCTCTGTCACTCCACACATAAACACACAAATATACATCTATATACAGATATGTAATTATTATTGCTTGCATTTTTGGTATTTAGCTTTTCCAAGCCATGGAGCCTTCCTTACATATGAGTTACATGTGTAATGCCCCTTGCACGGCACCTCACTGCTGCATACCTGCTTAGATTGTGAACAATGTCTTCTTCAGTCTGAGTCCTGGGATGCATTAGGCAGACAGCAGCCCTTACCAACTATGTCAACTTTTCCCTCCCTAGACCACAGAAACAGCAGCCAGGGCTGTCATGGTTCCTTGTTCCTCCTCCCACTTTCATACCTTTGCCCGCATTTGTCCTTCCACAGGGAGCGGAGATACTGACTCCTATGGGGGGTATTTCTCTGTCTTCTTAGGGCAGAATTAGGTGCTCTTTTAGTTCCACTGCATTTTGTACCCACGTCCATATTGCTGCATTATAATGATTACATAACCATGTTCCCACTAAAGTATTGAACTCCTAGAGGGGAGGTACTGCTTTAAAAAAAGATAACCTTGGCTGGGCACTGTGGCTCTTGCCCGTAATTCCAGCACTTTGGGAGGCCAAGGTGGGCAGATCACCTGAGGTCGGGAGTTCGAGACCAGCCTGACCAACATGAAGAAACCCCGTCTCTACTGAAAATACAAAATTAGCTGGGCATGGTGGCGCCTGCCTGTAATCCCAGCTACTCAGGAGGCTGAGGCAGGAGAATTGCTTGAACCTGGGAGGTGGAGGTTGTGGTGAGCTGAGATCGTGCCATTACACTCCAGCCTGGGCAAGAAGAGTGAAACTCTATCTCAAAAACAAACAAACAAAAAACAAACTTTCTTCAAGTTTTATTTATTGTTTTAAAGAATTTTTGTTGTTGTTGTTGTTGTTTTCATATCTTTTGGGCCAGGCACCTAATCCACAGTGCCTGGAATACAGTAGATAGTCAATAAATATTTTGTTGTGTTAAATATTTTGATTTTGCATAAAGATATTTCACATTAGTGAGGGTTATTGTTGTTAGGGTAGGCTTATGAAACTTTGAAAATCATTTTTCAAGAAAAAAATTTCAAATGAGGCCCATTTTCCCTTGGAGATACACTAAACAATCTTTTTATCTGTATTTTGTATTTTGTATTTTTTAGAGACAGAGTCTTGCTCTATTGCCCAGGCTGGAGTACAGTGGCATCTGTAACATCGAATTCCTGGCCTCTAGCAATCCTCCTCCTTGGCCTCCTAAAAAGCAATAGGATTATAGGCATGAGCCACTGTGCCTGGCCCATGATCTTTAAATGTATCTTTAATCAGTCAGTAAATATTTATTGAGCATCAGTATTGGGCAAAGCATTGTGGTAGGGGATGTAGAGAAAAATACAATCAGTACCTTTAAAGATCTCGTAGTATAGTGGGTACAAAAGAAACACAGGCGCAGTGGCTCAGGCCTGTAATCCCAGTACTTTGGGAGGCCCAGGTGGGTGGATCATCTGAGGTCAGGAGTTCAAGACCAGCCTGGCCAACATGGAGAAACCCCGTCTCTATTAAAAATTCAAAAATTAGCTGGGAGTGGTGGTGGGCACCTGTAATCCCAGCTACTCAGGAGGCTGAGACAGGAGAATTGCTTGAACCTGGGAGGTTGAGGTTGCAGTGAGCCTAGATCCTACCACTGCACTCCAGCCTGGGCAACAAGAGCAAAACTCCGTCTCAAAAAAAAAAAAAAAAAAGAAACAAAGGCAGCAGCTAATGAGACATGGTCAAATATGGCAGGCCCTGAGCCAGTGGTCCAGACTATAGACACAGCAGGAGCTGAAGGCAGAGGAGCAGGGTGAGAGAGGCTGGAAATCTCCATGCAGAGGTGGCCCTTGAGGAGGCACTGAAAAGAAGGCACTGGGCTTGGGTAGTTGAAGAGGAAAAAGAAAGGCAGCCTGAAGTGTCTGTGTCCCAGAGTGCTGGGCCGGTGTGTAGCATGCAGTGGGCAGTCCACAAATCCTTTCCACCTAAAGAATGGGAAACATCCCTTAGGCCATTCGTTGTTATTGTCATTTTAGGTCTAACACTTTTTAGATGTTTTGCTCCATGTCTTCATTCAGGAATGGGTTATAAGCACATTAATTACAGTATACGCAAAGAATAAAAAGCATTCTTTTGGCTTTCTTCTGATTTTCTTCTGTACAAAAGTTTTACTGCCTCTGTCAAAGATCATGCCATCAATCAAGCACTGTGATTTTACCTTGGTTATTATCATTTTTTTTCGGTCTTCATAGAGACTATCCAAAATTGCCAATGCTGGCTATATTTCAAGTCGTCACGGCAGATATTAGGAAAAGTTTTCAGTTAGCAATAATTGCACCTTGTATAAATCTCACTGGTTATGATATTACCACTGGGCAAAGCTTTTTACCTTGATCTTTTTATCATTAGCTGAGAATCCTATGGGTTTCCTTAGTGACAATTATGAAAGCTACAGGTTGCAATAATCTTACATGCTTCAAATGTATTTTCTATAATAATTTAAATAATTAGACATACATGGTCACAGAATTCTAGCATTTTGCAGCTGTGATAGACCTTGAATCCTTCATTTAATAAAGAAGAAACTTAAGGCTTTGAAAATATTGAGATTTGCCCAGTCATGCATCAAGTAAATAGCAGGTTGAGGCCCAGAAATTCATCTCTTGTGACCCAGCCCATTTTCCATAATGCATGGCAAACCTTAAGGTATTTCCTTTGTCCCCAGTTCCTGTTGACCAAGCTCCCCTGGCTCTCTATCAGGTCTGGTAGTGGATCCTGTCCTCTACATCCCACAGTCATGAGACACTTCAGTCCCCATCATCTTAACTTCTAGGTGTGGCCTCACTGGCATCAACTTTCAGGAAGCTCTGGGTGAATGAATTTTTATTTCTTTTTTTGCAACTCTTAAGAGCGGCCTGGAGGCCACTGGGGAGGAAAAGAGATGATTCGGGCTGTCCCTTCTTTCTAACCTCTCTGAAACTGGGATAAAACTTATTATTATTTTTTTACTATGTTTATCACCGTACATAGTTTTAACTGATGTCAACAGGCTCTACAGGTTCAGTAATTTCAAAGGACTCATCTCTTCTTAGGCAGGGATAAAACCTGGTCCAAGGGTGGCTCCACATACACGGGTCAAGAAAAACCTGAGCTTCTGGTGCTTTTTCTGTCTTTTCCTTTTTTTTTTTTTTTTTTTTTTTTTGAGATGGAGTCTTGCTCTGTCGCCCAGGCTGGAGTGCAGTGGCATGACCTTGGCTCACTGCAACCTTCGCCTCCCAGGTTCGAGCAATTCTCCTACCTCAGCCTCCTGAGTAGCTGGAACTACAGGTGTGTGCCACCATGCCCAGCTAATTTTTGTATTTTTAGTAGAGTCGGGGTTTCACCACATTGGCCAGGCTGGTCTCGAACTCCTGATCTTGTGATTCACCCACCTTGGCCTCCTAAAGTGCTAGGATTATAGGCGTAAGCCACCGGGCCTGGCCTAATCTTTGTATTTTTAGTAGAGATAGGGTTTCACCATGTTGGCCAAGCTGGTCTCGAACTCCTGACTGACCTCAGGTGATCCACCCGTCTTAGCCTCCCAAAGTGCTGGGATTACAGGTGTGAGCCACTGTGCCCAGCCTTTTTCTGTTTCTTCTAGAAAAACAGTGTGGAGAATTTCAGAAAAATCTTCCTGAAATCACATTTATGATTTCAAAGTAGTACACCCATGGCCAAAAAGGATGTCATCATGCTAAATGATCAGTTGGTAAGTTTTTATATTTTGAAAATGAGGGTTTGGTGAGGCTCTGGGAGTTCCCATCCAGTTTTCAGGAATAGTGTCCCCATTGTCTAGGAATAATAAGTAACTGCCAACTACAAAAGGAATCAGACTTGGGAGCAGCACAGAATTGGACAATTCTTTGGAACTGTGATTTTTCCTGCATGTCTTTCCATGCCTTCTTTCTGTGTGGGATTCTAACTCAGTATGTTGAAAGTGTGAAATGACTGTTTTCTTCCAGCAAACAGAACCCTTGGAAAAACAGGTAGGGTTGGCTGGCTGAGCAGGCAATGGCTCCTCTGAGCAGAAGCCGGTCTTACCCGTAGGAAAGTGGGTAATTATTCTCAAGCATAAAAATAAACCCTTAAGTGATAAGAACTCAGCCACGATCATTACTTATATTCAGCAGTATTGCTTGAAACACACTTAAAATGCAATCTAGCAGGTAACCTTTAGCTGTTGTGCTCTTTGATGCCATTTGTCTTCAGGATCGATGGCAGCATTTTCAATTTCCTTGGCATTCTGAATAGACGTCTTGTCTGTTACTCTGACAGGGTAGGAGATCTAGGTAGGTAAAACACATACAGCATGTTAACTGGATTCATTTTAGTCTTAGAGCCATGGGACTCAAGTCAGTGCACTCTAGAAAACGGTCCTGCTGGGCTAGGTTTTATTTTCAGTTAATTTCAAGGATTCATCAGGGACCTGACTGTTCCCAAGGAAAATGGGAATAAACAATGTTTTATCT
Organism: Rhinopithecus roxellana; assembly: GCF_007565055.1. Taxonomy (NCBI): domain Eukaryota; kingdom Metazoa; phylum Chordata; class Mammalia; order Primates; family Cercopithecidae; genus Rhinopithecus; species Rhinopithecus roxellana. The sequence continues at coordinate 73,865,055 of NC_044563.1, forward strand.
TGCAGACACGAAGAGAAAACTGGTGCCTTAAGGTCAAACTATTACTTACTTTACATGCTCAATACATACTCAGGAGACCCAATTTTAGAACAGTTATCTGAACTGGATGCAGCAAGTAACGTTTGATCATGCCAATAGAAACACCATGAAATAACACTACACGCTGAGATGATGACGACAACAGAAATAACAATGTTTTTACACGTGGAATGCTCGTGGTGTGCCAGCATCTGTCCTAGGCCCTTAGCATACAACGTTCTCAGGTAATCCTCACAACCACCTTATTAGGTATGCATATGTTACTACTCCCTTTTTGCAAATGAGGAAACAAAGGTACAGAGAGGTTAAGTAATTTGCCCAGGATCAACAGCTAGTAAGTAGAAGAGCTGGGTGGTCTTTCTCTGGAGCCTGCACATGCAACAGTGTTGCTAACTCACTTATTAGAAATATCCTAGACCTGCACGATTAGTAGTTTTGGTACTCAGAGAATTTGAATAATGTAAAGTCGGTGGTTCTCAACTTTAGTTAGATATTAGAAAAACCGAGGAAATTAAAAAAAAATACTAATGCCCTGATCCCACCTCAAACCCATTAAATCATAAGCTCTGGGAGTGGCCCCAGATATCAATATATTTTAAAAGTTCCCTATCTACTATTTAAAAAAAATTTTAAGTCCAGACGCGGTGGCTCATGTCTATAATCAAAGCACTTTGGGAGGCTGAGGCAGGTGGATCACGAGGGCAGGAGTTCAAGACCAGCCTGGCCAAGATGGTGAAATCTCCATCTCTACTAAAAACACAAAAATTAGCCAGGCGTGGGGGCCAGTGCCTGTAATCCCAGCTACTCAGGAGGCTGAGGCAGAGAACTGCTTAAACCTGGGAGGTGGGGGTTGCTATGAGCTGAGCTCATGCCACTGCACTCCAGCCTGGGTGACAGAGTGAGCCTCTATCTCTAAATAAATAAATAAATAAATATTAAAAAGCTCCCCAGGTGGGTCTAATCTGCATCCAGGTTTGGGAAACATGAATGAAGGCAGCTACACAGGATTAGGTCCCTAAGTTATTTAAGGGCCCTTCATTGCCTCCATTAGTTACCTGTTTTAAATCAAGAAAATAGTGTCTGTGCTATGTGACATTCTAGCCCTCAGGATGTGCTGCAGGAAGCAAACGTAAAGCTATGCAATCTTAATGCTGGAAAAGATTCCGGAGACAATCCAGTTCTCCAGTACATCCACACCATCCCTGGTAGATGTTTACTCACTGTCCGCCTAAATTCATGCCCCATGTCCTGGCAAGACTTACCTGTTTGTCAGTATTAGTATGTTTAAAGATCTTCTATGGGTTGAGGAGGAGAAATCTGTTTCATGCATGATGAACATATTGCTCCCTAACTGAGCACAAACTGAATGCCAGAAAGTTCTTCCTTATATGCGCAGATATATGTCTCTGTATTTTCTATGCCTCTGCCCTCTGGAATAACACAGACCAGACTAACCCCTTCTTCAGACAACAGTTCTGCGCGGGTAGAAGCTGACCCTGGTCTCCTGTGAGCCTGCTCTTATTTAGAGGACGGACTGTCTCATTCCCCTGTGCGGCAGTACTCAGGTCAGCCTCCTCTGCCCACTCTCTGTTCCACTGCCTAGAAATGCTGTTAAGTCTCTCCCCTCAGAACTGATGTAATTAGTTTTAAAATTTAGATTTAGGACTTGACATGCATTTTGTTACATTTCCTCTGGCGGGCTGTGTAGTGGAGAAGCAGCAAGGTGTATGACTAGAAAGAACTTGGGTTTTGGGATCTGTCCTGTTTGTGTTCAGATCTTCTGTCTGCTGTTTACTTTGACTTCAGACTTGTATTCAATACAGAAAGAGGTAAAATATTTGTTAAATATTAAGTGATAAGTAAATATTTGACAATGAAGACACCCTCATTCCTGACCACTCAGTGTGGCTTCCCTGTACAAAACACAACATGTTGTTTCTTTTATTTCAGGTGTAACCTTGCTTCTACCGGAGCTGTCTCTATTAACTTTGCTAAAGTAACTATCACAATTACTGTACTTATATATATAGAGAGATAGGCCAGATAGACAGTGTGAGCGTTTGAATACTTAAGGTTAATCTGAAAGTGGGGAAAATGTAAAAACTTTTTAACATTTTTGTGCTTGAATTTTCATTCCTAAAACACAAAACAAAAACAGACTATTTGATCGTGGAATTCTGATTACAAATGGAACTAATCACCAGGTTTTGAATGATTAACCTACATGGCAAATGGAAAACTTCACATCATGAAAAAGTTCAACTGGTGCTGAAATGAAAAGCTTAGAACTATAAATGAGCTATTTCTCTTCTTTCTCTCTGTCTCTCTTTCTTTACCCCCCCCCCCCGCCCCCCAGATCTTGCTCTGTGGTCCAGGCTGGAGTGCAGTGGCACAATCTTGGCTTACAACCTCCGCCTCCTGGGCTCAAGGGATTCTCCTGCCTCAGCCTTCCAAGTTGCTTGGACTACAGGCATATGCTACCACGCCCACCTAATTTTTGTATTTTTAGTAGAGACAGGGTTTCACCATGTTGCCCAGGTTGATCTCAGACTAATGGACTCAAGTGATCGGCCTGCCTCCTAAAGTGCTGGGATTATAGGTGTGAGCCACCAAAGCCGGCTATTTATCATATTTCTATCTCAGTCCCTCTCACAGTGCTAGTTCAAGATGAAACACTAGATCATTATAAAAGTATTAGATTTCACAACTTTTCTCAACGTTATGGCAAAGGTTTCAATCCCATGTGACCATGATGTTCAACAGAAACACGACTCATTTAAAAGAAAAATTGACTCTATCTTGGAGGAGAAATGAAGGTCAAGAGTAAAAAACCTAACTAAGCTGACTTAGCAGGCAAGGAAATCATCCTTTTCAAACCTCAAAGTGGAGATGACTCAGAGAAACTGTCGTCTGGAGCCTGGGAAAAAAGGAAGTTGAACTCTTTCATAGATCTGCCATGAGGATGCTGATTCTCTGACCAAGCTAAGTGTCTAAGAAATAAAGGGGACTTAGTTTAGTTAATTCAGGTTATTACTGTTGATACTGTTTGATTGACAATGATGGAATCTCTTATATAGCACTGGTGAAAAGTTTACAAATGAAAAATACAGTGTCCCACGCTTCCTCTTCCAGAAAATGTAGGATATACAATATTTCCCTCCACAGGCTGTTTTGGTAGAACACAGCGGCTGAATCACCCCGGTAAGATCCCTGGGCAAGTAAAGCATACTTTTACATTATCTCTTTCAAAGTGGAATGGGACACAACCTCTGCCAGCTATTTTTTTTTTTTTTTTTGTGAACCATTCTATTAATACCAATCAAATCGAGAAAATGATCAAATGAAATTGCATTTTGAGCATCATAAGCTGTGTAATGTCTATTCTGTTAAATTGGGGCCTATAATTGCTTCTCTACTGAAAAGATACAACAAAGACAGCAATCATGGCTTGTCATTATCCCAGACTAGAAAACCGGCCTTTGCAGGGAGGACTTCAAAGGCTTGTGGTTCTCGAATTGCATTTGGCTGCTATTGTTGAAGCGCAGGCAATCTTGATGAGGTGTTTACACTGAGGTAAGGCGCAGAGCAGAGCGGCTGAGTGCCTGGGTCTAGAGCCATTAAAAAATTGTACATTATGTTCCTTGCTTTGAAGTGAGGGTTTGTAGGTAGGAAAGCAACTCAGATTGAGTACAGCTGAGCTAGATTGGGCTGCTACTTCTTGCTCAAAGAAACTCATCAGGTTCTTAGAGAATCAGACAGCACTACAAAAAAAGTTGATGCTTTACCAAGAGCTGTATGTGAGTCGAATCCGCGTAGACACACTGAAACATGTTTAAATAAGGACGTTACCATTAAGTTCTGCAATCACTGGAGGTTTTGCCTTTTTTCCTTTATATTGTTTTTACTACTGACCTTATGTTCAGATGTTGTGGGGGGGCCCACATTAATTTATTGGGTTCTTTGTTACTCTCATTCTTTGACAGTATTGACAACTAGCACATATCCTAATTAAATAGAGTTGATTTTTTAAGTAGTGTTAGCTTACCATCATTCCAACACCTATTATTCAATTCCCTGCTTCCAGGCATAATACTGGATTCAGTGAGCATTTCTCGATTAACTTGGCTAAGGAGTGAGCTGAAGTATTTATTTCTCTACCCTATTTCTAATATACCTTGCTGTGTGTCGATTCACACCTGCTCACGGCAGCACTGCTGCCACCTGTGTTTATACACAGCCAGCAAAAGAGGCGGAGACACAATGATAGAAATTGTCTGCCAGTCTGCCATTGTGAGGTTGCAACCCTGATATTTAGCACAGCTGTTTCAATTATCCAAAGGTTCGTATTATTCAGCTGTTTAGAGGCAAAGGACATGAAATATTTTGGCTCTGCTGTTGGCCATAGTCTCCATTCCTATAGATTGCCTCATAATGTATTTAGCATGCACATGTTCAGTGAGAACTGGATGACTCTGAAACCCCCTTTTTTTTTTTTTTCGTATTTTTAGTATAGACGGGGTTTCACCATGTTAGCCAGACTGGTCTTGAACTCCTGACCTCAGGTGATCCGCCCACCTCAGCCTCCCAAAGTGCTGGGATTATAGGCGTGAGCCACCATGCCTGGCCATGAAACCTTTGAATATATTTTTTTCTACATTCATTTTCAGCATCAGATACTTGAACTTTAAAAAGCCCCAAGCTAATGGTCAGTCGCCTACTTAAAAACCCTTCAATAGCTTTCCATTACCCTCAGTCTTCAAAGACTTACAAGGCCCTGTGGCCTTGGGTTCCTGTCTACTTCTTCAGCCGTGGCCCCTTGCTCTCTTCCTGCTGTACCTTTCGGCTTTGCTGATGCGCCAGGGGCACTATTGTCTCTGGGTCTTTGCATAGGCCATTCTTTGCCTGGAAATTCAGTTATTTAGGGAATTTCTTTGCCCTTTCACTTCACTTACTCTTTTTTTTTTTTTTTTTTTTTTTTGAGACAGAGTCTTTCTTTGTTGCCCAGGCTGGAATGCAGTGGCATAATCTTGACTCACTACAACCTCCGCCTCTCAGGTTCAAGTGATTCTCCTGCCTCAGTCTCCCAAGTAGCTGGGATTACAGGCGTGCACCACCATGCCTGGCTAATTTTTGTAATTTTAGTAGAGATGGGGTTTCACCATGTTAGCCACGCTGGTCCTGAACTCCTGACCTCAAGTGATCCACCACCTGAGCCTCCCAAAGTACTGGGATTACAGGCGTGACCCACTGTGCCGGGCCCACTTCACTTATTCTGACCCATCCCATCCACCGTTCAGCCTTGGCTGAAATGTAACTTTTTCCAGAAAGCCTTCCCTGCCACCCCAGAGGGAGCTACAATAGTTGCATCTGAGCTCATGGCCTTAGTACTCTGTACTTTTCTTTTGTAACAAGTATCACCCTGGTAATTGTTTTTTTTTTTTCTCCCTATGCACTGTAAATTCCAGTCAGGCAGGAAAAAGGAGGGACCATGTGCAGGGCTGTCTTGCTGTATGGCTCTAGGGATACTACTCATCTGTGCTATGCTCTGAATGTGCCTGGCATCTAGATGGTCAATAAATACAACGACATGAAAAGATCAATCTGGGTTGCTCACTGAACTTGCATTTATATCAGAATACACATAATCTACTTGTTTATCTGGTAGGATGTGTGGTTTATTTTAAAGTCAGGTAGCCAGCTGTTGACAAAATAAGGTGGAAACTAGAACTTTTATCTTCCATTCCACTCTCCCTTGTTCCCAGTTTCAGTCCCTGAAATTTGCATTTGCTACTCCCTCTTCCAGAAATCTTCTTCAAATATTCGCATGGCGGGCCCGCTCACCTCCTTCATATCTTTCTCAGGGAGACTCTGCCTCATAGTCCATTTAAAGTTGTGATTTCCCACCACCTCAGCAATCCTTAGCAGTTCTGCCCAGCTTTATATCTGTCTTTACCTCCTTAAAATATAGAACTTATCATGCACCAATGCACTAATTTATCTGTTTTGTCTGTTGTCCATCTCCTACCTCAGGAGGCCTGGGATTTTTGTCTGTTTTTGTTCAGGGATGTATCCCAAGCACCTATGACAATGTCTGACACATAATCATCTCTTAATAAATATATGCTAGGCTGGACGCAGTGGCTCACACCTGTAATCCCAGCACTTTGGGAGGCTGAGGCAGGCGGCTCACTTGAAACCAGGAGTTTGAGACCAGCCTGGCCAATATGGCAAAACCTTGTCTCTACTAAAAATACAAAAATTAGCTGGGTGTAGGTGGCTCATGCCTGTAATCCCAGCTACTTGGGAGACAGAGGCATGAGAGTCATTTGGACCCAGGAGGCAGAGGTTGCAGTGAGCTGAGATGGCGCCACTGTATTCCAACCTGGGTGACAGAGTGAGACTGTGCCTCCAAAATAAGTAAATAAGTAAAATAAAATAAATAAATACATACTAAATGAATAATAGCCTTTTTCAAGAATGTGAAAGAGATTTTTAGGAATATCTCATATAACTTAGAGAAAGGTTGATTATCCAGCAATCTGAACTCTCCCTAACAAACTAAGAATATTATGTAAGGGTGACCTCTGAATGGACGCATTAGAGATTAAAAAAAAAAATTTACAAAGCTCACACATTGCACTGAAATTACTCCATTACTAAAATTCTTCAATGAATTCATACGACTGAGAGGAAAGGCCTAACATTTTAGCACAGTGGTTTTAAAATTTCAGCATGTATCAAAATCACTTGGAAGGCTTGTTAAAACACAGATTGCTGGACCTCACCCCAGAGTTTCAGACTCAGGATTTTGGGATGGGGCCCAAAAATCTCCACTTGTATTAAGTTCCCAAGTGCTGCTGATGCTCCTGGTCCGAGGAACACAATATGAGAGCTTCTGCTTTAAAATGACATACAAGGCCTACATGAAAGACGTCTGCCAATTTCTCTAACCTAAATATCCATATTCTCATCCTCACAATCTAGCCACATACAACTACAGCACTATCCACCTTCTCCTTAACTAACTCACTGGATGAAGTGACATTTTCTAGTCTTGAAGATATCCTGAGGCCATAGCTAAATGCTTACGGCTGCTAGGCTCTCTCTAGTACACCTTGCGACTTCTACTTCCACTTGTTGAGTTGTATGTTTACCAAGAGTCTTTTCCATTTGTTCCCAAACCTGTTTATTCCTACTGTACCTGTTGTTAAAATTATGAAATTTATTTAAAGATTAGATAATCTGAAGAAATCTGAGCATGAATAGAGAGGCGTTATATTCATGAAAACTTAGTTAAATGATTTAGAATGACCCAATAAAAGCAAATGACAAAATAACATGTTGGGGGCGGGCGGGGGGAACTGTAAAAAATTAGGGGAAACATTCACCACAAAAACCTAGCGATTATGGCCAGGTGCAGTAGCTCATGCCTGTAATCTCAGCTCTTTGGGAGGCTGAGGTGGGAGCATCCCTTGAGGCCAGGAGTTTGAGAGCAGCTGGGTGAAACCCTGTCACTACTAAAAATACAAAAATTAGCTGGACATCGTGGCAGGTGCCTGTAATCCCAGCTATTCAGTGGCTGAGGCATGAGAATTACTTGAACCCGGGAGGCGGAGGCTGTAGTGAGCCAAGATCGTGCTACTGCACTCCAGCCTGGTTGACAGAGGGAGACTACATCTCAAAAACCAAAAAAAAAAAAAAAAAAAAAAACAAAAAACCACACACACCCCTAGAAATTATGTTCTTAAATTGTTTCTTAAGGTTTTTTAAGTTTGTACTCTGCTCTCAAGAAATCAAAACTGCAAATCATAGATGCTCTCAAACTGATGCAAGAGAAACAATGACACTCCAGTTAGTAGAATCTGCACTGGTAGAAAAGACCTTGGCCCCTCAGTAAAAAAAAAAAAAAACTGGTGAATCAGTGTGTATTTATATAGTTTAAGTGAAACTCAAGTACTTATGGTATATAGTTACCATTTTTCATATCTGCTTTAACCAATTTAAAAACAATTTTATTAATATATAATGTTCATACATATTTACGGGGTATATGTGATATTTTGTTACATATACAGAATGTGTAATGAACAAGATATTTGGGGTATTCATCACCTCCAATATTTACCATTTCTTGGTGTCGGGAACATCTCAAATGCTCTCTGCTAGCTACTTTGAAATATACAACACATTTTTACTAACTACAGTCACCCTAACTTTGTTATGGAACATTAGAATTTATTTGTTCTATCTAATTGTATGTTTGCACCAATTCATCAACCTCTCTTCATCTTCCCTACCCCTGAGACCCTTCCCAGCCTCTGGTAACTATCATTCTACCTTTTACCTCTGTGAAAACTTTGATTTAATTGACAAACTATCAGTTCCTGACCAGCAGTATGGAGGTTTCTTCTGTACTGACAGCTTTCTACTGAAACAGTGTTCTTTCACAACTTCATGCCATTGACCCTGCCCCCTTTGCCTGCAGTGCCCTTACTACCCACTTCCACCTGTTAACTTCTACTTTTTAGGGCTGGGTGCTGTGGCTCATGCCTGTAATCCCAGCACTTGGGAGGCTGAGGTGGGTGGATCACTTGAGGTCAAGAGTTCAAGACCAGCCAGGCCAACATGGTGAAACCCCGGGCTCTACTAAAACTACAAAAATTAGCCAGGCGTGGTGGCAGGAACCTGTAATCCCAGCTACTTGGGAGGCTGAGGCCGGAGAATCCCTTGAACCCGGGAGGCAGAGGTTGCCAACAGTGAGCCGAGATCGTGCCACTGCACTCCAGCCTGGGTGACACAGCAAGACCCTGTCTCAAGAAATACAAACAAAAATACAAACAAAACAATACCCTTCTTCGTTTTAAAGAATCAGTTCCATGATTGCCTTTTGTGTGAAGCCCTCTCTGACTTCCCTGGACAGTCAGGCACCTTTTCTTCCAGGTTCTTTGGGACCTTATCTGATACTAGCACAGCAATTTTCACTTGGCATTGACTGTTTACATGTCTGCTTCCAATTCGGCCATAAGCTCCTTAAGAGCAGATACAGACAGCAGCAGAAAATTACCGCAGACTCATAGCAGTCTGGGTCATTCAACAAAGAGGCAAAGAAGCGATCACATTGCCATAGCTTCTTACTTTGCTACAGAATGGTGCAATATGACCCGTGTAAGGAAGCATAGAATTATTAGGTACGCTAGGTACATTTTGAAAACTATCCTTAAAAATGATGAAAATGATAGAAATTTATGTTAAATTTCTGGTTTTCAAAGGGGCATGCTTTAGTTATGTAGATTTTTTTATTTTATTTTATTTTTTCCTTTTGAGACGGAGTCTCACTCTGTCGCCCAGGCTGGAGTGCAGTGGCGCGATCTCGGATCACTGCAAGCTCCGCCTCCCGGGTTCCCGCCATTCTCCTGCCTCAGCCTCCCGAGTAGCTGGGACTACAAGCACCCGCCACCACGCCCGGCTAATTTTTTGTATATTTAGTAGAGACGGGGTTTCACTGCGTTAGCCAGTATGGTCTCGATCTCCTGACCTCATGATCCACCCGCCTCGGCCTCCTGAAGTGCTGGGATTACAGGCGTGAGCCACCGCGCCTGGCCGGAAATTTTCTTTCTTATGGATCCCTCTTCAATAATGCCAAATTAATGAAGTGTCACTCTATAGATCATACAAATTGGTAGTTTAAGCAGCCAAGTGCTGAACAGTGCACACAAGAAAGAGGCCTTAAAAATGGCTTGTATTGAAAAAAATCATAAAGTTCAATTGAAATTATGCTGTCATAAGTAAGTGCTCTTGTAGTAATAGCAGAGGGCAAAATAAGAAAATTTATCAATCGATGAACATCTGTAGAGTTCCTATTCTGTAGAAGAATAATTTTTATAAGTATAATAGGATAGGTGGGACTCAAAACACCACCAACCTGGAAGAATCCTATAAGAAAAGAATTCTATGTTTCTAACCAAATATAATTACAAAAAGATGACCATAACTTAAATAAAGGTAAAGCTTAATCTTATAAACAACCAAAAGTTTCACTAAATTTAAAACTATGAGAAAGAGCAATATATCCTTTAGGTGGTAACCTTCCACATTAGGAGACTGACTGTAAATTTAAACCAAACATTCAATAATAAATATAACTTATATTTATATAGGGCTGTAAGATTATAAAAAGCTTTCACATAGCATATCTCATTTGATTATCTCAACACTCCTCAGTCTGTGGTAAAAGGCAAACATTTGTAATTTTAATGAGGAAGAATAAGACTCAATAAGAGTTTGTGATTTGCCATGGCTCCAAATGGGACTCAAATCAGGTCTTTTGACTTCAAATTCTGGTGTTTAACTGCACAAGTTCTTGTTAATCCCCGCCTCTGCTTTTTTTTTTTCTTTTTTCATTTGGAAAACAATGAAATTTTGTACCAAAGAAAAACTATTTAAAACTTACATTTCTTCATCAAATATTTAGCTAGTGCTTGCTGTACGCCAGGATCTGGGAATTCAAAGATGAACAAGCCCATGATCTTAAGAAGCAGTCATCTGTACATGATGAAGACAGAGCACTGCGGAGTTATGGGTTCTGCAGGAGATGTTCAGGAATGAGGGAGGTGATGGAAGGAGGATCTTCAAAGAGCCTTTACAAAGGCAGAGACATATGAGCTGAATCTCAAAAGGAGAATAAGGTTTTCCTAAGCAAACAAGCCAAGGCAAGAGTAGCCCATCAGCATGAACAAAGAAGGGGCTAAAGGAAATGCTGGGTCTGGGCTCCGTAAGTTCCTGGAGTATGGCCAGGCGTGAGACACAAGTAGGGAGTGATGCAAGATGAGGCTACAGGAGCAGAAAGGAGCCAGGTCAGGAGGGGCCTTTCGTACCACTCTGAGAGTTTGAATTTTATCTTGAAGGTAACACGGTGTCACATTAAGCAATGTTGAAACAATTGCCCTATGAAATTGTCCTTCAAAACTAAAGTACCAAATATATGATCCAGGGTTATTAATAAATTCCTTATTGTAAAGTGTAAATATTTGAAACGGTATCTGAGACCACATGCAACTGTTAAATACTGTCAACTAGTTGCATACAAGATTGTAGGGTTCTGTAATCCCTAGGACAGTGTTTGATTGACGGGGGACCCTCAAGAGATAGCATGGTGAGTGTGCCGTGTGCCTGGATAGGCCGCCTAGGTAGGCAGTCTTTTGAGAGTCTTACCATCGAATGGCCTCCTAGGGCATGTGGACGTTATTGTTTTGCCTGCACTTTGTTCTTACTCTGTCTGAAGTTATATCTCTTTCATTTTGAGGCAATGTAGCCTTAAAAAAGGAGAAAGTTGGTCGGAAGGGCCTCTTCCCTGAGTGGCATCTTCTCCTGTGGTGTAAGGAGTGCCTAATGGTAATGAGTGTCTGCCCCGAGTCGGTAGCTTTGTATACATTCTTCAAATAGCCCTCCAAAGCATATCATATATTCCTTGTTTGCTTCCTCCATATATAGATGAGGAAGGTGAAGGGAGGTTTATTTTTATTTATTCTTAATTTTAATTATTTTCTCCTTTTTTTGAGACAGGGTCTTACTCTGTTATCCAGGATGGAGTGCAGTAGTGAGATCCACTCACTGCAGCCTTGCCCTCCCGGCTCAAGCGATCCTTCTGTCTCAGCCTCTGGAGTAGCTGGGAATACAGGCGTACCCCATTGTGGCCAGCTAACTTTTGCATTTTTTTGGTGGAGATGAGGTTGAGCTGATATGGGCTATGCTGAAGAGCCAGGATTGAATCCAAGATTGACTCTTAAATCAGTATTTTGTTTTGGTTTTAGTTTTTCTCCCACAATATTTCGTTGTTCCCTAGCAAAAACGCTGCTACCAGGGATGGGGCCAATCAAAGCTCTTCCTCTAGATCTTGCATACTTTTCTCCTTCTCATCCATTCGCACCTCCACTTGAATGATATGTCCTCAGAGAGACCTTCCCCAAGCACCTGGCTAGACATCCCAGTTTACTTTTTTTTGTTTTTGTTTTATATGGAGTCTCTCTCTGTCACCCAGGCTGGAGTGCAGTCGCAAGACCTCGGCTCACTGCAACCTCCACCTCCCAGGTTCAAGCAATTCTCCTGCCTCAGCCTCCTGAGTAGGTGGGATTACAGGTGCACACCATGAGGCCCAGGTAAGTTTTGTATTTTTAGTACAGATGGGGTTTCACCATGTTGGCCAGGCTGGTCTCTAACTCCTGACCTCAGGTGATCTGCCCACCCAAGCCTCCCAAAGTGCTGGGATTACAGGCGTGAGCCACTGCACCTGATCCCCAGTTTATTTATTAAAGTCATCACTTTATTAAATAAAGGACTTTATTCCCTTTCATTACTTTTCTTTTTTTTTTTTTTTTTTTTTTTTTTTTTGTTTGTTTGTTTGTTTGTTTGTTTGAGATGGAGTTTTGCTGTTCTTGCCCAGGCTGGAGGGCAATGGTGAAATCTTGGCTCACCACAACCTCTGCCTCCCGGGTTCAAGTGAATCTCCTGCCTCAGCCTCCTGAGTAACTGGGATTACAGCCATGCATCACCACGCTTGGCTAATTTTGTATTTTTAGTAGAGATGGGGTTTCTCCATGTTGGTCAGGCTGGTCTCGAACTCCTGACCTCAGGTGATCTGCCTGCCTCGGCCTCCCAAAGTGCTAGGATTACAGGTGTGAGCCACATTACTTTCTTAAATACAGTTTATTCAATCTCTTTTGAGGTATTATCAGTATCTGAAATTATTTTGTTACATGGTTCTAATCTTTGCCGTATGACTGGAATATAAACTCCTTCAAGATAGGAGCTCTGCCTGTCTTGTTTTCTGTTAATATCCCAGCATTGAGAAGAGTACCTAATATTTAATACATATTTGGTGCTCAATAAATATCTGTTGGCTGACTGACCTGCTGTCTCAGCAACAGCCACAAAGATGTGTTAATCGAAGGTAGGACTGTGAATTGTTTGTGACTTTATATTATCTTGACTATAGGCCATTCAATAACCATATCACATTTGTAAATGATGTCTAATTTCTTTCCAAGAAATTACAAGAGTTGAATAACACGTATAAAGCATTTCTAACTCTTTTCTAAACCCATACTAAATTTCATCTTCATCAGTCTTTAAAGTAACATTAGAATCAAGATAGAAAGGTAGTTCATTTTTCAAAACACAGTTTTCTTTAACCGTGGATTACAAATGGACTCAAAGTGGAATGAGTTTCGGACAAATACTTTAGGCTAGTGAACAAATCATGAATAAAAGTAAGAACTGATTATTCACCAGCGAAGTTCCTGCCTGACCGTGATACTTAGGTGCCCTCTAGTGTGTGTTGGTTTTTATATCGGTTCCTCGCTTCACACATCATGTGATTAAGATTTTGTCATGTATTCAAAGGTGATTTTTCCAATGTATTTTAATGTACAATCAGCAGATCTATGCAAAATGGCAAAAGATTGCAGAACAATTGACTTTAAAAATCAACAGTTCTACCCTAAGCATTAATTACAAGCATAAAATGCAATTTAGGAGGGTGAGCAATCAGGGGTGTGAAATTATATGGGTTACTGCAAAATTTATATTATAAATGTCTCCTCCTATTTTTGTTGCGATTTGCCATTTTAATTTTTAAAAGGTAATACATAAGCATGGTTCAAAATTAATAGATTTGAAAAGGTACACAGTAAAAAATTGTGCTCCCGCCCATTTCCCCTCCACCCCTTACAATTAACTACTTTTGTAGCCTTCCACAATTTCTTATGCATGCCATGCAAATGTAATATATATTTTTATTCCTCTGCATTTTTTTGTTTTTGTTTTTTTTGGAGACAAGAGTCTCACTCTGTTGCCCAGGCTGCAGTGCAGTGCTGCCATCTCGGCTCACGGGCAACCCTGCCTCCTGAGCTCAGGCAATTCTCATGGGCCTCCTGAGTAGCTGGGATTACAGGCACCCACCATGACACCTGGCTAATTGTTGTATGTTTTAGTAGAGACAGTGTTTCACCATGTTGGCGAGGCTGGTCTCAAACTGCTGACCTCAAGTGATCCTCCTACCTCGGCCTCCCAAAGTGCTGGGATTACAGGCATGAGCCACCATGCCTGGCCCCTCTCCACTTTTCACATACTACACCTTGAATTTCTTTCTTAATAAGAAATCCTGGTAAGTTATCCCTTATAGTTCATGGAGAGTGTCCTTTTTTTTTTTTAACAGCTGCTGTGTACTCTACTGTATGGATGTACCATAACTTATTTACTCCCCAAATGACAGATATTGGGGTGGTTTCCAATCTTTTGCTATTACAAATAAGGCTGAAATGAACAATTTTGTACAGATGTGATTTCAAAATTGCACACAAATATCTAGGATAAATTCCTGGAGCAAAATGTGTTGGGTCAAATAAAAATAATAATTTCGAACACTTTTATACTTACATGTATACCTATATATTTGCTATGGGCCAGTCACTGATCTTAGCACTCTCTATACATTTATTTATTGGTTTGTTTTATTTTATTTATTTATTTATTTATTTATTTATTTATTTGAGACGGAGTCTTGCTCTGTCACCCAGTCTGGAGTGCAGTGGTGCAATCTCGGCTCACTGCAACCTCTGCCTCCCGGGTTCAAGCGATTCTCCTGCCTCGGCCTCCCAAGTAGCTGGGATTACAGGCACACATCACCATGCACGGCTAATTTTTGTATTTTTAGTGTAGACGGGTTTCACGATGTTGGTCAGGCTGGTCACAAACTCCCGACCTCAAATGATCTGCCCGCTTTGGCCTCCCAAAGTGCTGGGTTTACAGGCATGAGTGACTGTGTGCAGCCTAACTCATTTATTTAATCTTCTTAATAAGCCCATGAGAAAGTCCTATTATTGTCCTCACTTTAAAGGTGAGGAAACTGAGGCACAGAGAGGTTTAGTAACTTGCAGAGGGTCAGACAGCTAGAAGGTGGCAGTGCCAACCAACCTGGCTCCAGAGTCCATACTCTTAGTCATTATGTTTTACTTTCTCAAGGAGTATATTTGTGTTTTAAGTAGACATTAACAAATTGTCCTCCATACTGGTTATACTAATTTATTCTCTCACCAGCTTGACTGTACTTTTTTGCCCACAGGGTCATTAAATTTACAGAATTTTGATAGTTTAATTACAGTTGAAAAATGGAATCCCATTATAGTATTAATTTGCATTTCTCTAATAGGCTGAGACTGGGTAACCTCTTATATGTGTAATAACCATATATATTAACTTTTCTTTGTTAACTTTCATTAACGAAGAAAAATACACAAAAAGTATAAATGAACAATTCACAGATTGTTCCTCTCATTGCTCTTAATTTCCAGAGCTTTCTTTATTATCCTTGCTTATTGACAGATTGTTCATTTATACTTTTTGTATATTTTTCCTTGGAATTTGGTCTTTTTCTTACTGATTTCTAGGATTTCCTGAAATCTCTACCAAAAAACACAAAAATTAGCCAGGCGTGGTGGCAGGTGCCTGTAATCCCAGCTGCTCTGGAGGCTGAGGCAGGAGAATCGCTTGGACCTGGGAGGCGGAGCCTGCAGTGAGCTGAGATCGCGCCACTGCACTTCAGCCTGGGCAACAGAGTGAGACCCTGTCTCAAACCAAAAACAAAACAAAACAAACCAAGAGCCTCCACACTTGGTACCCGAGTTTCCCGCCTCCTACCCACAAATCAACTGAATAATCCTCTTAGCCATGGGAAACATCAATGCTCTGTAGATAATGACTTACACAACTTTGACTTTTAGATTTTGATAAAACCTTTGTGTTCTCTGTTCTAGCCCCTTGCTCATCAGAGGGTGGTCCATGGACCAGCAGCCTTGCATCTCCTGGGAACTTGTTAGAAATGCACACTCTGCATCTCACCCCAGACCTACTGGATCACAATCTGTATTTTAACAAGAGGCTAAAGTGGTTCATAAGCATTTTAAATTGTGAGAAGCAAAAGATCAGTGGTTCTCAAAGTGTAGGCCTGCTAGGAGCAGCAGTATCACCTGGGGCCATGCAGAAACTTCAGATCCCTGGGTCCCACCCTACACCTGCTGAATCAGAAATGTGGGGGATGAGGTCCAGCAAGATTTTAAAATAAGCCTTCCAGATGATTCTGGTGGTGCACGCTAATGTTTGGGAACCACTGCTCTAGATCGGTGATTCTCAATCTTGGCTAAATATTGGAATCACCTGGGGAGTGTGGCGGACTCCCCATAGAGTGCAGCCCAGATGAGCTGAATTGCAATTTCAGTGGTTCATCCAGGGAATCAATATTTTTTAAATTCTCCAGGTGATTCCAGTGTGAAACCAAGGCTGAGAACTACTGCTCTAGTCTGGAACAATGCTTCTCAAACCTGGCTTCACATTAGAAATACTCAAGGAGCTTTATGAAAAACAAAAGAGAAAAACTGATGCTCAGGTTCTCAGAGATTTAAATTGGTCTGAGTGAGGCCAAAAAAATGACTTTTTTTTTTTTTTTGAGACGGAGGTCCTCTTGTTGCCCAGGCTAGAGTGCAATGGCGTGATCTTGGCTCACTGCAACCTCCGCCTCCCCGGGTTCAAGTGATTCTCCTGCCTCAGCCTCCCGAGTAGCTGGGATTACAGGCATGCTCCACTAAACCAGGCTAATTTTGTATTTTTAGTAGAGATGGGATTTCTCCATGTTGGTCAGGCTGGTCTCGAAATCCTGACTTCAGGTGATCTGTCCACCTCGGCCTCCCAAAGTGCTGGGATTACAGGCATGAGCCACGGCACCTGGCCAAAACAAATCACTTTAAAAAATTCTCAGGTGATTCTGATATCCAGCCAGGTTTGCAAACTACTGCTCTAGAAATGCCATTCCCCCCATATAAACTTCAAGTTATAGTAAAGAGTAGACAGTTTGGAGGTGATGGAAGAGATACATTTTTAATTTCCCTTATGTTTACTCAGCCTTTTCAGTGTATTAGGCTGGTGACTATGAAGATTAAAAATGAGCACAAACCCTGGCTCCTGCCCATAGGGAACATATAATCTGTATCGGGAGGAGAGACATACACACGTCTACATATGAATAATGGTTCAAAAACAACAACAAAAAAACCCCCATCATTTTATGCTACTGACTAGAATTCACTAAATCACACATATCATTATGTCACTGTTAGGTCAAATTCATTTCTATTCTTTTAAAATAATAGGAAGCCAGGTCAGTGATGCACACCTATAGTCCCAGCCACTCAGGTGTCTGAGGCAGGAGGATCACTTTAGCCCAGGAGTTCAAGGCTCCAGGGTGTGAGGATCGAATCTTGCATAGCAACTACACTCCAGCAATATAGCAAGACCCCGTCTCAAAAAAATAATAGGAGTAATCTCTTTAAAAAATAATAGGAGCGGCCAGACACAGTGGCTCACACCTGTAATCCCAGCACATTGGGAGGCCGAGGCGGGCAGATCTCAAGGTCAGGAGATTGAGACCATCCTGGGTAACACGGTGAAACCCCGTCTCTACCAAAAATACAAAAAATTAGCCGGGTGCGGTGGCGGGTGCCTGTAGTCCCAGCTACTGGGGAGGCTGAGGCAGGAGAATGGTGTGAACCCGGGAGGCGGAGCTTGCAGTGAGCCAGATTGCACCACTGCACTCCAGCCTGGGTGATAAAGCGAGACTCCATCTCAAAAAAAAATATATATATATATAATAATAGGAGCAAGAAGTACATATATGTTGGAAAATGGTAAAGGGACAATTTTAAATACAATTAGCCTTTAGATATCTGAACTTGGAGAAAGTGTTGGGAAAAGTCAATGGCCCCTTCAGAGAGTAATATAAGAACTTAAAGAAACTTTCCTCCACGGCACAAAGAAAAGAAAATTAAGCTGCGGAATCACTGACAATTAATACTCCCTAATATTGTTTAGTAAATTAACTTATAACTACTAACAAAACTAGCGATTAATAAATCAACAATTAAAGAGTTCACAATAAATATTTCTCCCTTTTATTATTGGAAATAGAACTATTTCTTTTGACCTCAGACGAGAAAGAGAGTTTCTAAATGAAGAAAAACCCCAAATGTTCTCCTTCCAGATCAGCTTCTTTTGAGAACACTTTTTAGTAATGAAAAATATTGTCCTAGTTTGAGATAAATTACTGGCTATAAACATTTTTCAGGCCAGGCATGGTGGCTCATACCTGTAATCCCAACACTCTGGGAGCCAAGGTAAGAAGATCATTTGAGCCCAGGAGTTTGAGGTCAGCCTGGGCAACATGATGAAATCCCCATCTCTACAAAGACATTTAAAAACAAATTTAGCTAGATGTGGTGGTGCACGCCTGTGTTCCCAGCTACTTGCCGAGGCTGAGGCAGGAGGATTGCTTGAGCCCAGGAGGTTGAGGTTATAGTGAGCTATGATCGTGCCATTGCACTCCAGCTTGGGTGAAAGGCCAGACCCTGTCTCAATAGAAATTTTTTTTCAAAGATATTGGACTGTTGAATTTATTTACATTTTTAAATGAGCAATCAAGCAAAATTCAAAATTTCATGTAAGTGTTATGGAACAAGAGTATATTAACATCTAAAATTGGGTAAAAATACTAAAAATTGCTTGAATTCACCTAGTTTTTAAACTATTTCAGCTAGATATACTACACCTATTTCATTTAATTATTAGTACAATGGCAAAGATGTGACATAATTCTTTTTTTGAATTTTATTTTTATTTTTTAATTAAAGTATTTTTAAGCCCACATCTCACCAGACGTCATTCTTTATTTTTATTTATTTATTTATTTTGAGATAGAGTCTCACTCTATGACCCAGGCTGGAGTGCAGTGGTGCCATCTCAGCTCACTGCAAGCTCCGCCTCCCCGGTTCAAGTGATTCTTGTGCCTCAGCCTCCCGAGTAGCTGGGATTACAGGTATGCATCACCACACCTGGCTAATTTTTGTATTTTTGGTATAAATGGGTTTCACCATGTCGGCCAGGCTGGTCTTGAACTCCTGGCCTCAAGTGATCCTCCCACCTCGACCTCCCAAAGTACTGGGATTAGAGGCATGAGCCAACACCCCACCAGACATAATTCTTTAAAACAAAAAAGGGAGTCTCTGAATAAAAACCACAAATGTTCATCTACTTCATCTACTTTGTTCTGTTAGAAAATGCTTAGAGGTTAGAACAGGTTAGAGTATGTTAAAAAAAAAAAATACCAATTGGGATTTGGAATAGGTCTAAGGGCAACCACATTTAACATAATAACCTCTCCTTTGTATTTGAAAAATGACCTCACGTTAGCAGGTGATAAATATCAAGCTCTTTTTCCAGTAAGAGTGGTGGACTCTACCTTTCTAACCCCATTCTTGTCCTGTATCCCTGGACATACCCATAGGGGGTGGGCGGATAAGATCTTTACGTGCACCTGTGAAATAGAACTAAGTTTACTGGCTCCAAAAGGTTTTGAATCCATCATGTGGGAGAGAATTTACTCTCAAAATGACCTGATGAGGAAGAGAAGGCATTTATTACTGTCCCAATTTTATAAATAAAGCGACTAATGTTTAATTATATCATATCATTTACACAGGACAATAACAAATGATGTGATTTTCAATGGGGTTTATAGAAACATCTGAAGATTGAAAAAAAAAACAACCCCACCTTATGTTGTACCCTACCCTCTCCCCGACCACCCAATATGTATACACAATTTGAGTTGAGAATCGCTTCTGTATGTGAGCCGGGGTGTGTTCCACGTTAACCAGAATGTGCTGGGGCATTTAACAGGGTTGAAGACCTCTGCTGCGGTGGTAACAAAGGTAATCAACACAGGGAATCAAATGCTTAAGTTCTATATTTTGTCATTTGGAAAACGCAGTTTTAAAAAGTTCTAGATTTCTTTGAATGGAGAATTTTGGATATAATAACTGACATAGTAATGGACTTATAATTACTTATAGTAATTACAGCAATTTTGGATATAATAATTGACATAGCAATAATTGACTTGTAGCAATTACACTGTAAACCATTGGTGGCTTTTGTTTTGGTCATAAGAATTTGTGGAATAAACATAAACATAAACATAAACATACAGGGTATGCTGTGGAAGCATTTGTTTTACCCAGCTAGGTGGCTGCTATCGTCATCCTAAAGGAAGTGGTATGTAGACATTTCAAACAAACGCAACTGCTAGTTTAATGTTCCAGAAGATATCTTAAAGTAGCCACTACGTACCTGTTCTGGATAAGATTCCCCTCTTTTTTTATTGTGAAGTTGAAGATAAGAGTCCATTTTAGGGGTGGGTAATCCCAAAGTGAGCTTGTTTTTTTCCACAAAATGTTGTTTGGACTTCCTTCGCCGAGGGCCATGTGATCCCGGCAGGAAAACCTGGTTATGTGAACTTGAGCTCTTCCCGTACTGAGAAAGGCTGCTCGACTTCTCCTCCAGGTCACTGTCGCTCAGCTCTGAAAACGGCTTGCTGCGACGGCCACCATGCTCATAGTTTGGGCTTAAAAATTCACTACCAAGCAAAGAAGCTGCACTCTGTGGACTCTCTTTCTGCTCGCCTTTTCCCCCGGAGAGTTCCACTGACGTCTCTTGGGAAGGGTAGAGGGGAGCCAAAGGCAGATTTTCTAAAGAGCTGTCCGGGGACTCTGGCAATGCTTCCACAGACAGCAGCTGACCTTCCTCCTTCTTACTCTTCCAGTTCGGGTCATAGCGGAGGTCTGAATATTTGTCTTCTATTGGTTGTTGCCTGCCCAAGGCAGAAGAGAAATGTCAAGTCCTTAATTAAAATAAATTCACTCCTTATAGTCAGTTGATCATTTTATTTGAAATCAACCTCAGTCTTTCTCCTATAGTTTTCCTTTTATTATCTGTATGTTAAACACAAATCACAGCAGGGTGCAGTGGCTCATACCTGTAATCCCAACACTTTGGGAAGCCGAGGCAGGAGGATCGCTTGAAGCAAGGAGTTCAAAGCCAGCCTGGGCAACACACTGAGACTCCATCTTTGCAACAAACTTTTTAAAAAAATTAGCTGGGTATGGTATAGTACCTGTAGTCCCAGCTACTCAGGAGGCTGAGGAGGGAGGACTGCTTGAGCTAAGGAGTTAGCGGCTACAGTGAGCTATAATCATGACACTGCACTCCAGCCTGGGAGACAGCGTGAGACCCTGTCTCTTAAAATAAATAAATTAATTAATAAACATAAAGACAGATCCCAGGCCTCAATTAGACCCACACACTACACATAAGGGCGCAAGGCCTTAATTGTCCAAGTTCATTGAAACATGGAATAAAAATGGAGGATAATTAATTTTTAAGTGTCAGAAAACAACTGAAATACAAATGTCTATAATGTGAAACCAATAATCACTGTGGTTCAATGAATGCAATTACTTATGCACAAGAACAATGACTCAGTATTTTAGCTGGTGAAGATAAAACTGTGTTTCACACTTTGGCTGGTAATACATTCCATACACTGACTAACAATGTTCTGGTCAAGGACAAGCCACATGTATGACTGAGGTCCTATGATACTGTAATAAAGTTGAAAAATTCCTGTCATCTAGTGACGCTGTAGTCCGTGGAATATCATAGTACAACGTGTTGCTCATTATGTTTGTGGTGCTGCTGGTATAAACAAACCTACTGCACTGCCAGTCCTATAAAAGTATAGCACATACAATTATATACAGCACATAATCCTTGATAATCAACAACTATGTTACTGGCTTTTGTATTTACTATATGATATGGTTTGGATCTGTGTCTCCACCCAAATCTCATGTCAAACTGTAATCCCCAACGTTGGAGGTAGAGCCTGGTAGGAGGTGATTAGATCATGGGGACAGAGTTCTCATGAATGGCTTAGCACCATCCACCCTTGGTACTGAGTAGTGAGGGAGTTATGGTGAGATCTGGTTGGTTAAGAGTGTATAACAACTTCCCACCCTCTCTCGGTCCTGCTCTGCTATAAGAGGCCTGCTCCCCCTTTGCCTTTGCCATGATTGTAAGTTTCCTGAGGTTTCCTTAGAAGCCAAGCGGATGCCAGAATCCTACTTCCTGTAGAGCCTGCGGAACTGTGAGTCAGTTAAACTTGGTTTTTTTTTTTTTTGAGACGGAGTCTCGCTCTAGCCCGGGCTGGAGTGCAGTGGCCGGGCTGGAGTGCAGTGGCCGGATCTCGGCTCACTGCAAGCTCCGCCTCCCGGGTTTACGCCATTCTCCTGCCTCAGCCTCCCGAGTAGCTGGGACTACAGGCGCCCGCCACCTCGCCCGGCTAGTTTTTTGTATTTTTTAGTAGAGACGGGGTTTCACCGTGTTAGCCAGGATGGTCTCGATCTCCTGACCTCATGATCCGCCCGTCTCGGCCTCCCAAAGTGCTGCGATTACAGGCTTGAGCCACTGCGCCTGGCCTAAACTTCGTTTTTAAAATAAATTACCCAGTCTCACTCAGGTATTTCTTTGTAGCAATGCAAGAACAGGCTAATACACTATACTATCTTTTTTTTTTGAGACAAGTCTTGCTCTGTCGCTCAGGCTGGAGTGCAGTGGTGTGATCTTGGCTGGCTGCAACCTCTGCCTCCCGGGTTCAAGTGATGCTCGTGCCTCAGCCTCCAGAGTACCTGGGATTACAAGTGTATGTTAACATGCCTGGCTAATTTTTGTATTTTTTAAATTTTTAGTAGAGACAGGGTTTTGCCATGTTGGCCAGGCTGGTCTTGACCTCCTAGCCTCCTGTGATCCACCCGCCTCAGACTCCCAAAGTTTTGGGATTACAGGCGTGAGTCACTGTGCCCCGTCCCTACACTATATTTTTTATCATTATTTTAGAGTGCAGTCTTACTTATTTTTTAAACAGTTAACTGTGAAACAGCCTCAGGCAGGTCCTTCAGGAGGGATTGCAGAAGAAGACCTTGTTATCCTAGGAGATGATAGCTCCATGTGTGTTACTGTCCCTGAAGACTTTCCAGTGAGACAGGGTATGGACAGGCAGGACAGTGGTATTGATGATCCTAACCCTGTGTGGGCCTAGACTAATATGTGTGTTGGTATCTCAGTTTTTAACAAAAAAGTTTAAAAAGTAAAAAAAAAAAAAAAGAAAAAAGCTTACAGATAAGGATATAAAGAAGTTTTATACAGCTGTACAATGTATTTGTGTTTTAAGCTGTGTTATTACAAAAGAGTGAAAAAGTCAAAAAAAAATTAAAAGTGCCTAAAGTAAAAAAGTTACAGTAGCTAAGGTCAATGTATTAATGAAGAAATATTTTTTAAAATAAATTTAGAGGAGTTTAAGTGTTCAGTATTTCTGAAGTCCACAGTAGCTTACAGTAATGTCCTAGGCCTTGAAATTTGCTCCCCGCTCACGCACTGCCTCACCTAGAGAAACGTACAGTCCTACAACCTCCATTCATGGTGAGTGCCTATATAGGTGTACCATTTAAAAAACTTTTATGCTGTATATTTACTGTACCTTTTCTATGTTTAGATGCACAAATACCACTGTATTACAATTCCATACAGTGTTTAGTACAGTAACACATTGTACAAATTATGTGTAGTAGGCTGTACTATCTAGGTTTGTATAAGTACACTATGATGTTCCCACAATGCTGAAACCACCTAACCACAAATTTCTCAGACCGTACCCCTGTCATCAGGCAATGCATCACTGTATAGACATCTGGCTATTTAGAAAGAGAACTGTGAATTGTTGCCTAGACAACATTTGCTTTGGACTGCTCCTTTTTGGGGGAAAGCAAGGCTTTATCTTGACTGAATACCTATATAGGTTCATTCTTCTTTTCAGTGATTTTGCTTTTCACTTCATTTTGCCTTTGTAGAGTGTATCTAATGTACTACAGAAAGATCCCCGACGCTTCAAATCAGACCAGATCACAGCTCACTGAAAGGTTCATAGCCTCTTGGCTGTCAGCTATGCACACGTAGCTCAGTCGACAGTCAGAATGCACTGGACACTGCAGGAGGGGCCTATCTGAAGAAAAGGTTAAGCAGACGGTCCTGCCTGAGAAAAACGAACTAGCCTATAATCAGTTCATGTGACCCAAAATAAAGTCTCCCTTTTCCCCATGACAATCTCAATTTGTACAGCACCCCCAGTCTTAACAACAACAACAAAAAATAATAAGCTGGTAATATGTCATATTTAATGGCGTCTTTGATCTTCAAAAAGCTAAATGGGAGAGATTTTCCGTCCTTGAGTACAGTAGATGCAACCCTCTAATCAAAAAGAAAATGTAAATCACCTAGGCTTTTTATGCTATTTGATATTCCCGTTTACAGAGGACATAATTGTATGCTGGGTAAACAAACTAATGGTCCCCCCTAATGTTAATTTACTTTTCTTAATGTGGACCCGGGTTTCTTTGATTTGATGTAAAGCAAAAACTGGAGCAAAAAGCCAAAACTGTCACGCCTTGCTGAATTGTCACTTTGAATTTTTTAGGTCACATATTGTGATGAGGAACTTCTTGAAATAAGTGGCTCCTCCTTTTCCAACAAGAGAAGAGACACGCTCTTCTCCTTCAGCAAAATGGGAATGGTCCACATTTGTTAGAAAATGGGACGCCCAACCCCTCCCTGCCCTGCAGGGTCACCTGCCTCTGGGGCTTTGACGGGGAGGTTTCTCCCAAGTGATGTACTGTCCTAGGAACTCACGGTGTTTCCTGTCCCTGCCTTTCACTTGACCCTTAAGCATCATAGGGCAGGGATATGAATTGTACTGAATTAAACATAAGTTTCAACTGTGGTTGTTTAGGTGGGGAAGAAAGCTCAATTATTATCTTCAAGTAAATACAGATTTTTTTGTAAAGAAAGGTGCTATTTTCCCATATTTATGCTGTGCTGAAAGAAAAAAACTGAATTTAACTTTCTTAATTCATTTGCTCATTCATTGATTCAGCAGGTACTTATTTATTGAGCCCTTATGAAGCTACAGGAATAGTGGTAGATGGTGAAGCGGCGGGCGCACAGCCTAGTGGGGGATACAGACCAGGAAACAGTAATTGACACTTTGGAGTGATGTGCGCTCTGATGAGGAGCACCGGGCCACCAGGACACAGAGGGACATCCAGTCCTATCTTGGGAGGTCAGGGAAAGCCTTCTGGAGGAAGTGCCAGCGTAGCTCAGAGCTAAGGCTAAGAAGGGCAGGAAGCCTATGCTAGCCTGAGGGAACAGCATGTAGAAAGGAGTGGAGGCAGAGACAATGTGGTGCTTTCATAGAACAAATTCTGTGTGGACAAAATGGAGGGTGAGACGAGGGCAGGTCGAGGAGCACAGCTCAAGGCTAAGCAAAGGTCAGATCTCGAGGGACGTTGCAAACTCCTGAAGCACCTTGGGCTTAACAAAATTAACCAGAGAGTTAATTAGAAAGCAAAGATTTTAGTAAGATGTAAATACATTTGGACAGCCAAAGTGAGGAGTTTCTGGAAGGGATTATCTACAGAGGCTATGAAGTCCTTTTTGGAAAGCTTAGAACAGGTAATCCTCTACTTCGTACTGTTTAGAGCAGGGCTGGCCACCTTTCACAGGTGACAACACTGGGGATCACTGTTCTGTTACTCACTCAGGAGTGAGATGTGGAAAGAGAGCACGTTACTGTTTGATGATCTAGGGAATGTTTGTCCTGAGTCTTCAGGTTTATTTCCTTGGAACAATGTTGAGGGAAGTACTATTATTACGCCCATTTAACAGATGAGGAAACTGAGGCTTAGAGGGCTTATGTACCTCTCCCAAGGTCACAGAGCCTGGCAGTCTGCTCTGAATCGGGCTCCTGCACATCATGTTGCATTGTATCCTGCTGCTATTCCCATAGGTGACAGTGAAGAAAGTGGGTTGCGGTGTCTGCCTTATGTGAATCAACGAATGGATCAGCCAGTCAACAGATATGCACGGAGCACCTCCCTACATACAGGCAGAATCTTAGGCACAGAAGGTACAGCAGCAAGGAAAACAGAAGCAGGCTGCTGGATCTTACTCTTCAATGAGGAGGACAGGCTTTATGCACCAACTGTAATACAGAAATCAACTAATGAATTAGATGCGTAAAGAGATACAGGACGTTATGGGTATTTAAAACAGGAGGATGTGACTTATCACAAAAGTATTTTAGCCTCTTATTTCCACATTCAGTTGCTAGATGATATTGCAAAGTCCATTCCAACTCCATTGTTCTATGATCCTATGATAGACTCATGAAAAAATAAATGAGTAATGGCCACTGTTTTTAAAAATTAGGTAGTCTTCAGTTCAAGGAAATAGATTTCCTGGTTTCCATCTCTGCAGTTATGCACTCCTACTGGTCATGGTATTTAACCAGCGTCAGCTGATAAGGGCATAGTTTCCACAGTCATGACTATAGGCCTCCTTCCATCATATGTAATATTGTGGTGCTTTGTTTCTCTGTATGATAATATGGATTATTTTGGTTCTGAGAAATGGTACAGCAGAGCATCTAAGAACAAGGGTCCTAGACTACCTGCATTGATTTCCTGGTGCCACAAGATTATGTGAATGTGGGCAAGTTATTTAACTTCTGTGCCTCAGTTTCCTCATCAATAAAATGGGGATAATAGTACTGGCCAGGTGTGGTGGCTCATGTCTGTAGTCCCAGAAATTTGAGAGGTCCAGGCAAAGGGATCACTTGAGGCCAAGAGTTTGAGACCAGCCTGAGCAACAGAGACCCCCGTCTCTGTAAAAAAAAAAAAAAAAAAAAAAAAAACAATTAGCCAGGTACTGTGGCATGCGCCTGTAGTCCCAGCTACTCGGGGGGCTGGGGCAGGAGGATGGTTTAGCCCAGGAGGTCGAACCTTCAGTGAGCCATGACTGTGCCACTGCACTCCAGCTTAGGCAACACAGCGACACCCTGTCTCAATAAAAATAAATAAATTAAAAAAAAATAACAGTACCTACCTCACAGTGTTATTGAGAGGATTATGCAAATTAATACATCTAAATGCAGCCAGGCATGGTGGCTCATGCCTGTAATGCCAGCACTTTGAGAGGCCGAGGTGGGTGGATCACAAGGTCAGGAGTTTGAGATCAGCCTGATCAACATGGTGAAACCCCGTCTCCACTAAAAATACAAAAATTAGCCGGGCATGGTGGCGCGTTTCTGTAATCCCAGCTACTCAGGAGGCTGAGGCAGAAGAATTGCTTGAACCCGGGAGGCGGAGGGTGCAGTGTGCCAAGATTGTGCCATTGCACTCCAGCCTGGGCGACAGAATGAGACTGTCTAAAAAATAATAATAAAAATAAATAAAAAATAAAAAAATAGAAATCTAAATGCATGGAACTGTGTCCCTGGCACACAGTAAGGATTCCATGAGGACTGGCTGTAGAAGCACGTGTCAGACAGCTCCAGCACTAGCCTTGCTTGCTGTGCATCACATTCAGTCCCTGTGACATAACACCGTTGTTGTGTATTATGCTTCTGGTGATGGCTCTCAAGGGATTTTTCTCTTTAAAACTCCACTTTTAAAATTGTTTAATCACGATTTAGGCACAGTGGAGAATGGCCAAACCACAGTTTAGGGAATGGGATTAAGAAACGTCAGTACTTTCACATGATGAAACATTTGAACAATTGCTGAAAGATGATGAATCAGGTAAAACTCAGAGAATTAAATTATTTTAGACCTTCTGAAAAAGCTGTAATTTCTAGCCTCAGCAAATTTCCTTTTTTCTGAGACAGAGTCTCACTCTGTTGCCCAGGTTGGAGTGCAGTGGTGCGATCTTGGCTCACTGCAACCTCAGCCACTTGGGTTCAAGCCAAATTTCCATTCTTAAATGGCTGTAGAAGCAATATCACCCACTAAAGAAAAGACGGATGTTTTAAGTGGAACCTAGAAAGTACAAAGGATTTAGAAACACACTAGAGGAAATGAGTTGCTCTGGCTGAG
This sequence comes from Rhinopithecus roxellana, assembly GCF_007565055.1. NCBI lineage: Eukaryota > Metazoa > Chordata > Mammalia > Primates > Cercopithecidae > Rhinopithecus > Rhinopithecus roxellana. Next base: position 73,893,014 of record NC_044563.1, read on the forward strand.
AAAAGTGTTTTTGAATCAGAGAAACTCTAAGAATGTGTATATATAAGGGTAAAGCCTGAAGATGTGGCTCTTATAAGAGTTTTAATTATGTTGCACCATTTACACCTGAAAAGACTATCTTACAACATCCCCTTTCTCCCCTTTCTGGATGGAAACCATATGTGAAGACAAATAGGTGGTTATGTTTTGCAAAATCATGAACCTGGAAAGCTGTAATACTTCACAGAAACAAATCTAATGGTCAAAATAGAACATGATACTGAAGAACCCCATTGTACTGAGCTTGTGTGCTTGGAAGTTCCATTGTGTTTGTGGTCCAGGTCAACACACTGGGACAAAATGAGTGTGAAGTGCCCTTTCATCAGTAATCATCTGCACACAAAACATGCACCTCTTTTCCTCCCCATTTGATAGAAAGGTTACACAGAAAATGAGTACACAACTCTTTTGTTACTGTTCAGACAGCAGATGCAGGGTCTGCTCTTCAGATTCCTAGGTTAGAAATGCAGGCAGCGAGGAAGGGAGTGGGGGACGGTTTCACATGCATATGCCATGATATTTGCTGGCTTTAATGGACCATATTTGAGTACTTACTGTGATAACTTCAAACAAAATAAAATCAAATCTCCATTTAATGAAGAGCTTCATATTCAACATTGTATTCAATCAAAAAATTACTAAAATTAGAGCATGTTTCTAGTACAATTAACATCCTTTGCACTCACAATAAAATATTCAATAACTGGCCATTTTGCCTGTTGAGGAGGTGAATAAAAGCATTGCTATTAATCATTTAGCTGTTATTTATTTGTCACTTCATTTTAAGTAGGCAGTTAAATTGAAACTGCACGTTATTATTGATTTAGGTTTAATTTAATCCTTTTAAACAGAATAATTATTCCCAATTTATATGCCATTAAATCTTTTATGCATACAAACAGCAAATTCAATTTTTGTTTAAGTGTAAAGTTTTTAATGCTTCTTTAAGGAACTATAAAACTGATCATTGCTTCCAAGGATTTCTGAATTCTATGCTCGCCTTAATCTTCTTATCAACAGCTTTTAAGTAAATAAAATGAAATAAATCCGAAAGATTAAAAATTCACTTTTGTAAATACGAAATAAAACAGTTCCACAAATATACTGAAATGCTTTGTGAAGGTTATTTGCAATCCAGAAAATTTTATTCAATGCAGGCATTTATTTTGCTAAGAATTTAAGCGTTTGAATAGAAAAAAGGATGATTTAATGAAATGAAGGTCAAATACTGTCTATAGAAACACACTAAAGGGGCTGGATTGTTATTTAGTGAATTTTATTTATAAAAATACACAATTTGGATAATTCCAACCGAAGTCCTTTTTTTTCTCTTTGATAACAGATTTGTGACTGCAAAACACCAGATATTTCTCCTGGGTTCTTAATAGTACCAGTCTTGATTCAAGAACAATCTGTGAGTTAAATGAAAATTATCTAAAGAAGACATGTTTGTAATTGCAATGTAGAATTCTAGTACCTCACTTCTATTAAGATTATGTCATGTGAAACCAAGGCTGCATCTTCACAAGGGAAATGCTGTATGACACAGTATTTAGAAACATAATTCCTCTCATTCAATGAGAGTTTACAGTGCTCATGCCAGACATTTTCTAAGGAAGGCTCGAGTGTTTTTTTTCATTCTCCAAAATAATAGCTAAGAGACAGAGACCTAGATTTATAAAATGTGCAGGTTCTTACACTTTCTTTAGGTAGAGTTTCTTCTTCTTCTTCTTTTTATGTTTTTGTTTTGTTTTGTTTTGTTTTTTGTTGGCTTTTTGAGATGAAGTCTTGCTCTGTCCCCAGGCTGGAGTGCAATGGCGCCATCTTGGCTTACTGCAACTTCTGCCTCCTGGGTTCAAGCGATTCCTGTGCCTAAGCCCCCTGAATAGCTGGGATTACAGGCCCGGCTAATTTTTGTATTTTTAGTAGAGACGGGGTTTCACTATATTGGCCAGGCTGGTCTCGAACTCCTGACCTCAAACGATCCACCTGCCTCAGCCTCCCAAAGTGCTGGGATTATAAACGTAAGCCACCATGCCCAGCCAAGTTTCTTATATTTTAAATGCCAGATTTAGCAGCATTAAAATTGCAAGGCAGCTGTGATATCATAAGGCAATGGAGTGGTCTTGACACCTGGGTTCTAGTCCAAGTTTTGCCACTAACCCGTCATGTGAGCTTGGTCAAGTCTTTCCACCACTCTAGTTCTTGGGTTCCTTCTCCGTACAATAAATAAAGGGAATTGGCTGACCTTTATGAGCCCTAACAATTCTAATAATCCATTACTTTATTAGTTGGATTGGGCCTATCAGGCAAAACCTAGAAATATATGGAAGTGTTGGGAAAATCATTTATTTTTAATTCCATATATTAAAAAAATTACATTAAAGTTTTCTATATTTTCAAACTTGTCAGGGAGTAGAAATAAATAAAAAGGCAAAGGTTATGAATTAAAGCATCCCTTTAGTAATTTTGTTACAATCTTCTTGATCCTCTTGATAAACTCACAGCGTTGTACATCATTTAAATTTGAATAAATCACACTCTGTGAGGTTTTGAACTCACTATGTATGTACTTATTTTAACACAATAATGCATCCTAGTTTTGAAATAACCTAGAAAGGAACTAGTGGTTCTCTCCGGGGCAACAAGCCTCAGGAGTCACTATGGCGTTAGCATTTCTGGCGGGGACTCAGCCTTTAATAGCCACAATTCATGCCCGTGCACACCCTTTACTTCCCTCTATGACTGCTCATCTGTTACGATGGCACCATGCCTGCTCTGAGGAGCGTGTCGGGGTTTAACTAAAGCATAGTTTGTGACTAAATGAATGAACAGAAAACAGAAATGACTAATACCTAACAAAAAGTCACTCCTCTGATATAACTATTCCCATGTGATCAGAAACAAATAAGTGCTAGTAGCTACTCCCAGAGTACTGCATGGAAACTTCTAGAACATGGCAGGTAGAGTAATGTATTGGAAGAGGCTGGCAAAACAATGGCCTTAAATTGAAAATCTAATAAAAAGCAACAGAAAATAACGTGGATGAATGTTGCTAGAAATCAATGGGAATGAAAGTTGACTGCTGAAAGCTCCTAGAATGTTCTCAATAGTCCTAGCATATTAGACCCAACTTCAGATGCTTCTTTAATCTCCTACCCAGTACGAAAAACATCTCTACACCACCTATGGAGAGACAGTAGTCTAGTCTCAGCCTAAATATTCCCAATGCATTCTACAAAACAGCCTGGGAAATTTGGAGGAAATGAAAATCCTGAGTTTTGGTCTTCCCTAAGTCTTTCTCTACCTGTGGTCTCTTTTGGTTATCCAGTGCCACTCTTCAAGCCCTAGAAGTCATCATTCAATACTTCACCTGACTTTCGTATTATTAATCAGAAACAACACACATGAAAGCATCTGAGATTAACAATTATATACAACAATAAAAATGCAGATTATTGTCTGGGCACGGTGGCTCATGCCTGTAACCCCAGCACTTTGGGTGGCCGAGGTGGGCAGATCACGAGGTCAGGAGATCAAGACCATCCCGGCTAACACGGTGAAATCCTGTCTCTACTAAAAATACAAAAAATTAGCCAGGCATGGTGGCATGCGCCTGTAGCCCCAGTTACTTGGGAGGCTGAGGCAGGAGAATTGCTTGAACCCGGGAGGTGGAGGTTGCAGTGAGCCAAGATCGCCCCATTGCACTTCAGCCTGGGCGACAGTGCAAGACTCCATCTCAAAAAAAAAAAAAAAAAAAAATGCAGATTATTAGGAGTCCCTTTTTTTCACTTTCAGACAATTCTGAATACTCAGTTTAGTAATTCCTCATGTGCCTATCTCCCTCCTATTAATTTCTAATACAAGGTGGTTTCTTAGACAGAATATGGGCCCTTTTGTGGAGGTTATGGTCTGAGGTGATCAGAGAGGAAAGCACTGCAGACCTCACTGCATGAAAACATGTTTCCCAGGACAAGTGCGGAAGAATATGGCTACCATGAACTCCCAGCCCAAAGGAAAATATAATTAATGTCTATCTACTCTAAGGACACAATATCCTCTAAAAATGTTTATTACTTTCCTAAAGTTTATCATTTTACATGCATATTTACTCTGGCCTCAGTTTAATCTGTATTGAAATTGTCATAGTTTTAAGATAGTGAAATAGAATCCTTTATCAGCTCAATCCTTGATTACCTATCTAGATACGTGTAATTAGTGGCTCAGACTTTGGCGTTTGGAGAGAGGTCAATTTAATTTCCGTTTCTACTATCTAGTAACTACATATACCTATACAGCTCTCAGATCCTCAGTTCCTTATCTGCAAAATGGGGATAATAATTTAGCCTATCCAAGAGGCTCTTGTAAGGATAAATGAGATTGTATATATAAAGCAAAGAGTTTTACAAATGGTAGCTAATTATATAAATATTCCTGTTAATAAGACCTTATTAAACACACATATAAAATACTGTATGGCTGCTCTCTGATTTTTTTTTTTAATATACAAGGTTTCAGAAGTCCCCAGGACTGAAGAGGTTGTTTCTAATGCTCTAGGAATTACACAGATCTCTTTCTTCGTGAGTGCTGAGTGTCATAAGGCCAGTTCTGGAGTGGGGTTTAAGGATTATCACGTGAAGATCCCCTCTCCACTCTTCATTTATTCGCTACAGTCAATGCGGCTCCAAATTCCATTAAGTAAAAGGTTTTCTCTCATCCATATACATTGAACTATGGCTTGACTTTGGTCAGATACAAGGGAATAATTGCTTTGAGGAGGTTCTAGTAACATCAAAACACAAGTGTAGGACTCAAGTGATTTGTCAGGCAGCTTTTAAAATTATTGATTATAAAAGCAAGAAGAAAGAAATTTTCCTTGGTTTTAAGGCAAGCTTTGACTGTGTGTGTGTGTGTGTGTGTGTGTGTGTGTGTGTGTGTGTGTGTGTGTGTTTTGAACTACAATTCCCAGAATGCCATCTACTTTATAGAAATAAAAGCCTACTTGAATTTCATATTGAGAGTCTGAGATCAATTTCCTTGTCTCTTTCATGGCTCATAAACTACTCAGATCCAAGCAAGAGTATGCCTAGGAGGGCTTCGAAGACTAACATGAGGCAGGGAAAGGGACCAATAATGAAATGCTCACCTGAATAATATTTTCGAGGCATTATTTGTCTAAATGCTTCCATTCTGTTTTCCTTTTTACTGGAAAACTGGTTATCCTATAATGTTCAGTGTATGAAGCACTATATAGCCAAACAATGACTAGGGCTATAACCTATTCTAACCCAAGGGTTTATAGTTCATCATTAAAAAAGTCCAAGGCAAATCAATCTGGGGAAAATAGCATTATCTGAGGATCTCCGAATCAGAACCAAGAATCTAACCATAATTTTGATTTTTATAAGCATTATTCTTACTTTGAACTATATTAGATGGTATTTAAACTGTACTTTCGTAAGAACAAGGGTTAAACTTAGGTCCCCGAGCACTGGACAAAAGGAAGAAAAACTCAACAACTGGGGAAATGAGGTCACTTAATAGATCCTTACCTTGGTTTCTTCATCTTAAAAACACAGACAAAAATACCTATCCATTGCAAAAGATTTTTCCTTTCCAGTGGCCCCATTTCTATAACTAAAACTACTCCCATTTATTACCTAGGAGACTATAAATCTCTTAGAGCCAGCATAAAAACAGGGTTTGGAGCCGTGGAGTCAGACTGCCTGAGTTTTCTGCTCCACCACTCACTAGATGCAACAAATGGGTATAATATAAACTTTTAAAGCCTCATTTGCAATCTTCAAAATGGGATCATGATAGCATCTACCACAGCTGCAATAAAGATTAAATGAGATAATACATGTAAAGTGTTTAGCACAAATGGGCTCATGATATGCATTCTATAAATGCTAGCTGTTGTTATAGGAACCCTTAATCTTTGGCTTCTCTTATTCCTTCAGTCCTCATATCTAATCTGTCACCCAACCCTATCAATTATTTCATTTATATATATAAAATTTCAGTTAGTTTTGTTTGAAAAAAAAAACAAAAAAACAAACTGGGGCCGGGAGGGGTGGCTCACGCCTGTAATGCTAGCACTTTGGGAGGCTGAAGTACACGGATTGCCTGAGCTCAGGAGTTCGAGGCCAGCCTGGGCAACATGATAAGATGCATTCTCCACTAAAAGTGGAAAAAATTAGCCAGGCATTGTGGCGCACGCTACTCGGGAGGCTGAGGCATGAGAATCGTTTGAACACGGAAGGTGCAGGTTGCAGTGAGCCAAGATCGTGCCACTTCATCCTAGCCTGGGCGACAGAGCAAGACTGTCTCCAAAACAAACAAACAAACAAACTGGGAACATCCCAAAGTCCACCCTTGGGTGACCGAATAAATATATCATGGCACCTCCAGATACTAGAATACTATGTACCATGTCCATATGTACTATGAACATATAAATATAATCATTGCTCAGCTATCTGGGAGGGAGTGGTTCCAGGACTCCCTGCCGATATTAAAATCCAGAGATGGGCAAGTCCCTTTTATAAATTGGAGTAGTATTTGTATATAGCCTATGCACGTCCTCCTATATATTTTAAATTATCTCCAGATTATTTATAATACCTAATACAATGTAAATACTATGTAAATAGTTGTTATACTATATTGTTCTGGAATAAAGCCAAGAAAAAAAGTCTGTGTACATGTTTGGTACAGATTCAACCATCCATTTATTCCCCAAATATTTTTGATCTGTGGTTGGTTGGATCCACAGATGTGAAAGCCATGGATACGGAAGGCCGTAAAGAGACCCAAGATACACATAGGTATTTTGTTAAATGAAAATAACCAGTTGCCAAAGAGGATGTCTAAATCGATCTCATTTGGTTAAAACCATGTAAAAAGATTCTCAGGCTCACAAGTTATCAGAGAAAAGTAATTTAAATCTATAATAGGACAGGATTTTATAACCCATCAGAATGGCAGAAGTTAAAAAGACAGTAATTCTAAGGACTGGTAACTTGTAGGCACTTGTGGGTAAAGTTGAAGATGTCCATCTGCCCATGAACCAGAGTTCCACTCCTGGGGACTTATACCCTAAGGAAACTCTTGCATGCATACCCAAGGAGGCATACGAGGACGGGCACAGGGCATTGTCTGAAATAATGAAAACTGGAAAAAACCTAAATATGCGTCAATATTCAACCAAGACCATGTCTTAGTTCAAAAGCATGATTGTAAAATCCCAAAAACATAATATTGACTGAGCAAAATGGGCATCATACATCTGTATATAGATACATATTTATCTACTAATTATAGATTACCCATGAAATAAATGAATGGAAGATTGGTGAGAAGGATGCACTCTCATGTAAGAGTATATATTGATTATCTCTGAGGGGGAAGAAAGGGGAATGAGTTTGAGAAGGGGTACATGGAAACTTTATCTGTAATATAGTATGAATTTTAAAAATATGTCTGAAACAAATATGGCAGTAAGGGTTCTACTGTATTTTTCTCTGTATTTTTTTATAGGTTAGAATTTTTGCACGATTTAAAAAAAAAAAAACAGCACCAGTAACAAAACAAGGACATCCTCCAAGCACGATAACCTTAGACAAGTTTCTTCATCTCTGTTAGCGTCATTTTCATTATCTGTAAAATAGGAAAAGCAACGCCTTCCCTACAGGATTGTGATGGAGAATTGAGTGAAACTAAGATAGGCTTTTAAAAAGTGATGTTGTTGTTATTGTTGTCATAGCCATCCAACAGTCTCTCTGTCCATTGTGTGTTTAGTCTCTAATTTAAAATGCACCAGCTTGCATAATAATCTTCCTTAAACGCTGCTGCATCTCACTGCCCTCCCCAAGAACCTGTATTCTCTCTGCCTGGCTTTCCCAGCCCAGTCCAATCAAGGGTGTCTGTCTCTCTGAAGCTGTCTGGACGCCTCTTCCGCCTCTAGCACCTGGGTGACAGCTCTTATCACTTTTACTATGACATATCACTAAGACACTTATGAGATTGATTCAACTAGATATCCCCAGTGAAAAAAAGGGAGGGGAAGATGAAAGGAAAGAAGAAAAAGAAAGATAAGAAAGAAAGAAAAGACTCAGGACTGGGCTCTACTTCTGGCTCCCACACGAGCCCTTGCAGTGACTGTATCCTGAGGAAAAGTCATGTGAGTTCTGTAAGACTCAATATCCTCATCTGTGGTAGGATGGTTACACTTCATGACCTGAAAATTTATCTTCCAATACTATAAGCACATTTTTAAGACCCCCTTATAATCAGACTCCTACTCAGTCCATTTTCCCTACACTCAAATCCTCCGCAATCCAGCTGGGCTCCTAACATGCCGCAACATGTCACTCCCATTCTGTTCTATTATCCAGATCTTAGCTTGTTTTCAAGACCCTACCCAAGTTCCAGGCCTTCCAATAAATATATTTCAGCCTGAATTAAAAAAAAAAAACAAAAAAAAAATCAGCCAGGCACAGTGGCTCACACCTGTAATCCCAGCACTTTGGGAGGCCGAGGCAGATGGATCACAAGGTCAAGAGATAGAAACCATCCTGGCCAACATGGTGAAACCCTATCTCTACTAAAAATATAAAAATTAGCTGGGTGTGGTGGCACAAGCCTGTAGTCCCAGCTACTCAGGAGGCTGAGGCAGGAGAATCGCTTGAACCCGGGAGGCAGAGGTTGCAGTGAGCTGAGATCGCGCCACTGCACTCCAGCCTGATGACAGAGCGAGACTCCTCCCCTACCACAAAAAAAAAAAAAAAAAAACTAATACAATATAATTTATAAGGAGTCAGTCACTATTCTAAACAATTTAGATATATTTATTTTAGCCTTATGATAACTGGTTAACTATTATTATTATCCCATTTTTACTGATGAAGAAACTGAGACACAGAAACATTAATTGGACTTGGCCAAGGTTATACAGCTAGTAAGTGGCAGAGCCACTATTGGAACCCAAATGGTCTGCCTCAGACACCATGCACTTCACCACCACACTAAAACCTCCTAATCAATAGCTTTTACCTTCTTCTCTACTCTATCATATCCTCAGTGCCTCGGTTGTAACAGAGTGGTATCACCACATTATTTTATATCCCCTTACTTTTTTTGGTAGCTCATAGCACAAGGTTAAATCCCTTAAATTCTGGTTATTAGATTAAACCTTTATATGATCATACAAGCCCTGGGAGGTAGACCTCTACTAGCTCTGAATGGGCCAAGTAAGATTCTATCCCCAATTATCTGTACTTTACTGACATTCATAGCAATCCTGTGAGATAGGCAAGTCAGGTTGTTTGACAGATGAGAAAAAGTGAGCCAAAAAAAGAATTAATTGGGTCAGGCATGGTGGTTCATGCCTGTAATCCTAGCACTTTGGGAGGCTGAAGTGGAAGGACTGCTTGAGGCTAGGAGTTCAAGACCAATCTGGCCAACATAGTGAGATCCCATCTCTATTATAAATATTTAATACTATATAAAATTTTTTAAAAAAACAAAAAAACAGTTAAGTGATTTATTCCAGATTATACACTAAACAGTAATGCCTGGACCAAATTGAGTCCACCTGACTCCACATCCTTTTCTATACCAGGCTTTCTGGAATTTCTCCCGGGTGAGGTCCTAGTGTGGAGACACTTGGAATATGGACAGAAAATAAATGGTATGAGAAATGCAAATGCCCTGATTAATACCCATTGCACTTTTTAATTTAAAAATATCTGGATATGGAAAAAAGATGGTGCCCAGCTATCCTTGGTTGCTTGGAGACCCATCTCACACACATGGCGCTCATTAGGGCAGTGTGCCCTTACTCTCATTTGGAATGACACCAGTAATTATTTAATAGTACATTTTTAGAGCCCATTATTATCTTATACAAGCCAATTCCTTACCTGTTATTGGCACCCTGGTCCCAGGTATGGTGGTTTTGCTCACGAGCCATCTGAGCTGCTTTTCCACTTGCTTCCTCTTCTGTCTCATGCAGGCTTCCCCGTCGAGGGCTTTCCTCGTCTAAGCTGTCGCGCTCCATATCGATGTCCTGGATTCGATCATCAAACTCAGAATGGGACATAATCTCTTGAGTGAGGCTTTCTGAATCAGATTCCAAGGAGTCTTTTGAAATCCGATGTAAGTCTTCTTTCTTCAAAGGTGGGTGTGTGGACTGGACATTTAAGTTGGTATGACGGACCGGAGACTGAATAGAGAGCTTGGGAATTAGTTTACTTTTACTCATCTTGAAAAATGCAAAAAATTAACAGGGGATACTCTTGTTGATAGGAGCAGCTGGCTGATATTTAAAGTTGGGTTCACAAAGGCGTTACCTGAAAAAAATTATATTTATGTTACTCTGCAACTACTGAAATCTCAGTAATGTCAATCAAATATTTAAATGAGTAAGAAAACCTTGTTCTATTATCTGCAGGCTTTTGCATGCACCCTTTTGTGTGTATAAGAAAGGTCTATTAGAAGACAATTGTTTTTCTCTCTACAGAAACACATCTGATGTAGCGCTCATAAGCAGCCTGGGTAATCGAATGCAGTTTTATTGATGAAATAAATGGCTGCTTGGAAGTGGATTCTATTTCTAACTTCCAATAAAGTTAGAAAAGGCTTGTTACAGACAAACCTTGACTAAGACAAATGGTTAATTATGGACAGTACTTGGATAGCCTTATTTCAAATGCCCAGGGCAACAATATAAATATGGTCCATAGTTATTCATGGATAGAGTAAACCAGGTTCAGGGGCTATCTTTTGGAAAGTAAAGTAAGAAGAAGAGTGTGGTTTTCCATAATTGGAACTGTAAATAGGGAAGTTGTTTTGTTCCTAGACTTATCTGGGCTGGCAACATCATTTGGAAAAGACTTTCTGATAGCCAGGTTGTGACTAGATAGGAACATATAATTTAGGTGGACATAAATGGAGATCAACCTCATCCAGTATTTTTTAAAACCCATAATAATGATTAAAATTGTTCAACAATCATGCCTGTAATAACAGCACTTTGGGAGGCTGAGGTGGGCAGATCGTTTAAGTCCAGGAGTTCAAGACCAGCTCGGGCAACATGGTAAAGCCCCGTCTCCACAAAAAAAAAAAAAAAAAAAAAAATACAAAAAATTAGTGGGCATGGTGGGATGGGCCTGTAGTCACAACTACTCAGGAGACTGTGGTGGGAGGGTCACTTGAGCCAGGCAGGCAGAGGCTGCAGCGAGCCAAGACTGTACCACTGCACTCCAGCCTGGGTAACAGAGGGAGACCCTATCAGAAAAAAATAAATAAAACTGTTCAACAAAAGATTTAGTGGCCTTGTGAATTCTGCCACTGAGCGATTCAAAGTAGAGCCTGGAGGTCTACATTACGGAATGGGATGCTATCCTGGGGAAAGTTGAGTGGGTGGGAGATTGGCCTGAATTACAGCTAGGAGTTAGCTGGAGTCCCTTCCAACTCACTTATGAGTATTTCAAGTGAATCTTCACTGTCTCTAAGGGACATTATAAAGACCCATGGAAAGAGTGTTTAGAGTTCATATAGGACCGAACGGACATGATGTTTTTGGATTGTGCTTCCTTTCATCTCTACCTAGCATTTCTATTTTGGTCTATTTTCTATCGCACTGCCTTTATACTCTTTTTTTTTTTTTTTTTTTTTGTGAGTCAGGTAACAGAAACCTTTACCAATAGAAATTACTGTAAAATTCGTCTTAATGGCTTGCTCTTGTTCTTTTGGCAAATCCTAACTTTAATTAAATGACACAACCTTATTACTATTCCTAGGATTGCTTCTAATGTTGACCTTGTTGCTAATGTTTCCAAGGAACATCATCAAATCCTTGGAGGAAGGCACCTTAACAAACAACAGGCAAAAGGGAACATTCATATGTAAATACATATGCAGTGAGTTTTCTATTGAACTTGAAGTCCGCCCTGTTGGTAGACTAACGACATATTATTCTCTCCTTTTACAGACTGGTTTGTTGTATTATTTTGTCTCTTATTTTTAAAACACATACTGCATTCTGCCTTATTATTTTAATTGTTGCTTTTTTAGGATGTGCCAAGAAAGCAGCAAATCTATCAAATACTAACACATTTTAACTAAAAGAGTTTCACATCAGTTTTACTGGAAGAGCTAAGGTCACTGAATTCGAGATCCTGACAGGCAAGCTTAGGCGCTATAGTGCAACTTAGAATTACTCTTAAAATAATTCAGTCCCTTGAACTTCGCTTCTTAAGTGAAACACGCTAAGCTTTCTTGGAATTAATAAATAATAAAACAGTAACCACAGAAGATAATTTTGTTGATGTTAGCACATTCCTGAAGTTTGCTAAAGTATGCGAAGAGCAAAGCCAAATGCCACAAAAGCTGGGTTTTATGTGGAGGCCTGATCTTAACGGAAACATGGGGTTGAAGAAGGAACAGCTGACAGCTTGAGTAAGTTAGAAAGTGGGCGTTTCAATTTAATGAATGTGGCTCCTTCCTCCCGTCCAGTGAAAAAAAAAAAGGTTGTGCCGCTGAAATTTCTTACCAAGAGAGGTGACCAGTCTCCTGAATAAACAAGACAGGGATAGATCCCATGGCACCTAGGGACTAAGAAGCGGCCAGCTCCCCAGGGATCCCTGCAGTGGGTCTAGTCCACTAGCATGGGACAAACCAACTTTCTCCTGGAGGGGAAAAGGAACCCTGCTTGGGCTCACCAAGATGAATCGTAAAGAAAAAGGAACGAACCCTGCTTTGAAACAGGCCGGAAGCTGCCCAGTAGAGGCGTTCCGTTTGTTTTTTACCTTTGCTTGTTCCTGAGGAACAAGACCCGTCACAAGGGGCGTTTGGAGGTCCAGGAAGTGACGAGTCGGCGGGCCTGGTGCCCGGGACCGGTCCTAATTGACCCGGAACAGGGCTGCTCTGGGTGCCCGGGCGCCGAAGCCTCGGATCACGGCCCCCCAGCCCCTTGGTGCGGCCTCGCCCCCTTGTCGCTCCCCACTCCGTCCCGAAGGCTCCGGCGCAGGCTCCTCCCCAGCTTGCTCGGGTGGTTTCCTGCAGTCCCTATCCCCAGTCAGCCCTTCCCGTTTCCCTCCCCGGGCGCGCCGCCCACCCCGGATCCGGGGCGCCACCGCCCGTCACCTGCCCGGCGCTCGTCCGCGGCCAAGACCCGGGCGGCCCGGCGTCCTCCCGCGCCGCCGCCGCCGCCGCCGCCCGGGCTCCCGCCCGCCCCGGCGCTGCCCTGGAGACCGCAGACAACACAGACGCCGGCCTCTACTTGGGCGGAGCAGGACCCGACCTAGGATCCCGCGTCCCGAACCGCACCCCTGGCCCTGGCACGGAGGCTGCAAACGGCCGTAATAACGACATCGGGGCAGAGCTGGAGGAGCCCTAGCGCCCCGGGAGAGGCTGCCTCGCCGCCCGGACTTCCAGCGGCGGGGGGCAGAGGCCGCCCGGGGGAGGAGATCTTTGCCACAAGTAAACCTACTAGGATACGCGAGGAACTACTACAAATCAGGAAGAAAAGGAACCCAATTAAAGAATGGTTAAATGGAAAGGTATTTCACAAACACACGAGAAATCTAAATGGCCGATACATATCTGTTTATTGAAATGGTGCTTTAATTCATTAATAATCAGAAGATGGCCAGTTAAAACCACAGCGGATAATACCACACTCACCGTAAGTTGAGTCGAAAAGTCCAAAGCTGAAACGTCTGGCAGCGTCAGGTGCTAGGGAGGATGTAGTGTAAAGAAGCCTCACCTGCGGGCGAACGTGAGAACCGATGCAACCAACCATTTTGGAAAATGGTTTGACATTAGCCAGGATATGTATACCTTGGGATCCAGCAATTTCACTTTTAGGTATTTACCCTAAGAAGTGAGTGCTCCTGTGCATGCAAACTGGAAATAACTGAACTATCCATCAACAATAGAATGGTTAATTAGATTATGGTATTCCCTATACTGGCCTACTACGCAGCAGTGTAAATGAATGAAATACAACTACATGTAACAATATGGAGGCATACTAAAAACACAATTTTGAACAACAAAAACCCAGAAAAAATACATACTGTATGATTTTTGTATATAAATTAAAGACAGTCTAAATTACATTCTACAATGATTATGGCTCCATACTTAGTGGAGGAAACTATGAAAAAAAGCAAAAAAGCAATTGTTTGGGAATCACTACCCACTTAGTGATTTCCATAAAGTTTGGAGGATTGTGGTCGGTTCTGGCAGGTAGGGAGAAGAATGTTTTTGAGATTGTATTTCCTGACCTTAATGGTGGCTATATAGATGTTCATCTTGTAAAAATTCCTTAAGCTGTACATTTATGTATGGGTAGAATATTTCACTATCAAAAAAGGTTTCAAAAAAACATAAAGAAAGGAAGCATTAGGAATTATCTTCACATTAAAACAACAAGTAGATTTGAATAACTATCTTCAAAGATTGGTTTGAGGCCAGGTGCGGTGGTTCACCCTGTAATCCCAGCATTTTGGGAAACCGAGTCGGAGGATTGCTTGAGCCCGAGAGTTCAAGACCAGCCTGGGAACATGGCAAAACCCTGTCTCTACAAAAAATGTTAAAAATTAGTTGAGCGTGGTGGTGCGCACCTGTAGTCGCAGCTACCTGGAAGGCTGAGGTGGGAGGATCACCTGAGCCCAGGAGGTTGAGGGTGATGTCAGCCAATATCGTGCCATTGCACTCCAGCCTGGGTGAGAGTGAGACCTTGTCTCAAAAAAAAAAAAAAAAAAAAAAAAAAAAAGAGAATGCTTCGACCAGGCACAGTGGCTCATGCCTGTAATCCCAGCACTTTGGGAGGCCGAGGCGGGTGGATCACCTGAGGTTGGGAGTTCGAGACCGGCCTGGGTCAACATGGCGAAACCCTGTCTCTACTAAAAATACAAAAATTAGCTGGGCATGGTGGCGTGCGCCTGTAGTCCCAGCTATATGGGAGGCTGATACAGAAGAATTGCTTGAACCGGGGAGGCAGAGGTTGCAGTGAGCCAGGATGTGCCACTGCACTCCAGCCTGGGTGACAGAGTGAGACTCCGTTTCAAAAATAAAAATAAAAATAAAAAAAGAATGCTTCAATACCAGTTGCCTCATTAATGATAGGAAACATAGGAAATTGGAAAATGTCCTTACTACCCAGCTTTCGCACTTTTTATTCTGTTTTTTATTTGAGTTCGTTTTTTTTGTTTTTTTTTTTTTTGTTGTTGTTGTTTTTTAACTTTTTTGGCAACAGGCACCTTGTCTTATGAGTGCACAGTAGGACCTCAATGTCTGCAGAAGAAATAAAACAAGGTAGCTGAAACCGTTAGTGTTAGTCTGCCCAGTATATTATACAAGGTATAATTATAGCAACTGCAAACATGAAAGCAAATTTCAAGCAAAGGGATTTAGTCCTAATAGTGGCTTCCAGAATATGTTATAGAATCAATGCTGAGTCATTCACACTTGTCCACTTTGGATGCTGTGGTTCTTTAGACTCTTCCAATGTTTTCTGCACTATCCAGAAGAGATTTTAACTGGCTTTTCTGAAAATCAGTGGTGCCTACGTGATTGAGGAGTCTGTCAATCCAGCAGCTACTTGCAGAGTCACACATAGAGCGTGGGACACTCTGGGCTTGATCTTCCTCCTTCTCCCCTTGTAATGGCTGTCCTGAGCATTTGGAGTGACTAAAGGATGGAATAATCAACACGAGTAGTAGTCAGGGTCAGTAAGGAGACAGAAACCATGCCAGTTACTATAATGGAAATAATTAATATGAAGATTTATTAACTGAAAAGTTGAAAAGGGAACACGTGTCATAGGGGTAGTAAGTGTGGGAAGCAGCTTCCACCTCTGTGGCTGGGGGATCACAGGAAAGAATTATTTACACTTAGAAGGATTAACACTGAAATTATTAACACTCAGAGCCGGGACCCAGGCCTCTCAGGAGGGTGCAATCCCAAGCTAGTAGGTGCTGGCGTCTTTGAAAAGGAATCAAGAAGCTGGTTCTGAGAGTGCTGGGAAAACTGGAATCAACTACTGCTACTGAAACCAACTGAGCTGCTGGAGTGAAGAGACGTTGTCAAGGTGACCTTGAGAGGAAAAGGAAGGAGCAGTCCCTTTCCAGTCTCCAGGCTTGGGGTTTCCCTCTACTGTCCCCTCCTGGCAGAGTCCCACAAGGAGCTGGCTGGCAAAGAAAAATGAGGCTTGTAGGTGTTGCCCCAGCATTATGATCACAGTATATGAGAGTGAAGCTGAGAGACAATGTTTTAACAAGCGGCACAGTAATGCTCTGCTTTTCAGAATTCTTAAGGATTATAGAGTGCATACAAACAAAATAAAACCATAAAATGCATTGTTTTCATCTGCTGTTACGGTAATAACGTTGATAATTTACATATGAATAGCACTTCACAGGGTCTGCAAAGTGCTTTTGCATATATTATCTTCTAGAATTCAGCTGTCAACGTGACCCCAAACTAACCAAAATACACAGAATAGGAAAAGCAAGTCAAAAAACACTTAAATACATAGGTTAATAATACAGAACTGAGTTTACTCCTTTTCCACCCCATGCCACCCATTCATGCAACTCCCTTCTTTCTGTTTCCCTCTCCTACACATCACTCGTGCTCTGTTCGTGAAATCCTTCCTCTACTCCATTTCCCTTTTTGGTCTTACACCTCCTGAGTTCACCAGACCTATGCCTAGCTCAGCAACATCTCCTCCAGCAGGAATTTTGGGACAGTTCCCCACATTGTCTGATGCTTCTTGGACTAGGGTGCTCCTCAACCTGGAGCAGTTTTATCCTTCAGGGACAGTTGACAATATCTGGAGACATTTTTTATTGTTATGACTTAAGGGAGTACTACTGGCGTCTAATGAACAGAGGCCAGGGATGCTACTAAACATCCTAAAATGCACAGGATGGTCCCCCCACCCCCCTGCCAAAATTATGTGATCCAAAATGTTAATAATGCTGAGGTTGACAAACTCTGTGCTAGGCTAGTGGCCCTTGGTCTGTGGTCTCAAAGCACCCAACTGCATGCCTCTAGCTTTATACATATGCTTGTACAACATTGCATTGGAATTACATGTTCATATTTATGTCATCTCCTTATTAAACTATAAGCTCCCAGAGAATCAGAGAACAAGGACAAACGTAGTGAATGGCACCTAATAAATGCTCAGTAAATGTTGAAAAAAACCCCACAATATCCTTAGACTTTGGCACCTGATTGGGGAGTAGATAAGTAGTCAGTCCCTTTAATAGAACTGGTAAGAGTGGCCAGTCAAACCTTGTAACAAGGATATACTCATATTTGGCATATAACAAGGATGATCAGATACTTTATTAAAATACTGGATAGCCAGGTGTGGTGGCACATGTCTGTAGGCCCAGCTACTCAGAAGGCTGAGACAGGAGGATCATTTGAACCCGAGTTCAAGGCTGTAGTGAGCTATGATTGTACCACTGCACTGCGGTGTGGGCAACAGAGTGAGACTCTGCCACTAAAAAAAAAAGAAGAAGAAAAGAAAAGAAAAAAAGAAAAAAAAAAGCCAACTAGGATACATTCAAGATTTTTTAAAAGGATGCTATTCATTAATTACACTGAGACAATAGGTACACACTGAAATTGTTCTGGGTAGCCAGGGAGTGTAGTCATTCTACATATAACTGTAATAAGTTTAATTGTCTGGTTTCTTCGCATGTAGAATGAATCAGGAGCAGCAAACGGGTCGAGGAAGGCACTCTCATGGCAGAAAGAAGGGACAGTATCAGCAAGAGAAGTCACAGATATATCACAAAAACAAGAGACGTTCAAACAAACAAAGCAACCTGGGTTCATTTGGTGTAAGGAACAGCCTTATCCCTGAATATCCGGTGTGAGAATCACAGTATTATGGCAAGATTTATTTTCATAATGATTAACTTTTGGAAACTTTAATAAATATTGACTCGAAAGATAAAAGTCATGTAGCCTATTTTACAAAGACTTTCATCCAAAATATTGAAACATTTAACATGTCAAGAGATAAACCTCAGTTATCCAAAAGAAAAGAATTTACTTAGAATGAGTCAGCCCTGAGAATTTTAGAGGACCGAAATGGTAATAAATATATGTTTAAACAGAAAATGAAACTCAACAGACAGAAATATGAGTAACTTTGACACCCTTCTAGAAGAACGAGCCACGTGCTGGCAAAGCCCAGAGGAAGAGAATTCAGCCTGGTTGGGATCAACTTTGGGAAATAGATGATCTGGAAGGATGGCTCTTAGGAATGCAAATGAACAGATGATGATGATGATGATGATGATGATGATGATGATTATTTTGAGACAGAGTCTTGCTCTGTTGCCCAGGCTGGAGTGCAGTGGCGCAATCTAGGCTCACTGCAAGCTCCGCCTCCCAGGTTCACGCCATTCTCCTGCATCAGCCTCCTGAGTAGCTGGGACTACAGGCGCCCGCCACCACACCCGGCTAATTTTTTGTATTTTTTTTTTTTTTAGTAGAGACAGGGTTTCACCATGTTAGCCAGGATGGTCTCAATCTCCTGTCCTCATGATCTACCCGCCTTGGCCTCCCAAAGTGCTGGGATTACAGGCATGAGCCACTGCGCCCGGCCTGAACAGATTATTAATAACAGCCTTTTTTCTCCTTGTTTGTGTCCTTGGTTTTCTTTCTTAAAAATAATTTTAAAACATTTCATTATGAAAATTTGAAACCATATTCAACAGTAGAGAGAAAAATATAATGAACGGGCACATTGTTCTCACCCATCTTTAACAAAGATCAGTATGTGGCCAACCTTGTTTCTACACATACTGGGCTCCTCCCTGACTAAATCATTTAGAAGCAAATCTCAGCTATCACATGGTTTAATCTGTAAGTACTTATGATGTGTCCTAAGAGATCATTTTTAAATAACCATGACACCACAATCACATCTAAAACAAAATTAGTAATAACTTCTTAATGTCATCTAATCCTCAGCGTTCAGACTTCCCAGACTGTCTCCTACGTGTCTTTATAATTGGTTGGTTTAAATCAGGATCCAAACAAGTTCTACAAAGTGATTTTTAAAAGCTAACAGCTCGACTGGGCACAGTGGCTCACACCTGTAACCCCAGAACTTTGGGAGGCCAATGTGGGTGGATCACTTGAGTCCAAGAGTTCAGGACCAGCCTGGCCAACATGGTGAAACCCCGTCTCTACTAAAAATACAAAAATTAGCTGAGCATGGTAGCGCGTGCCTGTAATCCTGCTATTCGGGAGGCTGAGACAGGAGAATCTCCTGAACCCTAGGAGGAGGAGGTTGCAGTGAGCCGAGATTGTGCCACTGCACTCCAGCCTGGGTGACATAGTGAGTAAAACTCAGTCTCAAAAGAAAATAACAGCTTTATTGAGGTATAATTCACATACCACACAATTCACCCTCTTAAAATGCACAACTGAATAATTTTTAGAATATTCAGAGTTTTCTCAATCATCACGACCAGCTAATTCCAGACTTTCTCCCCAAAGGAACCCCCGTATCCATTAGCAGTCACCCCTCATTCCCCACTTCCCTCAGTCCTTGGCAACCACTTATCTCTTTTTTGTCTCTTTGGACTGGCGTATTCTGAACATTTCATATAAACAGCATCATACAATATCTGTTTTGTGAGTGTGTGTCTGGCTTTTCTCACTTAGCATAATGTTTTCAAAGTTCATGTTACAGCATGTATCAGTACTCTATTTCTTTTTATTGCCAAATAATATTTCACTTTTTTTTTTTTTTTTTTTTTTTGAGATGGAGTTTTGCTCTTGTTGCCCAGGCTGGAGTGCAATGGCGTGATCTAGGCTCACCACAACCTCCGCCTCCGGGGTTCAACCGATTCTCCTGCCTCAGCCTCCCAAGTAAATGGGATTACAGGCATATGCCACCACGCCCGGCTAATTTTGTATTTCGTATTTTTAGTAGAGACAGGGTTTCTCCATGTTGGTCTGGCTAGTCTTGAACTCTGACCTCAGGTGATCCGCCCGCCTTGGCCTCCCAAAGTGCTGGGATTACAGGCTTGAGCCACCGCACGTCATCTCACTTTATGAATATACCACAACTTATTCATCATTTGATGGCAATTTGGGTTGTTTTCACCTTTGACTATTATAAATAAAATTGCTATTAATATTCCTGGTCATGAAAGTCAAGCCAAGACTGAAGAACTGTTCCAAACTGAATGAGACTAAAATGAACTGGATCCTTTGGGACAATTGGAGAAACCTGAATGGAGTCTGAGGACTGTTCGTGGAAGCAGAACAGTGCTAATTTCCCACTTTTGATGGTTGCATTGTGTTTTTAAAGGAGAGTGTTCTTATTTGTAGGAAGCACACACATAAGGATTTGGGGGGTGATGGGTATTGTGTCAACTTACTCTCAAATGATTCCAGGGGGAAAAGTACTTTGTTCTATCTTTACACTTTTCTGTAACGTTGTGATTGTCCAAAACATTTTTGTCAAGAGAACAAAAAATCAGCATGGTTGGATCTGGCTCCTGTCACAAATTACAGACTTAGAATGTGCACATGTATTATTTTGTAATCGGTTTATTCAGATTCCAACAATGAGAAATGCTCCACATAAATGCCAGAGTTTGCTGTATAGCTTAAA
Source organism: Rhinopithecus roxellana (assembly GCF_007565055.1). Lineage (NCBI taxonomy): Eukaryota > Metazoa > Chordata > Mammalia > Primates > Cercopithecidae > Rhinopithecus > Rhinopithecus roxellana. Next base: position 73,913,724 of record NC_044563.1, read on the forward strand.
TAAACTGATTGAAAAAGAAAGGCATGTCCCAGTTACTTTCACATATGAAAACAGGAAGTATAACTTGGTATAGCCACTAGAAAAACATATAGTCTGCTTTTTATTAAAAAATTTTAAAAAGCCATCCATTAGGTCAATAATCAGTAAATTAAACCCATCATTTTCTTTTGCACATGTATTTGTCATGGAATCTCCAGGTAAAAATCTTGTCTGACAGACAAGGTCAGCTCAGGTGGTTTAGTAATCTAAGAAATTCGAATCTTTGGGCCTACCTTGAGCTCTTCTTTGTGCCTTGGGGCATGGGTTCTAGGACCTTCATGCCCATCTGACTCATTTATTGTCATGCATCACTCCTCCCTGACATTGGTTTGTGCTGGTTACATCTTTAAAGTCTGTCTTAGAAGTAACTTCTTTTTTTTTTTTTTTTTTTTTTTGAGACAGAATCTCCCTCAGCCGCCCAGGCTGGAGTGTGGTGGTGCAATCTCGACTTACTGCAATCTCCACCTCCCAGGTTCAAGTGATTTCCCAGCCTCAGTCTCCCGAGTATCTGAGACTACAGGTGCACACCACTACACCTGGCTAATTTTTGCATTTTTAATAGAGACAGGGTTTCACCATGTTGGCCAGTCTGGTCTCGAACTCCTGACCTCAAGTGATCCGCCTACCTCAGCCTCCCAAACTGCTGGGATTACAGGCGTGAGCCACCACGCCCGGCCAGAAGTAACTTCTTAGGATCAGAGATCTTTAGGTACTTTGCATCCCAAATTTCTTTATTTTGTGACCAGAAGAAAATATTAAACAAAAAAAAAATTTTTTTAAAGCAGTTCCATTAGAGCAAAGCATCTGAAAAATCCTGTTCCATTTGAGGTAAGATGTTAGCTGGTCACATTGACCCTGATCCCCAAGGCTTCGTAGAATCCTCCTGCTCTGAAGTAGTGTCAGACATAATTTTTTTTTTTTCTTTTCTTTTTTAAACTACAAGCTTTATGTGCATGGTTTGGTCCTCACGTTGCTGCCCTAGCTCTGGGGCGGATCATTATCCAAGGACACCGTCTTGCATTGCACTGCGAGGTCATTGCTAACGTCTCAGCAATTAAGCTCCTTCCCCCAGGCTGGTCCACTGAGGTGACACTGCGGCAACCCTGAAATCACATGTTCTGTTGCAGAGAGCACTACACGATACTCTCTGGCACTTGGGTGTGCTTTTCGTTTAATTTTGAATGCTGTACATTTTCCTTCCTCTTTGTTTTTGCTTCTGAGTACAACTTTGTGATGTAGTTCATGCAACGCACAGGGTGGGAAGCTGAAAGAAAAACATGTTGAAGGTGAATATTTATTTTGAATAACATTGCACCCATTTACTTGAAACACTTTGATTGGATATCATATTTTTAGGTTCATGAAGTGCTTTATAAAAACCTAAAACTTACTGATGCATATAAATGGTCTGAAGGCATTATTATACTCTTTTTTGTTTTTTGGCTTTTTTTTGGAGATAGGATCTCACTTTGTTGCCCAGGCTGGTGCAGTGGTGTGATCATGGCGCACTGCAGCCTCAGCCTCCAGGGCTTAAGTCATCCTCTAACCTCAGCCTCTTGAGTAGCTGGAACTACAGGCACACGCCACCATGCCCAGTTAATTTTTAAATTGTTTGTAGAGACAGGGTTTCACTATATTGCCTAGGCTGGTCTCAAACACCTGGGCTCAAGTGATCCACCCGCCTCAGCCTCCCAAAATCCTGGAAGTGTAGGCATGAGCCACGGCACCTGCCTATACTATAATTTTTTAAGAAGTCTTACTATATACACAATATACTGGTAAAACTGAAAGAAAATATACAGATATTTCTGCTGTAAAATAATCTGTTGCTGAACACAACACATTGCCTTAGCAAAACTGTACACTAAAAATAACAGGGTTTACTGCAAAAACAGGATCGGGGCAGATCACTCAAAGCCTATGCAACTCTGTACAAACAGACTAGAGACAGCCCCGGATAATATTTTTAACATGTGCAAAACAACACAATTAAAATGCTGGATTTGAGGGTGCTAAGGCAAGGAGGATGAAAGTGAAGACTTGCGCTCAGGAGAAAGTGAAACCCCCGAGATGTACTTTTCTGGGGAGGAAGCCCGTGAGTAGTGCAGGTACTCATTTTCAATTTTCTTAAAGTTGGCTGGGCGTGGTGGCTCATGCCTGTAATCCTAGCACTTTGGGAGGCCAAAGTGGGTGGATCACTTGAGTCCAGGAGTTCAAGACCAGCCTGGGCAACATGGTGAAACCCCGTCTCGACTAAAATTGCAAAAATTAACAGGGCGTGGTGGTGTGTGCCTGTAGCTCAGCTACTAGGGAGGCTGAGGTAGGAGGACTGATTGAGCCCGAAAGGTCAAGGCTGCAGTGACCTATGATGGCGCCGCGGCGCTCCAGCCTGGGCAACAGAGTGAGCACTTTGGGAGGCCGAGATGGGCAGATCACGAGGTCAGGAGATCGAGACCATCCTGGCTAACACGGTGAAGCCCCGTCTCTACTAAAAAAATACGAACAAAAACTAGCCGGGCGAGGTGGCGGGCGCCTGTTGTCCCAGCTACTCGGGAGGCTGAGGCAGGAGAATGGCGTGAACCCGGGAGGCGGAGCTTGCAGTGAGCTGAGATCCGGCCGCTGCACTCCAGCCTGGGCGACAGAGCGAGACTCCATCTCAAAAAAAACCAAAAACACAAAAACAAACAAATAAATTGTTTTAAAAGTTGAACTGGAAGGGCTTCCATTTTTCCAGCTAATAGACATAATTCTACTCCCACTGTTTTGGTTCCTCTTGCCTAGGAAAAACAGCACAGGGAGCAAGCCAACTCACACGTGATATTAACGTCATTTTCCTGTCCGCCAGGTGAGTATGTGATGACTGGTATTTAGAAACAGGTGTCGCAACACAATTGACTTGGATGTTGTTTACACACATTTTCCCCTCCCACCCCCAGTGTTCACACAGTCAATTCGCTTGTGTTCCTCCCCCAGCTAGTACGTCTATTATTCGGTCTTTGCAGTTCACACTCTAGTAGGTCAACACCTGAAGAGGCAGAGGTGTTATAAAAGACGAGCCTCCTACAAAAACCTCAGTAAAACCAGTAGAATAGAGCGGCAAAGCTCGCTGTATTTTCTTGCAGCTCCTGGCAGATAGAATAAGTTAGTTTGCATGGGGGAAATAAAATGGTTGGAAGGCGGAATATTCTTGCTTTTCTATTGTCCTAGCTTCTGCCTTCCAGATCTTTATCAAGAATACAACCCCCAACCTCCACTTCCCATACACAATCTCCTTCCCATCCCGATTCTCTTCATTTTCTTTACATATTTTGTCTGGGGAATTGCAATGAAGTCATCCAAAGGACCTGAAATATGCCTTCTTGAATTAATTAAGACTATAGTCACTCATTTAATACAAATGTATCAACTACCCTATGCTAGAATCTGAGGATACAGAGTAAATCTGATTACTTACCACCTAAAGGAGTATTGTAGCTATATAAAAACACCAAAAATTACAATATGCAGGAAGAAGTGCTTCTATGACAAAGGTGTCATAGGATCCTCTGGCGGTCTTGGGGTATCCCTGTGTGTGATGTCAGAGTCAAGGATGGCTTCCCAAAAGGAAGTCACCTTCTGCTACATGAACTTGACTGCTACTATTTATTTTTTGCAGATGAGTTTCCTTAAGTTCTATAAGATGATTTAGGAGACTTTCTGGGGCTAAAAAAGTCAAATTTTATTCTTCTCCTTTTTAATGGTGACTAATTAATGGTGATGGTTAATTTTAAGTGTTAAGTTGGGTGGATTAAGAAATACCTCAAATCTGGTAAAGCATTATTTTTGGGTTTGTCTATGAGGTTGTTTCTAGAGGAGATTAGTGTGTGAGTCTGAGTGGAGTAGGTGGGCATCGAGATTTGCCATTGATTTGGGTGGGCACCATCCAATCCACTGGGGGCCCGGAAAGAACAAAATCAGAAAGAAGGCAAATGTGTTGATCTGTCTGCTGGAGCTGGAATACACTCCCTCCTCTCCTGGCAGCAGAACTCTAGACTCCCTGGCCTTTGGATTTTAGGACTTACGCCAGTGGTCCCCTGAGTTCTCGGGTCTTTGAACTTGGACTGAGCCAGGCTACCAGCATCCCAGGATCTCCAGTTTGCAGACCTCATGTCCAGGGACTTGTCAGACTCCATAATCTCATGAGCCAATTCCCCTAATAAATCCCCCCCATATATATACATATACACATATGTATATATATGGAGAACTCTGACTAATACATTAATGAACCTCATTGTTCAGATCTCAGGTCATACAGTTGACTTACATCGGCCATTTTTCTCTTGAGATGATGTTTCTTCATTATTTGACCTTGATCTGTAACTTTCCAGTGTGTGTTCTGAAACTTCGTTTTCTACAAGAAAAGAAAATCAAGTGACTAATTTCTGATGCCACGGACATGTAGAAATGTATGTTTGAATAAGATAATACCTCTGTTACTGTGCAATAGTAGTAACTTTTGCACAGTAATAGTAACTGTAATAGTAATAGTAAGTATTGTAATAGTAATAGTAACTGTAATGGTAATAGTAACTGTAATAGTAATAGTAACTGTAATAGTAATAGTAACTATTGTAATAGTAATAGTAACTGTAATAATAATAGTAACTATTGTAACGGTAATAGTAACTGTAATAGTAATAGTAACTGTAATAGTAATAGTAACTGTAATAGTAATAGTAAGTATTGTAATAGTAATAGTAACTGTAATGGTAATAGTAACTGTAATGGTAATAGTAACTGTAATAGTAAGTATTGTAATAGTAATAGTATTGTAATAGTAATAGTAACTGTAATAGTAATAGTAACTGTAATAGTAATAGTAAGTATTGTAATAGTAATAGTAACTGTAATGGTAATAGTAACTGTAATAGTAATAGTAAGTATTGTAATAGTAATAGTAACTGTAATAGTAATAGTAACTGTAATAGTAATAGTAAGTATTGTAATAGTAATAGTAAGTATTGTAATAGTAATAGTAACTGTAATGGTAATAGTAACTTACCATGCCCCTCCCATAACTCATACCCTCATTAATTCAACACATAGTTGTTTTGATTCCTGTAGGCACTGTGCTAGGCAGTCTTGGGATTTGTATCCTTCTGTGAATAGAAGTGTCTATCATTGAATGCCAATTTCTGGAGCTATGCTAGTTTCTATTGGTTATGCACTCTTAGACTATAGTCCCTGGAGATTCGCACCAGAGTTTACTAGAAAACAAACAATTGCTTATGTGAGTGACAGCACTTATCAAATAGATTACGTAGTGTCTGACAGAAAGCTTTAATAGACAGAATTTCCCTTTTTTTAGCCATTTGTTCTGGTGTCTTACAGCCTCCGGCAGGTTCCCTGCCCACTGACCTTTCTTCCATATGACATGTGCTTTCCGCAGCTTCATGATGAAGAGCTGGACTATGATGAAGAGTATGAAGATGAGGAAGGACACCAGCGTGAGCAGCAGGATGCCACTTTTCTTCCTTGCCAATCCTAAATACTGAGGATTTGCGTCTATAAGGAAAATGAAAAAGGAGTTTATATACTTTGGGTTTTGTTTTTTTTTTTGTCACTGGAGAATACGTAACAATACTTCTACAATGTGATATAAGCTAATAAACAGCTCAGATGAAGAGATGAGAAAGAGCTTACCCCTGAAGGTAAGGAGACTTACACTGTTCATTCTCTGAGAACAAGCAAACAGGCATACAATAAGCAAGGCAATTATGTGTGATGATTTGAAAAGATTTTTTAAGTTACATAGCTATTGGGCTAGTTATTTTTTATTTCTAGAGAAAGCATATGAGAAAATCAACTTAAATTATACTCAGAGGATTCAAGTTAGTTGTAGGAATGATTTTTAGCAAAATATAGTTAAGTAGCAAGAGGGATTGTTAAGGAGTTTAAAAAACTATCCAAATAAAATGAAAATTTATTTATCTTCCTTAGGTTAAATGTGGCCCTACAGGAAGGCATTTGGGCTAAATCAGATGAGCTCTTAAAAATATTTCTAGCCAGGTGCAGTGGCTTATGCCTGTAATCCCAGCACTTTGGGAGGCTGAGATGGGAGGGTTGCTTGAGGCCAGGAGTTTGAGACCAGCCTGGGCAACATAGCGAGACTTAGTCTCTACTAAAATAATAATAATAATAATAATAATAAAAATTTGCCAGGAGCCGTGGTGCACACCTGTAGTCCTAGCCACTTGGGAGACTGAGGCAGAGGATCACTTGAGTCCAGAAGTTTAAGGTTACAGTGAACTATGACTGTGAAACTGCACTCCAACCTGGGAGACAGAGTGAGACTTGTCTCTTAAAAAAAAAAAAAAAAAAAAAAAAAAAAAAGCTTTCTAAACCTAGAATTCTGATTCTATAGGATATAGCTTTGCTAAATGTCCTGGTCACCTTATCTCAACCAACAAATAATTAAGGAGTGCCAGCTATCTGTAGAACATTGTGCTTGGACCTGCAGAAGGCACAGTTCATATGCTTTGGGGATTACTTCTCTCTACATAAACAAATTAGTAAAAACAAACAAAAGTAAGATATGTCAAATTCTGGATCCATATGTATTTATATCATAGTGTGTTCAGGGTTCAGAGGCAAGAATGGTCTCTGAGGAGTGAGTTGGTCAAAAAAGTTTTCAGTGAAGATATTGGCCTTGAAGGGGGAGTAAGGAGAGGTGACAGGAGGTCTCCTCTTCCACCAGGGGCAGGGAGGATAAACAAGAGCAGGGCGATTGGAAAGGGATGATGTTTTCAGAGAAAAATATGTATCTCGTAGGGACTCTGTAGATATGAGACTGCAGAAGTAGGTACTAGATGACACCTAATGAGGTGTTTGGGACTCATGCTCTGTGTTGTAGACTTCAGGAAGCCATACAGGGTTTTAGAACACAGGTATGCAGAGTGTAAAGAGATATTTTGATGGTAGGGTGCTAAAAGTGAACCAGAGGAGGAGAAACTGAAGTTATAATACTCCACGCAGAAGATGATGAGAGCCTGGATTGGGACGTTAACAGTGACAATGGACAGAATACCTGAAAGAGAAGACTCAAAAGTTCTTGGAAATTGACCAATTTTATACACGTGTGTGCATACATATACATATACATATACACATATACATATACATATACATATACACATACACATATACATATACACATACACATATACACATATACATATACATATACATATACACATATATTTGTACACATGCACAGGAGTGATAGATGACACTAAGGTTTGGGGCCTGTGTGATGCTTTGGACAAGCTGATTTTGTGGGAGAAGGTGTTGTTTGGTATTTAGCAATGTTGAGTTTGAGGAAATCGCAGAAAATTCAGCTACAGATATATAGAAAATGGAAAGAAATTGGGACTAACGCTGAGGAGGATGTTCTGAAAATATAGGTATAGAAATATTTTGCTGGCCGGGCACAGTGGCTCATACCTGTAATCCCAGCTACTTGGGAGGTGAAGGTAGGAGATCTCTTGAGCCCAGGAGTTCAAGGCTGCAGGGAGCATGATCGTGCCCCTGCATCCTGGCCTGGGCGACAGAGAGAGACCCTGTCTCTAAAAACAAAACAAAACCAGAAAAGAAAAAGAGAGAAATCTTTTGCCTAGTGGCAACAGGAACCATCTTGGGAATGAGTAAACTCTTTAAGAAATAAGTAAAGAACAACCAGGAGCGGTGGCTCACACCTGTAATCCCAGCACTTTGGGAGGCCGAGGCGGGGGGATCACCTGAGGTCGGGAGTTCAAGACCAGCCTGGCCAACATGGAGAAATCCCATCTCTACTAAAAATACAAAATCAGCTGGAGTGGTGGCGCACACCTGTAATCCCAGCTACTCAGGAGGCTAAGGCAGGAGAATCACTTGAACCTGGGAGGTGGAGGTTGCCGGAGCCGAGATCATGCCACTGCACTCCAGCTTGGGCAACAAGAGCGAAACTCAGTCTCAAAAAAAAAAAAGAAAGAAAAAAGAAAAAAACCAGGAAGAACAAAAGATGGAGAAGTAAAATCAGAAGTATATACACATTTAAGAAGTCAGAGAGGAAGATAAGTTAATTGATGGATCCAGGGAAGCAGTGGTTAGCAACAGATAACAAAACCAGGAAAAGTATTTCAAGAACTCAAGAGGTAACTAAATCAAGGACGGACAAGGGAGTGATTAACCAGTCATGTCCTAAAGGGCAGAAAGGTCAAGAAAAAGGAGGACTGACAAAGGCCATTGAATTTACTGATTAAGAGGTTAAAATGTCGAGTGTTTATTCTAAATGCAGTGGGTGATACTTACCGGTGGTCAAGTCAGGATCTTGAGTGGTTTGTTCTTTCTCTTCTTTATCAATTTCCAATGTACTAGAATCTTCCATTACCGACACTAAAGTGAAAGAAAATAAAACATGAGCTATGCATACATTATATGCATGTGACTATATACAACTGTAGTTACATAAGTCTTCCCAGAGCAGCTTGGAAAGTCAAATTAAAAAACAGCACTGAGATCATTTTTGAACTATGGATTTCTTGTAAACATATCTGCAAATGACTGGGCTCACTTTGCCTTGTTTTTTTAAGGTAAATGTTTTGAACACTTACTCTGTGCCCGGCCTTGAACTGAGCACTTGGTATATATTATTTCTCACCACAGGTCTGAGAAAACAGAGATTTAGAGCAGTTATGTAAAGTACCTAAAGTCCTGTAGCAAGTAAGTGGCAAAGCCAATACATAAACTCTGTTTTACCTAACTCTAGAACCCAGCATTTAAACCATTATTTCATACTTCCATCCTGAATCAGGCCTATTAGGGAGAAGGTCTTTAGGATGCTTCAAGATAACAACTCAACACTGAGGAATGGCATTCCAAGCTTTAATTATAAAAAACCTACTGCCTGAAATGCAGAAAGCAATGATTTTTATGTTGAAATATAGCTTCAGTTATCATTCAAACCTCTGCTTGCCTCCCCATTGGAAGTGAGATGTACTGTGCTTTTTTTTAGGTAAGATAAATTATAAAAAATAAGACACTGTGGGGTTTTTGTTTTCGTTTTTGTTTTTTTCAGATCTTACTGCTTATGTTTCCAATTTCCTTTTTTCCCTCTGCAGTTTCTTGCCTTTTAGTCCATTGCACAGCGCCACTATGTGGACCCTGAGGGAAATGAAACCTCCCATTCTATTGAAAATGGGTATTAAAATAAAATTGTAGAAATGGAAAGCTGAAAGGAATTTTAGCAACCATATTTTTAAAGTCTTATATATGAAAAAGAGAGCAGAAAATTGAATTGTTCAGTAATGATGCAAGCCATTAAAAGTAACTAGATTCTAAACACGTTTACAAATATTGGATTATTAAAGCAAGTGATGTGGCTGTTTCACTTCATAATATTTTCAATTTCCATTGTCCTTCAAAAAATTGTATGGTACATGTTGTATTTATCAGTGTTTAGAAGTCCCAAACATTTACTTTTAAATATTATTTAGGATACACTTTTTTTAAAAATGTGATCTGATACTCAGAACTATGAACATGATAATGATCTGAAAGCCTTTATTCCACCAAATGAAATTCTTATTGACACACTACATGAAATGGAAAGAGAATATGTAGGAATTTATGCCTTTCTGGATGAGGCTAATAGTCTTGCTCAAAGCACCATAACCACCATTTTCTTCCTTCCTTCCTTCCTTCCTTCCTTCCTTCCTTCCTTCCTTCCTTCCTTCCTTCCTTCCTTCCTTCCTTCCTTCCTTTTCATTTGTAATTCATTTTCTGAGCAGCTGCTATTGCTGGATACTATGCTAGGTAAACTACAAAGTTAAATCAGATATATGATCGTTGCTCTGAGTTAACTTCTAGTGAGTTCACTGTCTAAAAAACTGGAATTATAATCCAGGCATTCTAAAGTATTCTGCATTTGTAGTTCAATCCCATAATCAAAAATGACCTGAGTTATTGACAATCAAGTAATTGATGTGCCTTCAAAGGTGATTTTGTTATTCAATGACAACACCAAATCTCTAGCTTCTGTTTCTTTTCTCTTTGTTGATACCAAGTCTGTGTTTTGTGTTTGGTGTGCTTTAGATGGGAAAACAAAGAAATGAGTCTCCATATAAATGAATTCAACCTTGTCCTTTACTGCAGAGGAAATTCAAATGTCACAGTCGTGAATGTGTGTGTGTATATGTGTACATCTCTATCTCAAGCAAACTAGAACTGAACTTGCAAGGCTTTATGTCACCCTGAAGCCCATCCCACTAAGTATTCCAATGCCTGATGTGGTTCTACTCTAGGATGCTACAAAGCTGAAGCCAGCTGGAGGGGGCCTGTATGGTCTTAGTAAAAATTAAAATAAAAAGTATTCTTAAAACTTAGAATGAGAAAAATGACCTTCCCAAGGAGGCACGATTTTTTAAAACAAGTTTTTATGATTTTGACACTTACCAGTACTGGTGGGCTGCTGTGGGTCTTGAGAGGATACAGAGTTTCTCTCCAGAGCATCTGAAGCTGTCTCTTCATCAGTAACTAGGAAAGGGGAAAAACAAAATTCTGCTACTATGGAGAGCAGTTTTACCCACATTGTGCTCAGTAAAAGAGATTGGAGAATATATTTGGCGGCTACCTGCTTGTAGAGGTTGTGCAGAAACCCCAGAACTGTGTGTTCTGCGGCTCCTGCTCTGGTTTTTGAATCTGTATCCCACTGAGTGTCCATCTGCTCACCTGCCTGGTTTAAAGCACAGCATGCTGGACCTCTGTGTGGTGGCAGTGCTAGGCAAAGGGTATTCACTATTTTTATCTGTGTCCTTCTATCCATCGATCAATCCCTCTGTTTATCTACCCATCCACCTATCTATCTATCTATTAGTTAGATGGCTTTGGAATCAGCCTCAGACTGGGCTGAATTCCAGTGCTGCTATTTACTTCCTCCTGAACGAGCTGGACAAGATACCAGATCTCTCTAACACTTTTTTTTTTTTCTTATCTGTAAAATGGAGATACTGACAGCATTTACCTCTTTGAGTGTTTCGTGAGAATTAGTAAGTTCATTTATATAACATGTTTAGTACAATGCCTAGCTATGTATTAAGCACAATGCTACATGTTATTGTATAATATTAATCAATGCTTAAGAATGTTTCCAAAGGGTCAGCTTAGTATAGGTTTTACCAGTCATTGAACAGACCCACATCCGGGAAGCATGTAACAACTATGCCTGTCATTTTACAAATACTAATACTGACATGTCGGGCCAGGCGCAGTGGCTCACACCTGTAATCTCAGCACTTTGGTAGGCTGAGGCGGGTAGATCGCCTGAAATCAGGAGTTCAAGACCAGCCTGGTCAACATGGTGAAACCCCATCTCTACTAAAAATACAAAAAACTAGCCAGGCATGGTGGTGTGTGTGTGTTTGTAATCCCAGCTACTTGGGAGGCTGAGGCAAGAGAATTGCTTGAACCTGGGAGGCAGAGGTTGCAGTGAGCTGAGATCGCACCACTGCACTCCAGCCTGGGTGACAGAGCAAGGAGACTCCCTCTCAAAAAAAAAATAATAATATATAATATATATATACACACATACACACACATGTATACGTATGTGTGTGTGTGTGTGTATATATATATACGCTCATGTCACAGGTGGTTCATTTTTTTATAAAATTTGTGAGTGCTTCCTGGTGTTTATTTAATCAAATAATTTTCCATGGTTTTGAAAATATATCTGGTTGATCAAACATTTAAAATGTATGAAAAATATAAAAATACCTGAATTGTGTGTAACGGCTCTGAGGAAAGAAAGAAAGAATTACTAAGGAAACGTTATAGAGTTAGTAGTATAGACTATAAGGCTAAATTGAACTCTGACCACACAGGTGCCAGAGAAAATTGAAGAAAGAGGAGAGCTGCTGGCAATGAAAAGAGGGAAAAGCTGGAACACTAGTCAAATAGAAGTACTGGGAACAAGAAGAATATGGGGCCGGGCACAGTGGCTCATGCCTGTAATCCCAGTACTGTGGGAGGCCGAGACAGGCAGATTGCTTAAGCCCGGGAGTTTGAGACCAACCTGGGCAACATGGCAAGACTCCATCTCTACAAAAAATTAGCTGGGCATGGTGGTGCACCCCTGTAGTTCCAGCTACTCAAGAGGATCATCTGAGCCCAGAGAGGTCAAGGCTGCAATGAGACGTGATCACACCATTGCACTCCAGCCTGGGTGACAGAGTGAGACCGTGTCTCAAAATTTTAAAAAAGAAGAACATCACTGGGGATGTATAGAATAAAATTTATCAATTGTGATTAAAATCTTCTAACATAGTATATACTATGTGAATTCAGAAAATTATGTTTATGTACAAAACAAGTTTTATCTACACGTATTTAAAACTAGGTTCTGCACTTACTTTGATTTATCCTGTTAATTAACGAGCTAGCAAACTATTGCGTTTAGACTGAACGTTGTTTTGATTAGGTGGATAGTGGCACATAATGATCTACCTTCCTAGTTGGTCAGAATATTGTAGACCTCTGCTATCCAATACGGTATGCACTAGCTCCAATGACTATTTAAATTAAAATTAATTAAAATGAAAACACATTCAAAATTTAGGCCAGGCACAGTGGCTCACACCTGTAATCCTAGCACTTTGGGAGGCGAAGGCAGGCAGATCACCTGAGGCCAGGAGTTCGAGACCAGCGTGGCCAATATGGTGAAACCTGACTCTACTAAAACACAAAAATTAGCTGGGCATGGTGGTGGGCGCCTATAATCCCAGCTACTCGGGAGACTGAGGTGGGAGTATTGCTTGAACCTGGGAGGTGGAGGATGCAGTGAGCTGAGATGGGAAGCGAAGATTGCAGTGAGCTGAGATAGCACCTTTGCACTCCAGTCTGAGCGACAAGAGCAAGACTCCATCTCAAAAAAAAAAAAAAAAAAAATTACTTCCTCAGTTGCAATAGTCACACTTAAAGTTCGAATTTGGGGCAACTTGTATCCACCAGTGTGAGCCTGACACCTCCAAATGCTTAAAGACTTCTGATGAGATCAATGATGATATTAATGAATGTGATTCTGATGCTGAAATATGTCAACATTTGAAAGTTCTGTAGATCTTAGTGAATCAGTATTTTCCAAATGACTAACACATAATGTTAGAAAAATCATGCCTGGGTAAAAGTTCTATTCAAAGTGCAAGACAGTTCAGTGGATTTTAATACAACAGTATGGAAAGTTCATTGACATGGGCCCAGCGACTAATCTTTAAGAAACTACTACTTGTTGAGTTTTGGTGTAACATCAAAAAGGAACATCCACAATTATCTGAACCAGCTATTAAAATACTCTACCCTTTTCCAATTATAAATTTACATGAGATTAAATTTTTATGTCTTTATTTAAAGCAAAATAACATTTTGGAAGAGATTGAATGCAAAAGTTACAAGAACCTAATTGTTTTCCGTTAAGCCAGACATTAAAGAGATTTTCAAAATGTAAAAAAAAATGACATTTTTCACACTAATCTTTTCAGTTTACAAAATATACCTTTTTTTTTTTCATTAAAATATGTCATTTCTAGGCCAGGTGCAGTGGCTCACGCCTGTAATCCCAGCACTTTGGGAGGCCAAGGCAGGTGGATCACCTGAGGTCAGGAGTACAAGATCAGCCTGGTCAATACGGCAAACCCCATCTCTACTAAAAATCCAGAAAAATTAGCCAGGTGTGGTAGCAGGTGACTGCAATGCCAGCTACTCAGGAGGCTGAGGCAGGAGAATCACTGGAACCCAGGAGGCGAAAGTTGCAGTGAGCTGAGATCCGGCCACTGCACTTATCTCAAAAAATAAGTTCACTCCATCTCAAAAAATAAAATAAAACAAATATGCCATTTCTGTTAACATGTAGTGGATTTATTAATTTAAAATAAATTTACAGATACATATTTTTTAAATTTCTCAGCTTGAATTTCTAATAGGTAAATATTGACAGACATCACCTACATAAGTAAAAGTTCTTTGGGGTTCTCAATTATTTTTAAGAGTGTAGAGATGTCCTGAAATCCAAAAGTTTGAGAACTGTTTTTCAAATATTTACAAAATCCTATCCCCAGTTAAGTAATAGAAAACCAAGATTCCTCATTTTAAATACTAACAAGATGAAATAAATCAGGTGCAGTAGCTCATGCCTCTAATCCCAGTGCTTTGGGTGGCCGAGGAGGGAGGATAGCTTAAGCCCAGGAGCTCAGACCAGCCTGGACACCATAATGAGATTCTGTCTCTATAAAAAACTTTAAAATTAACCAGGTGTGGTGTGTGCACCTGTAGTCCCAGCTACTCAGGAGACTGAGGTGGGAGGATCACTTAAGCTCGGGAGGTAGAGGCTGCAGTGAGCTGTGATTGCACCACTGCACTACAGCCTGGGCTACAGAAGGAGACCTTGTCTCAAAAAAAAAAAAAAAAAAAAAAAGAAAGAAAGAAAGGGAAAGAAAGAAAGAAAGAGAAAGAAAGAAAGAAAGAAAGAAAGAAAGAAAGAAAGAAAGAAAGAAAGAAAGAAAGAAAGAAAGAAAGAAAGAAAGAAAGAAAGAAAGAAAGAAAGAAAAAGAAAAGAAAAGAAAAAAGAGCCAGGTGTGGTTCATGCTTGTAATCCCAACACTTTGGGAAGGAGGCAGAGGTTGGGGGATCGCTTGAGCTCGGCAATTCAAGACCAGCCTGAGTAACATGGCGAAACCCCATATACAAAAAATATGCAAATTAGCAGGGCATGGGCGTGGTGGCTCATGCCTGTGCTCCCAGCCACTCTGGAGGCTGAGGCAGGAGGATCAACTTGAGCCTGGGAGGCAGAGTTTACAACAAGCCAAGATTGTGTCACTGCCTTCCAGCCTGAGCAACAGAGTGAGACCGTCTCAAAAAAGAAATAAATAAATGATAATTCTGAAATCTGGGTGAGGTGGCTCATGCCTGTAGTTCCAGCACTTTGGGAGGCCAAGGAGGGAGAATTGCTTGAGACCAGGAGTTTTGAGACCAACCTGAGCAACATAGGGAGACCCTGTCTCAACAAAAAATTAAAAATTAGCCAGATGTAGTGGTGCATGCCTGTAGTCCTAGCAACTTGGGGAGCTGAGGTGGGAGGGCTGATTGTGAACCAGGAAGGTTGAGGCTGCAGTGAGCCATCATCACACCACTGCACTCCAGCTTAAGTGATAGAGTGAGACCCTGTCTCAAAAAACAAAACAAAACAAAAAACCAAAGATAGCCTGTTCAAAAATCTATTCCTGTTTCTCTGCTCTCTTTCTCCAAGCTTCACACTGTGGCTTTTTCAGAGGAAGGCACTTCTTTCCTCAGGACCACTCTAGTCCTGGTGCTGGCATGACCCTCACTTTCCCCAGGTCCTTCCGTGCAGAGCATAGGAATGAAAGGGGTCAGAACTCTTATGTGTAAATGTGTTTTAAAGCATCCTCAGCTAGTAATATTTTTTTCCTAATTGGGTGAACAAAATGTTTGTAGCATCTGTATGTCAATATAGTAGCAGCTAGCCAAATGGAAAAAACAGTGAACTAATGGAAGCCATCAATAGCTGATGCTGGCGTTTCTCTTCAAGTACTATTTGGAGATCTGGCAGTGAGTACAGCAAATAGATAGATCACAAATAAAAATTAAGTCTTAGCCTATTATTATTATTATTATTATTATTATTATGAGACAGAGTCTCGCTCTGTTGCCCAGGCTGGAGTGCAGTGGTGTGATCTTAGCTCACTGTAAACTCCGCCTTCCAGATTCAAGCGATTCTTGTGCCTCAGCCTCCCAAGTAGCTGGGATTACAGGCGCCCACAACCATCCCCGGCTAATTTTTTTATTTTTAGTAGAGATGGGGTTTCGCCATGTTGGCCAGGCTGGTCTCGAACTCCTGACCTCAGGTGATCCACCCGACTCAGCCTCCCAAAGTGCTGGGATTACAGGCGTGAGCCATCATGCCTGGCCTTTGCCTATTATTAAAAACATCTTTAGCTATAATTTTGAGTCATGTAGAGCTATAGCCATAAGGGAGGAGAACTGCCATTTCCCCCTTCATGGTAATTTTTGTAGATGGCTTGAACAATTGCTGAAAATTAAGAATGCCTTTTTTTCCAACATTGTTGGTTCTCCTATTGAAGAATCTGAATGTCTTTAGGAAGCTTTTAGATATAGCCTCATCCCCCACAGGCCCCGTGCTTCAGTTCTGCTGCTGGAGGTGGGGGCGTGGGGTGGGGATGACTCACAGCGGGGCGGGGGTGGTTGTGTAAGGTTACTGTGCAGCTCAGTCTGTGAGTCCATGGCTCTTACAGTGCAGCTTCTGCAATGACTACTTTTGGCTTGGTGAGAAAGTGACCCGTGGAAAGTATGTGGTAGTCAGAGGGGGCCTGTTAACCGCAGCCACAGCCCCCATAGGGCAGTATGGCAGCTTTCCCACAGCGAGGTTCTCCTAAGCAAGCTTGACTTTCAGCATCAGCTTGATAAAAGAGTTTTTCAATAAATGCATTGTCATGCAACAGTTTCCTCTTTCACTAATGTGAGTAAATCCTTATACTTCAGGAATTGATTACACGAAGTACCTTGTAAAACAATGAAACTCAGAGTCCTACTAATTGCAAACTTCTTACAGGACTTATGCATCCTTTTTGGTTTTTGTTTTGTTTTTTTTTTTTTTTGAGACGGAGTCTCGCTCTGTCACCCAGGCTGGAGTGCAGTGGCCGGATCTCAGCTCACTGTAAGCTCCGCCTCCGGGGTTTACGCCATTCTCGTGCCTCAGTTTCCCAAGTAGCTGGGACTACAGGCGCTAGTTTTCTTTGTATTTTTTAGTAGAGATGGGGTTTCGCCGTGTTCGCCAGGATGGTCTCGATCTCCTGACCTCGTGATCCGCCCGTCTCGGCCTCCCAAAGTGCTGGGATTACAGGCTTGAGCCACCGCGCCCGGCCAGGACTCATGCATCTTAAAGGATACCTCTTGGCTCAAAGAGTTGTGGACAGTTTTAAAATTATTTCTTGGACTTTTGGGGAAAGAATCATAGAATAGAGGTTCTGAGAATGGGGGCAACTCCTCTTCACATTTAATATTGGATATTTAAAATGGTGTTCAACTCAGAATATTAACATGGTTAAACTAAAATCTTCAAAGCAATTATAAGAATAAAATAAATCTAGGCCGGGCGCGGTGGCTCAAGCCTGTAATCCCAGCACTTTGGGAGGCCGAGACGGGCGGATCACGAGGTCAGGAGAACGAGACCATCCTGGCTAACACGGTGAAACCCCGTCTCTACTAAAAAATACAAAAATCTAGCTGGGCAAGGTGGCTGGCGCCTGTAGTCCCAGCTACTTGGGAGGCTGAGGCAGGAGAATGGCGTAAAAAAACCCGGGAGGCGGAGCTTGCAGTGAGCTGAGATCCGGCCACTGCACTCCAGCCCGGGCGACAGAGCGAGACTCCGTCTCAAAAAAAAAAAAAAAAAAAAAAAGAATAAAATAAATCTAAACAGGAATTATGTCTTCATGTAACCGTGTGTATCAATATCACATAAAATGATATTGACAATTTCGGTTTATTTCAGCTAATATCTCCTTCTGGGTCGAGTACAAAGATGTAGTATGATTCATATGATTGCTCCAAAAACACAACGGCAATAGAACTATTTAAAGTCATTATCAAAAAGCAAGCATAACACTATTTGCATGTGGCGCTCTGCTAGGCTTTCTGCTTAACTGGGGTTCTTTTGAACATTGGAATAGTTGAAATTCCGTCACTCACCTGGAGAAATTTCAATCAGTACAGGAATTTGCTATTAGGAAGAGCTTTGTTGGCAGTAATCTCACTCTGAAGGACTTTGCCCACTGCATTTAATTTTGTTTGATAGTGTAATATTAAAGTAAATCAAAAATTATTAAAGAGAATCATTAGTTCTTCTTACCCAAATCTTCAAACCGGAAGGGTGCTACTAGTTTTCTCCCTTGCAGGCCTCTGTGCCGGATAATGCAGTCCACTGTTGAATTTTTGCCGTAAGTGTGGATTATGAGAGTGCTGGTAGTATTACATTTCTTCCCATCAGTTTCAAATTCATGGTGGGTTCCACCTGCGTAGCAATTTAAAGAGGTTATGGCTATTTAATGCTATTGGATGAGGTTGGTTCTACTAGAGGCCAATGGCCTTGACTTCATGGCAAACATTAGATTTCTAACCTCATTCTAACCTCAGCCAGTTACCTTGTATAGGCTTGGCTCTGGTCACAAAGGCAAACAGATGAATGAGAGTAGATGACGGTTTTCTACAAAGTTTTCACTACTGGAAATAAAAAAAATTCAAAGCTTAAGAAGGATAGCTTGATGTTGTTATGAAACACAAAGATCCAAGACCTTATTCCGGTCATACGAATAAAGCGAATTAAAGGGGAAGTCTTATAACGAAGCAGAATTGGCACTGCACTGGGAATCAGATCTAGGTTTAGGTCTTTTCTCTCTAGAACTCCATTTGACCCTCAGTATTCTCAATTGTAAAGGGTCCATTGCAACTCTAAGAATGTTGATTACAGGCCAGGTGTAGTGGCTCACACCTGTAATCCCAGCACTCTTGGAGGCCGTGGAACACCTGAGATCAGGGATTCAAGACCAGCCTGGCCAACATGGTGAAACCCCGCCTCTACTAAAACTACAAAAATTAGCTGGGTTTTGTGGCAGGCACCTGTAATCCCAGCTACTCCAGAAGCTGAGGTAGGAGAATCGTTTCAACCCAGGAGGCAGAGGTTACAGTGCGCCGGGATCGCGCCACGGCACTCCAGCCTGGGAGACAGAGTGAGACTCCATCTCAAGAAAAAAAAAAAAATTGTTCATTACATAGATATCAAAGGTAATGTCCGTTGAAATGTAAGCAAACTATAAACAGTACCCAGGCATCATGATTAATTATTCTGTTTCAAAGGCTCAACCTTTAGATGCTGTATTACAAGGATATTTTTAATCTGTCCTTGCGGGTATGACACAAAATAGTACTATACAATATAGGGAAGATCATATCTGTTTCAATTTTACGTACTATGTTAAATGTATTTTCAATTTTATATCTGGGAAAAAGTTCATGCTCAGAGCTATTATACTTCTTCTTCTTCTTCTTTTTTTTTTTTCTTTTGACGGAATTTTGCTCTTGTTGCCCAGGCTGGAGTGCAATGGTGTGATTTTTTGCTCACCCCACAACCTCCGCCTCCTTGGTTCAAGCAATTCTCTTGCCTCAGCCTCCTGAGTACAGGCATGCGCCACCACACCCAGCTAATTATGTATTTTTAGTAGAGACGAGGTTTCTCCATGTTGGTCAGGCTGGTCTCGAACTCCTGACCTCAGGTGATCCGCCCACCTCGGCCTCCCAAAGTGCTGGGATTACAGGTGTGAGCCACTGCACCCAGCCTGAGATACTATACTTCTGTATTTACTTATTTTAGAAATTTTTGTGAAATTTGAAGAAGTCATTATAGTTCACTTTAGATTTTTACCTGTCTTAAACAAAAACATTTGCATTATCTGTGATTAGGCTTTCAAGATTAAGGCACAACACTGATTGGTTGTAAGAATAATTTGTCTGGAAAAGAACTAATAGAATATTAAATGGGGTCTTCTGGCATCTTCTGCCACTAGAGGGTGCCAAAACATTTAAAAATCCCCTGGAAATTTGAGCAGGAAGGAAGACAAAGAAGAGAACCATTTCTCCACTTACCAGAGACCTCCACGCCATTCCCAAGTAGCCAGGTTATCTGTGGAGGGGGCTTGCTTCTCATGGCGGAGCACATGAGTACAACATGTTCTTCTCCGTTTTGCTTTCTGATAACTGAAGCTTCCAGGATTGGCTTGAAAGGAGTTGCTAGAAGAAAATGGATTTTTCTGTGTTTAATTAGATATGAGTCTGCATATCTCAACGTAGTACAGAGCCTAATAATCTGTAGGTGATTGTTGTAGGGTATACTCTAATTAATGGGCCTTTTTTTTTTTTTTAGACAGAGTCTCCCTCTGTTGCCCACGCTGGAGTGCGTCCCCACGCACGTCCCCACGCACAATCTCAGCTCACTGCAACCCCCACCTCCCAAGTTCACTGCAATTCTCCTGCCTCAGCCTCCTGAGTAGCTGAGATTACAGGCGCCTACCACCACACCCAGCTAATTTTTGTATTTTTTGTAGAGACAGGATTTCTCCATGTTGGCCGAGCTGGTCTCGAGCTCCGGACCTCAAGTGATCTGCCCACCTCCACCTCCCAAAGTGCTGGGATTACAAGCGTAAGCCACTGTGTCCGGCCCATGTTTTTAACTTAATCTGTTCCAGAGTACAGTCATGTTAAAGGGCTTTTATGTGCTTGCAAAGCAACATTGGCTGAAGCCAGAATGTGTATTACTCAGTGTGTTGTTAGTCTCTGAAAATTCCCAAACAAGCAATGTAGCAACAATTCTTAAAATGTGATATATGAGGCCGGGCGAGTTGACTCACGCCTGTAATCCAGCACTTTGGGAGGCCGAGGCAGGCGGATCACGAGGTCAGGAGATCGAGACCATCCTGGCTAACACTGTGAAACCCCGTCTCTACTAAAAAATACAAAAAACTAGCCGGGCGAGGTGGCGGGCGCCTGTAGTCCCAGCTACTCGGGAGGCTGAGGCAGGAGAATTGCTTGAACCTGGGAAGGGGAGGTTGCAGTGAGCCGAGATCGCACCACTGTACTCTAGCCCGGGCAACAGAGAGAGACTCCATCTCAAAAAAAAAAAAAAAAAAAAGATGCGTTTATCTTATAAAGGGCACATTCGTCCTTTTTCTTTATACCTCTGTCTTGGAAATACTTTTTAGTTAGGCTTGCTTCTTCCTCTTTCCCATTCTACTTCCACTTCGGTCCAGAACTGAACTCTTCCCCGTTTACTTAACTCACCCACCCATCTGCCATCAAGGCCTTGTAAAGGCCCTTCTTAGCCTCAAATATACATTAGATGTGTTACTTGTTGGCAATACGAAGATGAAAAAGATATGATTCAAGGAGCTAATAGCCTGGTGGTAGCTTCAGCCCCTAAATTGTTAATGAAAAGATTATGTGTTGAGGGCAATGACAGAGTATGCATGGGGTGTTATGAGAGCCTAGAAGGACACACAGGCAGCCGAGCCAGGATGTGTGCTCCCTTACAAAAAGACAACATTGAGCTGAGTCACAGTGGTTCTCAAAACCCCCTTGACAGCCACTCCTTCCCAGCTACTCTCCCATCATGCTTTTACCGAATGGCAGGCACCACACTGCAGTCATTCCATAAGAGAAGTCTAAGACATTCATTTGTGTGATACGTGGGATGATGTTACTCAGAGATCAATAAAAAGCAATGTTTTTAATCAATCTGTTCTGCCACAAAAGACAAAACGAGTAAGGATAGTAAGACACATACTGGACACAGTTGATCATCTGTAGAACTAAGTCCTAGGCAATTAGGAGGCTGTCACTTCTTATCTGCACCTCCTAATCCCACCCTCCTACAGAAAAGAGGAATTGTTTGGCAGAGAGGATTTGAGCAGATCAAGCAGTGCAGCTACATCTGAATTCATTCTATCTTAGGATTTGCTGTCACGAGGTTCCACTTCATTTGCATACATGTTTTGCTTCCCGAGCTGGCGCGCAAACTCCTTATGGGCAGAGATCGTGCCTAATTCATCTTTGGTTCCCTAGAGCCTCACATGGTGCCTGGCACATAGTTGCAGCTCATCAGATATTAATTTTCTTTTCTTTTAGTTCCCCGGACAGAAAATTTAGTTGCTGTCAAAGACAAATTTCACAAGTTTACAGTTCAATCTAGGGCTTGCTTCTCAAAATGCTCTCTTCTGTTTCCTTTCAATACAAGATGGCAGAGGTGTCCCAGGCAATGCCTTGCTCTAGGCAACATTTTGAAACTAAAAGGTTCAGTTTAAAAATGACGTATCGTGTTCCTGTCCATATTGCTCCCCTACTGGGTTTACTTGCAGGTACCTACCCAGCACAATCACTTTCACTTCCTTTGTGCTCACAGAGTCGCTGTAATGTAAGCACTTGTACACGCCTTCATCTCGCAGGGTTACGTTAGACACGCTGATGGAGAGCTGATTGGCCGAGTGATGGAGAAGCTGGTATCTGGAATTTTTAAAAGCTGTACAAGAGGGAAATAGAGCTGTTATGAGGAAAGGTATCTGATGGATCCTTGGTCTCTACCCACTAGATACCAGAAGCACCACCCACTTTCTACATTTGGCACAATCAAAACTATCTCCAGACATTGTCCAATGTCCACTGGAAGGCAAGATCATTCCAGGTGGGGAACCACTGAGCTAGATCAAGCCATTCTGCTGCAGAAATCCGAGAGTGTCCCTCCTCTCCTAGTTTACCGAAACCAGAAACTAAACAGCAAAAAGCATTATGTAACAGAATTATCTCTATTTAAAATGTTTTTCTCTCAGAACTTTTAACAATTAGTATTTATTTCTACTGGAATCTAGTATTACTAGTTGATTTAGCTTGAAATAACATATTTCTTTATGTTAACATATCAGTATCTAATAATGCTTTTAAAGCATAACAATTTTTTTTTTTTTTCTTTTTGTAGAGACAGAGTCCTGCTCTGTTGCCCAGACTGGAGTGCAGTGGCACTATCTCGGCTCACTGCAACTGTCATCTCCTGGGTTCAAGTGATTCTCCTGCCTCAGCCTCCCCCAGTAGCTGGGATTACAGGAGTGCTCCACCACGTCCAGCTAATTTTTTTGTATTTTTGGTAGAGACAGGGTTTCACCTTGTTGGCCAGGCTGGTCTTGAACTCCTGACCTCAAAATGATCTGCCCGCCTCGGTCTCCCAAAGTGCTGGGATTACAGGCATGAGCCACCACGCCCAGCCAGCATGATATGTTTTAAGTGGCTCTGCTTTGTAAATAAGATTGAAATGTGTTTTAGACTTTTCCAAGTATTTGGGAGTTAGCAATATTAAATGGAGATATAAAATGATCTAGGCTTTAGTAAAACCCTGCCTAATGTCAAAGAGATGAACCCAAGAGACTTTTAAGAGTCTTTTTCCATCTCAAGACATCTTGTACTTTCTTCATGTGTGTTTGTGAAGAGAGAAATGACTGTCCTCATTTCCACATGAATACATCCTGTCTGTTTCTATTGCTTAAAAATCTTGATTTTGTGTTAAGATCAATAGGAGAAGAAGAGCTATCTGGAAGGGAGCTTTGTAATGTGCCTTTGGATTGCTCAGATGGAAAACGAAGCAGCTGGCTTCCTATGTGGGGTGGTGGTGGTGGCTGCATGAGGACCAAGCTCCCAGTCAGTTGGCTGCCTGTCTGTCATTGTACTGTGGTTGTGGGATGGTTACTGAGAGTGAAAAAGTGATGTGAGTGTGGAGTGAGGACATGGAAATGTGCTTTGTAATTTGAACCCCCTTTAACAACAATTCTGGTGGGGTTTCCATTTCACAGTTCCTGCCCCCAGCAAGCCACCGCGTCTATAATAACAGGCTTTGGAGGCGTGATTCACGTGTAACAGTAGGTGGACTGAGCTCACCCCTTGGGTGACTCATGCAGGCTTTCTGTCCCACCAACCTGTCCGGCTGGAAAATCCCTCAGGTTGAGGTCTGGTGGCATTTTTCTTTCTTTCTTTCACTTACCAGGATACTCATTTAAAAAAATGGTGAACCCTGAGGGGGTCAGCCACTGGAGGGAGGAGGTCTTCCTTAGAGAAGTGACACACTTTAGAGTGAGCGTCTGGCCTTCCTCCACGGTGATGGTTTCTGTGTGGTTAGTCAGAGAGGCCTCTGTGGAGGAAGAAAAATGGGGATGGTCAGGCCCGGGGTGGCCACACTGTCTCAGGGATTTTGTCTCGTTCATTCGTTCAATCATGTATTATCTATTTCTTCTAGAAACCAAAAAAATAAGCAAATACAAACAAAATGGGAGGGAAGAGGGAAGAACTGAGAGCAGGAGCAGTAATGATATTTCTTGAAGAAAGGGACCCTGGAACCAGGTCTGAAGGAAGGGGTAGGATTTTGACGGAAGAAAGGGAAGGTCGAACTCCAGTTCAACTGGTGTTGGGCACTTGCTCTGCCATATGCCAGGAACTATACCACGCCATTTACCTGTATTGAATTTAATTTTTTTTGAGACAGAGTCTTGCTCTGTTGCCCAGGCTAGAGTACAGTGGTGTGATCTTGGCTCACTACCTCCTCCGCCTCCTGGGTTCAAGCGATTCTCGTGCCTCAGCCTCCTGAGTAGCTGGGATTACAGACACGTACCACCACGCCTGGCTAGTTTTTGTGTTTTTAGTAGAGACACGGTTTTACCATGTTGGCCAGGCTGGTCTCAAACCCCTGACCTCAAGTGATCTGCCCACCTCGGCCTCCCAAAGTGCTGGGATTACAGGTGTGAGCCACTGCGCCCGGCTGGAATTTAATTTTCAAACTAACCCCAGAAAGGAAGAATTGTGCTCACTTTTACAGACCAGGGAATAGAGGCTCAAGGTCACAGAGGTCATGGAGCTGGGATCTGTACCCAGGGCTGTGGATGGCAAAGGCCATGCTTATGTAACTACGTCAGCCTATCTAAGCCACAAGACCCCAGAAAATGCAACCTTTCTGGCCTCAGCTTATAAAAGAGCATCTAGTACCTTCAAGTTGTGTGTCTAGGATTCTAAGAAAGAATGTTGTAATCATGGTGCTCTTGTGAACTGCAGAGTTCAGGGCAAGTAGCTAAGCCCCACCTGTCCCAGAGCTTCTACACCAGAGGGAGGATGTTCTAAGATTTCATTCGTTTCAGTATTCCACAGCCGAGCTTTCTGCAGACAAACATGAGTCTAATTTCTCCGAATCACAACCCCCAGAGAATGATGAACAATTGGTTCTAAGTAGCTCACATTTATCTCCCCAAAAAAGAAATTGATGGAAAAATAAACTGGCCTTCCTGCTGATTTGGCGTGCTTATTGCCATTCATTATTTCTTCATATTATAAATGAAATTATTTTTCCTGAGGAAAAGGCAATTCTTATCAATGAAGGTATAAAACACTTTTATAAACAGAAGAATACCATGGGGCTATAAATTATGAATAGCAAATGCAACAAGTTTTACTGCATCATCTTAACCCTTAACAACAACAACAAAAAAGAAACCAGGAGAGTTTATTTTCTTGTGATAAATTTCAAGTGTTAGGAAAAGTACTTTGGAGAGCTCTGGGAATTAATTGGTGTCTACTTTTTTGTTTGTTCCATTCCTAGGTCATTAATTTGAACCTAGCCTCTAGCAGAAATAACCCAGAATTATTGTATTGTATTCCTGTAAGCTTTCATGGGAAACTGTTTGCTGAAGTTCTAATGGAAAAACACCCATAGCATCCACCAATACCAAAATGAACAACAAGGAGGCAATAAAAAGAGATCTGTGCTTTCCAAAAAAAGCATTGGGGCATAAGGCCAGAATTCTGCTTAGGTTTGGCCATTTGGAAATACTCTCCTCTGTGACATCAATCCATAATTGAGTAATAAGGATATTAATAGAGAATGACAATAGAATTTCTTCTGAGGGATTTTTGCTGATAATAAAGGTTTAAGAAACCATTAAGTCCCTATTTTGTGTCCTCATGACATCCATATTAAGAAGGTAGGAAAGCCAGTGGTCCTCCACCTTGGCAGTACATTAGACTCACTGAGGGAGTTTGTGTCCTGGCCTCATTCACTACTAATTAACTCGGAATTCTTGGTGGGGCCCACACATCAGTTCTCCTGACCCCAGGCCTAAGTGTTCAGAGCATCCTGTTCCCAGAGCCCACATTTGCAGTGTAATGAATAAACTTCCAGAGCTCTGTGGCTGCTCCTCAGATACTTAGGACCAACTCTCTGCTGCTGAAAAACCACATGGAACAGGAAGATGAGTATCAATCTCACTCTTAAAGACTTCCAGAAGACATTCTACCGTACCACTGTGTCCAAGCCCTTATGCCCTTAGTCGGACTGGGTCTTCTGAAGATAAATGTCTTTTCCATAGCATGGTCAATTAATGAAAGAAACCATGCCTTTAGTTTCATTAGCATTTCTTCACCACTTCCCAACAGCCACATGTGAATATACTGTAGTTTGTCAATGTCCCTCCAAAAATATATCTCTTTGCATGGGACAGGGGACTCACATGTCATCAGAGCTGGTGAAAGCATAGGGGGACATTCACTTGCATCGCCACCCACCCTCTGGACTTCCTTGTTCTATTAAGCCCAGAGTTTCACCCTTGAGCTGTAACATCTCACTAGGCTCCTGTTGAGGCAGTCACCCAAAACACCCAGAACTTCTTCAGAGAATTTGTGTCACATCACGTCTCCCTATCCTGTGTTGATGATGCATTTCATTTTGGAACCAAAGTTCAGATTTCATATTCTCCCTCATCAGTCTTATTTGGTAAGTTTGGAGTGAGGGTTCAAGTTTTCTGAGAACATTCTTGCTCTTGATTGTCTTATCTGTCAATAGACCCTTAGGCTTTGTACCATCTGAACCTGTTGCAGACAGGAGCTGTTTATAATCATCTCTGCGTCCCTAACCTGGGTGGCATGGGATGCAATGGTAATACACACACACGAGCCAAATTGACTGGGTTGGAATCCTGGCTCTTCCACTACTAAGAGCACAAACTTGGGCAATTTATGTGTGTGAGTTTTCTTACCATAAAAATAGGAAAAACAATAGTATTCATCTCATAGAGTCATTGAGAAAATTAAAAAAAAAATGTAAAGAATCTAGTATAGTACTTAGTCCAAGGTAAGCATGACATGCTGCTTATACTCGGTATGGAGTGCCTAATAATTATTTGAAGAGCTGAGCTGACTCTTGCTTTATAAAGAAAAGTGGAAAGAGTCAGCGTCAAAAGACAAAGTCTTGTAGCTCTGCAGCTCTTCACTAGGGATCTCCTTCCCCAGTGTTATGGGACTATTTATTATTAAACATTCTAAGGTCCTAGTAGACATTAAGGAAGAAGCAGTTCCAGTCACAGTAAACCTAAATGGGAACAGTTCAGGAGGATTAAAGATTTTGAGGAGCAAATGGTGATAATGAGGTCTTTTTATTTTGGACCTTAGATTCCAACCAAGGGTGTAGTTAATCATACCACTCAGTTCGTGGTACACAATCATTATTTGATGAAAAGACAGAGAGAGACAGACAGACAGGCAGAGGCGTTAGAACTCTGTGAAATAATAAAATTCTGGCTAGGTGCGGTGGCTCAGGCCTGTAATCCCAGTACTTTGGGAGGCTGAAGTGAGCAGATCACCTGAGGTCAGGAGTTAGAGACCAGTCTGACCAACATGGTGAAAACTGTCTCTACTAAAAATGCAAAATTAGCCTGGCGTGGTGGCGGGCACCTGTAATCCCAGCTACTCGGGAGGCTGGGGCAAGAGAATCACTTGAACCCGGGAGGTGGAGGTTGCAGTGAGCCGAGTTCGTGCCATTGCACTCCAGCCCGTTGCACTCCATCTCAAAATTAAATTAAACTAAATTAAATAATAACATGTTTTCTCACTTCTCTCCTCTCTTCATCACATAAATTGTTTGCTATTGAAACACTAACTTATTTGCATATGTGTTTGTCAATGTCATCCCCAAGTCACATCTACTTGCTTTTAGATCCTGCATACTTGGCCTGCCCTCCATCACTGTGAATGGAGTGGGTACCTGGTATCTCCACTTGGGCACCAGGTTCCATCCCATTTATTTACTCTAGGAATTCCCTTCGGTGTTGCTCCATCTTTCAAAAGATGATTTGGTACAAAAATAATTCTACCATCATTGTTTTTTTTTCTCTAATTGTTTTTTTCTCTGGCTGGATGTGGTGGCTTATGCCTATAATCCCAGCACTTTGGGAGGCCAAGGTGGGAGGATCACTTGAGGCCAGGAGTTTGAGACCAGCCTGGGAAACATAACAAGACTTTGTCTCTACAAAACATTAAGAAAAAAAAAAAAAAAAGGCCGGGCGCGGTGGCTCACGCCTGTAATCCCAGCACTTTGGGAGGCCGAGACGGGCGGATCACGAGGTCAGGAGATCGAGACCATCCTGGCTAACACGGTGAAACCTCGTCTCTACTAAAAAATACAAAAAACTAGCCAGGCAAGGTGGCGGGCTCCTGTAGTCCCAGCTACTCGGGAGGCTGAGGCAGGAGAATGACGTAAACCCGGGAGGCGGAGCTTGCAGTGAGCCGAGATCCAGCCACTGCACTCCAGCCTGGGTGACGAGCGAGACTCCGTCTCAAAAGAAAAAAAAAAAGAAAAAGAAAAAAAGAAAGAAAAAAAAAACCTGTCATTCTCATCAGCACACAAATCAAATATGTACTATTTCTCCCATGTTAAAATGCATAAATAAAATGATGTCACAGTTCCTTCCAGCTGCTGCCCTATACTCTCCTATGCCCCTCTTTTTTTTTTTTTTTTTTTTTTTGAGACAGATTCTCGTCCTGTCACCCAGGCTGCAGTGCAGTAACATGATCTCAGCTCACTGCAACCTCCACCTCCTGGGTTCAAGCAATTCCCCTACCTCAGCCTCCTGAGTACCTGGGACTATAGGCATCTGCCAGCACGTCTGGCTAATTTTTGTATTTTTAGTATAGAGACGGAATTTTACCATGTTGTCCTGGTCTTGAATTCCTGTCCTAAAGTGATCCACCTGCCTCTGCCTCCCAAAGTGTTGGCACTACAGGCATGAGCCACATGCCCTGCCTTCCCTCTCTTTTATTGAAACATTTTTCTAAAGAACTATCTATACTTGTTTATCTCGCTCTTTGTTTTCTGACCAGGTTTTCAACTCCACTACTTCGTTGAAATAGCTCTTTGTCAAGGTTGCCAAAGACCTTCATATTGCTCAAACCAATGCTCCATTCTCAGACCTTATCTTATTCAATCTATGGTGTGCCTTCGCCATAAATGATCACTCTCTGCTCCTTAAATCAGTGTCTTTACTTGGTTCCCTAGATGTCAGTCTCTTTGACTCCCCTCCTAACTCACTGGCTGCTGCTGCTCCTCAGCTCCATTTCTGGGTTCTTCTCATCAATCTGCCCTCCACACAACGGAGGTCAGATCCTGGATAGACTCTCTCTATACTTACTCTGTGGGTCATCTCATCTGGCCTCATCACTTTTCTGATGATCAGTTACAAGTCTGAAAGCCTAACAAGCACAACACAAACTCTTGATTCTCTTCCCCCTAAATGTGTTATTTTAGACTTCACCACCAGCAAATAGCCCAGTTACTCAGGCCCAAAACCAATAACTCTGTAAAGAAGGTGTTGTTATTCCCATTTCACAGACGAGGACATCAAAGCTCAGAGGTTAAGCAGCTTTTGAGCCAAGATTTGAATCTAGAACTGTCTAACTTCCATAGCATTGTGATGCTTCCTGATTCACTCACTAGTTCTTGTGCACTGTCTTGATTCCTATAAATAGACTGAAGTTTCTAGAGGACAATGACTATGTTTTATATTTCTCTAAAATTCATTCTTTACAGAAACTATTACAATGTGAGCTTGAAAAGTTCTGGCTTAATGCTACTTTTCATGATGGCACTATAATGTAGGTGATTGACAGATATCTTTGTTCTCCTGTTGTTAATAAAAATTCTGAGAAACAGGAAGGAAGTTACTGGAAGAAAGTTACACATTGAATCAATGATGGAATAAAGACTAGTGTTAAGAAACATGCCCTAATTTCATCCTTGGGGACTAGACATTGACAGAAGTTTTGCCAATGTTCTTACCTTTGGTAAAATGATGGTCTAAACAGAAAGCCTGTGTTGGGTAAGATGGGAATGGTGAGATTTATATGCAGCCTGTTTAGGAATAAATGTCTCCCATTTTAAGGTTGTATGTATCATTTTTCTCTTTCATAGGATGCATGCTTATGAATTAAATAGTATAATTTAATTCTTACAACATTTTAAAAATTGTGATGAAATATAGTTTGGCTTTTTATTACATGCTAAAGTACTGTATGTCTTAAGATTAATGTTTGCACTTCTTGAGAATTCAGTATCAGCCTGCTAACCAGATTGACCACACCATGGATGCCTGAGTTTCATATGGAAAGGGCTGTGTTTGAGGCATAGAATATTAGTTGTTTCCTTTACTCTTTGCACCAAGCCTCACTTTTGGCTTTACAGGTCTGCTTATCTTGCAGTATTATCATGTAGACCCCATGTTTGATTTAGAAACAGGAAATCACTGTAGAAGGGAAGAATAGCCCCAGTGAGAAGCCACAGACCCACCCAGCTTTGCTTAGACTGTATTGCTTAAAAATATGTTTCAATGTTTGTAGTTTTGTTAAAGGAGGATGAGCAGGATGCTGTGCCTAAGTTTTGGTGGCACATTTTCCAAGGACAAGTTCCCCATGGTCTCCTCATTGCCATTGGAAACTAAATTGGAACTTTTTTTGACTTTTCTTTCACCTAAGTTTGGAGTCAGACTTTCACCTTTGTTGTCAGAGGGATAGGGTGTGAGATATCTTCCTTGCTTACCACTTCCTCCTCTGTAGGCTCTAGAGACATGTACATCCCCATTCACCTTTAAACTTTCTTATTAGACCCCGAGTGTTGTACACCTACTTCCTAGTCCTATCTGAGCTTCAGAGTTCTTATCTGCAAATTAGCCCTGCATGGCTCCCCACAGGCTGAGCATACAGAGCTTGACAATGAATAACTGTGGTGTTTCTCCTGCGAGGTCACCACTTCCTACTGGTAGGTCATGTTTACGGAATGGATTATTGACTTCTGGGCTTTGTCATTATCTCCGTGACTGAATTCATCCATCCATGCAAGGCCATGTGTTATGAGATTGCTAGCCAATCCAGGGGCTATAGATTGTGACTGGTTTATACATGGAAATGGAACCTGTGACCTTCACCATCATCACCACCCCAAATCCCATGAACTAATTGTCCCATCAGTGGATGACTTTACACCCAAGCACATGTGATCTACTCTCAAACAAAAGGACAAGCAGCAGTAACAGCCACCTACCAAAGTACACATAGATAAAACCAGTGCAGTTCTTAAGATTCTTCGGTCTTTCCCAAGATTTTGGAAGTTCACATGTGTAATCTTTACCTCTACTATAGGTTATCATGTAGACTGAGAAAAGAATAAAATATTCTTTCCTTTTCTTGCCTTAATAACCTAGTTTTTACATGCCATAAATTTAAAATCAGAGCAGAGCAAGTTTGTCCTGCAAAGACCCCAAACTCTACATGTCCCTATGCTCCACCCATGTCTAACACAGATATATTATCTCTACTGTCCCCATGCTCCACCCATGTCTAACACAGATATACCACCTGCCCCATTCTAGAGTTCGCTTCTATAAATTAATGTCATCACCAACCACTGCACACCAGATATTTGAGAGATACTCCAAACTCTTCTTTCTCCAAAACATCTCTTTAATCATTTTATTCCTCTTTTGTCACTATTATTGTTGCCTTACTTAAGGACTCCATCATTTCTTTCCTGGACCATTGTAATAACTTAGTTCTAGTCTCTCTTCTCTGTAATTCGTCATCATCTTCTGGTTCTAGGATTACATTTTAAAAACATGAATTTGAGGTCAGGCACAGTGGCTCACGCCTGTAATCCCAGAACTTTGGGAGGTTGAGGCTGGTGGATCACCTGAGGTCAGGAGTTTGAGACCAGCCTGGCCAACATAATGAAACCCTGTCTCTACTAAAAATAAAAAAAAATTAGCCGGGCAGGGTGGCAGGCACCTGTAATCCCAGCTACTTGGGAGGCTGACGCAGGTGAATTGCTTGAACCTGGGAGGTGGAGGTTGTGGGAGCCGAGATTGCGACATTGCACTCCAGCCAGGGCAACAAGAATGAAACTCCAACTCAACAAACAAACAAACATATAACCCATGAATTTGATTATGTCTCTTCCTTCATTCAAATATTTGCTATGGCTTCCATTGCCTATAGGAATCAGGCCCAAATTCCAGCCGACTTGACTCCTGTGTTCTCCTCCTTTGTCATGTCCTGATACTCCTTTTCAGATAGTCCTTGTATATGGCCACTTGCTGTTTCCAGAAAGTTCCAGGTTCCAGAAGATAGTTTGCCTTTGTCTATGATATTCTCTTGGCCTCTAATGCCTTTCTCATCTCCTTCAAGACTCAACATTAAGACCCAACTCAAGACTCAACTTAAAGTTACTCAACTCAAATTACACAACTTTTGTCAAAACTTCCAAAACAGGCCTTAGCCTCCCTTTTCCCCATAATGTCTTTCCCCTAGTTTCCCAAAGGCTTGAGATATACTTCTATTATAGCACTTAGCACATTACTTTATAATTATTTGGTTACAGGTATTTCTCTGTAGATAGATTACAAACTCCCCATGGAAAAGATGTTTACCATTCATTCATTTTAGCATAATGTAAAATTTTAGATATTGGTTGAATTAGTGGATAAAAATGAGTAAATAGGCCGGGCTCGGTGGCTCACACCTGTAATCCCAGCACTTTGGGAAGCTGAGGCAGGCAGATCATGAGATCAGGAGATCGAGACTATCCTGGCTAACATGGTGAAACCCTGTCTTTACTAAAAATACAAAAAATTAGCCAGGAGTGGTGGCAGGGTGACTGTAGTCCCAGCTACTCGGGAGACTGAGGCAGGAGAATGGTGTGAACCCAGGAGGCGGAGCTTGCGGTGAGCCCAAATCGCACCACTGCACTCCAGCCTGGGTGACAGAGCAAGACTCAGACTCCGTCTCAAAAAAAAAAAAAAAAAAGAGTAAATGTATGTATTAGGAATAAATATTTTAATAGGATGCTAACTTTGCTCTTTAACTGTTATATCAAATAATAAAGACTAGGGCTAAGTTAAAGCTAGAGACAT
Source organism: Rhinopithecus roxellana (assembly GCF_007565055.1). Taxonomy (NCBI): domain Eukaryota; kingdom Metazoa; phylum Chordata; class Mammalia; order Primates; family Cercopithecidae; genus Rhinopithecus; species Rhinopithecus roxellana. The sequence goes on from NC_044563.1 coordinate 73,946,666, forward strand.
GCAATGCATTAATTCTCACATCAGAGTCCTAGTTACATGACTGCCATGAGGTGTTAAGCAAAAATGTGTTTTAATTCAGATCATCAAAAAAAGATTTTTATTATGTTTAGATTGAATCAATAGAGAAAATTGCAGGTATAAAAATAAATCAGACTTGTCAGAATCAAATTATTTTTAGTACATTTTAAAGAAGCTGTCTCAACATGTCATGTAACGTGACTTTTTCCTGGGCAAAGAAAACATGAAAAGAACTACTCATGTGCAATTTTCCTTTGTTTTCTGCATCCTACCCTCCACAAAACAATGAAAATAGAGGGTTCAAAATTCTTTGGATTTGACATTTTCATTGTCTACAATGTAAGTTAATGGGATGAATTTTGAAAAATGCTTCATTTTTATGGTGTTTTTACCAATCCTAAGACTGTGTATTCTGGGAGTAGCCTTGAAAAGAGGGCAGGCTCTGAAACTATGTGACTTTTTTTCCCATAAATTTTTGGCAGCCATAGAAGTTACACTGTAGAAGCAGTCACAGTGATCTTCCCATAATTTAATTTGCTAAAATCAGCTGACAGTTTATAGATTTGCCAAAACTGATGATTTGCTGCCTTTTTTGCTGACAAGAAAGCAATATGGTCAACTCCTCTCCTAATTACATCTGGGATGGGCTTGAGCAAGGTTGAATGAGAGTGGCAGCCACTGCTCAAATGCCACTGAGTTAGATACCCTCGGGTGGCTCGTTGAACGAGTTTTCTTTTCTTTTTTTTTTTGAGACGGAGTCTCGCTCTGTTGCCCAGGCTGGAGTGCAGTGACTGGATCTCAGCTCACTGCAAGCTCCGCCTCCCGGGTTCACGCCATTCTCCTGCCTCAGCCTCCCAAGTAGCTGGGACTACAGGCGCCAGCCACGTCGCCCGGCTAGTTTTTTGTATTTTTAGTAGAGACGGGGTTTCACCATGTTAGCCAGGATGGTCTCGATCTCCTGACCTCGTGATCCGCCCGTCTCGGCCTCCCAAAGTGCTGGGATTACAGGCTTGAGCCACCGCGCCCGGCCTGAACGAGTTTTCAAATGAGGACTTTTTAATATTGAATCCTCCAAATTGTGAAAGTCAGTGGTTTTCCAACTTTTGATCCACATTAATAAACACATTTTCTGTCACAACCTAGTACACACACACACACACACACACACACACACACTAATTAAAAGTTTCATGAAATAAATACTTTTACTGTGTGCTTTATAGGCTGATATTTATGTTGTCATATTCTAGCTTGAAAACTTGGGCAGGTTACTTTAACTTCTCATCTTTAAATTAGGGATATTAGTACCTACTTCAGTACTTCTGCTATGATTAAGTGTAATTAACATAGAGTACTCAACACTGTGTGTGAAACAATAAATATTTTTCCTCTCTATATAAATAATATTTAAGTATTTAAGGTTTACCTCGAAACATAATTTTTGCTATTTTTTTAAAAATGTATTTTTATGAGTTTTTTTTTAATGAGGCAATAACTCAAAGCCTAAAAAAGTTGAGGTCAGTTAAAGGCTTTAAACTCTGGAAAAATTGAAATCATCCTAATTTTAGCTGTCTAAATATACTCTTTCTGAATGTATTAGCTATTCTTTAAGCCACTTATTGAAGAAACTAAGTATTATTCATTACCAAAATTGAATCCTTATTAAGTGCCTCAGGGTACAGGGACCAAAAAAAGAAGGCATTAATTGAAGTATATGAAATAGGGAGTTGAAGTACCATGTAAAATAGGAAATCGAGGTTTTTAAAGTAGCATCCTTCAGATGGCATTTCTAGATTAAATGTTGATTTGGAAGGTAGGTGCATCTCATGAAACAGAACTACAGATTCAGTATTTGGAAACAAACACACAAAAAGCAAAATTTTTGAGTGGATTTATGAGTGATGTCCTTTGCATGAATCTGATACGACTGCAGTCAGAGACTGAAGGACAACAGGAGTCCCTTCCTACACCCCTGCCCCCACTCTTTGTGGTAGAAAATAATTTGACCGGCTCCAAAAGGTAACTGTTTCTATCCTTAATTTTCATAATGCTACATTAGGATTAAGCACTAAAACCCAAATTTGAAAATTATAGTAAAATGTAAAGTATAACTTACTCTTTAAAAATAAACACGAAGTTTTCATTGCTCTCATTATTACCTCTGAGCTAAATAAGTGTTGTACAGCACTTTATCATTTTCAAAGTGCTTTCACGTTTGAAATTTGATCCTTCTAACAATCCAGGGAGTTTGGTGGATCGAACGTTTTTATCATTTTTATTTTAAGATGTAGAAACTGAGTTTCAAAGAGATTAAATCATTTGATTAAGATTTATACAGCAAGGAAATTTTAAAATTCAATGTGGATGCTCTCTCAACTGGTATACCCTTAAAAGACAGAGCCTAATAAGCTTGTTACATCTTACCATAACATAGGACCCACAGAGACACACACTATAGTGATCCTTTCTATACTCTTTAGCCATTGAACAAGAGATCAAATAAATGCAGTAACATCCCTCAGATGCATGATTTGAGCATGGCTTGGAAAGTATGAGCAGTTACCTGGGTTGTCTTCTACAGCAGCTCCTCTGTAAATGCAGTTGACTGGCTGATAGGTAGATTGGCAAAACATTAGGTCAGCTGAGCAACAACAAAAATAATGACTCTAAGTCCTTACCTTGTAAGGGGAACCAAGCCAGCAAGCTGAAAACTCCCCACCACATATTGTACTGTGCTGTGCTGCTGTGGCACCTTTGTCAACTTCCTCTAGATTCTGAGACAAATGGAGCCGAGTAGTTTCTTTTGAAGGGGGAGAGGGAGTAGATCTGTGACCTCATATATATCAACTCCTCCATCTGTCTGGAAGCCCCCTCTTAGTTAACTGCCCCCAAAACACCTCCTGGTGGAACATTTTGGGGACCACATGTATTATCTTGATGGTAGAGAAGTGTGAGTGATGTGTTGGTGACAAAAATGGTTTTACCACAAGTGGGTAGTACTGGTAAATCAACTAGTTGCAAAGGTTTTTAGAGGGAGGATGGGTGAGAGAAATACTGTAAAATGTCCTGTGTAGTGATGTCATCCTTATTTTTATTTTTCTAGTTTATTAAATACAATTAGACAATTTTTGCTCAACCTTTGGGAATATTTTATTTCTAATGCTGACATCAATTTATAATTGTTGTCAGGGAATGAATTCATTCATTCATATATATACTCATTTTTGAAATATATATATCTGTCCACCCACCCATCCACCCATCTTTTCATCCACCCACTCACAAATACAAATCTATTCATCCACCCATCCATCCACCAATCCATTTATCCATCCATCCACCCACTCACTAATGTATGACCTGACCACTCATTCCCCATCCATCCATCCAGCTCTCCATCCATCCATCCATCCATCCAGCCATCCATTTATCCATCCATCCATCCATCCATCCATCCATCCATCCATTTATCCACCCATCCATCCATTCACCCATCCATCTATCCATCCATCTATCCATCCATCTATCCATCCATCCATCCATCCATCCATCCATCCATCACCTATTTTTTCAGCCAACCATCTATCTATACATGCATATACTCATCCATCCACCCAACCACCCATCCATCTCTCCACCCACCCATTCATCCATTCACCCACCCATCTATCTGTACATATGTCCATCCATCCATCCATCCATCCATCCATCCATCCATCCAAACTTCTTTCTATCCACCCATTCATCTTGTCACCTATACAACATCTAGTACGCACTACTTTGAGACATGCTCAAATAAAAAACATAAATTCCTTGTTTTTTAGGAGAATATAATCTAGTGGGGGAGACAATGTACATACGAACAATTTTGGTAGTTAATTTTCATTAATTGGACAAATTGAGATAGATGTAATTTAGTTTTTCCGGGGCGCACAGCAAAATATTAGTAGGTTTATGTTTAGAAAACAGAGATCAGTCTGAAATGCTTTGAAAATTTAAAGGAAACACTACTTACTGGTTCTAATTGAAATTAGTGTTAATATTCTGATAAATTTGATGATAGTTTGGGTAGGAAAAGTCTTACTCATCAAAAATGTCTTTCAAATATTTTGTTGGCTGGGCACAGTGGCTCATGCCCGTAATCCTAGCATTTTGGAAGGCTGAGGTGTGAGGATCATCTGAGGCCAGGAGTTTAAGACCAACCTGGGCCACATAGTGAGACCCCCATCTCTACAAAAAATACAAAAATTAGCTGAGCGTGGTGGTGCATGCCTGTAGCCCCAGATACTTGGGAGGCTGAGGTGGAAGGGCTGCTTGAACCCAGGAGGTTGAGGCTGCAGTGAGACATGATCATACCACCATACCGCAATCTGGGTGACAAAGTGAGACCCTGTCTTAAAAAAAAAAGGAAAAAAACCTCCAAACAAAAAATATTTTGTCTTTCAAATTTTTCATTTAAAAATTTTTCCCCCTTTGCTCATAACATTCCACCCAGGAACTTCTCATTTTTATACTTGTCCTCAGTAGAAGAGAACGGTTTACCCAGGGTCACACTTCCTCCATAGGGCATCCATGAGGGGGTCTGAAGGTCCTTTTCCCTTGCCTTGAGGTGGAGCAACTCTGAAGCTCCCCAAGGGATCTGGATCTGCTGAGATCTTTGTTGTAACTGCACCTCAGTCCAACCTCTATTGATTCCCCAACTTGCTTCCTTCTTGTCACCGAGAGTACTGGTCTATAAACTTCGGCACACAGATCTCTGTCTCAGCATTTGTTTCCCCAAAACCTGACCCAAAACAACACTTGACATAGGTTGTCAACGAGTGAGTGAATGAAAGACTAAATGGACTCTTTATTTGAGATGTAAATGCTACTCTTTTTGCTCTGAAGTCTAAAAAGATGTTTGACTTACAATTTCCCCAGAGCATTAAAGAAGAGCTTACTTTAAATTGCACTTTGGACAATGGTAGGTGTATCCTTTTCATCCACGGGTGCCTTATTCAACTGCTTGAAAACCTTGACAAATGTCACAGTAGTCCACTGGACTCGGACATTAAGAATGGTTGGTGGGGGAAATGCTACATGGCGAACTGTTGGACGACATACATGTGTGCTTTCCAGGGTCCCTGTTCTCATTATACCCACTTCAGCCTGTAGCTCATGGAGTATTCAACAGAAGAGGGCAGCAGATTATAGCCGCTCAGTGAATTGGGAGAAAAAGATGAGATTGGAGGGTAATAAGTAGTCTACCTCTTTTCTAATGGAAAAGAGTCTACTGACCACCTTGTATGTGGGAGACCTCACAACTGATAGCTAGTTTGTCATTTTGATCTCTGTTTTATGAAATCTTCATATTTGGTTTCAATACTAATAGGAAGTAACATTTGGTGGGATGGCAGAGGGGGACATATTTTGGAGAAATAAACAAACATCCTCTCTCTTTTACATCATCACCCTTGTCAACATGAGTTTTGGGGGTGAGGAGGGTGCAAACATGAAAAAGAAGACATTTATTAAATAGGCTAAAGATGAACTGTTTTAAGGGGTCAGAAAACAGGGGATTTCCCTATGTCTAGAAGCCACTGGGTTTTTTTGTTGCATTTACAAAAGAGGCCTACACTTGCTTCTTGACATTTCACAGCTCCTGTGAAGAGTCGTGGCCTTTCCCAAGTCAGAGTAAGAGGTGGACTTGCCTGCATCTCCCAGAAGATGCCTCAGATAATTCACACCCAATGTTGAGGTTTTCTGAGCACTGTTGTAAAACTTGCACAAAGTGACTGTGGGGTTTCTAAGCCAGAGCAGCAGCCTTTGAAATTAATTATTGATTCAGAGAAAAGTTTCCTAGGAGTAGTAGGAGCTTAGTGGAATGAGCATGGGAGTGAGTAGCAGACAGGCCCGGGCTTGGCCCCTAGGCCCTGTCACTAGCAGCTGTGTAGCCTTAAGCACATTACCTGCCTGTTGGAATCAGTTTCCTCACCTGTAAAATGGGAAGAATAATTATAGCCTGAGGTGACTGTCCGGAAATCATAAGGCACGAGCTGAGAAAGTTGGATTGTATCATTTTTAAAAATGAAGAATTGGCCAGGCATGGTGGCTCATGCCTGTAATCTCAGCACTTTGGGAGGCCGAGATGGGTGGATTGCCTGAGCTCAGGAGTTCGCGACCACCCTGGGGAACACGGTGAAACCCCATCTCTACTAAAACACGAAAAATTAGCCAGACTACAGTAGCTGTAGTTCCAGCTACTTGGGAGGCCGAGGCAGGAGAATTGCTTGAACTTGGAGGGGGGATGGCGCAGTGAGCGGAGATTGCGCCACTGCACTCCAGCCTGAGCAACAGAGTGAGATTCTGTCTCAAAAAAAAAAACAAAAAGAAGAATTAAGAAGTTTGCCTGAAGTGACACAGTGAATCAGTGATACACACAGACACACACACACATATATCTTTTTCTTTGTCTATGAGATTCCTTTGAGGGACTTCAAATTTTTATACTTGCTCTCAGTGGAAGAGAACCAGCTCACCCGGGGTCACACGTTCTTTGTGTGGCACTCATGGAGGGTTACATTAAATATATAATAATGCCCAGAGTACCTAGCACCTTGGCACAAAAAACATCCTCCATAAATCTGCAGACCTCAGCTGGCTGGAGCAGCATCTCATCCCCACAGGAACCGTGGTAGGTTAGGTGTGCTGGGAGGAGAAAAGGGATCATTCAGCTTTTGTTCTGAAGGCTTCTGCCTGAAAAACCTGCCATTGTGAACCTGGGCTTTCTTGAGGGTAGAAACTTTATTTAGTATAGTGAAATAGATCATTCTGAAAACAACCCAAACATGAGGTGATTTCAGAAGGCAATTGTGGTTTTGGAGAATATACCACAGGATAGCAAGGGCCAGCTTCAGGCCCCAGCTCATGGAGCTCTGCCCAGATGAGTGATCAGCCCTGGTGTCTTCATCTGTAAATGAGATTAGATGAAAGTTGTGGTTTCCAAACTGTATTCTGAAGAACCCGAGCATCCCCAAGATGCCTCAGGCTTCTGCAATATTTTCATTGAAATTTCTTTCAAAAAACATTTTCCATGATTAGTCCAGGCTCTGGAACCAGGCTGACATGGTCCTGGTCTCAGCTCTAACACTCATGAGACGTGTGACTGTGTGTGAATTATTGAATCTTTCTAAGACTCAACCTCCTCTTTCATAAATTGGGAATCATAGTTTCTACCGAACAGAGTTGGTGAGAAGATTTAAAAAGCTTACACATGTGAAGTACTTAGAAAAGTGCCTAAAAAATACAAGTGCTCAAATGCTGGCTGTTACTTTGCCAGCCACTGGATGCCACCAATCTATGAATTGTTATGTCAGGTAAAATAGTTTTTGTGCTGGATTCTGCAGATTTAGAATAAAATCCAAATGTTTCACCATGGTCTATGATGAGATCAACACACTTTTTCTGCAAGGGGCCAAGTATAAACATTTAAAATAGTTTTACTTCTCAACTCTGCCCTTGTATCCTGGAATAGCCATAGGCAATATATAAATAAATGAATGAGGCTGTGTTCCAATAAAACTTTATTTATATATACTGGAACTCTAATTTCATATATAATTCTTTTTTTTTTCTTGCTTTTTTTTCCCCCAAAGATTTGAAAAGCTAAAAATCATTCTTAGCCTGCAGCTGTACAGACAGGTTGTGGGCCAGATTCTGCTCATGAGTGAGATTCTGCACAATAAGCAATACTTTGCTGACCCCCGGTCTATAAGACCCCATGTCTTTGGATGTGCCCCCCACTTTCTATCATGCTTACTACACTTTAGCTCCCCAGCCTCTTCTGTTCTAACCCAGCTAGTTTCTTCCCATGTGAGGGCTTCTGTATGTATAGCTTCCTGATACCCTCCTCATTTAGGTCTTCAGCACAACCAGCTCCTGCTCAGTTTTAACTGTTGGTTTCATCATCACCTGTTCAGGGACCCCATACCCTATCTAAGAGTGTAATCCCTGCCTCACATCCCTTCAAAGTTACTTTCTATCATATTACCCAATTTATTTCCTAAAGAGCATTTATCAAAATCTGTAATTATCTTGTTTATCTATGTATTCTTCTCTCTCTCCCACTTCATGAGAAGCAGGGGCCTTGCACTCTTATTTGCCACTATAGCTCCAGCCTGCTGCTGTGCTGGAAACATAGTGTTCAATAAGTATTACAGAATGATGAATGAATCCACAAGCTCAGTATCTTAGTTTCATTCAATGAGTTGATAATACCTGATGTCCTTACTTTGTAAAATTGTCATGAGGATCAAATGAGAAAGTGTTTTTTTTTTTTTAATTATAAAGAGTTATACAAAGGAAAGTGGTAAATCATTAAGGCAACATCTTAGACAAGCTACAGAATTCAACCAACACATCAATTTTTACTATTCTTATTGTTATTCAGAGAATAATACTCCAAAATATGGTGCTGAACACTTTTGAATTAAAGAAACTGGGAAAGTCTGAGAAGCTACCTCAGCACCAAGGGTTTTCTAACCTTCTCTTGCTTTTCTCCGCCAAGTCCAGAGAGGGCCTCTCTCTGGAAGTTGCCTTCAAAAGAAATGCAATTTGTTTTAAGACTCCTTTGGGCTGGGTGCAGTGGCTCATGTCTTTGAGACCAGCCTGGCCAATATGGTGAAACCACATCTCTACTAAAAATACAAAAATTAGCTGGGCGTGGTGGCAGGTGCCTGTAATCCCAGCTACTCAGGAGGCTGAGGCAGGAGAATTGCTTGAACCTGGGAGGCAGAGGTTGTAGTGAGCTGAGATCATGCCACTGTACTCCAGCCTGGGCATTGCAGTGAGACTTCATTTCAAAATAATAATAATAATAAAAGACCTCCTCTGTAAGTATCTCATCAAATAACAAGGCAAGATTAACCACCAGAGAAGAGGCTAAAAATTGTTACCACACCCAGACAGACTTTTCATCTATTATTCTAAGGACAGCTCTGAGAGATCACCTAGGAGACTTTATCTGCATAATAAGACAGCCTTTGTTTGCAGTGCAATTCTGCCCTTCACCTTTCCATAACTTATTGTTCCCATTTGGTTTCAAACGAGAATCACTTACAAACTATTGTTGGCTCTTTGTGCTCATTTAATTCTCCTGAAAATCACTTACCACCCCTCAAAATTGCCTAAACTGATTTCTCTGTTTCCTATAAAGGGAGTATTTAAGCCTCAATAACCTGGCCCTTCTTAGAGTCGTGTATTTGTGGAACTCCTATGTCTGAGGTTAGTTAATTTGTATGCCTTTCCTCCTGTTAATCTGTGTATTGTCCATTTGTTTAGCAGACTTGCACTTTCAGAGGAGGTGGGAATTTCTCTTTGCTTTACAGATTTGGCATAACTGGCAGGATACTAAAACTGCTCTGCTCCTCTGGAAGCTACAACTGAGAGAACCTAGGACTTGATGAAGCTGGGAAAAGGTTAAGAAATTCTTATCAGGCAGTCCTGTGAATCTTTACTTATGGGATCCAGTTGAGCAGACAGTAAGAGTCACCTCTTGTCTCTTCTTCTTTTCCAAATATAAAATAATAGGAGATTTTTTTAAAACTAGTGCTTTGAATCTGTGACTCTTGTAGACTTATTTTAGGCTTATTGATTATTGATCTGCAAACTCCTATAAATGGTCTTTGTTATTCTTGTTTTTGTATTTGGTGTGGTTTGTTATAAGGAGGAAAACCATAATAAGATTATCTTTTTGTCCTGTTTTTATGTCTTGAGAAACTTGGCTTTGTAATCAGTGAATTTGTTTTCAGGTGCTACCTCGAAGGGAATAAATTACCAGCTTTATGCCAGGCAGGCAGCCAGTTGGCTGGGAGTCCAAAATGTCTGTTTATCTGAATGTACCAGCTCTCAAGAAAATTTGTCTTAATTGTCTCAAACTTTGTTGTTTTATTAATAATGAGAATCTTTGCTGTCTTAGGCTATCTTTGAAAGAGACTTTAGATCTTGAGCGGGACTGCATATATCCTCTATAAAACTCAATTCTTACATTTACTGGTTTTAAGTCATAAAAATTCTTACTGATTTTGAGTCACAATTGAAGAAGGAATACGTTTAGAGGTTTGGAAGCTATTTGTATGACTCTGGACGTTCCTTAATGATCCTCCCCCTGCTGTAATTGCCTGATGGGTTCTTCTTCCCGCTCCACAAACAAAGACCACGGCATTGCAATAAAGAAAGAGTTGAATTGATGTCAGGCTGGCCAGCCATGCCGGCATGGGAGATGGAGTTACTACTCAAATCAATCTCCTCCAAAATTTGGAGATTGGGGTTTTAAAGAATGATTTGGTGAGTAGGGAGTCAGAAGGTAGGCAGTGCTGATTGGTTGGGTTGGAGATGAAATCATAGGGAGTTGAAACTGTTTTCTTGTGCTGAGTCAGCTCCTGGGTGGAGGCCACAAGATCAGATGAGCCAGTTTATCAATCTTGGTGGCATCAGCTGGTGCACTGGAATACAGGGAGTGCAAACAAACAAACAAACAAACAAAAAAACAGAAAAAAAACCTCAACTACTGATTTCAAGTTTTACAACAGTGACTCCTAAACCATAATTTCTAATCCTGTGGCTAATTTGTTAGTCATGCAAAGGCAATCTAGTTTCCAGACAAAAAGGGAGTTTGTTTTGGGAAAGGCTGTCATCATCTTAGCTTCAAAGTCAAACCGTAAACTAAGTTCCTCCCAAAGTTAGTTCAGCCTACATCCAGGGATGAACAACGGAAGTCTGGAGATTAGAAGCCAGATGGATTCAGTTAGGTCAGGTCTCTTTCACTGTAATACTTTTCTCAGTAATAATTTTTGCAAAGGCAGTTTCAATCTCTCTCTTTGGGTTTTATAACACCTTATTCTTAACATGTGGGCTATGAAGATGGAAAAAGGGCAATGATCCCTCTACCTTTTTCTTGCTGACAGGTGGCATGGTGGGAGTAGGAGTTGACTCCAAGGTAAGAGGAGTGGAACTGCCTTGTAGCTGTCTGCACACACTCAGGGTGCCTAACTGGGGTTTCAAGGCTTGCATGACAAAAGCATTAGTATTCTCTTCTATCGTTTTAGCATAGAATTTAAATAAGCTATAAAGTAAATAATGAGTTCTAGGGTAAGGAGTGAGAGACCTAGCTTCAGGAGCCTTTGTAGAACTGATCTGAATCTCTGAGGGATCCAAGTGAATAGCTTGGAGAACCAATCAGACATGGGGTCTCTAGTAGAGAGATATTTGGGTCAGAGGTTATTAGAAAGACTGATTAGGATAGACAGGAAAGAACAAATTTAAATATACCAACCCATATATTTTTAGTTGGGTTCCTAGTCCTGAGACTAGATCAGTTCAGTTGAATAGCTGTTTACCATATCAAGAAGTGGCAGTGCAGATGGGCTAGGCCTTTATATATGATGACAGCAAACAAGTTTTTAATAAGAGGCATTTCTGTGGAAACAGAAGAAAAACAAAGGTTAATGTTGGGCATAATTTATTGAAACTTTAGACTCAAAGCATCTTTAGTTATAGAGGAGGAAGGCAGTGATAATCTGACATATTTTTCTTGCTTGTACCATAAGGAATAAGCTTCAGCTTTCAGGGCCTCAGAGAAGATGTAGTAGCAATTTCATTGAGTTCAAGTCAGAATAATGAAAGAAAGATTTGAAACCATTCATTTTGAGACTTGTAACCCAGAAAGAATTCAGGAATCAGTCTAAATTGCAGAAAATAATAAAAACTCAAAAACAGTGGACAAGACTAGAATCTAACAACAGAGGTACTATAGCTTTCTCTGAAATACAGTTTGTCTCTCTCCAGTACCTGTTTTTACTAAAAACAAATTTGCTTGCAAAATAAGTGTTAGTCTTATCATACTTGGCATGAATATTTGCATAAAGTCAGCAAGAATAATTATTTGCCATATAGGCCTTTTTGAAAATTGGCTTTAATGGAACTTTATTCCATAAGGAATCTCAGCTTAGATTTTTCAAAGCCTTGAGCCCAGCCATGGATTTATCTGTGCCTGCAAATATCAGTATGAATTGGGTGAATTCCTCTCCTTGAGGTTCCAAGATAACCGGGGGCTCCTGGGCTTGTCAGAAAGTGACATTCTTTACTTACCACAGATTGAGAACCCTGGACATGGACTGCATAAAAAAAGGTTTGAGGCCGGGCGCGGTGGCTCAAGCCTGTAATCCTAGCACTTTGGGAGGCCGAGACGGGCGGATCACGAGGTCAGGAGATCAAGACCATCCTGGCTAACATGGTGAAACCCCGTCTCTACTAAAAAATACAAAAAACTAGCCGGGCGAGGTGGCGGCCGCCTGTAGTCCCAGCTACTCAGGAGGCTGAGGCAGGAGAATGGCGTGAACCCAGGAGACGGAACTTGCAGTGAGCTGAGATCCGGCCACTGCACTCCAGCCCGGGTGACAGAGCGAGACTCCGTCTTTAAAAAAAAAAAAAAAAAAAAAAAGGTTTGAGGCCAGTTTTTACCAGGGGCTTTTATTGGCCCTATAAGTCAACTTTGATTCCTTAAAGCAGTCTGTTTGTATATGAAAGTATGCCATTGCAGTCAAAGCCTTGGTAAAATAATCAGTGTCTCCAGCAATGTCCTGTTACAAAACCAAACACTGTTATTACATGTAGTCAAATAACTATACTGCCATAAGTTAAGAATACTCACAAATAGTTTCCAAATTCTGGAGAAATTAGGTAGATAGAAAGAAATATGTTCCAAGGTTTTCTCACAGAGTATACTTTACTCAATAGATAAAAGCTGTAAATAGCTCAAAAGAAAAAAAAAAGTTTTCTTGACTCTAAAAGAAAACATAAAGAATCAGTAAATATTTTAAACAAAAAGTCATAAGATATAATTTCAGTCTTCTATTAGTTCAGTCCATGCATTAACTCCTGTTCTGCTTCATACTGAATTAGCAAACCTCATGAATATATTAGCTCTCTGTGAGAATACTGAATATTTGTTTTTTCCCCCTCTATTCCAATGACCATGTGAGCCAAGAAGCATCACAAGGGAAAATCACCTCTTTTTGTTTCATAAAACCATAGGCAAAAGCCTTTCAATTTTGCAAGATGCTGCCCAACAGATTGCATGTGGAACAAATGAACATTTTCCATCCCAGCCAAAGCAAACTACATATAACAAAATAGACACTAGTCACCTTACTCAGCACCTGATATTGACCTGGCAATTCTCAAATTTGCCCCTGTTCATCCCTGTCATCTTTGATCCACTCAAAGTGGGGAGAGATGACCTTCAACTCAGAATTCAGTGGGTGAACTATGGGCAAGATGAAGAGCAGATGGTCACCCTGTGTCAGACCTGTGGAGCTTCTGCTAACAATTGCTTCAGGGGTTACCTAATATGACCAGAAAAATAAGGAGGGTTCTCCAACTTAGGCCTGCTTGACTTCCATTAACAATTCCTAGGCCGGGCGCGGTGGCTCAAGCCTGTAATCCCAGCACTTTGGGAGGCCGAGACGGGCGGATCACAAGGTCAGGAGATCGAGACCATCCTGGCTAATATGGTGAAACCCCCGTCTCTACTAAAGAATACAAAAAACTAGCCGGGCGACGAGGCGGGCACCTGTAGTCCCAGCCACTTGGGAGGTGGAGGCAGGAGAATGGCGTAAACCTGGGAGCCGGAGCTTGCAGTGAGCTGAGATCCGGCCACCGCACTCCAGCCTGGGCGACAGAGCCAGACTCCGTCTCAAAAAAAAAAAAAAAAAAAAAAAAATCCTTCAGAGATCACTTCCACATATATAAACAAACACACAACAAAGACAAGACAGACAGAAGACCTTCTAAACCAAGATCCCTAACCAAAACTCCTAAGTATTCTTCCCAAACTAACCACCTACCCTTTTCCTGAGAAATCTCCCCAAAATCTTCCTGATTAAGGAAAAATCTCCTGAACCAAGACTCTTCTTACTATTTAGGGAGAGCCAGCCAAACCCCTTAAAGGAGCTGAACCAAGACCCCAGAAGAAGCCAAACCAATCAGGAGGAGAAAGGAGGTGCTGGAAGCACCTAGAATATGCACCAAATCAGACACTCCATGATAGGACCACAGACAGACACCTAATGATGGTGTTACAGTTATAGGACTTTTTCTCCATTGCAATGAAATCCATGCACCATGGATTGGCAGTGCCCTGCCAGTAGAAACTATGCCAGAGACAGCCTCCAGTTCAAGAGAATTAGGCAGCCTCTTGGGCTGGCCTCTAGATCCATCGCCAGAGAGGGGGCTACCAAGCCACAAGTAGGAGTCACAAGGGTGATCCTGGACGAGCCCTCAAATTTGGGACTTCCCAATGTGTTCTTCCTGCCCACTGCACAAATAAAGACCATGGCATTGCAGTAAAGAAAAAGTTTAATTGATGTGAGGCCAGCCATGCCACATAGGAGACAAAGTTATTACTAAAATCAATCTCCCCCAAAATTTTGGTATGGGAGTTTTAAAGGATAATTTGGTGTGTAGAGAGTCAGAAAGTAGGGAGTGTTGACTGGTCAGGTCGAAGATGAAATCACAGGGGTTTGAAGCTGTCCTCTTGTGCTGTCAGTTCCTGGGTGGATGACACAAAATCAGATGAGCCAGTTTATCAGTTTGGGTGGTGTCAGCTGGTGTATCAATCAATGTAGGGTCTTCAAAATATCTCAAACACTGATCTCAGATTTTATAGCAATGACTCCTAAGCCATAATTTCTAATCCTGTGGCTAATTTGTTAGTCCTACAAAGGCAGTATAGTCCCCCGACAAGAAGGGGGTTTGTTTTTTGGAGAAGGCTGTTACGGTCTTTGTTTCAAAGTTAAACTCTAAACTAAGTTCCCCCAAGTTAGTTTGGCCTATACCTAGAAATGAACAAGGACAGCTTAGAGGTTAGAAGCCAGACAAAATTGGTTAGGTCAGATCTCTTTCACTGTAATAATTTTCTCAGTCATAATATTTGCAAAAGTGGTTTCACTGCCACAGACAACTTTTGTTTTCCTGTTTTGTCTTACTGACTGTTCTCTCTTTTTGATTCTCCATTTATCAGGGGCATGTAGGTTATCTCACCTTTCTTTGCTGCAGGCAGCCAAACAAAAAGTTGAGAGCCTCAAGAACATGGCCAAACTAAAATGTGGGTTTACATCCATTTGTGGCTTGCTAAGCTTTCCTTTCTTTGGCTGTCCTGTGAGAATGGTCTGGATCTTGGAAGGGTCACCTTGGTTAAAGCCGTAAAGGGGCTTATTAGTTGAGTCTTCAGTCACTTGTTGAATATACCTTTGGATTAAAATTTTGGTTTATATTCAGAGCATGTTAAAAACATTTTTGTTTTGTTTTGTTTTGTTGGTTTGTTTTCTGCCTTCTCATTTGAGCTAAAAAGGTACTTTATACTCAAAAGGAAAAATTTGATTATTAATTACCCTGAACCTCTAAAAACTTCCAGTATTTCTCTGTACCTGTCAATTCATTCCCCTGTCTTATCTAAGAAACCATCCCTCTTAAAATGCAAACTTCAGGGAAAGAAAAGCCAGGAAATGAGAATGTTTGCTGTTTGCCCAAAACTGGTAATAATATACTTAAAAGACATTTTAAAAGAGTGTTATTCTCAGAAGTCAGCTTAATTAAAAGGTGATATTCAGACTATATATATATTTAAGGCTTTTCTCTTCTTGTTGGGATGTTTTTCCCATGAGAACTTCTTAGTCAGCTGAATTATCCCACACCCCCACTTTTTTTTTTTTTTTTGGCAGAGTCTTAGTCTGTCACCCAGGCTGGAGCACAGTGGTTCCATCTCAGCTCACTGCAACCTCTGCCTCCTTAGTTCAAATGATTCTCCTGCCTAAGCCTCCCAAGTAGCTGGGATTACAGGCATGCACCACCACACCTGGCTAATTTTTGTATTTTTAGTAGAGATAGGGTTTGCCATATTGGCCGGACTGGTCTTGAACTCTTGACCTCAACTGATTCGCCTGTCTTGGCCTCCCAAAGTGTTGGGATTGCAGTCATGAACCACTGTGTCTGGCATTTTCTTTTTTCTTTTTCCTTTTTGCTAACTAGAACTTCATTGGCCTTTTTGGGAAACTTCCAAACTGGCTCGTCTAAAATTTATTTTACCAGTTACCATTTCTGTCTTTCCTTCCTTTTACCACCTTTGATCTTCCACCCAGTTCCCTTGGTACATTCCCCTTCATGCCTCTACCTCTTTACATAGCCAGAACCAAGCCATCTGAGCTTTACATGCTTATTTCTGGCACAGTGAAGTATTTTCTTTCTTCAGAAAGAAGATTGTTTTTGGTCCTCAAACAACTTTCCAATAAACCCCCCAAAACAAAAAACCAAAAACAGACACTTTGCTGATTTAACTTAAACAAATCCCAAGTACATTATTCGTTTTCTCTGGATGTGCAAGCAGCCTTTACATACATCACAAAAGAGCAGAATGAGTTTGGGAATCTGTCAAGCAGAGAACGGCTGAGAACCAGCCAGAAGGCTAAATATAGCCTGGTCTTTTGTCAGATATGAACATTAGCTGTTATGTTTCCTCAGGAAGTAAACCCTGCCAAGGTAGTAGATAGTTGTGTTAATGAAAATCTGTATTCATGTCCTTGGTACAAATTTGCATTCAAGGCTTATTTTAAGATCTTATTAGCCTAACACATAATTACTTCAAAAAATAGGGTCGCCCGGGTATGGTGGCTCATGCCTGTAATCCCAGCACTTTGGGAGGCCAAAGTGGGTGGATTGTCTGAGATCAGGAGTTCAAGACCAGCCTGGCCAACATAGTGAAACTCTGTCTCTACTAAAAATACAAAAAAAATTAGCTGGGAGTGGTGGCGGGCACCTGTAATCCCAACTACTTGGGAGGCTGAGGCAGGAGAATCGCTTGAACCCGGGAGGCAGAGGTTGCAGTGAGCCGAGATCGCGCCATTGTACTCCAGCCTGGGCAACAAGAGTGAAATTCCATCTCAAACAAACACACAAACAAACAAAAACAAAACAAAACAAAACAAAACAAAAATGGTGTATGACTTTTAGAAGTGCAGATCCTAGTTTGAGCTGAATGTGCCCTCTCTCTTACCCAAATTCTCACTCTAGGGATCATTCTTGGTGCAGCTCCTTGAGGTGGATGGTGGGTAGTAGTAAGCCACGAAGGTGACATGGAGTTCAGGGAACAATACCCGAAAATATTGCATCTCAGCATTTTGAATAGTTTAAGATGAAGGAATGTGAGAAAACAACAGGAACAGGAAGGTCACTTTGACCATTCCTCCCTTCCCACCCTTCTCCCCTGAATCAGGTGATAAAACCTAGGAAGGACTCTAACCTTTCCTAAGGAGGTTATGTTTCCTAGCTGTTATGCTAGGAAAGGTGTCTTCCCTAGACCCAAAGAAAATGAGCACCTTCATCTCTGAAGACAGAGGGACACCCAGGGGAATCTGAACACACAGGCCTCAAGTCCTCCCAGTTTATTACCATCAGATCATACTTTTAGCTCTATCATTTTTCTCCATGACTGTCTACTCTTCATCAAATTTTGCATTGAAATATTCAGGTTTACTGGTTTTCTTCAAATCTTCATTTCCTTATGAAGGCTTTTGTGTTATGTAAAGGAACACAGGGAACTTCCCCCCCAAATATGGCTCCCTGGTATAATGAGTATTTTGGGTTTTTATCTGTTTGAGTCTCTCTTTGTTGCCCAGGCTGGAGTACAGTGACATGATCATGGCTGTCACCTACACATTCTGGGCTCAAGCGATCCTCCCACCTCAGCCTCCTGATTAGCTGGGACCACAAGTGCACACCACCACACCTGGCTAATTTTTGTATTTTTTTTGTAGTGACAGGGTCTTGCTATGTTGCTTAGGGTGGTCTCGAACTCCTGGGCTCAAGCAGTTCTCCGGCTCTGGTCTCCAAGAGTACTGGGATCACAGGTGTGAGCCACAACACCTAGCTGAGTATTTTGAATTAAAGGCCCTTAGAGATCAACAGATGCTAGAAGAAACCTTTCCCCTATCTACATAAAGACTGAACAGACCCACCAAGGAGAACTGCTTTTCCTTCCTCTGTCCCCTGTCTTTCAGTCCTCTACCTGTCCCAAAGCACAGGATGAGGTTATTCTCATATCTACCAAAGAAGGAAACAATTACTTCTGGTCCCTTCTCGGAGTTTTCATTGACTGAACTCACATCACGGGAAGGAAGACTAAAGTCTGACAACAAACCTGGACAGACGTTTGTCCCAAATGACTGTCCACTCTGTGGGTCCAACCGACTTTGTCCCAGACCATCGTATGTTCTTCAAGTCCACTGAATTTCTTTAAAAATCATTTACTATCCGCCTAAAATCATCCACACTTCCCCATTCTCTTTCCCCTACGATGTGGGGTATATAAGCCTCTGTATCCCGTTGGGAGATTGGGCACTCACTCTGTGACACTCTACATGCTCACATAGTTAATACATTTATATGCTTTTTCCATTAATCTGCCTCCTGTCAATTATTTTCAGTGAACCTTCAGAGGGTAGAGGCGAAGCTTTCCCTTGGCCCCAAGACATGAAAAACTTATATGCTTTTTCTTTTGTCAATCTATCTTTTGTTATAGGGGCCTCAGCCATGAACCTAGGATAGGTAGAAGGAAAGATATTTTTTGTTCCCTAGTTTGCACATAGGGCAGGGGAAGCATTTTGAATCTTGCTTTTTTCACACACAGTGGGTGCCCAGCTCCCCAGTCTGAATGGCATGGAGGCTTGATGCCTGGTCAGAAGGGTCCAGAGACACACAGTGCTGCTGGAGCATCCTCCCCTTCCATCAGCAGCAAGTGTCCTCTGATCTTTTGAAAACAGAATCACACTCTGAATGCATGTTATGAATAATAATGAACAAAGTAACATCTGAAAACATGATAGGAAGAGACCACTCAGATTTAAAATGACATTGCTCTGCATCAACTAAGAAGTTTCTTTTTATTAAATCATCTATGAACCATTTAATGGAGATGCACCTGAAAGGTGCACCTGTAATTACAATGGTGCCATAGCTGTATCAACAGGGGAGAGCTCTCAGCCAGGAAAGCACAAATGCCACGGAGAGTTTACAAAGAATTTGGCAATACAGGTAGGTGTGGTTTTCCAATAATTACAAATATTCTTCAAATAAATACACCTGAATCACATAGAAAAAAAATACAATAGCCTTATAAATGAGAAAGAAACCAATATACCTCTCCAAAATAACAGGTTTAGAATGATCTGTGTATAACCAAAATGCCTTGGCATGGTGTTTCCATCTTGAGTGGCAATCAAAGAAAGAAGCAGTACATATTTCCCATTATACACATCTATCCTGTACAGAGTCCATGATAGTTGAACAGCTGCAAAATTCCAATTTGTTGTGTAATGGCAGCTAAGTGTAAAATATTTGTAAGAACTGATTGTATATTAAGTTTGACTACTCATCACTATAATTTTAAACCTACATACACCAAACCTACTATTATTTGTATTTTAAAATGAAGTTATTTCATCTGCATTTACAGACAATTTTTTCCCCTTTCCCTTGAATTTTCATTATAGCTAGTCACTTTCCTAGGAAAATTCAATATGTTGAAGTATTAAAGAGAAGCAAATCCAATTTTAATCCTATGTTTAAAAATGAAAAGCATTTGCTATCACCTAACAAAATATCCCCATCACCTTTGTAAAGTGAACATTAACCTAAATAGATGTTAAATCGCTCCTTACCCCACCCTCCTCCGCCTGTCTCATCTCTCCCTGCAAGGCAGCCTTTTAGACTAGCGCCTCTTCTTTCTCACACGTGTGCTGGATTACAATTTAAATGCAAATAACCCTGCACCTCATTATCTAAGTTCGTGCAGACTCAGTAACAGTTGTCTGTGCTGAAGCCTGTGAAATCAAACGGAGGTTCATCTGTATTCTAACACATGGATTACTTAGAGTAATTTCAAAAGAGCAATTCATCACTGCTTTGAAATTAAACACTGGACTTGCAGAGTGCCTAGGTTACGGAGGAATGCCTTTCTTTTACCACATAGGGAAGCCTTTCCACAAAGGCAATGAGATAGGAACCTCTCTTACTGTAGCTGTTCAATTAGTTCCCAAGGACACTAGGTAACTGAAATAACAGACTTCATTTTAATACGAATACAGCTAGTTGAGTGGAAAAGATACATTTATGGTAGTGCTCACACAATGACAGGACAATCTATATGCATTCCAAATACCACTAACAAGGAAATTATCAACAATGATTTACCAAACAGACATCACTCCAGGAGACATTATTTTTTATTTTTTATTTTTTGCAAAATCATCTTTCAAATATAAGGTTACTTTAAAATAATTCTTTGGTTAAAGTATAATTAAAATAAAAAGTAGAAACTCCTCCAAGCCTTTCACTACAGAGTGAAAAATACCCCCCTCTTTCAGCCATCAGATGGCCATTTAATCAGCCATTCAGATTCTATGAATCTAAATGTCATGGAAAACACTGTAATCTGAACTCCATACTGGGGTGAAGCAATAAGCTCCTAGCTACCAATGCAGTGATGGTGAAGAGAGCCTGGGAAAATGAAACCCCCAGCTTATGCATTAAAATGTGCCAATTACTCTCGTCCATGGAGGAACAGATGCGGTATTTTAAAATCACAGGAAACAAAGTTCTATCTGTGACTACCACTGGGGCATTACCGGATTGATGTGGCACACTTGTAGAAGCAGGAAACGGTTTCAGGCTTTCAATCCCAGATTAAAACCTTCAGTTAATTTCATTTCACCTAGTTCATTTCAAATAACTTTCTACATTAAAACAAAATTCTGTACAAGAAACCATTTGCTTCTTATCTGTCAATTCCTTCCTTGCCCTTCCTTCCTTCTCCTCTCCCCAGACATCATTTGTCCTAATAAGCATCAGCTTCAGATCAAAAAGAACCAGCTGCAACTCAGGTTATGTACAATATTAGCCTACACTTTTTGGATGTATATGAAATTGAGTAATATAGTTGTCTGTTTCTTTGATTATACATAGATTCCACATGATTTCCAAATAATTTCTCAGTTGCAGTGCAAGTTTAGTTTTTTAAGTAGGTAAGTGTGCAAGGAGAACTTAATGTGAATCCAGATCTTTTGGGCCATTTTGATAAGCAATTTGAAATAATGAAATTGAAAGCAGAGAAATAAACTCTTTCTTGTTTTCCACCTAAATTATTCAGAAAATTATTTCAGATCTCTATCTCCTTTTGTTTATATAGACCATTGCCTAAGGCAGTGTCCATATTGGACTAAGAACAATGGATTGTAGCCTAGTCAGACAGATTTATCAGGTCATCATATGACTAAGATAACCTAGAGAGATAGAGTGGATAACCTATTCCAGACTCTATTTCATACATTACAGATACTGCCCAGAATACAATGCTACAGTTTCAAGGTGAGGCATTCAAGCACTCAACGCCCACAAAAAATTTGTGGTGAATTTGTTAAAGATTATGGATCTGATTAAACAGTGGATTCACTTCATCACAAATACCAGAAGAATGAATGGTAGGGCCATTACATTAGCTGTAATGTGACTTTTCTTTTAAGACCTTTACTGGGAATATTCCCCTCCAACATTTTATATTAACATGTCACCACAGGGTTATTTCCATACCCAGAAGCTGGGTCAATGTTTGTGCAATGCTAGAAGAAACCATGATTTGTTTCTCAAAATGTAAAATGCATGACATATTTTTCTAAGTGACCTAAAAAAATACAACTATGGGCCAGGTGTGGTGTCTCACACCTGTAATCCTAGCACTTTGGGAGACAGAGGCAGGAGGATCGCTTGAGCCCAGGAGTTCAAGACTAGCCTAAGCAGTATAGTGAGACCCTGTCTCTAAAAACAGAACAAAACAACTATAATCCT
The DNA here is from genome assembly GCF_007565055.1 of Rhinopithecus roxellana. Classification (NCBI taxonomy): domain Eukaryota; kingdom Metazoa; phylum Chordata; class Mammalia; order Primates; family Cercopithecidae; genus Rhinopithecus; species Rhinopithecus roxellana. The sequence goes on from NC_044563.1 coordinate 73,968,614, forward strand.
TTTGCTGATTAACATATATAGCCAGTATCCTTTCATGTCCTCTTCTTTCTAGGGGTTATCAAGTTGTAGTTTCAAATACAGGCATAGATCTATTTTTATATACCTCACGTTTTATGCATCTGAGTTTTAAAACACAGCCAATGTTACTGCAACATACAAACATTCATTTTACACTAACTACTGTTTCTTTAAAGGGCTGGCATTTCACTTTGCATACATCTTCTACAGAGTGAACTATACCATAGGAGACCATCGTCTGTGGCCATCAACAGTCAGATAGTCACACAATTAAACAGATATTGATAACTGATGATTTGGTTTGATTGTCATTCATTTTTCTTTTAAATAAACTCCCTCTAAAGGCAGGAAGTAAGTATAATGAGAAACCACAGAATGTGGCTCTCCAAATTTCCTCAAGTAGCCCTACCTATATATTTTAAATTATCATAGAAAAACAAAACGACAGCACAAGTAGCAGTGCAGCCATGACTGTCATCATTTATATTAGTTCCCTGACTTACTATACATCCCTGGTATAACTGATGCATTTGTGGATGTTCTGTTATGGTTGACATGTACTGTAAGTGTACAGCAACCTGACCCTTGGTATGGTTTGCAAACACGTCCATATTGCACAGAGTGAACTTCTTGCTGCAAGTAATATATCTAACATACATCCTTTCAAAATGTAACATCCTTAACTAGTTAACATAGTCTAGAGGCTAGACTATGAGTCTAGAGTCTAGGCTTTGCCCCTAGGCAAAGACAAGCAAATATTGGTGATTTAGAAATGCAGTAGCACATTAGGCTACAACACGGGTAATTCCAAGTCACTTCATATTTTGCAAGTTCTTTGCTCCTATGATTGAATACTTCAAACACGTATCTTATCTTTCCTCCTGAGTATCCAAAAGTGCTTTGGAGAGCAAAAGTGCTTTGTCTCCCCATTTCACAGAAGCAAGGGGGTGGGAAGGGCTGTAGCAAGAAGGGCCAGCTGCTGTAGAGAGAATGTGGCAGTACCAGGGTAACTTAGCATCCTTAAGCAGGTGTCTTCAGCCAGCAACACTGGTGTATGGGGGCTATGAGGGTAGGATTTCACGTGTAACCTAAGAACAACTCTCTTCAGGGCATGTTTTCTAATAATCTTAAAAGGATTCCTCAGCTTGGCTCTGCCTAACTGGAAAATGGAGATCAAAAAAAAAAAAAATTCCATCCCCAAACTGCCCTTTCAATGCTCCCCCAGCTGGTCTGGGCACACTCCTTCCTCTTGTACCCCTTAGAGCGGGCCAGCAGCTCCCTCTGGGAGGAATGAGGCCCCTTAGCTGTGCATACCTGGAAGGAACGAAACATTCTCTTCTGTAGCAGGTGCCCCAAGTTAGGGAGACAATTCTCCAAAGCCTTGTGAGCTAGGCAAGAGTCCAGAGAGAACACATTTTTTTTTTCCTCTGAATCAAGTCTTTCTCTCATTTACACAGTCTCATCTTAAGAACTTTAAGTGTGAAAGGAAATGCTAAATTATTCTGAGCTGTCCACTTAGAATGTGGTGTGGATTTTTAAACACACACAAAGACACGTTTCCAAAAGGCCTTTCCATCTTGTTCACTGGTGTGGTTTATTCTTGAAGCAAGGTCTCTCTCCAGTTGAAGCCCCCAGTTGGTCCATGGGTAAGAGGAAGGATTGGTGGATCTGTCAGCTGCCATATTCCAGTTTCTCCTAATTCTTCACAGGAACAAAATCCCAGATATGGGATCTGAAGTTAAGAGTCGTAAAGGAAGGGGATATTAGAAGATAGGTTTAACGCAGAAAAAGAGGACCAAAATACATAAGACTACAATGTCAGGAGTTAATTCCTAATTGCAAGTCAAGTTAAAAAGGCAGCTTAAGGCCAGGCACAGTGGCTCACGCCTGTAGTCCCAGTACTTCGGGAGGCTGAGACAGGCGGATCACTTGAAGTCAAGAGTTCAAGACCAGCCCGGCCAACATGGCAAACCTCGTCTATACTAAAAATACAAAAAATCAGCTGGGCGTGTTGGCGTGTGCCTGTAATCCCAGCTACTTGAGAGGCTGAATCAGGAGAATCGCTTGAACCCAGGAGGCAGAGGTTACAGTGAGCCGAGATTGTGTCACTGCGCTCCAGCTGACAGAGCAAGACTCTGTCTTACGGCCGGGCGCGGTGGCTCAAGCCTGTAATCCCAGCACTTTGGGAGGCCGAGACGGGCGGATCACAAGGTCAGGAGATCGAGACCATCCTGGCTAACACGGTGAAACCCCGTCTCTACTAAAAAATACAAAAAACTAGCCGGGCGAGGTGGCGGGCGCCTGTAGTCCCAGCTACTCGGGAGGCTGAGGCAGGAGAATGGCGTGAACCCGGGAGGCGGAGCTTGCAGTGAGCTGAGATCCGGCCACTGCACTCCAGCCCCGGCGACAGAGTGAGACTCCGTCTCAAAAAAAAAAAAAAAAAAAAAAAAAAAAAAAAAAAAAGACTCTGTCTTAAAACAAAAAAAAAAAAAAAGGAAAAGAAAAAGGCAGCTCAAACATTTCTGAAATTATATTTGGACCCAATGGAAAAGATGCTCCAATTTTAAAAAATTTGTTTCACCCATTTTTTTTTCCTCCTTATCAGTCTCTGTAACATTCAAAGCTGAAGCTGTGCTCTCCCTCACTTCAGTTGTCACAGCAATTTTAAAACTTATTTTTGTCTGTGTCCAGAGAGCTGCATTTACAAACAAGACAAATTCTCTGTCTTCCAGCACTTACAAATGAGGACAGATGCATAAATAAACTTTTCAAAAATGCGAAAAAAAATTGCGAATGAGTTTGAACCAGTTTCTCTGGTGGCAGAGAAAGGAAATATGTAATTCGCCTGAAGGGAAGTGTGTGGGAGGCAGCTGACCAGAAAACCTCTCCCACAGAAAGGAAGACTCCAGCTGTGTGGGTCAGCCTCATGGGTTTTCTGTCTTGCTGTCTTGTTCCTGGCTTTGCCTCTTAGCCCCCTCATTTTAAATTGCTGCATGCCTCAGCCTACCTTCAAGGACCTGTGTTTGAGTTAAGCTTTCAGATGCTGTCTTTTGGACTGACCTCTATTGATCCAACCCAAATTCCCTCCGGGAAATTCAAAGAAGGTCCCTCAGGGAAATCCAGACAATTTGCTTATAATTCCTAGCTGCTTCCTACATTTTAGCTCTTAGAAGCTAGAACTAGCTCTAATACATTGTTTTTCTAACACAAGGCTTAATAAAGTGCCCTGCACAGAGTATCACTCAATACGTCTTGGTTGAGTGAATCAATAAATGAATATTCCCAGCTCAGCATAAACACATGCTTCAAAGAACTTAGTAATCAGCCAGTCACTGTGCTGACCTCAAACTACTAGCCATCACGGACCCCAAAGAGCAAGAATGAATTACCTTTCGGACCATTTGTACGAAGTCCTTGGAGTTCTGAGGTGACAGGCCCTGAAGTTGGCAGGTACAAGCTTCAAGGGAAGATGCGTGGGCCACAATCAGGATGTTATTTCCTGGGGGAAAATGGCAAGGAATGGGAAGACTGTTTCTATAAAGACATGGAAACTGCAAATACTGGAAGCTAACTAAATGCTCTGGAGGGGAGCAAACACACTCAAGAAGAAGACAATTTGCCTGAGCAATATTTTGTAAGTGCTTTGTTATTGATAAGGCAGCCTAATTTTTTTAAAGAAAACATTTTATCTTAAAATAGTTACAGATGTATGAGGCCAGGTGTGGTGGCTCATCCCTGTAATTCCAGTACTTTGAGAGAACGAGGAGGGAGGATCACTCGAGCTCAGGAGTTTGAGAGCAGCCTGAGAAACATAGTGAGACCCTGTCCCTACAGAAAATTAAAAGAAAATTAGCTGGGTGTGGTGACCTATGACTGTAGTTCCAGCTACTTGGGAGGCTGATGTGGGGGGATCACTTGAGCCCAGGAGATTGAGGCTATAGTGAGTCATGATTGCATCACTGCACTCCAGCCTGAGTGACAGGAGCAAGACCCTGTCTCAGTAATAATAATAATTATTATTATTATTGACTTATGAGAGGGTTACATACAATACATATACATATATACCAGCAAGGTCCCATGAACCCTTCCTTCCAGCCCCCTCCAATGGTAACATCTTACATAATTCTGGTACAGTATCAGACCCAGGAAATGGATGCTGGTGCAATACACACAGCGTATTCAGATTTTAGCAGGCGTGTAAGCAGTAGTTTGTGTGTACGTGATGATACAGTTCATGCAATTCTATCATATGTGTAGCTTTGTGTAATACCATGACAATCAAGATACAGAACTACTGTAGGTCCATAGGGCTCTCTGTGTTACTCCTTCTAATATAGTTTTAAACATTCCCACTGTAGAACTGTGAGCACTTGAGACTTTCTGGTTGATAGAACATGTTGTGTACCTTTATGCCAGTGAGTGGCTGATCAATGAAAACTAGAAGGTAGGCATCATCCATAATACTGTTGCTCATGGCTGTCTACTGTTTGAATATAAGTATTTTAACTTAAAAAAAAAAAAAAGAGATGAAGAGAATGTCCAGACTTTTTTTGCAATCTGTCTTTTTCACTAAAAAATTTATAGTGAACAATCTTACATATTAAATATTTGAGCTCAATGTTTAGAAAATTCAATAGCAAACACACTTGAGCCTTACAGAACACTGCTCTTGGTGATAGCAGGGAAGGTGTGTGTGTCTGTGTAGGTGTGTTGTGTGTAGGTGTGCATGCTGCTGGATCAATTATAGGCAAAACAGTGGCATGCTAGAGCTTTTGGAAATTATCAGAGGGAATCTCACAGGGTGCAAGAAGAATAGCTATAATGCAGAATTTAAGTTATTAAGAATAGTAGTTAAGTCTGGTATAAACCCCTGGAATATCTACCATTTTAGGTACTCAGAGAATATTACACATTTAATGTAAAAGTATCTGGAAGAAAATCTGGAAATACATTTCTTTGGTTAGCCAAAGCAAGTTGAAACATCTTGAATAGCCTATTAACCATTATAGAGAAATAATCACGTACGTAAAGATGGAGTTCAGAGTAATAACCACTTACCTTTACTTTTACATTCACTTATTATTTCTTTTGTTACTTGGAAACTTCTACTGATATAAGTATCATAGGATTCTGAAACAACTAATTTGCTGACTGGAATGTGAGGTCTGTAATAGAAAAATGAACAAAGGAAATGAAAACATTTTGATCTTGAGACAAAGGATGATATCGCTCTAAACTTTTATTTCAAGGGCTTTCTAAAGATCCCATAGATCTGTTTGCTTATCCATTTCCCTAGAAAGGAGAAAGGTATAGGGAAGGGTATTTCCACTGTATGAACATGGAGTGGAAATGTACAGAAATAACAGCTACGTGTATGGCGTCACAGTGACCAGGTGAAAAATGAGACATTCAATGCAAGTCTCACTCACAGGATAACATATAAGCCCTTGATTGATGGTCCCAGTCACATAGCTAATACAAAGCAAAGCAGAGATGGGAACCCTCAACCTATTTACATCAGCGGGGATTTCCCAGGCCTCTCTTCAAGAGCTGCAAGGATAGGTTTTAAAAGCAGATATTCGGTCCATCTGATTCTTGGTGAGTTTATAAAACTTCACCAGTCTTTTCCTTTTATTTCTCTCTTATTTTGAACACAGACCACACACTTGGCACAAGGAGAAGTGCAGAGCATAAAGATGAAGACAACCCAATTTCTGTGCTGGAGAAGTTCTCTGTCTGTGGTTGGGGGTGAAGAGGCTAGTGATGTAAATGATAATTACTATACAATCTACAAAGGCATGTGATACTGTGTGTCCCCTACCGGCCTGGGGGCCTGGCTGTCCCCCACCCAAATCTCATCTTGAATTTCCACATGTTGTGGGAGGGACTTGGTGGGAGATAACTGAATCATGGGGGCAGGTCTTTCCTGTGCTGTTCTCGTGATAGTGAGTCTCACGAGACCTGATGGTTTTATTTTTTATTTTACTTTTATTTTATTTTTTGTTATTTTTGTTTGTTTTTTATTTTTGAGATGGAGTTTCACTCTTGTTGCCCAGGCTGGAGTGCAATGGCTTGATCTCGACTCATTGCATCTTCCACCCACTGGGTTCAAGCGAGTCCCCTGCCTCAGCCTCCCGAGTAGTTGTGAATACAGGCATGCACCACCATGCCCAGTTCATTTTGTTTTTTTTTTAGTAGAGACAGGGTTTCACCATGTTGGCCAGGCTGGTCTTGAACTCCTGACCTCAGATGATCCACCCACCTCAGCCTCCCAAAGTGCTGGGATTACAGACGTGAGCCACTGCACCCTGCTGATCTGATGGTTTTAAAAAGGGGAGGTCCCTGCACAAGCTCTCTCTTTGCCTGCTGCAATCCATGTAAGACGTGACTTGCTCCTCCTTGCCTTCCGGCATGATTGTGAGGCTTCCCCAGCCACGTGTAAGTATAAGTCCAATTAAACCTCTTTCTTTTGTAAATTGCCCAGTCCCAGGTATATCTTTGTCAGCAGCGTGAAACGAACTAACACAGCATGGAAGAGGATGATCAAAGCTAGGCTTCCTGTCCTGCTGCCCCTGCATGTCTTCAAACCCAGTCGCCAATGCCCTTGGGGCCCACCTCTGCTTGCCTCCGCCCTGCTTAACTATGTAGAGTTTCTGGTCCACAAGATGTTTATCTTGTTTTCTGGGTACAACTATGTCATTTCAATTTTCTTACTTTGTCAGTTTTCATATTTTGTCTTTCACTGCTGGGTGTTTAGTGCCTGGTGGAGGTGTGGTAAGTTCTCAAAATGAATTCACATGGCCTCTGGATCAGAATATACTATTACTGCTACTATTAGCACTGAAAATATTTACTGAGGTTCCTGTATGTGTCAGGCTCTGTGCAAGCATCCTACTTGCATTCCTTCTGTCTAATCCTCCCAGCAATGCTTTTGTAAATACTGTTTATGGATGACAAAACAGAAGTTCAGAAAGGCTGCAGCTGACTTGCCTATGCTAACACCGTTAGCGACTCTTAGAACCTGGATTTGAACCTGAGTCTGGGGTCTGGCCTGTGAGCCTATCCTCCACACACAGCTTCTGACAGTGCCCTTGTTAAGCCTGCCCTTCTGTGCACATAGGCTTACTGTCCAGAGAGGAAGGATGCCATTCCACTTGAAGGAAGCTTGCATTCTCTCAGCATGCATGTTTCTCCTAGGAAACAGCCTTCTGAGTCCCACAACACCCTGGGGGATAGGTAGAGATCTGAATCACCACTTGTTGGGGCTGCACCTCATTGTTCTGGAGCAAGCTCTTCCTCCTCTTTTTCTCTCTCCATCCCCACCTCTCACCCAGTTCCATCTCCATTTATGTCACCTGATCTCCCAGGCCTGTCCCCTCCCCACAGTGACAAAAGGCCACTTTGTATGGCCCAGGCAGTCATTTCAAGGGTGAGACCATGTAATGTGTGAGATTTATGTAGGTGAAGAGCGGGAGACGTACTGGAATCTGGTTCCTCCTGATCAGTTCTTGCCTATGGCTTCTCCCAGCACCTTTAAGTGGAGCCTGTGAATGACTCCAGTGTCTGGAGCCCTGATGGGCTTGGCCTGAGTCAGAGCTTCCTCACCCCGTCAGCAGGTCATGTCATGCTGCTAGCCACACCTGCAGGCCCTGTACTGTCCTCAGAGTCAGGTGGCCTTCCCACCACCCACTCAACCTGGAATACGGTGCTCTGGAAGTCAGGTGGCATCCCCGAAACAGTATCCTCCCCCATACACTCTCTGCTCCCCACCTTGCTGTGGTCCAGGTTGTAAGCACAGGCCTGTGCTTTGAGCCTCACACCAAAGTTTGATTTGTTTCCCCTCTAACACTCCAGATCCATGCCCTCCCCCAGTCCCCTGCCCCAGTCCCATGCCCCATTCTGAAGCCCCACCCAGCTGGTGTGGAGTTTGTTTTTTCTGCCTTGCTCCTCTGGCCCAGCTCCTCAAGGCTAGGGTTGCTTTTCAATCCCCCAGGCCCTAGGCTGGTCTTCCTGCCTGTGGATGATGCTTCGATATTAGTCACCAGCCTGGTTAGCTTCCCTAACTTGGCTTTCAGTCCCACCTCCCTCCTGTTCTCTTCCTACCCCTGTTGCAAGGTGACAGGGCTCTTTCAGCAGAGCCTGCCTGACTCACACTACCCTGGCTCTCAGGGCTAGCCCTTCTGCCTGTCACCATGTGTCTTCAATCATTTGGGCACCACTTCCTTGCTTCTAAAGGTTTGTTCATTTGGCATCATTAATTTCACAGGGAATTAAACTCCAGGGCTGTCCCTTTCACATGCTTACAATTTGGCTTTCTCAACTGATTTTTCAAATTAGGGGCTTCATCTCCTCCCCCAATTCCCTCACCAAAAAGAAAATGGTTGAATTGAATTCTGATTTGCCGGAGAGGAAAAGGCAATCTGGGATAAGGACTGTGTCCTGATCCCCAAGTTCCTGGCATTCATCCTTCTGCTCACACTGCTGGTGGGGTGTGTATCTGAGTGTACATTGACAGGCTCAGGTAGGATGATTCTGGAGACCCTTGTAAGGCAGCTTGGGAGGCAATGGCAGAACACACCTAAAGGGAATATCAAAGACATAGTTGACCCAAATTGGTCTGGGTGGGACTGGTGGTGAATGATGAAAGTCGCTTAACCAATGTTGGTGGCAACTCCCCCTCTTTCCAGGTCAAAGGGATGCTGGCTGTTGCATGGGGACAACAATTTATTGCTAATTGCCTGCAAAGAGCAGAAAAACGGTGGCCAGAAAGGGGATAGGACAAAATGTGAAGCGTATTCGTAGGGGATCCTGTTGATCGATCTAATCTTATTTTTGAGCAATGCTAATTCCTTTCAGACAAGAAGCAGCAGCACATAACTAGTTAATGGGGTCATCTGAGGTCTTATTTGCTGAGCAGAAAAAATGAGTATGGAAAAAGAAGATATTCTTTATTACCTTAGCTAGAAATGCACATTGCTTTATTTGTGGTTTGGGTAGGTATTTGAAATGAAAGGTCAACAGATATCACATAAGAAAGTTCTGCTTATCTTGACCACTTGTTATTTTTAATTCTTTTTTTTTTTTGACGGAGTCTCACTCTGTCACCAGGCTGGAGTGCAGTGGCACGATCTCGGCTCACTGCAAAACCTCCGCCTCCTGGGTTCAAGCGATTCTCCTGCCTCAGTCCTCCCAAGTAGCTGGGACTACAGGCACGCACCACCACACCCAGCTAATTTTTATATTTTCAGTAGACATGGGGTTTCACCATGTTGGCCAGGGTGGTCTCGATCTCTTGACCTTGTGATCCACCCAGCCCGGCCTCCCAAAGTGCTGGGATTACAGGCGTGAGTCACCGCGCCCGGCCCCTATTATTAATTCTTAATTGTGTACATGCGGATTATTCAGCTGTGAGCAATCTACAAACACTTTTTAAAAATCCCAGCACAGTTGGGTCTAATGGAAAAAGGAAAGGAACAGGAATGGGATGACTGCCCAGAAGATTGCATGGGGCTGGACATGTGGAAAATGATGAATAAAGGTTATTATTGTTATATGTGGTCACTAAATGTATAAATACTTTTAGACAAGTTATTTGAACTCTCTCATATATAAAAATGGTTTACCTACATTCTGGGGATATAGCAATAATAAACAAAGATAATACAGAGATTTAAAAATGCTTTGAAAAATTAAATGTAGAAACTGTAAGACATCGTCATCTTCCTTATTGCTCTAATCTTCTCAACTGCATCATCATTAGCTGGTGCTTATTGCTGGAATGCAAAATGGTTTTATTACACTGAAGCAGGTATAATAAAGTCAGAAATATCCAACACGGGGGTGAGGCTGGAGAATCTAATCCACACTAATGTCAAATATGAAAAAAATGCTGGCTTTTCTCCAGTTTTGATTTCTAAAATCACAGCTCGATTTCCACCACTACTGGACAACTGCCTGTAGGTGATGTCCAGCCCTGTCTCCTTCATGAACCTGGCCTAGTGCTAGTGCAGAAAGCACTTCCACACTGGCCTCAGTAAGCAGCAGTTTCCCAGGCTTACCTGTAGGTTGTATCAACACTCAGGTTGGCTGCAGCTAACTCCGATGGAGGTATCCATGCAGGTAACGTGCTCCCAGCAACCCATTTTGTCCACTCAAATAAGCCGGGCTCTACACGGATCTTCAAGTGATTTTCTTGTTGTAAACCTTAGGGGTAAAATACAGTGAAGATGAAGGAAGTGCCTCTATATTCTCAGGCCAAATTGTTATAAAAATTCTGATAAATCAGTTATTCTCTTTCCTACTGGCTGCTATACATAGCTAAACAGAAGTGGAAGCATGTGGATTTGGACAAGGTTTTTAATTTTTGTGCATTACTAACACATGAGTTTAATACTCCTGCCATACTCCCAGGATGTATGCTGGCTTTAAGTCATATCTGACTTAAGGAAAAAAGCCACAAGTTATTGTCCATATAATTTATTCAAGGCTGGGTTCGGTAGCTCACACCTGTAATCCCAACACTTTGGGAGGCTGAGAAGGGTGGATCACTTGAGGTCAGGAGTTGAGACCAGGCTGGCCAACATGGTGAAACCCCATCTCTACCCAAAACACAAAAATTAGCAGGGTGTGGTGGCATGTACTTGTGGTCCCAGCACTCAGGAGGCTGAGGCAGGAGAATCACTTGAACCCTGGAGGCGAAAGTCGTAGTGAGCCAAGATTGTGCCACTGCACTCCAGGCTTGGTGACACAGTGAGATTCTATCTCAAAAAAAGAAAATTTATTCAATTCTGTGACTACCATAATTCCTCTTTCTTTTTTCTGTTTTTTTTTTTTTTTTGGTTTGTTTTTTTGTTTTTGATAGGGAGTCTCGCCCTGTCACCCAGGCTGGAGTGCGGTGGCCCAATCTTGGCTCACTGCAATCTCTGCCTCCTGGGTTCAAGTGATTCTCTGGCCTCAGCCTCCCGAGTAGCTGGGATTACAGGCACCTGCCACCATGCCCAGCTCTTTCTTTCTTTTTTTTTTTTTTTGTATTTTTAGTAGAGACAGGGTTTCACTGTGTGAGCTAGGATGGTCTCGATCTCCTCACCTCGTGAACTGCCCACCTCGGTGGCTGAGGCGCCTGGCCCCCATAATTCCTCTTTCTAAAGCAAATTCCATGATGGTGTTACCAAGAAAATTCTGATAGTTTCTGAGTATCCAACATCGTGTTTGAATATCATGTAAATTATTCATTTTCTCTATCAGAAAATCGAATGCTGAACATTTACTAGCAGCAGTGCAGAAGCCCTCTGTTTTACTGTAGTGTAGCTGGCTTCCTAGAAATGGTCCCTGCTTAGTTATCGTCATATTGCATGTAGTCCAGTTGTTCTGTGCAAATTTAATACATAAATGCCTTCTGGTAGTGAAAAGGTTTACTTAAGGTTAAAGGACAGAAGATTCAGATGTAGTGTCAAGTTCTTTGTTGGCTTTTATTTCTGGCTCATTCATTTCTTTGGTAGAAGTAAACAGTCTAATCCTGTTCCTTTTAGTTTTCCTTCCCATGAAATGAGAATGGAGATACCTGTAACTCATGCTTCCACAGATTTTAGGGTAAAAGTTGAGTATCTTGGTAGCAATGGTGCTTTTAAAGTCTTTCCAATTAAGTAAAGAAAAAATGATGATTAAGATTTGAGGCTCCTAGGAGCACCACAGGAGGCAAACAACAGATCAAAACAGGAAAGTTATTTGACTATTAAGTGTAAAGAAAGGATCACACTCTATAAGCGCTGAACATTTTGCAAGCCTATAATTCATCCAAGAGCGCTTTAAATTCTCAAAGAAAACATGATTAGTATACTTCCTTTTATTTCACTTAGGCTGCCAGAGTATGTTTTTGTGACTTGGGCAAAGATCGCCTTCTGAAAGAATCCTTGCTTCATTCCAAATTCGAAGTTTTCAACTGGCAAATGTCCCATGACTCTAAGTAATTTATGTGTGGGGCTGCCTAGAAACAGAGGGATGGACTACTTGTTTTTGTCAACCTGCAAGTCTTACCTTTCAAGATATTGTGAGCAGTCTGAACGCAGCGAAGGGACGGGGAGCAGTAGACATGATCGATAATGGTACTGCTCTCTAATAAGGCTTCGCCTGCCAAGAAAACCACAGAAGAATCAGTCTGATGGATTTACTCAGTCTCACCTCGATTCGCAGCGTGAGAGGGGGCCAAGCAGTACGCCCCTGTAAACCCTTCTTTCCTAACTGGGGCTCACATAGAGCCAGTAGTGTCAGCCTTCGTTAGTTTCTAACAAAACCCCTCATCGGTGTCCTGTGAGAGGAAGTGACAGAGCCCTTCTTGTCTTTTCTTTCCCTTCCCTCTGGTGCTAACAAGTGGTAAAGCCTTTAGCTAGGAGATATTAAGAAACAGGACAATACTTTGGCTTCGAGTTTGTGAAAGAGGATTTATTTTATGAATATTAGGTCTTGTTTTAATTTTCTGTGCTAACCAAAATCTCAACATGTCATATTCTTAGACACCAGAGATAAATCCCAACACCTCATACTTTAATGCTATCCTCATAAAATCCACTTCTTTAAAAAAATTTATTATTATTCTTAATTTAATTTTCAGAGATACGGTTTTGCTCTGTCACTCAGGCTGGAGTGCAGGGGTGCGATCATACCTCGCTGCAGCCTCAAACTCCAGGTCTCAAGCAATCCTCCTGACTCAGCCTCTCAAAGTGCTAGATTGTAGGTGAGAGCCACCACGCCGGGCCTGGAAACCAGTTATTTTGTCTACTGGATTAAATCCGAGCACCTTCATACGGTGATCAAGGTCTTCCATGAACTTGCCTTTATCCATCTTGCCAGCCTCATCTCTGCCTTGCCTTGCAATTTATACTCTAGACACAAGGCACTTGGTTTCCCCTGTATTCCTAAGGCTGTTTCTCAAGCCTCAGACAGTTTATGTGGTCCCTCCCACCGAGAATGCCATTTCCTCACTCCTGCTCCTTCTTTGCCCAGCTAACTTCCACTTCAGCTCCCAGCTCACCTCTTCACCTCTTAGATGTCTTTTCGTGTTCCCGTAATATTCTGTGACCACGCATAGCTCTATGTATATCATATTGTATGATATTTATCCACACATAAGTTTGTTTCCCTGACTCACACTTGGGTTCCCCTAGTCCAACACCTTGCACAAGGTAAGTGAGCACTACATATCTGCTAAGTGACTGAACAGGAAAGTACTATCTCCCCGTGGCAGTAATGGAATGGGCTTGCAAAGCGCTGGGCATCTTCAAAGGATCAGTTGGCCTTTATAAATTCAGCAAGTCCAGGGTCCGTCTTCTTCACTCTTGTCCTCTTCCACAGCCATGCTGGCAGATGCTGCTGTCTTGAACTAGAGGCTGACCTGTCTGCTTCCTCCAACAGTGAGCACAGTAACCCAAGCCATTACTGGATCACAAGGTCCTCAATAAGGACCACACCTCATTCACTTTGGTCAACCAACCCAGGGCTGAGCACAGTGTCCTAAACTTAGTGGTTGTGTAGTAAGTTCCTTTTGAATTGAGGAAATTTATTACTTGTAGGAAAGTTATAGAAGCCCCCAGGAAGGGTCCCGCATATCCATGGTACCAGCGTTTTGAAGGAGGAGGCAAGAAATGCCTGCAGTACAGTCACTCCAGGATACTTACCCACTAGTCTCGCTTGCATGCATCCAAACACAGTGATGGGAGCATCTTTCTCGTAATCTCTGAAACCACCACTCCGCTGAGGTAAACTATGAGGCATGTTCAGGTTGCTCCGGATGTAGCGGCCTGAAAAATAAAAAGGTTAGACAGGGGATACATACATTTCTTGTTTACTTGGGACTCCCTTACTGATCCTGACACTCTCCACCCCCATTCCTTCTTGGCCAAAGAGATCACATTGAGCTCTCTGGAGCTGATAGAAAATATCAAGGCTGATACCTTGTTTCATAAAGTGACTTGGAATTCACTCTTCCATTCTACTGACAAAAGTGACATGAGGTAGTTTCTCAGTGAAGGTAATAACCATGCATCCTAAGGCAGGTGAGATTCCCTGGTTAGGTAAGCCTCCGTAGCTTCAAACGCCACTCAAGTGAAAATGGAACCGAGCGAGCCAGGGAGGTTTAATGGCAGGAGCTCTGGCCATGGGATTAGGGCACGTTGCTGCTGCTGACTTTGCCATATGGCCTTGGGCAAGACATCTGTCTTCTTTGGTCCTGGTATCTAAGTTTATAGAATGGGGACAAGAACACTTACTTCTTCCCTAAAGCTCAAGACAATCAGGAGGGGCTTAAAGATAACAGACATTTTCTATAGTACACAAAATTATAAATGACTCCATCCGGATAACTGTAGCATGACTGTGCCCCCTAGAGGCCACTATGGGTATGGCAGTGCTGAGCAGGCCCACCAACAACTCACCTTTGGCATCGAAGCACTGGGACAGCCAGTACTTCCCAAACACAACATCCATCCTCTCACCATGCCGACACACAAAGAGGCATCGCTTCTGGGGGCCGGGCTGGCTGTTGACCCTCAGCGGCTATAGAGAAAGAAAGGATATTAGTGAAGACTCACATGGCAAAGTGGACATGTCTTGGAGCCAGGTGCCAGGTGAGCTGAGCTCTACTACCAAAGTTCTGCCAAGGTATGACTAGGTGAGGACAGTAAGACTCATCCTACAGACCTCATAAGTTATTTTGAGGCTCAAATAAGATAAACTGCATGTCTTTATAAAATGAGAAGGGTTGTGAAAAGGGCATTATTGTTGCTACAGCTGCCCTTTGTAGGAGTAGCATTTGGCCATTACTAAAACATGCCGTACACTTTCAGTTACAGCTCAGAGGTAAAACTAGCCATTCATGTAGAGACAGCCATCTAGTGGGACATCTTCCCCCCCAAGAAGGGGCAATTCATCAACTTCTTCAGGGAGTGAGGGCTTCTGTGATCACAAATGTGTCTACCTTTTCTCTAAAGTGTGTGGTCAGACCACGTGGTCCCCATGGTCCACTCCAGCAATGAGACCCTGTTTTCCTATTCTAATCACAACGTGGGCTCTGCTGTCTGACTATATATATGTTGGTGATCCCCAAAATGAGACAACTGCAACCTCTGGGTGATGACGCAGGCAAACTGAGTCAAAGGCCTGTCCAAATGACTTTGGCTTCTATAACTGCTGCATGGAACCTTACAGATGTTTCTACATTCCTTCTTTCTGATATAGTCAGCTTTTCCCGTTTCCTTAGTGCTGGCCAGCACTTCACATTTGCTTCTAGTTGCCCTGACAAGGCTAATATGTGGAATGGTGGCATGATCCTTCTCATCTCTTTTCCTGTTGTTCCTTAATTCAAATCCTGGGCTCTAGCCACAATGGTCTACTCTCTTGATCCTCAACATGCTTGAACTTTCAGCTTGCCTCTATTTGTACTGTTCAACAACAACTTCCTGCCTCCTTCCATCTCCAACCTTTCTTGAAAAAGTTAACACATACTGAGCATTCATTATATGCCAGTTATTGTGCCAGCCTTATTTTATTATTTTCTTTAATCTTTGTAACAAATTACAAAACAGATACAATTATGGGCATTATTCCTACTTTAGAGAGAAAATTTCCTCCTATGTCTGTGGAACAACCTTCCTTATGAGCCTAGGTTCAAATGTTGGAAGTAACTGTCAGTACTGTTTATCTGACTCTTCCTAGCCTTGAATTTTTGTATATCTTTTATAATTTGGTGTACTTTCTTCCCAAGAGATCATGGAACCTTTGGAGATAGCAAGGGCAATGCCTAATTCTTAATAAATAGGTTCTTAGTGAATCCTGGTTAGAGTTGGGGGTGTGACCCTAACAATCGGCCTTACCTGCATGGGCTGGCAGATGATAGTAAGAGGAGTCGTCTCCCCGAGCCCCTGGTCCTCATACGGCCGCCTCTCCAATACTCCATCCCCAAATGTGAGAGAGTTGGACGATGATGTATTTAAGATTGAATAAGAACTGCAGAGGAAGATAAGGAAGGTGTTAATGCTCTGGCCAGCAGTCATCAGCACTTCCTCCTGGGCTCAACAGGAGTGTGGGAATTAACTCAGCGCCCTCTGTGGGTAGCACAATGATGAGGGAAGCTGAGCAGGAGTGGTCCCATTCCTAAAGGAAGAATACCTTCTTTTATACTGAAGACTTGCAGTTAATAAATTAGAGGTAGGCCGGGCGTGGTGACTCACACCTGCACTTTGGGACGCTGGGGCAGGTGGATCACTTGAAGTCAGGAGTTCGAGACCAGCCTGGCCAACATGGCATAACCCCATCTCTACTAAAAATACAAAAAATCAGCTGGGCGTGGTCGTGTGTGCCTGTAGTCCCAGCTACTCGGGAGGCTGAGGTATGAGAATCGCTTGAACCTGGGAGGTGGAGGTTGCAGTGAGCCAAGATCACACCACTGTACTCCAGCCTGGGTGATAGGGTGAAACTCCACCTCAAAAAGAAATAAAAATAAAAATAAGTAAATACATAAATTAGAGGTAGATGGATTTCTGCACTGAGGACAGATATATTCATTCCTTTGGGCAGGGATGGGTCCTAGTGATTTTGAGCCATGCATGGTTCACGCCAAAGACAAGTTCAAGAATAACAACGTATCAATTATTTGTTTGCAGCTATTTTTCTGGTTCAGAAGAAATCTATGATCCCTGTTGCCTTTAATATTTCCCGTGGTAATTTCCATCTGAAGTGAAGAGTGATAGGGGGGTATTTTCACCATCTTCACCACTTAGCCAGTGGCTCCTAACAGTCAAGGAAACTTTGTGCCAAAGTCCCCTATTCTACCCTCTTCAGTCTCCAAACCCTATCTCCCCTCAATCACACCTCCAACAAGATGATTACAAATAGAATTATTTCAGAGAAGACCATTCTCACCAGATGTTTAGAGCTGTGAGCCAAGAACTCTCATTTCTGAGTGTAACACTATAGCTACAGAAGCCTAAAAAGAAGTCTTGCTGAAAGGAAGACAGTCAAAACCTGCCAAGCTTAAATTATTGTCAATAATAAGACTTCCACAAAGCTTCATCTAATAAACATTGCAATTTAAATGTGGTTGTTAGGCAAATCCAGTGAACATCTTTGGAAATCACTGAGCAGAGTCCAGGGGAAACATTTACATTTTATAGATTTCTTGCTTCTTTACAATTTGGGTAGCTATGTATCCCAGTTTGCTCCAAATACTCCTGGCTTGCATCTGATGACCTAACAACCTGTCTGGGCTACCACCTGTTTTGGATTATTCACTTTTAACATTGTATTATCAGAATTTTATTTTAGAGATGGAGTGTCACTTTTGTCACCCAGGCTGAAGTGCAATGACACGATGTCAGCTCACTGCAACCTCCACCCCGCAGGTTCAAGCGATTTTCCTGCCTCAGCCTCTGGAATAGCTGGGATTACAGGCATGCGTCACCATGCCCAGCAATTTTTGTCTTTTTAGTAGAGATGGGGTTTCACCATGTTGGCCAGGCTGGTCTCGAACTCCTGAACTCAGGTGATCTGACCACTTGGCCTCCCAAAGTCATCCTGAGATTACAGGCGTGAGCCACCGCACCTGGCCCAGAATTTTATTTTTGAAAATAACTTTTTGCCGGGCGCGGTGGCTCAAGCCTGTAATCCCAGCACTTTGGGAGGCTGAGACGGGCGGATCACGAGGTCAGGAGATCGAGACCATCCTGGCTAACACGGTGAAACCCCGTCTCTACTAAAAATACAAAAAAAAACTAGCCGGGCGAGGTGGCGGGCGCCTGTAGTCCCAGCTACTCGGGAGGCTGAGGCAGGAGAATGGCGTAAACCCGGGAGGCGGAGCTTGCAGTGAGCTGAGATCTGGCCACTGCACTCCAGTCCGGGCGACAGAGCGAGACTCCGTCTCAAAAAAAAAAAAAAAAAAAAAAGAAAAGAAAATAACTTTTTATATTCACAAATATAATACAGCTAACTGGTTCTTGGTAAATTTTTGTTCCAAAAATTATGTGATTTTAACTATCTTAGCACGCTGTTCACTTTCAGAAGTGGCTGCTTTTTCACTAGAAGTGATAGACTCAGTTCTATCTACTTACAAACGAAGGTCTCAGAAGTCTCATGCCCTGAAAAACTGATTTTGAATACTTATGCATATCAGAATCACCAGGGGACTTTAAAAAAAAAAACACTCATGCTGGGGTTCTGCTCCTCACAGGCTGTGATTCGGTAGGTCAGGGGTGGGACCCAGGAAACCTGCATCAGTCCATCTGAATATGTTGCCAAGTGAAACCTGTTATGGTAAAATTTAAGTAACTGTAGCCCAAGGAAATCTTGTGCCATTCACACGGTATAAGAGACCAGCTATTCTACTTTATTTTAAACTGAGACCCTTCCAAACATCACACAGTTCAAGAAAATCCAGTTTGGCTGGGCATGGTGGCTCACGTCTGTAATTCCAGCACTTTGGGAGGCCGAGGCAGTTGGATCACCTGGGGTCAGGAGTTCAAGACCAGCCTGGTCAACATGGTGAAACCCCGTCTCTATTAAAAATACAAAAATTATCTGGGCATGGTGGCACACACCTGAAGTCCCAGCTACTCAGGAGGCTGAGGCAGGAGAATCACTGGAACCTAGGAGGCAGAGGTTACGGTGAGCTGACATCACACCACTGTACTCCAGCCTGGTGACAGAGTGAGACTCCATCTCAGAAAAAAAAAAAAAGAAAAAAAAAAAGAAAATCCAGTTTTATTGTCTGACTCATCAAAGCTTCAGGGTGCAAAACGTCTGGCTACCTAGAATCGTGCTGACATCTTGCGTGTACATGTCTGTTTCTTTACTTTATTGCAGCTGTGAAAATACTGATAGGATGCCTTCTCTCCCTCCTTCGGCTCCCATGGCAAGACGAATGCCAGCCTCTTTCCCTTCTTAACTGTCATTATAATCAAAGGACCTGACTCACTCTGAGACAGTGTGGAGCTGCCAGTTCCAGTAAGACAATAGTCAGATGCTTCTTGCTCAGAACAGTGGAGGGAGGAAGCCGGGTCTAATATCCAGAACATCTCAAGCATCAGGAGAGCTGGCTTCTCCCTGCAACATGCCAGGCCTGTGCTAAGCCCGAGCGGCCAGGCAGCTCACCCAGCTTCAGAGAACACAAGGAGGCTTCAACTTGCCTTACTTAGAACCAAGTAAGACACTCAAGTTAGTGTGGAGAGAACATATTTCCTTAGGAGGGACTCAGAGAACTGAGAAGCACTTGGCAGGGAGTGTTGTTAAACTCATTGACCCCCAATCATGACTTGTTGCCTGGATCCCCTGGGCAACTCCCACCATGCCGGCCAGGCCATGCTTGCCATTCCCCTGGGGCTCTACCTCCTGATGTCTATCCTGGGTTAGGAATGAGAGAAGATCTGTCTTACAAGGAAGCTGGGCTCTGCCTCCTTGAGTCATTTAACCTCTGGGGTTAAATAGGAAAGTGCAGTTCATCTACAGGATTGCTTTTATGGAAGACACATTTCCTTTGATGAGCACTCAGTGAGGGTTGGCAAACACAAGATAGAAAAAAGTCATCATTATGCAAATGGTGATTTTATAGTCACCGCTATACACCAGACTCTGAACCATGTAAAGCTAAGCTCGGCATTGCAGTCTTCATAACAACCTTGTGAGGTAAGTGCAATGATTAGTTCCATTTTCTAGATGAGCAAACAGAGGCTCAGAGAGGTAATGCAACTTGGCCAAGGCCACACAGCTGGTAAGTGGTAGAGTTATCGTTTAAATCCAAGACAACTGGAATCCAGTCTCAAATTCTTAATTACAATAAACTAATGCCTAACTTATTTCCCTGCTTTGAACGGAGTTGGCTGTGGAAGCTGTTAGTTTAATTTCAGACATTGTTCTCACAGACATGACATCATTAGTAATCTCTGAAATAAAAGATGACACAAAGACCTTCCTGGGACGCATTGACTGAAGTCACTCAGGTTCACCTATACGTCGGCCTGAGCTGTAATTTAGGGAAGAGTGGGCTTGGATGGAGTGAACTCTAAGAGATCAGCACTGCTTCTCACATACATCCACTTTTTCTTTTTTTTTTTTTTTTTGAGAGTCTTTTTTTTTTTGAGAAGTCTTGCTCTGTTGCCCAGGCTGGAGTACAGTGGTGTGATCTCGGCTCACTGCAACCTCCACCTCCCAGGTTCAAGTGATTCTCCTGCCTCAGCCTCCTGAGTAGCTGGGACTACAGGCATGTGCCACCACGCCCAGCTGATTTTTTTTTTTTTATTTTTAGTGGAGACGGGGTTTCACCATGTTGGTCAGGCAGGTCTTGAACTCCTGACCTCAAGTGATCCACCCACCTTGGCCTCCTAAAGTGCTGGGATTACAGACGTGAACCACCGCACCTGGCCATACACCCACTTTTAAGAAAGAGATCTGATAAAACAGCAACTCCAAGAACTGTAAAATAAAAAATAATAGATCTGAGAACTATGCTTTGTCAGGCAAATAATCTTTTAGTTCTCAGTTTACTCATGCAGTTTTGCTTTACTTGTTGTTATAGGGGTTAAAATGGAGACTTTGGAAACCCAGCTTATATATTTTGATCTTCTAAAGCACTTCTGAAAAAGCAAATGTTTGGGGAACATGAGACAACTTTGACCTCTAATTTTGTGCCATCCAGTTCTGCAGGCTCACAGGCTGGGCTGAGGTGGGAGCGGAGTGAAAGAGAGGGGAAGGGATTGCTGGGTGGGGTTATTGAGGAAGAAAATATTATTTCCCATCTTTGGGTTTGTGGTTTGTCTGTTTGTGGCTCACTAGGGTAGGGGACCTTTATTTTCTCCTTCCAGGCAAAAGACTTGATGAAATCATTTCTCTCTGCTTCTCCTTTATGGTGATAATAACAATGTTAGCCACCAAGCAGCTGGTGCTCAGGGCTTCTGCCTCTCAGCCATGTTGCCACATGACAAACACAAGAGGGAGGAAAACAAACCAGCATGCAGGCCCTGGCTAGATGCCCCAGTGTGCCAGGGAAGCGCTGGCTTTGAGCTGCTCCAACTAAGAAGAGAAGATGCCTTTTGTTTCTGTTTTCTCTATTGGGACAAAGTTGGCCACTGAACACGGGACCAGTATGGAATAGGGGCAAAATAGTAATGAGGGATGGGAGGAAAGTTATTACCCTAAAGAAGACTGGCAGAGGGGAGGGGGGAAATGGATCCCTTTTCAGTCTGGCAGTTGCCTGTTCCCTTAGACGCGGTCTTTGTTGTCTGGGCATGCACGGGCTGTGTCTAGGGACTTGCTCAGGGTCACTTAGCAAATGAAGGATACAGTTAGGGCTCCTGCCTCTTGAAACCTCCTTCTCTATTGGTCTGGCTGGCAGGGTAGTAATCTGCCCAGCTGCTTCGGGGAGTCAGACCACCCTGAGTCATGACCCAGGACAAGGTGGACAGAAACCCTAAAGCAGTGAAGACGCAGCACTGGGATGATGCCACCCTTCAGCCAGAAGAGATGGACCCCATGCAGCCTCGGTTTAGTCTCCGATCAGGAACTCAAGCAGACAACGATGGCAAATGGGGCAGGCAGAGGGAAGCAGAGCAATTCATTTCGCATTTTTCCCATGCCTCAAGTCAGCTCCTTTCCTGGAAGTTTGGAACTCACAGGGCCTTCTTCCCATGGGCTCCATTTACTGCTGCCCTGTGTATCCAGGATCCAGTCTGCCTTAGCAACATTCTTCAAATGGCATAAAGGTCTTTGTGTCTGCTTACCCATGAAATATCCAGGTGCTGCATTCATCAGCCTTGGTAATGTAATTCTCAGGCAGGAGCCCAGAGCAGCCGGTGGTTAAGGACGTGCCATAGATCCAACCCTCGCTGGTGCTGGTCTGCTCCATTGGAGACATGAAGATGAAGTCCCCGGGGACCAGCTCCAGCTCGTCATCATTTTGTGGGGTATAGGGGTAGATGACCTGTAATGTCTGAAAAAGGAAGAGAGGGTGAGTCAGCCCCAGGCCTCACCATTCTCCTGAGTGCCTTTAGGGCAGGACTGTGTGTTCTGCATTAATACTGCACACCTCCAGAGGGCGATGTGCCCTGAGTAGATGTGAATTCCTATCAGAGAGCATGTCTCTCTTCAGAGTACTGCAGGTGTATGCCTGGTGCTAGAAATGGTTCCATACTTTTCTTCAGGCATGTCTAGATTTCCCATCAGGATTCAAGTATCGTTTTTGGAAACTGACCTGAAATCCTGAAGGCTCGCTGGCCAACTGCTATATAAATGGACTTGGACCTAGTTTCCCTTGCTTCATCTGATAGTCACCATGATAGACACTTGAAACCCAGCTCACGGAAAGCCAGTCTTCCACATGGGGGTTACAGATGGGCCAGGTGGAGTGTCTCTCCTATAGGAAGGCTCAGGGAAGGAAGTACCCCTTTCTATGTAACTTAGCTCTTTATTTATGAATTATTATTATTATTTTGACATGGAGTTTCACTCTTGTCACCCAGACTGGAGTGCAATGGTACGATCTCAGCACACTGCAGCCTCCGCCTCCTGGGTTCAAGTGATTCTCTTGAAGCCTCAGCCTTCCTGGTAGCAAGGATTTCAGGCAGCTACCACCACACCTGGCTGATTTTTGTATTTTTAGCAGAGACAGCGTTTCACCACGTTGGCCAGGCTGGTCTCGAACTCCTGACCTCAGGTGATCCCCCTCTCTCGGCCTCCCAAACTGCTGAGATTACAGGTGTGAGTCACCACGCCTGGCCAACTTAGCTCTTTAAACCAGACATGGTTCTTGCCTTAAAGGAGATGTCTTTAAACCTAGAGTTTTAACAAAGATCCTGAAAGAAAAATGTCTAGACATCAGTGTCTGTGTCAGCATGTAGCCAGCTTTCATTAGATGGAGAAAACGTTCTTACTTTGGGCTCCAAAACAGCTCCTAGGCCAAAAACAGGCCATGCCAGTTGGCTATTTATTCTTCTTTTTGCCTTCCTTCCCTGGGATGTATTAACATCACAGATACAGGCATGAAGGTGCTGTAGAAAACATTTATTTTAGTATTTTTTGTTACTAATAGTGGGAGACCTCAATAGTAAGGAAAATATTTCCTATCTTATTTGTTTTACAAGGGACACAAAGACGGAGACAGCTATAATAGCTTTCACTGTTTCCTAGGGTCTCAGAGCCATTAGTTGGATGCTAAGTATTCTGGTCTCCACTTGCATATTTCTAACTTTGGCTTCAGTTTTCTCATCTATAAAATAATCCTTAAGACTATAAAGTTAAATGAGACAATCTAAGAGAACACCTTAGGACAGAGCCTTGTGCACCGAAGAGGCTTTATTTATTTATTTATTTTTTGAGATGGAGTTTCGCTCTTGTTGCCCAGGCTTGAATGCGATGGCGTGATCTCAGCTCACCGCAACCTCTGCCTCCCAGGTTCAAGTGAGTCTCCTGCCTCAGCCTCCTGAGTAGCTGGGATTACAGGCATGAGCCACTACGCCCAGCTAATTTTGTATTTTCAGTAGAGACAGGGTTTCTTCATGTTGGTCAGGCTGGTCTCGAACTCCCGACCTCAGGTGATCCTCCCGCCTCAGCCTCCCAAAGTGCTGGGATTACAGGCGTGAGCCGGGTATAATTATTTCTACAGAACCAGAGCACCTGATCTCCCAGGTCACATCCTTCCTTCCAGCCGACCCTGATCCCTGGACCCTGCACTGGGTAGGCCTGTGAACTAATTGGCTCGTTGATGCCAAGGTGATACACCAGAACATGTTATGAAGGGAGAATCTCCTTCTGGAAATCTGTAAAGAAAGGAGCCTTTAAGGTCTGATTCTTTTCAGAGGATGAGAGTGAGTGTGCAGAGAACTCGTTTGTACTGCTGTATTTCTGATTCTCCTTTTATGTAGGGCGCCTGTTTGTTTCTCTAATTCTTACTCCAGCATCTTTCAGTTCTAGATCTTCCTGCTCCGATTCCTTCCTTATTCTTCCTGTTCCTCTGCCTCATACACACTTAAACCACCTCTCCAAACAAGCCAGGAAGGTTTTCTGTGGGATTGTTAAATCAGCTTAAAGGGAAAAAAAAATTCACACAAAATCTCATAAACTGCAAAGCTAAATGTGTGACGTCCCGTGAAAAGGAACATTCTTTTTTTTCTGGGACAAGGTGGAGAAAGGCACCGAGTCACAGGGAAACAAGCCTAAACTCGTGTTCCTTAAATGTTCAAGCACAGCATGGTCTTAGCTAATAATGCCTTTGGCCCAGTAGTGCCTTTCCCCTTGAGAAACTCAATGCGATTTCAGAGAAGTCCTCACTTGTTCTATCACACAGGGGAGGTGGGTATTCATTCTGTTTCTAGGTTATCCCCAGGAAAACTGAGGCACAGCAAAAGGTAGAGACAATATGTCCTAGGCATAGGGAAGCTGGACAATAAGTAGCTTTGATTTATTGCATGAACAATAAAAGAATTAAGGCATTGTAGCAAATCTAAAATTATAACTGGGACCCATGTCCCCACTGCCCTTTCTCACTCACTAAAAGCAGATGCAAAACCTTAGCCTAAGTTTGAGAGATACGAGAACACAAGCCTAATTTATATTACATTCTACTTATTTTGTTTTATGTTTGCCATCTACTTGTAAGAACTCTTCTTTTTTTTTTCTTTTTTCTTTTTTGGTGAGATGGAGTCTTGCTCTGTTGCCCAGGCTGGAGTGCAGTGGCATGATCTTGGCTCACTGCAACCTCTGCCTCCCGGACTCAAGCGATTCTCCTGTCTCAGCCTCCAGAGTAGCTGGGACTACAGGTGTGTACAACCAAACCTGGTTAATTTTTGTGTTTTGAGTAGAGACAAGGTTTTACTGTGTTGGCTAGGCTGGTTTCCAACTCCTGACCTCAGGTGATGCGCCCGCCTCGGCCTCCCAAAGTGCTGGGATTACAGGTGTAAGCCACTGTGCCTGGCCTGTACTCTTAAGAACCCTTGAATCCAGGACCAGCGCCGTGGCTCATGCTTGTAATTCCAGCATTTGGAATGCTGAGGCGGGCGGATCACGAGGTCAGGAGATCAAGACCATCCTGGCTAACATGGTGAAATCCCATCTCTACTAAAAATACAAAAAATTAGCCAGGCGTGGTGGCGTAGTCTCAGCTACTCAGGATGCTGAGGCAGGAGAATGGTGTGAACCCAGGAGGCGGAGGTTGCAGTGAGCCGAGACTGCACCACTGCACTCTGGCCTGGCAAGACTCCATTTAAAAAAAACCAAAACGAACTCTTGAATCCACCTCAGGTATATTTTTCCTCCCTTACTACAGTGGGAGGAAACTCAGTTTGCTGAATGAAAGGCAGCCACAGCCCTGTCTGAATACAGGAGCTGAAATGTCTTTAGAGCCCTTTTTATTCTCACTCACAGTAATAGCTGCAGCAATTTGTTGTTGCTGTTGCACCCACCTTGTGCTGGGTATTACATTAGAGCCTTTCCATACATCTTCTTTATTTAGTCTTCATAACCATCTAGCAAAACATTGTCACCATTTTACAGATGAGAAAACTAAGGACTGGAGATCTATACAAGTTGTCAAAGTGAATTTAACCCTTGCTAAAGTGATGGAGCCAGGATTTGAAGCCAAGTGTGCTGGACTCCAAAATTGATGCTTTTTGGATCACCCTGTACTTCCTCTGGATTTCTATTGGTTGGTATATTAAACTGGCATGGCCCAATGTAATCACTAACATGAAAGAGCCTATGTGAAATACAAATGAGGATCTGCGTGTCCAAATCGAGTGAGAATCTAAACAGCAGAGGGATGAGGCCTTAGAGTTTTCCTCAGCATCATGGTACCTTGCCAGAGTGTCCTTGCCTAAACCACTCTCCTTCTCTGGACATCTGTTCCTTCACTGGAACAGTCAATCAAAACTGCCTCCTGGGGGCAGGTTGCAGAAGGCAGGTAAGAAGAGGGTTACATGTGCAGACGGCTCAGGTAGGACCGAAAGACCTCACGGGAGAGGTCCAGTCCAAAGGCGCCAAGGAGAGCTTTATCAGAACGAACGGTAATAAATGAGCTTTTACAAATAAGAGATAAAAGAGGCCAAGTTATTTTTAGAAAATAATTCACGTGGGCGCTTGCTGCCTTTTTCCTTCCATGCCAGTTGAGCAGAAAGTGGGTCAGGCAGAAAAGCAATTACCCTTTGAGTTAACTGGAGGGCAGTGTTGATTAGAGGATATTCCTTGTAAAATTCCACTGCCACCTTCCTTCTCTTAGGTGACTTCTCAGAGGTCATCTGCATGCAACCCTTGACTTTTTTTTTTCTTTGCCCTCAGAAGGAGTCCAACCAGCCACACCTCCTTTGTTATCTTCAGGGCTAGTTCTAAGTGACTCTAGGAGATGTCCGAATTCTTTTTGTTTTTTGTTTTTTTTTTTTATTGAGACAGAGTCTCGCTCTGTCGCCCAGGCAGGAGTGCAGTGGTGCGATCTCGGCTCATTTCAAGCTCTGCCTCCTGGGTTCATGCCTTTCTCCTGCCTCAGCCTCCCGAGTAGCTGGGACTACAGGCGCCCACCACCTCGCCCGGCTAGTTTTTTTGTATTTTTAGTAGAGACGGGGTTTCACCATGTTAGCCAAGATGATCTCAATCTCCTGACCTCATGATCTGCCTGCCTCGGCCTCCCAAAGTGCTGGGATTACAGGCGTGAGCCACCAAGCCCGGCCTGAGATGTCAGAATCCTTAAGTAAGATCAGGCCCAGTCTGCTCAAGGCATCTTACAGAAACCTGCATCAAATGACTCAAAAGGAGGACATCACGTTCCCATGAGCAGAGTCGGACAACGCTGCACGCCCCTGACACTCACAGGCGCACGCTGAGCCCTGAACCTCTGATTCGTGGGTTGGCTCTTCTACCACTTCCAAAACAATGAGCTTGCCTGCTCTCAGCCCTGGGGTTCTAACTGTTTTCTCATGGTTTTT
The DNA here is from genome assembly GCF_007565055.1 of Rhinopithecus roxellana. NCBI lineage: Eukaryota > Metazoa > Chordata > Mammalia > Primates > Cercopithecidae > Rhinopithecus > Rhinopithecus roxellana. The sequence continues at coordinate 73,995,577 of NC_044563.1, forward strand.
TTTTTTTTTTTAAAGAAGCCTAAAAGAGATGTTAAAAGGCTATGCAAACTAACAGAAATACCAGTTCTTTGGCTGTTTGAAAAATTGGGAAATAAATGTTAAGTATTGCTTAATACATGTAGTTAAGTTGGAAGGCACATTTTTAACACACGATGAGGTCTCTTGTGGGTGGGCAGAGATACAGTCTCACTATGCTGCCCAGGCTGGTATGGAACTCCTGGTCTCAAGCAATACCTCTGCCTCAGCCTCCCAAAGTGCTGGGATTATAGGTGACAGCCACCATGCCTGGCTAGGATGTAGTTTTGTTTCAGACAGGTTGCCCTTCTTTATTGGTCAAAATACTTGGGCTCTCGCTTCATCTCTGGCCTTAAGTTACTAAGACACTGATGTTTTTGTGTCTCAGCTTCTCCTTCAGGATAGAAAAAGATAATATTGGCCAGGTGCGGTGGCTCATGCCTGTAATCCCAGCACTTTGGAAGACCGAGGCGGGCAGATCACCTGAGTTCGAGACCAGCCTGGCCAACACAGTGAAACCCCGGTGCTACTAAAAATACAAAAAATGAGCCCAGTGTGGTGGCGGGCGCCTGTAATCCCAGCTACTTGGGAGGCTAAGGCAGGGGAGTCGCTTGAACCCGGGAGGCGGAGATTGCAGTGAGCCAAGATCGTGCCATTGCACTCCAGCCTGGGCAGCAAGAAGTGAAACTCCATTTCCAAAAAAAAGGCAATTTATGCTTCCAAGATGTCACATACTTGTCTAGAAGGCAATGTTGATTCCCTCAAAGGAAGGATGGTAGGGCTGTACCAATCTTTCTTCAGTTTTCTCACTCAGGCCTCCCACTGGGATGTGCAAAAATTCTCATAACAGGTGGCTTGAGTTTTCTTTTCATGCGTGTCTGTCCTCAAAGCTCCTTGAGGACAGGACCACATTTAAAAATTCCAGTATGCAACCTGGTACTTTGCATGACACAGATACACAGCAAATATCTGTTGATTATGTCTTTGCAAGGTTTTTGTTTTTGCTTGTCTTTGTGTGTTCTTCAACTCACCTAAGGTAAAAATGATGTCTTCCATTAACACCATAAATTTATATAATATTAAACAATTTCCAGTATATTTTTTATTTATTCTCTCTCATTTCATTTCTTTTTCGCTGGGGTAAGATTGGCAGGGGAGACAGAACTATGTTACCCAGATGAGCCACTTGTGACCCAGAAAGGAGGGAGGCATGCTGGAAGCCTCCCAGGGAGCCAGGCAGAGGCTGGACACAATCCTGGGCCAACGGACTCTCCGTTAGGTGCTTGCTCCATTTCTCCCCTGTAGGTACCCATCTCTCTGCAGCAGCGAGCTGCAGACTGATTGCATCCCTGCACCTGGTAGCTTTTGGAACCACAGTGAGACATTACCTCATGGTTAGCAAATCGGATATCCCGAGAAAATATGGTAGCCACCCAGTCACACCCTAGCTTGACGTCAATGTTCTGGGCCAGTTTCTCTAGGGTGGGTAGGTGGCTGGCTTGGAAGTGGTAAGCCAGGGTCACATGTAGCTGCTTCTTATGAGGTTCCACATGCACTTCTGGAAAAAGGAAGAAAAAAGTCAGTAATTAAAAGGTGGCGATCATAGCAATGGTGAAGACTTAAGGAAAGGCTTAGAAAGGTACCCTGAGAAATGTTCTGCTTCCCATATAACAAAGAAGACAAAAGACGTTTCTCTCCTTCACAGCAGTAGAATAAGGGGGTAAGGAGATGGCAAGAGATTCCGAATCCAGCCACTGTTCAAGAGATAAAGAGCCACCGTATGGCTTTCCTCTAGGAGCTACGGGTTGGCTGAGGGCAGTCCTTTTAGTTAAGTCCTCTCACAACCATTCCAGTGTCTGGTCACCAGCCCCACCACTCAGACAAGGGCACTATGACCTACAGTGATGAAATAATTTGTGTAGAAATACAAAGCATGTTTTGTAACTGCGTGACTCCCAAGGCTATATTCCCTTCATTTTGGAACCAGGTCTCTTAGCTTCTGGGTGAGATTGATGGAGAAATGAGGGGAAAAAGATGGATATTTTCAAAGTTTCATGCCGGGTTTCTCTCAACAGCATTTTGGGTTGAATAATTACTTTTTGTGGGGGGCTGTCCTGTGCATTATAGGGTGTTTCACAGCATCCCTGACCTCTACCCACAAGAAGTCAGCAGCACTCTCCAAGCTGTAACAGCTGAAAATGACCTCAGACATTGCCAAATGTACCCTGGGAGGCAAAATCACCCTTAGTTGAGACGTACTCATTTAAAGTATACAGACTTATTCTAAGATACCCCAAGAGACAAAACAAAACAACCCTACCTACATGAGGGAATGGCTTTTTTTTTCCTTTCTCTTGTACTTTTTTTTTTTGAGACAAGGTCTTGCTCTGTTGCCCAGGCTAGAGTTAAGTGGCATGATCACAGCTCACTGCAGCCTCGACCTCCTGGGCTCAGGTGATGCTCCCACCTCAGCTTCCTGAGTAGCTGGGATTACAGGTGTGAACCACCATGCCTGGCTTCTTTTGTATTTTCAATGAGGGAGAATCATCTATTGTACAAGCTAGAATAATGAAGAAGTTGCAACTAGAAGAAATTAGGGAATTTGAGAATTTAAGGGGCTTGGTCAAGTCACACAGAAAATTAGTGGCCCAAGATAGAACCAGAAATTGAGCATTTCGGTTTTAAGTACTTTTATACTGCATTGCCTTTCTTTGGTGTAAGTCCCATGTGACAAGGTTTTTGTCTCTTGCTTACACTGTGTCCTTACTCAGCATATCATGCAGGTTTTCAGTACTTGTTGAATGAATAAATGCACATGAATGAATCTCCTTTGACCACTTTGAATGGAGGACGACACTAAATCTTCTTGATTATATCTGGGCCTGCCAACAACTGGAGAATACCAAGTTCCAGGGCAAAGACATAGTGGCCAGCTTTCCATGCTAGGTAATAAGGAGCTGCACCAGCTAAGCTGTGCAGGGTCATCCAGTTCTCCACATCCCCACCAGGGGGCCACACAACGGCAGAGAAACGAAGCTGGCCAAGTTCTTCATGACAGCAGGATCTTGGAGAGGGACTGGCTCTTCCCACCTCCCACGGGGAAAGCTGGGGCTTCGACTGCTTCTCGCTCAGTATGCACTCCAAGAATCTGCTGTGGCCCTGGCTGAGGCTTGCTTTTCTCATTTGTGAAGGATTTGGGTTTTGCGGCTTTGACATTAGTTTTGGTCCTTGTGGGGATTTAGTGGTTCTGATGATAACTACTGTGTGATGAGAGAAAGCCATTTCCTTGAGATTGAGGGATAAGAACAGGAAATAATTTGCCTCTCTGTTATGCTCTTTCTCTGAAATATTAAGCTCCTATGAAATGTCAGGTTTCACTGAAGTCAGGACCCAGAGACTAGTCCCGTCGCTGAGGGAGAGCAAGAGGTGGGGGTGGGGGTTGCGGAGTCTAAAGAGGCCCCTCCCCAGGTACAGAGGGGTCTTAAGGTCCTTGTGTTCCTTCCGAGAGCGCTGTGATCCTGCAGTGATGCTGAGCCCTGATCACACTCATAAGTCCCAAGCCCTGTGTGGGGCTTTTCTGGTAAAGAGGAATCTCAGGCCCCCAAAGGGCCTGAGATGGTGATGAAAATAGCAGCAGGGAACAATGGCAGGTGCGGGATAGGCCAAAAGGCTAAGGAGCAAACTGTGGGGCTTTGCTCAGGTCTTCCCCCTCTCTGGCTGCTCCATAAAATTATGGGTAGGGGAGTTCCAGGTCTCCTCCAGCTTTGCACTCAGCACTTGGCTTCCACTGTGCATCCTGCACCGTCCACTCTGGCCAGGGCAGCCTCCCCACTGTCCTCTGCTCACACCCTCCTCATGCCTGCCTGCCTGTGCTCCTGCCACCCGCCCGCCTGTCGGTCTTTCCTCCATTGTCCTGATCAACATAGTCTCAGGGCAAGTTTCCTTCCTTCTGTGAAGGTGGAACCACCCCTTTCTCTTTTCAGAGCTGATGTCACACAGGGCCTGGCCAGGAGAAACCACTTCTTGTTCTCTTCCCTGTTGCACTCCTCATGTAGGAGGAATCCTCATAGTAGGTGACCAGTAAGTACCTGCCAATTGTGATTTCATGCTGGAGCGAGCCAAGAGGCTCTCCCCGCACCAGGTTGTCTGTCTGTTTCCCTGCTGTCACTGAGCTAAGTGAGCTTGTCCACACCTGTAGCCAGACACAAGAGCTTTGAAAACTTCTCCCTCTTGTCACCTCCATCGTGTCTCCTGCCTCGAGCTTTAAACTAATTCCTTTGACAGGAAATCTCAGGTGTCCTGAGCTAAAAGCTCCCATGAGAAGAGCAGGAGACATCTGGAAGGGGTTACATTTTTAGACAGACTCTTGGGGCTTGGGGTCCTGTCTAATGGTTTTCAGCAAGTGGAAGGGTATTGGCTCCGTGGATTTTATTGTGATATAATACGAAGTGCTTCCACTCTTCTCTCTATCCTCTGCTACCCACTGAGAAAAGATCTGGATTGTCATGGAGTAAACAATGAGACCCAGATAAACACCTACATGAGCGGTAGCTTGGGAGGGAGAAAGGATGTTTCTTTAATTCTGAATTAGGAGGAGATGGTGGTGCTACAAAGAAATACATTTCTAGTTCCGTATGGAAGCCATTTGTGACGCTTCAACTTGGGGGTTAGGGAATAAGCCTTAGATGGTCTCTCCAGGTTAGCAGAAAAGGAGTTGAACATTTTGACAAGGGAGCAAAAAGGCGTGGGGTGCTGCAGGAAAAGGCTGCTTTTTTGTCACACGTGCCCATTCCTGCAGGGCCCTCCACCTCCTGACCCCATCCTGCTCCTCTACCACCATTTCCTATCCTTTTTCCTTTCCAACTCTTTGATTGACAGGGCCCAGGGCTGGCCTGGCAGCTGTTTGCTTACCGGTTTTGGATGCAGCCTCTGCAGCAAAGTCAGCAGCAAACTTCTTGAGGACCTCCGCACTGTCTTCCTTTACGAAGAGGCCAATGAAGTTGGAGGACGTATAGAGCTCCAGGGGCAGCGGGGCCGAGAACTTACATTTCCAGCGACTGACCGTGGTCTGCAGAGCTTCCCCCAGGGCATCCACCTTGCTGTCCTCGCACTGGCAGGGAAAACAGGCAGTCTTCACTTCGAGACGAGGGGAGATGGAAGTCTGCTGCTGCTTAACATTGGCATCCTCTCCCCAGAGACTGGAGGAGGCTGATAATGCAATTACTTAACCACCACCCCCGTCTGTGGGGAGAGAGAGGAACTGCAGACCTCCAATTATTCAGACACAGATTACCCAACTGGTGGATTAATCTGGGGAACACGCAACCTCTTCCCTCCTTCCCTTGCTCTGAAGTGGCCCCTGTGAACCCAGCCAAAATGCTGTAGGACTGGTTGAGCAGAAAGCAAGAAAGGGGAGTGAGACGGGGGAGATGTTGGTCAAAGGACACAAAACTTCACTTAGACAGGAGAAATAAGTTCAAGGGACCTCCTATTATGCTATTAGTGTCTATAGTTAATCATAACGTATTGTATGCTTGAAAATTACGAAGAGTAGATTTTGCTCTCACCACAAATACATGATAAGCATGCGAGGTAATGCATATACAATTAGCATGATTTAGGCACTCCACAATGCACACATTTATTCAACCATCATGTTATACACCATAAATGTATACAATTTTTATCAATTAGAAAAAAATCAGGCTGGGCGCAGTGGCTCATGCCTGTAATCCCAACACTTTGGGAGGCCGAGGTGGGCGGATCACTTGAGGACTGGAGTTCGAGACCAGCCTGACCAACATAGTGAAACCCCATCTCTACTAAAAATACAAAAATTAGCCAGACGTGGTGGCGGATGCCTATAATCCCAGCTACGTGGGAGGATGAGGCAGGAGAATCACTTGAATCTGGGAAGTGGAGGTTGCAGTGAGCCAAGATCACGCCACTGCACTCCAGCCTGAGTGACAGAGAGAGACGATATATTAAAAAAAAAAAAAAAAGAAAAAGAAAAAGAAAAAGAAAAAAAAAAATCAAAGTTCTCTTTGCTTGTGAAAAAAAAAAATGAAGGAATGTGACAGGAGAGAGTGCAGCATCCCAGGAGAAGCTGCGCGTTTTCTACTACTTTGTATCATCTGTACCTTTTCTTTTCCTCTTAGATGATCAGAAGTTGACTCTACATCCACCCTCATGAGAGTTGGGAAGAATGAGTCCCAGAGAGCTGTGACGTCATCCTCCTACCTTCCTGAGAGCATTGGAAAAAAGAATGAATGTCTCTCAAACTCTGAAGGGTTTTGAGAAAGATCCTGGGATGACTAAGAGGAAATGATAGTCACTTTAATTTTCAGGGTGAATGGTAAAAGAGAAGGTGTTAGGAACATATTATTACCAGAGAGAGAAAAAGAGAGAGAATATATCTGGAGAAAAAAGCAAAATATTTTTTATAAAAATGTTTTAAAATGCAACCACTTTGTTTGGTCTTGAATGTATGGAGATAAATTAACTCTTCTGTATTACCACAGAGAGCTAAAGTACACAAAATGTATTTACATGTGTGATAGTGAGGGGGATGATACTGGGTCAGTAGAGGCCAGGCGCGGTGGCTCACGCCTATAATCCCAGTACTTTGGGAGGCCAAGGTGGGCGGATCACTTGAGGTGAAGAGTTCAAGACCAGCCTGGCCAACATGGTGAAATCCCGTCTCTATTAAAAATACAAAAATTAGCCAGGCATGGTGGCGCATGCCTGTAATCACAGCTACTTGGGAGGCTGAGGCAGGAGAATCGCTTGAACTTGAGGGATGGAGGTTGCAGTGAGCCGAGATCATGCTACTGCACTCCAGCCTGTATGACAGAGCAAGACTCTGTCTCTTAAAAAAAAAAAAAAAAATTCGTCAGTAGATAAGCTTCCTGACAGCTAGGATTATAGACTAGGTAACAATGGCAAGTAAATACCTTTGCATTCTCTAGAAATATATAGTGGGGAAAAAAAAACCCATGGACAGGAAATGCCTTTCCCTGTCTATAGACTACCTTTTTTGTTCCCTGCTCTTAGTTTCTCCTCTTTGCTTGTTGTAAGAGTGGAGAGGGTAGACAGCAAACGAGTGTGAAGCTAGATCAGTGATTCTATTCCAGCAGCCAGACCAGTGTGTCTCTCACAGAGGGTTACAATCTGGTGCTGACCCCATCCGGGGGTGCTCCTGGGCCTCAGCAGATAAAACTAGGAAGCGTTGCGGTGAGGGGCTCATTGTGGACCTCACTGATCCCTTGAAGGTCCCTCCAGCTCTAAGAGCCCGTGACTATTCCTGCCATCTTCCTGCGAGGCTCCCCCTTTGTTCCAGGTCCCAAAGGGTTGGCTGGGATCCTGGGAGTCAGGCTTCCCAGGGGTGGGGGGGGGGCTGCCGCTCACCATAAAGAACTGGCAGAGTGTGATGTGGGGAAAGATGTTGTGTGCCTTGTTCTTCCCGCAGATCTGCTTCGACTGCTGCCAAAAGTCGGAAAGCTTCTGTGCTAAGGGGCCAGTGGGACGGAGGTAGAGGACGTACTCCCGGGGCAGGGGGTCATCCAGGAAGGGGTCACCGACGTGGGAGAATAACCTGTAAGACAGAAGTAAGCCAATGAGGTATTGCTTGAGAATAACGGAAGGAGAAAAAGAACTGAGAGACAGATCCACCCTCTATGTGCCCCAAATCCCCGGCATAGCGCGCAGGGAAGGGTTTTCATTCATGATTTAAAAACCTACTTCTGGAAACTCACACTTCACAATCAACTCTCAGATGCAGCAACTTCTGTCTTCCTTCTTGTCATATTGCCTCCTCATCCTACAACTCCCTAAAAAAGTCCTGAAACCACTCTCCAGGAAGCATTCTTGGATCAACTCCAAATCCTTTCCCAATCCACTAGGACCAACCCAGCCTGTCCCTCAGGTCAGCCTATAATTAAACCCATGTCCCTCCAAAGACAAGGGAAGCTCCCAGAAAGGTAACCGTGTGGGATCCACCCTGGGTAGGGATACCCTGGAAGGTAAGTAGGGTACTTCTCTAAATTGATTTGCCCAATATCCATACCCCTAAAATGAATCTTTAAGTGACTGGAGCAGGGACAGATCTTATGAGAGGGGCTCTATCTGGGAATTACTTAGAATTTTCTTTAAACAGCTCCAAGGAGAAATATACCCTGGGGCCAGGGCAGAGGAGGTAATTGACTTGATAAATGCCCTTGCCACAGTGTTCTGGCTCCTGTCTCTTCTGCAAGGGTCCACTAGAGAAAGTCTGCACCTCCCCACTCATCCACATGCACTTAGAGTTAATTATATGCTATTTTCTCAATTTATTTATCTCATACCAACCAGTCACATGCTGCCTGAACACTTCTTCCTCCCGTGGATGCCAAGGCTTTTTGTCTGAAAGAAGAAATCAAATTTCTATTGTTAGTATTTTTAGCCTCCTCTCAGCTTTTCTCACTGCAGTGGCAAGAGTGAGTGTGAAGGAGGCAACATCATAGCCTGTGTTCCGCTCACTACTCTGTGGTGGGGAGTAGACACCTGCAGCAGGTTTTTCCCCAAGGGTCATATCGAGACATATGGAAGTTAGGACTTGTAATTAATTTCCATGTAATTAGCATCAGATTTGCATGCAGTCTGACAGCCCAGGCAGTCTATTTTCAGCAGTTTCCACATTAGAGTTTGATTTTTGCTTCTCTAAAGGTTGTCATGTCTTGCTTTTTCCTCCTTCCTCTTCACCCGCTCATTTTTACTGACCCAGATCCCCGAAAGAGCAGATTCTTGTTTTCAGCCCGTTTGGTAGAAAGTATTAGAAGTGGTGCTGATGGGTTTCTTTTTCTTTTTCTTTATCTTTAGAGACAGAGTCTCACTCTGTCACCCAGGCTGGAGTGCAATGATGTGATGATCATGGCTCACTGCAGCCTCGACCTCCCACACTCAAGCAATCCTCCCGCCTGAGCCTCCCAAGTAGCTGGGACTACAGGTGCATGCCACCTTATTTGGCTAATGTTTTATTTTTGCAGAGACAGGATCTCATTATGTTGCCCAGGCTGGTGCTGATTATTATTAAGACATAGGGCTAAATGCTTACAAGGACAATTGGTTTGGATTAATTCATTGCCTCCCTCCACCCACTTCCAACCACCACCAGGCTGGATCCATCATCTCCAAGTATTTTACAGACATCTTTGCGGACGAGTATCACTGGGTTAAAAGGAATGGCCACAGAAGTGCAGCTATCAGTCCCACTTCTGGAGAAATGACTCACAGCATAACTAACTGTGGCTAAGTATCCATAGGCCAGTTATAGCAGTGAAGCCCTGTGTACAAACTTAGAAGTAGAGCTCTTCTGAAATTATACACAGGTCTCCAAGAGCCAGATAGTTCTGGATTCGTATCTAGCCTTGCTATTCATCCATGCTTTCATTCATGCATTCATGCTTACATTTATTCAGCAAACATCTACTGAATTTCAACTATTTTGTCAGCACTGTGCTAGGCTCTAGGAATACAGTAATGAACAAGACTTATGTGATCCCTGCCCTAAAGTAGTTTTCTGTTGAGTAGGCATGTAAATATTATTATACAGATAATGATTTAATTACACTGGCATTAAGTGCAATGGAGGGAAAGCATAGGGGACATAAGAACATAGGACAGGGAGATCTAACCTGATCTGAGGGGCTGGGGAAGGCTACACTAAGGAGAGAACATTTCAAGTGAAATCTGAGGGTGTAGACACATCTGGGTGGGGTGGATGGGGCACGTGGTGGTTGTTGCGGTGGAAAACACCTGGTACATCTATTCCATAGTGAGAGGTAGCGATTAAATGAGCCAGTGTACAGAAGGAGTGTTGGACAGTATCCGACCCATCACAGGTGATCAATAGGTGCTCTTTCCTGTCCCTTCACACTACGTTGATTCAGGATCCTTGGGAGGGAGAAGAGATAAGTGGGAATCCGAGTTACACTGACACTCTCTGCAAGCATCCTTTCCCCAACTGGCTGCTAAACTCACCCCCTCCTTCCTTGTACTACCCTTCTATGGAGCAATTAGAATGACGAACGCTGTGAGAGTCACAGGGTTGGACTGGAAGGGACCTCAGAGGTCATCTGTGAACCCAACTTCTTCATTTGACACTAGGAAAAACTCAAGTGGAAACAAGTGATGAAATGCGCTTAAAGCAGCCTGGCTGGGGTGATGGCTGAGCAAAGGCCAGCCTCTGTTGTTCTGCTCCACAGCAGAAAGACAAGTTAAAGACTGTCCCCTTCCCCCATGAAAGTCTGTGCACAGATACCAAATGATCAGGATAAGAAAGTTTGCACAGCTCATGAGAACAGCATTGTAAAACGCAAGCCTACTTACAGAGAGATGAAGTTACGGAGAAGCAAGACAGACCCCTCTGCTCCCCTTGGAACATCTGGTGCAGAAAAGGCTAGAAGCACAGAGACCCACACATGCTCATTCCCAGACTTTGACAAGGTGCTTAACTGCTGCTGGGCTGCAGCCTTGTCTGTTTCCTCACGACTTACCAGACAATCAGAGGCCACACATCTCGCCTTTTTTTTCAGTACAGAAGTTGTGTATGCACAAAAGAACACAAATCATGACCTTTTAGAGGTTAGAATCTCTGAGGAATTAAAGCCACCAAAAAAGGACCCATTGTTCCAAAAACAACTGGGAAAAGGAAAACGCATTTGTGGCACCAGACAATGTGCTATTTATATAAGGAATTCAATTTCTTTTTTTTTTCTGCACCCTTCCCCCAATGAAATACATCCGACTGAAATTTAATTTATTTCTTCCGAGGCACTAGGAGTATCCTCTGGAAAGGAAAGATCTAATGAAGTTACGATCTCCGTAACTCAAAAGACAAGTTTTGGAAAGAGTTCAAAGAAAAAATTGAAAAAGATAATGAAAGGTTTGGGTGATAAGATGATGATGAAAGGTTAAGGAAATCCAGATTCTTCGTTCTGAAAAGCCGAGATCTGAGAGGTCCCGGTTTGCTGGAAGGTTTTCGTATCTGGTGCACACACTCCGGGGAGGGTTGGCCAAAATAAAATAAGCACAAAGGGCCCAAGTTAGCTTCCAGGAAGGACTTTCTGGCAGCTATGTAGGTGAAAGTTTTTATTTCTATTTTTGAAAGCTTCGAGAAAGCTGTTACCTATCTGAAACAGTGTAATTCTCCAGGCAGGAGGTTGTAGGAGTAAAACCTCATTTTCCCTAAGGTCATGAGCCACAGACAAACCTTGCTGGCCCTTCACCCACTGCCAGGCTGGCACCGATTTGGGCTAAGTGTGTTCCCAAAACTCTGCCCACAGAACAGACTGAACATGGGTGCGGCAGAACATGTGTCTCCCTCTCCACTCTGCTGAAGAAAGACTGTTGCCATAGAGCACCCACCACCTCCATGGTCCACCCATGGGGCCAATGCCACGGCCAAGTGGGAGTATGCGGGGTGGATCCTAAACCCCAGCCTGAGCCTGTGCATCTGCTATCCTCAGGGTGACTGAGGAGTTGGCAGAGAGTTTACTCAGACACTGTCTGAGACCTCGAGCAGACAAAGGAGGCATATCCCTTTAAACTAAAATGCACCCATTGGATGACAGCAACAAATGACAGCAATCAGTGATTTAAATGGAACCTTCTTGGTTAGAACTGGTGAAATGTGAATTGTTGAAGTTTTGTCATGTGTGAACCTAAATTTGACTTCTGATCCTTGCCCTAATCTTTCTGATTATCCCATTTGTAGCAGAATATGAAAAAGAAATGGTGCAAAAACTCTCATGCTTACTGAGGATGGAGAAGAAGAGCACAAAGAAAAGAGACACAATGGCAAATGAAAAAAAAACAACAACAAAAAAAACCCGGTGAGTGGTGCTCCTTCCCGCAGGGGAGGGACCAGCAGCGCCCGCCAATGGCCTTGCAACGCTAGGGCAGGATTCTTCCTACTTTCTGCCGTCAGCTCCGAGGATTTTTGAATTCAAGGTTGGTCTGGCCCCAGGGTCACAGAGAATACCTCTCATTCCCTTGAAGGAGGTTTGCAAGCAAAAATCGCTTTCCTATTAGTTTGCCTGAGACAAAGCAGCTTTCCTTCTTTCTGCCTTCCCTCCCTCCTCTTCCTCCTTCCCTCTCTCTTTCTTCCTTCCTTCTTTCCTTCCCTCCTCTCCCTGATTTCTTTTCCTTCTACTCTCTTTTTTCTTCTCCTCCTAAGGAACTCTTACCAGGAAACCAAATGAAAAGCAAAAACAAAACCCCTGAATTATCACGGGATGTACAAAGAGGAGGAAAGTATGGTCCCTACCGGTACAGAGCTCACAGCCTTCGAGAGTCAGATACAAAAGCAGCTTCATACAATGCAATAGGCCAAGCGCCATGACAGAGACGAGCATGGTGCTAAGAGAGCTCACGGTGGGCCCAGCTCCGCAGTGGGGAGTTCCCAAGCCTGAGGTTCTCAAATTGTACACCAAGCTACTCTGGGTCAGAACACCACAGCAGACTCAAAGAGGTGCCACTGGAGGTTTTCAACGTTATAAGGGAAACATAGCACACTCATCTGTTGAACACCACATAAGCTTCTAGCTTGAGGTAGTTAGAGTTCACAGTATCAGACTGGGCTGCATTCTTGAGGTCCCATCTTGGTGAAGCTGCAGTTTTAGCAACTGTCGTAATAAAAACCAAGTAGCCAGTGAAAATCAATGTGGAACAGGTAATGAGAGTGGCAGTGCCCCATCTGATCCTAAGGCTTGGGCAGTTGTGCAGTGCCCCACAGACACACACATCCCGTTAGTAAGTAGCTGTGGTTACTTAAGAATACAAATATGATTTTTCTTTCAATTTGTGTGTGTGTGTGTGTGTGTGTGTGTGTCTGTGTGTGTTGACACAGCTCTTAAGTTGGCAGGACAAAAATACTTATTAAGGTGTTTAGATCTAACTACTAAATAAACAGAACTGTTGGTATTTATGTTGGCCCACAGGCTCTATGTAAAAATTATTGGACACTAGGGGGTTGTGGGCTGAGAAAGTTTAGGATTCTTTCCTACAATAAATGATGCTTGATCTAGACCTTAAAAGCTAAAAGAGGCTGGACACAGTGGCTCATGCCTGGAATCCCAGTACTTTGGGAGGCCAAGTCGGGTGGATCATCTGAGGAGAGGAGATCGAGACCACCCTGACCAACATGGTGAAAACCCATCTCTACTAAAAATACAAAAATTAGCCGGGCGTGGTGGCGTGGTGGTGGGTGCCTGTAATCCCAGCTACTTGGGAGGCTGAGGCAGGAGAATCACTTGAACCCGGGAGGCAGAGGTTGCAGTGAGCCGAGGTTGCACCACTGCACTCCAGCCTGGGCAACAAGAGCAAAATTCCATCTCAGAAGGAAAAAAAAAAAAAAAAAAAAAGGCAAAGTGAGAGCTGACTAGAGAAAGAGGAAATCAGAAGAAGGACATGTGAAGTAGAGAGAATGGCACCAGCAAACAGATGAAAGCAAGAGACAGCACTGCATGTGCAGGAAAATTCGAGTTTGGTAATGCTAGGGCCAAAACTGTAGAGCTGGAAGAGGGTAAAGATAAAGGCCTCTGCAGATACCTGAAAACGTAGGCAGGAGATCGCTTGCAAAGGCCTTATGCGCCTCTTTAAAGCTTGGACCTGACTCAAATTAAGCTAGAGAGAGGCATGATCAGATTTGCTTGCATTGAAGGGTACATACAGCTGGATGCTGGGAGACTAGAAGGCCTTGACAATAGATGGGAAGAACACATTGAGAGGTTGAACTGAAGTAGTGACAATGAGGATATTGGCAATGATGTTTAGATGGTTGACTTATTAGAGCTGAGACTGATCTGGTACTGCAGCTTGAATATTTATGTGGATGGTGGAGACACCCCTGAATGAAAATGCAGGAGTAGAAACAAGTTGGGGCTGGGGGTGATAGTGACAGTGAGGTTAGTATTGTTCCAGGAGAATAGTGAAACCAGGTATCATTGAAGAGACACACCCAGTCTTGTTGTTAGGTGTCGTTTGCTTTGTTGGCTTGACTGCACTTTCTTGCCTCTTTCTGTTTGTAATCCAGACATTTCTTTTGGGCCAACCATTGAGGTCCTATTTCCTGTCTAAGGAATACCTTCGGCTCCCAAATCACTCAATGCTGTGATCAAAAAAACACTTAAGACATCCCCAACTCAGAGGGATAGATTAGTCCAGACCAGCAGGTTCTCTAGGGATGCTCAGCATATGCCTTCAGAGGACAGTTCCCCTATTTTATTGTCACTTGATAAAACTCAAATATCTGACACCTGCCATAAAAAGCAAGAGACAAGATATACGCTAATGGAATGAGAAATATATTCCCTCAAAATAGTAAGACTTTGATCCAAGTAAGTAGCAAACTAATTTGTTGGGCTTTCCAGTTACTTGGAGCTGTATTGTCCTTGGCTTTGCATTGCTGGTGGACTCATACGCGTGGCGGCAGGCACCACACCTGCTCCATGCATTGGTTCTCTGTCACCAAGGACTTGTTCACGTAAGAAATGAGAAGGCACAGGGTCAAGCATGTAATCCTTCAAGTGGAGGAAACTCCCTATGCAACCAAAATTAAATTATATCTTTCCTTCATGTAGCTAAGATGATCTTAAATTTGGAAACATTTAATACTAACTGTAATATTTTTAAAAATGTTCTCAACCTCCAGGATACAAGTTGTTAAATTTTCCACACCTAACAGTTTGAATTCAATTAAAAGATGACCTAATTAATCAGATGCCTCATTCTCCTCCCTCAAAATCAGCTTAAAAGTCAGCAATGAACTGGGGGATGGGAAAACTGAGGTAGAACCCAACTCCTCTTTTCCCTGGTTAAAGAGTCCAGCCATACCGTGGTCATTGTTGACACAAAGGAAGATGGAGGTATTCTTTTTGGGTATATTTGGAAAACAACAGTTTTTTCATAAAGTAGTTTTAGGTAGAAATACCAGAGCCTTTTGCTGTGCTCTATGAATTGCTGATCTGAATATCCTCACAGGATGCTCTGAGGCTGCTCAACAGAGTGCCTGGGGCTGGCGGCCATCTTGAGAGCAGAAGGCACACAGGTGATTCTCCATCTATTTGTTTCTCTAGTAGAAGAAAAATGAGGATAAGGGAGTCAATCATGATCGAGGGCCTTTATGTACCAGGCACTTCAGACTTTACACCTTTATGGCATGGTTTGGATATGGTTTGCTTGACCCTGCCAAGTTTCATGTTGAAATTTGATCCCCAATGTTGGAGTTGGGGCCTTGTGAGGGGCGTTTGGATCATGGAGGTGGATTCCTCTTGAATGGCTTGGAGTCAGTCTCCTGGGAGTGAGTTCTCACTCTTCATTTCCACGGGAACTGGTTGTTGAAAAGAGCCCGGCAGCTTCTCCCCTCTCTCTCTCCCTTCTTCTTTCCATATAATGTCTCCTCCCCTTGCCTTCTGTCATGAGTGGAAGTTTCTTGAGGTTCTTGACAGAAGCAGATGCTGGAGTCATGCTTTTCGTATAGTCTGCAGAACTGTGAGCCAAATAAACCTCTTTTCTTTATACCCAGCCTCAGGTATTCCTTTATAGTAATAAAAATGGACTAAGCTACTTCATGACAAACTTAGGAAGTTGGTATTGTTAGGAACCTCCATGCACCTGGTGGCTCTGCCCTGACTTACCAACAGTCAAGTCATCTCTGGTTGTCCTGTAACAGGGGTTGGTTCTAGAGGTTGTGATTAAAAGTCCATAAATCAGTGTACTGAGTAGTTGCCAATCTTGAGAAGGTCAGATGTTTAACTTTGTTTTGTAAATATATGAGTAAATAGGCTGGGCGCAGTGGCTAACGCCTGTAATCCCAGCACTTTGGGAAGCCAGGGTGGGTGGATCATTGGAGGTCAGGAGTTTGATGAGACCAGTCTGGTCAACATGGTGAAACCCTGTCTCCACCAAAAATACAAAAATTAGCTGGGCCTGGTGGTAGGCACCTGTAATTCCAGCTACTCAGGAGGCTGAGGCATGAGAATCACTTGAACCAGGGTGGCAGAAGTTGCAGCGAGCCGTGATTGCGCCACTGCACTCCAGTCTGGGCAATAAAGTGAGACTCAGACTTCATATATATATATATGAGTAAATACATGATTCAGTACCCGAAACTCCTGACCGCAATACGGTATTTGAATCCTTGTGCCATCCAGACAGCCCTCACGGACACAGCATTTCTACTTCTCCACAGAGTGCCCTCTTGACAGGAGAGTCATTGGCCGTGATGGTGGGAAGTACACTGTGCCTGTATCTAGTCACCAAATGGAGCCAATCAGGTCTGGGATATCTACTTCTCTGTTCCCTGTACTTTCTCAGTTAAGCAATGTGGCAGCAGGACTGAAGGAGGCTTGAGATTTGTGGAGGGAAAAATCTCTCCCAAGAAGGATGCATGAAAATCATCCCATATAGCCAACTACTACAGGAGGGCTCCCAGGCTAGCAGTCATTTTTATCCTATTACAGATGAGGAAACTGAGGTTTCAGGCCACACGACAGTCATGCAAGTCAACCGTTACAAGTCAAGAGCCATTTATTCAGCACCTGATGTCCATGTTTAAGGTCCAAATAAACACAGAGACATCATTAAGACATTGGCCTTGCTCTTGAGGAGTGCACTATGTGAAGGCCTCCAGGTCAACTCAGTTGCTTCTGACTCCAGAGCAACGTTCCTGCCCACCCTGCCCGTCTCCACAGTACCTGTCCCACCTGGCTGCTTCTCCTCCTCTGTGAAGGCTGCCCAATGAGACCTGACTGTAGTCAGAGCTTTGAAAATCTCATTCTTAGTCCTCTGTGCTGTGTGGCTTGGGAAAAGTCAGCTTGCGTCTCTGTGGTCAAGTTTTGTCCCTTAGTTAACCAATAGCATTCCCTTGAAATACAAAAAGAGCATAAGACATCAGGTGCAGTGGCTCACGCCTGTAATCCCAGCACTTTGGGAGGCTGAGGCGGGTGGATCAGGAGGTCAAGAGATGGAGACTAGCCTGCCAACATGGTGAAACCTCGTCTCTACTAAAAAACGCAGAAATTAGCTGGGCATGGTGGCACATGCCTGTAGTCCCAGCTACGTGGGAGGCTGAGGCAGGGGAATTGCTTGAACCCGAGAGGCAGAAGTTGGAGTGAGTCGAAACCACGCCACTGCACTCCAGCCTGGGCGACAGAGCAAGACTCCATCTCAAAAAACAAAACAAAGCAAAAAGAAACCTTTACTATCAGAGATTACTTTTTTTTTTTTTGAGACAGAGTCTCGCTCTGTCACCAGGCTGGAGTGCAGTGGCATAATCTCGGGTCACTGCAACCTCCGCTTCCCGGGTTCAAGCAATTCTCCTGTTTCAGTCTCCCGAGTAGCTGGGATTACAGGTGCGCACCACACACCCAGCCAATTTTTGTATTTTTAGTAGAGACAGGGTTTCAGCATGTTGGTCAGGCTGGTCTCGATCTCGTGACCTCGTGATCTGCTCGCCTCGGCCTCCCAAAGCGCTGGGATTACAGGCGTCAGCTACCACGCCCGGCTCAGAGATTGCTATTAATAGAAGTCTGGGCTCTTCTATACCCACAGCTGAGTCTCCCCCAGACTTCTGTCAGCAGGACTACTGCGGGGAAGGGGCTAGAGACATGGGTGGGTGGAGGGAGACTAGAAGCACAACTGAGTCCAGAGGTAGGCAAAATATGCCCATGCAAATGCATGCCAGAGCCAAACAAAGATGTTTGTTACTAAATCCTATTTTATTTTATTTTATTTTTATTTTTTTGAGAAGGAGTCTCGCTCTGTCACCCAGGCTAGAGTGCAGTGGCACGATCTTGGCTCACTGCCAGCTCCGCCTCCCGGGTTCACGCCATTCTCCTGCCCCAGCCTCCCGAGTAGCTGGGACTACAGGCGCCCGCCACCACGCCCAGTTGATTTGCGTGTGTGTGTGTATTTTTAGTAGAGACTGAAGTGTCACCGTGTTAGCCAGGATGGTCTCGATCTCCTGACCTCATGATCTGCCCGCCTCGGCCTCCCAAAGTGCTGGGATTACAGGTGTGAGTCACTGTGCCCGGCCACTATATCCTATTTTATATCACCATGTCGCTTCTCCTAATTGGAAACTACGTCTATATTCCTGGCAGAATAAGATAGGCAGTTCATGATAGCTCTTGACTCATGGAGGCCTCCATTTCACTTGGAGATGCTTCTCCCTCAACTCATTCCGCTGAGAAGGACCCTGGGTATCCACAGCTGCTGTCCTGCCCCTCTCCTCTTGCTTCTTCCCTTAAGACAGGCAGCTTTCACAGCCTAGTGAAAGACCATCACTTTTCTGCAGGGCACCAGCCACACTGGGTGACTAATACAGGAGACTGCCTACCTCAGGTAAGGCCTAACCTGTTTCAATTTTAGGCTGAGCAGGAAATGATGGGTAGAGTGGCCACAGGCAATGGCATGGGAGTGAGACTATGTTACATGAAGCTGTGTAAAGGCAGGGTGAAGACACTGAAGCCACAATCGTAGCCCAGAAGCAGCCTGGGCACCAGGTCCAGGACTTAAACATATGTGAGCTCCCAGGCATCAGGCTTCCAAAAGACTCATATGTTGGAGATAGGGGCTAGGCACAAAGCATCCAGTAACCCAATGGGCTGACAGCCAGAGATCCATCAGGCAGTGGTTGCCAGAGTGGTTAATTAATGATCAACCACTTCTAGTCTGCTAAACTTCTTCCTCCACTGAGGTGGAACTCAACCCTATGAAAAAGTTGTCACCCTCTTCTGATGTACCTGCTATGTCCTGTCATGGAGGGGTCTGAGCAAGCAGCCAGAGCAATTCTTTCTTCCCCTTCACCCTCTAAGTCACTTGGATGAGCTGGAATCCTTGAGTCTCAGGTCAAAGCAAGAGTCCCACTACCAGTGTCGAAACACTGAGCCCAGGGCCTTGGGAAGCGTCACAAGTGCCCGCTCTTCCCTGGAAACCCAGGGAGAAGTGACCAATAAACTTCTCCTTAGGCATAATCATGGAGCTCTACTCCAGACCCTGGGTGCCTTCCAGGCTGGAATGGGGCTTCTTGGCATTAGAGGAAGTTGGGGATATTGAGAATTTCCGTATCTGCCTATCAGTCTTAGGGCCTGTGCCCCTGACATTTACCTTAGCTAAATCATCAAAGGCTTTCCTTCTTATCTTCCAGAGACAAAAATGAATAAAACTGAACCTAGTCTCTGTGGGTGCAAGTCTAGACATGAAAAAAAAAAGGGCTTTTATGACTACAAAACAAAAAATCCTGTTAATCTAAAAAGGATAGCTTCCCCCTACATTTTTTTTTTCTATGCAGCAGAATTGACTTGCTTCTAGGCTTTTGTTAAATACCCATTCCTCTTGGATTCTACCTTTTTGCTTTGGCAAAGGTTCAGTTCCACCTCACACTAAAATCAGCGTGCTTCCTTTTTCTATTCTGTTGGCTTACACTGGTTCCGGGAATGGAGTCTACTCCATGTGCAGAGCAGTTGGGTATGAGGATGGGCAGAATCAGAGCCAGCCTGATTCCAGGCACTCCAGTGACCAGGGATGGAAGATGCTGGCAGAGCAACCAACCAAATTCCCTGAATTCACATACTACAGCACCTCTCATCTACCACTGTCTGTTAGTTGAGACTTCAGTTTCTGATATGGTCACTCAGCTACCAGTGGCCAATAAGATTCATGCAATTCAGTCCCACCTTCAATCAACAGAGGTCAAGTAAGTGTTGGGAAGCCTTGGGGGAATAGCTCAAGAGTTGTGCAAGCCAAGGAGTGGAAGCAGTGGTATTTCAGCTAAGCTTTCCAGGCTAAAGCAAAATCAGGGACTGGCCACATACAGCTGCTCTAGCAAGTTCTCGCAGGAGCTGGAACATGGGTAGGTGTCTTTTTCCCAAAGGAAGTCATTTCTTTGTGCTTTCGTTTTTTCGTTTTCAAAGAGGAGGTGATTACAAGCCCACAGGGAGACTGAGAAAGATGTGACGTCTATAAAGTGTTTTGAGGTCCTCAGAAGCAACCGTAAGTGATAGTGATTCCTTGGCTGCAAAGGATCTTAGGACAATCCTACCCATTTCTCCTTATGGCTAGATAAGACTGTACTTTAGACCATCCATGACTTTTGAAGGACTTTTTCCTCTTCTCACAGATGTTAAGAGTAGGAGATCCAGCAATGTCTCTTGGTTGCTTAATGGCCCTTGCACTCAGAAAGTTTTTCCATGTGTCCAAACTCCTTCCAATGACACTCAAACTTATGCCACCCTTTTCTGTACCCGGTAGAGTTGGTCACTCTCCTATATAATAAGATTATTCTATCACTTTCATACAAGGAAATCCAGCTACTTTTTATCACGAAGGCCAGTACAATAGGCTTGCAAAGAGCCTGGGCAGTTCAGTTGAACAATCTCATCTCCGAAGTCTTGCCCCCTCTCCCCTAGCCTCCTCCCCATGAGGCTGAGGGAGGGCAGTAGAGAAGCCTGTCAGTAAATATCAACCATAATGTCTCTATCCATTTCCTTCAGAGGAAATGAAACTAATGGAGAAAGATATATTGATCACAAAGACTCAATTTCAGAATCAGTCTCCTGGTGGTGAAGCCTTTCGGTTAGCTGGGGTTAATGGCGTCTGCTTTCAGCTGTTGTCCAGTGTCAGAGCTGTACATCCCACAATCAATGGGATAGCAAGCCTGCTGGGGACATTACCACCAAGGCCAGCCAATGGGAAAAGGCTCTGGGTTTTTTTTTTTTTTTGTAAAGCTAATCAGAGAAAGGGAAAAAAATTTCCTGAGCTATTTGGGGGCTTAAGTAAGTCTTCCAGCTGAAGGCCTCCAACCTGTGAGGGAGGCCTTTCTCTCCTATCAACAAGACTCTGTTTTCCAACCCATAAAGAGCCTGTTAGGCAGCTCTCCTTAGGGGGTGGTTAGCAGGGAAAATGCTGTTTAGGTTTCCCGATGTTTTTATGTGGCAGGGCCCAGCAGCCCATATAGGAGGCCTTGTTTTGTTCTTGCTAAAAAGGGGCTGGAACTCTGGCCTCTGCTGTAGGGAGGCAGCAGTTTGTAATTGGGAAACCAGCCATTAGACCATGGGTGGTGACATAATAAAACACATTTTTCTCTTTGCCTCTGTTATGTGTCCCTCTAGCATCTAGACAATGCCTTTCTGCTCCCCATGATCAATGAGTTTTTGCACAGAGGCACAGGTGGGAGCACATTCTTAGGAACAAAACTCTCATTAGCGATGGGACTGTGGACAAGTTAATTATCCTAAAACTCACTTTCCCAATCTCTTAAATGGCGATAGTAACTGCCTTACAGGGTAGAATAATGATTAATATCACATAATGTATTTGAAGAGCTCAGCACAATGTTTGGCATATATTAGGTACTTAACAGATATAACCTTTGCATATACGCCTGTGCATATTATCTAATCAATCTTTGCAGTTTTCCTGGAATAAATGTCTGTAAATTCCAGGCTAATAGAAATATTTCGAGACCGGGGACCAGAAGACCCAGATTCTTTCTCTGCTAAAATAATCCACAACCATCTGGGAAGGTCTTAAGGCATGTATGGGATTCAGGGAGAGAGAAAAGCTCCTCAGGTAAGGCGATAACATAAGGGAAGGTGCAGAGGTAGAAACCATCCGGGAACAGGTGATGGTGGCAGGAGTCTGCTGAAGAGGACACATGACACAGATTGTTAGGAGCCAGGCAGGGGAGTTTAGATTTGATCAGGAAGAAAGTGGGGAGTCACTGAGAACTCTCAGCAGGCGTGTAGAAAAAGAAAGCAACATTTCCCACTGTCTGTCATCATCTAGGCTGTCAGTGGAGGGTGTGTGTTTCTGCTCAGCAGAGGTACCCTAACAGAAGAGTGATAGCCCTGAGCTGGTGTCCAAAGTCAGGCTCTGGGGAGAGGCTAGCCAGGGCTGCCTTCTTCCTTGCAGATCCTCAGATCCAGTCATTAGCGCTATCCCTGAAGCCTTTACTCTCCAGTTGGCAGAGTAGTAACTCTGCCCACCTGAATATCTCTGGAGGGAGTAAGTTTCAAAAGCTCTCTCAATTGTATGCGGTGATCTATTATTATTTCCTGAGAAACAGGATCAGAAGCCTGTCTTACCCAAGGACAACAGCAAGCCAGGGGCATGGTGATTCCAGAATGAGATCACAGATGTTACCAGATCGGTGCAAAAGTAACTGTGGTTTTTGCCATTGAAGGTAATGGCAAAACCCGGCCGGGCACAGTGGCTCACGCCTGTAATCCCAACACTTTGGGAGGCGGAGGTGGGCGGATCACTTGAGGTCCGGAGTTTGAGACCCGCCTGGCCAACATGGTGAAACTCCGTTTCTAATAAAAATACAAAAATTAGCTGGGCGTCGTGGTACATCTCTGTAATCCCAGGTACTTGGGAGGTTGAAGCAGGAGAATCACTGGAACCCAGGAGGCGGAGGTTGCAGTGAGCCAAGATTGCGCTACTGCACTCCAGCCTCGGCGACAGAGTAAGCCTCTGTCTCAAAAACAAACAAACAAACAAATAAACAAGTAATGGTGAAAACTGCAATTAATTCTGCACCAACCTAATAACACTTAGCAGTCACCTGCCCATAATAGGTGCTCAATAAATATGGCCATGAGTTATATTTTTATGACTAACTTCTCTCCAGGACTTTACCATTTCTGCAGGCTTCCACACATTCTTTCCCTGAGAGATACCTGAGGGTGGAGTGGAATGTGAGTTAGTTCTCTAGCCGCTCGGTTCCATTTCATGTTTAAGGCATCAGTCTCTGGCTGTCAGTCTAGGAGATTCTGTTTCTAGGTTACAGGTTCTGCAGAGCACCATGGAAATCAGGCATGTGGGAGGGACAGTGTCCGGTTAGTGTCAGGAGTCTTTGCATCCCTGCAGAGGAAAGCCCAGCTGGTTCGGGGCTAATGGTGTCCATTGAGTGAAAGGGGCTATTTCTCTCTGGGGTGCTGTGGAATTGGGAGGCTAACACTGAGCCACAGTGAACCCCCAAACTCCTACCAAGGCTGGCAGATGATGGGGAAGTGCTCCCAGGTGTGTAAAAGGTATGAAAGGTTCTGGGGAAAGATACAGAAAACTGGAAAGGCAGTGACTGCTACTAGGGAGGAAAAGAATGGAGCTTATTTATGAAAATGATGTGTAACACCAGTGCCACGGCAGTGCTGAAGCTGTTCTTAAGACTCTCATATAATCACTCTCATGAATCCTCATAATAGCCCACAAAGTGGGTAGGACATCATTATGACTTTTATTTCACAGATTAGGAAAAGGAGGTAACAGACAGGTTAAAAGATTTGTTCATCCCCAGTCATTAATGTAGGAGAGGGGTGACTCCTGCTCTCTCGTCCAGAGCTCTGAGGTACTACTGGATCTCAGGGAGCAAAGGGGCGGCGAGGGTGGGATGAAGTGAACCTCTGCTGCAGCAATTGGCTGGTGGGATTTAAAGCAGAGGAAACAGCCGCCACCACATCCCACCCAAAAAAAAAAAAAAAAAAAAAAAGGATCTGGGCTGGGTGTGGTGGCTCATGCCTATAATCCCAGCACTTTGAGAGGCCGAGGCAGGCGAATCAGCTGGGGTTAGGAGTTCGAGACCAGCTTGGCCAACACAGTGAAACCCCGTCTCTATTAAAAATACAAAAAATAATTAGCCGGGCGCGGTGGTGCGCGCCTGTAGTCCCAGCTACTTGGGAAGCTGAGGCAGGAGAATCGCTTGAACCTGGGAGGTGGAGGTTGCAGTGAGCTGAGATCATGCCACTGCACTCCAGCCTGGGTGACAGAGTGAGACTCTCTCTCAAAACAAAACAAAAAAAATCTGGGAGAAACAGATGAAAATGAAGAGTCATTTCAAGTTGCAGATGACAACAGAGACTGTTTTTTCTCCTATTTCCACCCCTTTTCTCTCTAAAGCACTAGAATCAGCTAAAAATACTTAACCTTGGGTGATTTTTAGTCCTTCTGAAATGGTTTCAGCCCAAAGCTACATAGGAGACTCTGGCTCACAGGTTTGGTGGGTCAGAGAAAATGTACACAGACCAGACAGAGCCACTGTCACTTCTCTGTAACTCTTCTTGGTGAGTAATTTGTTAGCAACATTTATTTATGTTTTATTTTTTGGAGTTGGTGTCTCACTGTCACCCAGGCTGAAGTGCAACAGTATCATCATAGCTCACTGAAGCCTCGACCTCCTGGCCTCAAGTGATCCCCCTGGTCAGCCTCCTGAGTAGCTAGGACTACAGGTGTGTGCCATCATGCCAGGCTTTTTTTTTTTTTTTCTTTTTTGGTTGTTGGTAGAGGTGAGGGTAAAGAATATGTGAGTAAACACAAAGAAATCACAGACTTGGAGAACTAAGCTGAGGTCTTTCTACCAGGAGGGTGGGTTAGTATCATGAGGTTCTTGAGAAGACCCTCCAAGGAGAGTGGGGAGATGCCACTAAAGAGAAACCCTCCTCTGCCACCTCAGCCCTGTCGACTGACACTGTCAGAAAGATTTGAAACTCCTCCAAACCAGACTATAGGTCAGATTCTGCCAAAGGAAATACTGTCATGGCAAAAACTCCTGCATAGTCAAACCCACCCTGCTGGTCATTATTTCAAGAGTTATCCAGGGAGACCGAAATCCAGGGTAGAGAAACAACTGGATGGTCTTGGGGTTCATGGGATGAAGAGACGGCCACTATAGTTAGGTATGGAATATGGTGTGACACAAAGAGATTTCCAGTGTAGACACTGCTGCCATCCAGGATTCAACATAAGGCATCCCA
The DNA here is from genome assembly GCF_007565055.1 of Rhinopithecus roxellana. NCBI lineage: Eukaryota > Metazoa > Chordata > Mammalia > Primates > Cercopithecidae > Rhinopithecus > Rhinopithecus roxellana. The sequence goes on from NC_044563.1 coordinate 74,020,380, forward strand.
TCCTACTTTTTAAACTCTTCATCTCCAAAAACACGTGTAGACTCCTTACCATGCTGAGCCCTCCATGGCCTCACACCTGTCTCCTTCTTCAGCTTCACCCTCAAACATCCTCAAACATTCTGCTCCCTGGTTCTTCTCTCACACTTAAAACCTTTCTCTGGGGCTAGGCGCGGTGGCTCACACCTGCAATCCCAGCATTTTGGGAGGCTGAGGCAGGTGGATCACAAGGTCCAGAGTTCATGACCAGCCTGGCCAACCTGGTGAAACCCCATCTCTACTAAAAATACAAAAAATTAGCCAGGCGTGGTGGTGCATGCCTGTAATCCCAGCTACTTGGGAAGCTGAGGTAGAAGAATTGCTTGAACCTGGGAGGCGGAGCTGCAGTGAGCTGAGACTGAGTCACTGAACTCCAGCCTGGGCGACAGAGCAAGACTCCCTCTCAAAGAACAATAACAAAAAAAACTTTCGGCCGGGCACAGTGGCTCACGTCTGTAATCCCAGAACTTTGGGAGGCCGAGGCGGGTGGATCATGAAGTCAGGAGATAGAGACGAGGCCATCCTGGCTAACACGGTGAAACCCCATCTCTACTAAAAATACAAAAAATTAGCCGGGCGAGGTGGCAGGCACCTGTAGTCCCAGCTACTTGGGAGGCTGAGGCAGGAGAATGGCGTGAACCCGGGAGGCGGAGCTTGCAGTGAGCCGAGATAGCGCCACTGCACTCCAGCCTGGGCGACAGAGCAAAACTCTGTCTCAAAAAAAAAAAAAACAAACAAAAACAAAACCTTTCTCTGTTGGTTCCTTTTCCTACAAAGCTAACTCCACCCTCAGTTACCTGGCTAGCTCCTGCCTAACCTTTAACACTCACTTGCATTTCGTTTCCTCCAGGAAGTGGCCCCTACCTAGGCACCCTTACCAGCCAGGCGGTTGTATCATAGCACCTTCCAAATTACATTTAAATGATCTGTCTTTGCGACGGACCATGAGCTACTTGAAGCAGAGACCATTTCTTGTTTTCTTTGCATCTCTAGTAGCTGACACATAGTAGGTGTTAGAATTTTTAAAATATGAACTTCATCAAGATGTTAAAGGTATATATTATCAGTGTGGCAGACAGACCCTCGGTGACACCTTAGTAATCCTAAATTCTGGTGTTCACTCCTCTGTATAATTCCCTCCCCTCAAGTGTAGGTGAGACCTATCACTTACCTCTATATGGCAAAAGTGATGGAATCACTTCTGCAATTCCATTATGACACACATAAGACAAATCTAAGTCAGGGGTCTCCAAACCCTGGGCCACAGATGGGTACTGGTCTGTGGCCTGTTAGGAACCAGGCTGCACACAGGCGGTGAGTGGTGGGCAGGCGAGTGAGCATTACTGCCTGAGCTCTGCCTCCTGTCAGATCAGTGGCAGCATCAGATTCTCCCAGGAGCACGAACCCTACTGTGAACTGCACATGCAAGGGATCTAGGTTGCTGGCTCCTTATGAGAATCTAATGCCTGATGATCTGTCATTGTTTCCCATCACCCACAGATGGTCCCAACTAAGTCAGGGGTCTCCAACTAGATGGTGACATCTAGTTGCAGGAAAACAAGCTCAGGGCTCCCACTCATTCTACATTACGGTGAGTTGGTCGTATCACTATTTCATGATATATTACAATGTAATAATAATAGAAATAAAGTGCACAATAAATGTAATGTACTTGAATCATCCCCAAACCATCACACCACCACCCTGGTCAGTGGAAAAACTGTCTTCCACAAAACTTGTTCCTGGTGCCAAAAAGATTGGGGGCTGCTGCTTTAAATGATTTGCTTTCCTGCTGGCCAAAGAGAAGCAGCACGTTGTGGACTGCCTATGAAAAGACAGCCACGTGGCAAAGAACTGCAGGCAGCCTCATTAGGACCTGAGAATGGCTTGTAGCCAACATCCAATGAAAAGCTGGGGCCCTCAGTCATACAACCAAAAGGAAATGACTTCTGTCAACAATATGGGTGAGCTTATAAGTGGATCTTAGTCAAGCTTTCTGGTGAGAACACGGCCTGGCCAATACCTTGATGGCAACCTTGTAAGACTGAGCAGAGAACCCAGTCAAGCCATGCCTGGACTCCTGACCTACAGAAATTGGGAAAATGTGTGTTTTCAGCCACTAAAGTTAGAGTGCTGCATCATAAAAAGTGAAAACACCTAGCTTTTCAGGAAGAGGGAAATAGGAAAGGAAGAGCTAGCATTGGCTGAAATGAGCTGGTATGACCAAACTCGGCACTAAACAGCACTAAAGGGTAACCTAGGCATTTAATGCAGGAGATGGAAGATCCCAATCCCATAACCGGTGGAAACTGCTGATCTGAATTCATTGTATTTCATTCCTGCCATCAGTTAAAATTTGATTTAAGTTCTTCTAGGCTGAGAGTCAAAGCTTGGCGACTTAAGGGAGGGAGTGGAGTGGAGTGGAGTGGAGTGGCAGGTGCATCTACTTTAGAAACACACAGACCTGGCCAGGCGCTGTAGCTCACGCCTGTAATCCCAGCACTTTGGGAGGCCGAGGCGGGTGGATCACAAGGTCAGGAGATTGAGACCATCCTGGCTAACACGGTGAAACCCCATCTCTACTAAAAATACAAAAAATTAGCCAGGCGTGGTGGCGGGCGCCTGTAGTCCCAGCAACTCGGGAGGCTGAGGCAGGAGAATGGCGTGAACCCGGGAGGCGGAGCTTGCAGTGAGCAGAGATCATGCCACTGCTCCAGCCTGGGCAACAGAGCGAGACTCCGTCTCAAAAAAAAAAAAAAAAAAAAAAAAAAAAAAAAAAACCCACCACACAGACCTAACCCATCTAATCTCAGTCCCCACATATGTAAACAAAAGGAGATTCACACCAGCTTGTTAGGGCTATGTGACATGCTTAGCTCTGAGTTTGGCACAGGATCGGTGTTCTACGGCCACTGGGTGCCCCCTCCGCCCCCACCACTGACTGCCCTTTTCAGCTATCCTGACTCTAAGCAGGCTAAGCCTGTTTGGGAAGCTCCTGGAGGGAATCTGAGGCAGGAGTTCTTGGTGGATGCTCTGGAGACTTACTCTGCAGCTGAAATCCCAGGAAATTCTACCCCCCGAGCTCCACCACTGCTAAGCTTCTAAGAAAGGTTACGCTCAATTTCCTCAAATGATTTACTGCATCCCCTTTTATGGGAGTACTTTACATATTATAAATGGGACTTGATCAAACACGCCAGGAAGTGAGACGGGTCCAAAACTCTAGCCAGCCGTGTGTCTGCTGGCCCAACTATGATCCCCAGATCAACTCAGGCCTGAGGTCCTGTAATTTTAAGATTGGGTATCTATCTTAAAATACCCAATTGTGGGGGGAACACAAATGTTAAGTCCATAACATCTACAGTAACGTGCTCAGTACTGCATTGGGGCACCCCTGGGTGTGACAGTAAGTGTATGTGCCTGTAGGCAAAGATACTTAGGTTATGGTTTTAGGATTGAATAACAGTATGTATATTAAGATATTAAGATACGACATTTAGGAAAAGCTGCTCACAGAATTTCAGGCCTTGGAGACTAAGATCACTTACCTCAGTCCTCTCATGTTACAGATGAGGAACTAAGACCCGCAGAGGCAAGTGATTTGATGAGGACAGGAAGCCAGGTCTCATAACTCCCCAAATTGTGCTCTTTGCACGTTACCATGCTGAGTCTCTGTCTTTTTCGCTTAGACTGTGCTTCTTAATTTCTGTTGGATCGAGTGCAACCTCTCTAGTCCAGTGTTAATTTGCTGAGAGGCTTGAGGATCCCCTTCATAGGGAGCAGCCTAAGAGATGACCCCTCAGCTTGCCTTTGGCTCTGCAGTATGGTCATGGCAGGGGAGATGGGTTGTTCCTGTTCACAGCTTAGCCCTCCTTGCCTGGGGTCTAACTTCCTCCTTTGACTTCCTCCACAATGGCTGTCCCCAGGCCCTACCACAGCCCTCCACAATGGGGCACCACAGCCTTTGATAGAAGCTAGAATCATCAGTAATGTGAAAGAGGCTGAAATGGTCCCTTCCCTGACATTTAGGAACCAGACACTGGAAATAAATGGTGTGTAGAGGGGCTGAGGCAGGAAAAGAAGGCAGTGTAAGAAGGACTGTATCTTCCACTGTGCTAGGCACATTTGCTCATGTAGCAATATTTTATTTAATCCTCAAGGCAGGCCTTGAAGGCAAATTTTAAAGACCAGGAAGCTGAGGCTTAAAGAAAGAGGCAGTATTAGGCTTCAGCTTACAAATGTGCAAGCATAAGAATCCAATCTAGTTACTGGCTCTAATTATCGAGACTTAGTCAGTTTCACATTTCTGGAGTACAAAGAGGACTCGAATCAGCTCTAGGTAAGTCTCCACGGTGTTCAAGGCCAACAGCTCTTGAGAATTTTCCTCATAGTTCATTCTTATTGCCATACTCAAATGCTGCCCCTGAATACAGTCAGCCTTGATTCCTGTTAGGCCAACACGTGTTAGTGCTTATGCCTAAATTGGGATGGATTCCTTCCGTCCTAATTAATCGACGCTCTTCCATAACCAGCTCATGAATTGCCCAGGAACTCCTGAGTTCAGTGCCCTCCGTGGTAATGGGGAGAGGAACACTGCAATGTTTAGGTACAAAAGACTCCTATAATTAGCTCTAAGCCCAGGAAACAGACAATCAAATTAATCAGTGAGTATGGGAAAAAAGCAGATTATAATTAATTACCTATGTTTATACCAGGGTTATCTTTAGCCATAAGTCTTCTTTTTTATCTAAATAGATACCCAATCTTAAAATTATAGGACCTCAGGCCTGAGTTGACACAGCCTGAGTTGACAAAGCCTAATTTGACTTCTGTCCCCATTTCAGAGGAGGATCCTAAATGAGTCACTTCTTCCTGCCTTGCTTCCTCCTTACTGATATGGCCTCCCTCACGGAGTGGGAGCGGGAGATAAGCAGCTCAGGGCTAAGAGCCACTTTGGTACAACACAGGATCAGAGAGCATGCCTTTTCTCTGCAGAGCCATTTTCATTCATGGTGGAGGATTTTTTGAACCTGGCCAGGCAAAGCTCCTCAGTGCCAGACCAGCACTCCATGTGGCCATACCCTTCGGCCCCAGTTGTTCCCTCTGCTTGCCAAAGCAATTACCTGATCCTCACTTTCCAAAAAATAAAAGAAAATGTTCAAGTCCTTTCCCCAGAAGGCTATAAGCCAAAAGGCCAACTGCTCTGTGGGTTACCGGAGCCTTCTGCATGGACAAGGTGGGAAACCAAGACTCAGAGATGGGAGTGGAGCTGCATGTGCTTGTGCTCATGTATTAAACTGAACTCCTGGTGACGTGCAATGTGAGAATGACAGTGGGTATTAGCTTTCACTAAATATGCTTAAGAGGTCTGGGGCGTCATTGAAACCCACGCAGAGATTATTCATGCATTGAATCATGAAAAGGGAGAACCATGTAGTCTGACTTCTCCATTGCATGGTGGAGGGAACCAAGGCTGAGAGAGAACAACGGCTTCTTTAAGGTCATAGTGACTTCGTGCAGAACTTACATTTGTAAGTCCTTATCAAGTGCCCATTCCACCACTCCAACGTGAGCCTTCTTTCCACCCCTTTTGACTGACTATGGTGCAGCTCTAGGGGGAGGACCGAGCTGGTGGTACAGTCAGGGGTCTAGTCCTGCTCTGTCACTAGCAGTATGACCTTGGGCAAGTCCTCCAACCTTCCAGCGGTCATAAAAAATGAAAAGGGGCTTACATGGATCTCAAGGGCCCCTTCCAGCTCTGATAGCCTTTGAGTTTGTGTGCTATGGGTTCTCTTCTTTTTCTCTCCACCAGAGGGAGGAAGTTGGGCTGTTTCCTTAACCTTAGATCACAATGCGTGGCTGAGGTGTGGGCTGATGATGAAGAGCAGGCTTCAGGGAGTGAGGGGTTCATGGAGAATCCTCAGTGGGAACCAAGGCCAGATACCAAAGCAGGAATCACACTCACAATACCCAATGCAACATAGAGCAGCCATTCTAAACTCTAGCACTTCCTTCCAGGTGGCAGCTTCAAGCCTAATGCTGTTCATCCCAGCTAGAAGATACCAGACACTCACTCTCCAAGCCACTCATGCACGGACTGACGATCCAGATGTCCTCCCAGATGCAACACAGGTTGGGATCCTCCAATTACTATTCTGTGTTCACCAGTAAGACCTCAAAAGAATGATTCTTCAGGAAATGAGGTACCAATTTTAGCTATCAGGAAGACAGTTTCCTTGAGGAGAAGACAGAGAAGCCCGAAATATCCGTCTTCACTTCTGGAGTGGCATTGATAAGCCAGAAAGGCAGGCTCCCTTTTTCCTAGGAAAAGACTCGTTTCCCCTGTAATTTGTCTTTGTTAGCAATTCAGGGTAACCTCTGGAGTTCTCACTATTGACTGTAAAACCATTCCATTAGACGTGCACTGGCCAAAATGCTAACCACTAGCCACATGCTGAATAAAACTGAACATTCAGTTCCGCATCACACTGGCCATGTTTCAGGTGCTAGTGGCTGCCATGTCAGACAGTGCAGATATGAAACCTTCCCATCATCACAGAACATTCGGCTGGACTTTGCTGCACTAGGAGTTTCACAGGGAAGGCACTTGATTTGTCAAATGCATTTATTGAATTCATGGATAGTCTGTTTAGATAGGGCAGGGAATACTATAGTATTCCCTGGTGAAGGCATGTTAATCATTCAAAATTTTTAAGCAGGTTTCTTTTAAGAAACCCAGGGTTGGCCGGGTGCGGTGGCTCACGCCTGTAATCCCGACACTTTGGGAGGCCGAGGCAGGCAGATCATCTAAGATCAGGAGTTTGAGACCAGCCTGACCAACATGGAGAAATCTCGTCTCTACTAAAAATACAAAATTAGCCGGGTGTAGTGGTGCATGCCTGTAATCCCAGCTGCTCGGGAGGCTGAGGCAGGAGAATCACTTGAACCCAGGAGGAGGAGGTTGCGGTGAGCCAAGATCATACCATTGCACTCTAGTCTGGGCGACAAGAGCGAAACTCCGTTTCAAAAAAAAAAAAAAAAAAAAAAAAAGAATAAAGAAACTCAGGGTTTTTTTTCTTTTCTCTTGTTGAGACAGAGTCTTGCTCCATTGCCCAGGCTGGAGTGCACTGGTGCAGTCTCGGCTCAATGCAACCTCTGCCTCCTGGGTTCGAGTCATTCTCCTGCCTCAGCCTCCCGAGTAGCTGAGAGTACAAGCACATGAAACCAGACCCATCTAATATTTGTAATTTTAGTAGAGATGGGGTTTCACCATGTTGGCCAGGATGGTCTCGATCTTCTGACCTCATGATCCACCCGCTTCGGCCTCCCAAAGTGCTGGGGTTACAGGCGTGAGCCACAGCGCCTGGCAAGAAACTCGTTTTTTTTCCCTAGTGTTCATACTTGAAGATGTTTTTTCAGCATTCATTTGTATTTTCCTAAGCTGAGTGCTACCAGGAATATGAAAAACAACAATAAGAGAAGAGGCAGCTGAATGTATTGGGAGGAACAGAGGATTGGGAAAGAAAAGACCCAGGTTCTAGCACGGGTTCCAAACAGGAGGGCAGGTGAGGTCCATCAGCCCCTTTGAGTCTCAGTCTCTTCGGTCAGTGAAATGGGAGTAATAATACTACCCTCAGGGGTTGTTTGTTTGTATGAATCACATGAAAATATAACGGAACACACTCTGGAGACTGTCAAGAGTCAGATGTTTGTGTTATTGACCTTGCCCTCAGGTCGCTTTCGAGTCCCACTGTCATAATCCTTGAGAATATTTTTGCGGCCTCTTTCAACGGCTCTCCCTGCCTTGGGATCATACTTCAATCCATCATGCATACCTCCAAGAAAATAATTCTGCTAAAATACCACTAGGATCATGTGCCAATGCTACAAAGACTAAAATGGATCCCTACTGCCTGTAAGATCAAGACCAAACTCCTTCTCGTATTTGCTGCTGCATTGTGCCCTGTTTGCTTAGGAAGCTGCTGTTTCATTTTGCAGGAGCTTCCTGAGGCAAGAAGCCTTATTCCTCTTGCAAGTGTGACCCAGGCCCCACCCATGCCTTTATTTCTTCTATCTCTGCAAATTGTACCTGGTCCCTTGAGTTCACCGTCTCTAACTCTTGCCCCCTATAACCCTGTCATTCTTAATGCCCACCGGACCTTGCACATTATAACATGTTCTCCCATGTGGTCTTGTTCTCTGATTGTTTTGTGTGTCTTATCTCCTCAGTAGCACTAGACAACCCTCAAAGAGAGTGTGCTTAGGCAGAGCTTGGCATCTCAGGAGTACCAAGGGATGGGGAAGGATGGGGACAGATGGTTGACCCTGAAGGCCTGGGGTTAGATGGGGCCAGATTGATAGGGACAGCAAGGCAAGACAGGAAGAAAATTTGGTTTGAAAAGATAGTTTAGTTTTATCCAGGTGGACTATACTATTCCTTCAATAGAAACCCTGTTTTAGTATAAAAGTTTCAAATACCTTGTGTTTATTAAGTTATAATAATTAATTTTCCCTTTTTTTACACTTTAGGTTTATATAATTCCAGCCCAGTCAAAAGGACAAAGAGTTTTAGTTACTTGTGGCTGTTCTTTGGAGATCTGACTCCTTTTGGTTGTAGCAATTGGTCTCACCCTAGATCAAACCTCCATGACTCATCTAGAGGTTTCTCTCACTGGAGAAGGCTGATGGAGCTAACATGAGATACGATGATGGATGTGATGTGGAGCACAGTTTCCTAAAATCAGCATTCTAATGAATAGTGGAGCACTATGATCAGCCAGGATTCTCCAGGAAAATAAGCCAGGCTCCCAGTCCACTGCAGAAGGCCTGGGTGTGTGGCTGTAGACTCCATTCCCTTCATAATAAACACCATCTTCCCAGGGGAGAACAGGTTGCAGCCAGGCAGCATTGCCTGTGTGAGGCCTCAGCCAGCACAACAGTTCTGACCGAGTATAAACAGAGCACACAATTAAAATACATAATTATAGGGTAGGCTGGAGCCAGGAGGTGGGCTCTGTTGGTGGCCCTGAAGCCAGCTGCTGGCCAGGCTGCCAGCATCTCCCTGACAAGCCACATCCAATTTCAGACTGGAATGAGCCTCCAGTGGATAGATGACAACAGAGTTGGGAGGGCAGAGGAGTGTGACACACCTCACTGCTTCTTTAGCTCCTAGGGCGTGGACCGTATTCTCCCAAGGAGTATTCCAGAGGCTTCTGGGAAGACATTCCTCAGTGCAAGAGAATTGGAATTTCACATTTTAGGGACCCGACTGTCTCATCCACATAGTGAAACAATATCTAATTTTTCCATTATGATAAGACAAATGCTGCCAGGTGTAACTTAAAAGCTCCTTGTTGTTGGCCAAAGCACTGCAATATATTATGCACTTTCCCAAACCATGAGAGGTCGGGAAGCATTGTAAACAACATGGCCCAAAACCCAGGCGCGTGGTACGGTTCTTTCTGCCTACCTGCAGGTGTAAATCCCTCTTGTCAGGCACTGAAATGCTGATGTTCGCTCAACTCTATCTCAATGATCACACTATCAGTGTTCAATGCACCTTTCTTGGGATAATGATAGTAAAAGGAGTTTCTGTATCCTTCCGTCAAGGAGCTCAAGGCATGTTCACACGGTTGCCTGTTTCTCCAGCCTTCCTAAGAGTTGACAAGAGGGACAAGCATTTGAGTCTCCCTGGTGGAGAAGGAGGGGGCTCTATGTTCAAGTGACTTGTCCCCAGCTTCCCTATCATGACAGAAGTAGAGCTTGGACTAGGATCTTAAAACGCAAGCAATCAGGATTGTCACTCTGAGCTTACTAGGTTAGCCTTCAATGCATTGTGAAAAATGGACTCTGGAGATGCAAAATGGCTATTAATCACTATCAGGTGCAAGGCAGGCAGCATCTGGAGTCTTCGTTTCTCCAGATTCATTTCACAAGGATCCTTTGGAAAGAGTTTTTTCTCCCTTTCTCTTCAGGATGGATGGGATTTGGTTCCTTACCTCATGGAGAATACAGTAATTAGTCACTTGCCCTCAACACACATAATACTAGTGTGCCAGTAAGTTAAGTTGAAGTTGTTGTAGCTTTGGGGGTTTAGGTCAAAATCACAACATTCTGTGGCGGTAACTTAGGGTACATTGTAACTGTGAGTGTGCCCCTCCCGGTCCTGCCCCGCCAATGTGTTCTTTAAACTTGTCTCTCCCAACCAGCCTGAGCAATATGCCAGAAGTAAAGAAGAAAGGTGGGGGCCCTGCCACTGAGCCCCATCTCAACAGTGGGAGGCCAGTGGTGATGAGCTGTTCCCCTGGCCCAAGCAGCATAGGCCTGAGGAACAGGCGTTGCCCTCATAAACACTGAATATGGGGTCACAGGATCTGACTTTGAGCCTTGGTTCTGCTATTTATTAGTGGGATTTGAAGAAAATCTCTTTGGGCATTGGTATTTCATCTATAAAAGTGGTTTAAGAATGATTACCTTGGCCAGGAGCTGTGGTTCACACCTGTAATCCCAGCACTGTGGGGGGCTGAAGCCGGCATATCACTTGAGGCCAGGAGTTCGAGACCAGCCTGGTCAACATGGCAAAAGCCCATCTCTACTAAAAATACAAAAATTAGCCAGGCGTGGTGACACGTGCCTGTAGTCCCAGCTACTCGGGAAGCTGAGGCATGAGAATAGCTTGAGCCCAGAAGGCGGAGGTTGCAATTAGCCGAGAAAGCACCACTGCATTCCAGCCTGGGAGACACAGCGAAACTCCGTCTTTAAACTAAACTAAACTAAACTAAACTAAACTAAAGAAGGATTACCTCTCAAATAGCGATTACTTTGTTAGAGTTAGAAGACAGTGTGGTGCAGTGGTCAGACCCATGCACTTAAGAGATGCACAGTCCTGGATTTGAATTACGTTCTATTGCTCACTAGTTGTGAGGCCCTTGGGCAATTCACTAAATAGAGCTAATCCTCAGCTTCTCATCTGACAATAGAGAATGGTAACAATACAGAGAGGGTTGTTTGGAGGTTTTTACCGACTCAATGCCTGGTGCACAGTTGGCACCCAACAAACCTTCTTTGTTCATATTACAGATGTAAGATGCAAAGCACAATGCAAATGCAAACAATTGTGATTATTTTCTAGGCTTTTGGCAAGTGTTGCTAATACATGAAGTGCTTTGCATACAGTAAATGCATAATAAAGTCTGTGCTAATTATAGCATCCATAGAAGCAGTTTCTTTCGCTCTGGAATGCAGCTCAGAGATTAGTATCATTTGCAATAACTACATTCCAGGCTGCCAGCCCCACAAATTAGACACCAACTAAAGACATGCAGTACATGATTCAGCTGTAACTCAGGGGAGGGCTTCTGATGACAGCTAAAGCCACAAGGGATCCGATCTGAGTACTTTTGATGTGTCAGCAGAAGGCTCTTCCTCTCGCAGTGATGATGCACATACTGCCATGTGTAGTATGAGGCGCACAATGTACTGGGACCTCTCCAGGTCCAGGAGAACATACAGCCGTCAGGGACTGTGTTGGCCATGAAAACATTCTCCACGTAGGCATAGCCAAAGTTGAGGGTTCTCGCAGAGGTGATGTGTTCTTTAAAAAACAAAAATTAAGGCCGGGCGCGGTGGCTCAAGCCTGTAATCCCAGCACTTTGGGAGGCCGAGACGGGCGGATCACGAGGTCAGGAGATCGAGACCATCCTGGCTAACACAGTGAAACCCCGTCTCTACTAAAAATACAAAAACTAGCCGGGCGAGGTGGCGGGCGCCTGTAGTCCCAGCTACTCGGGAGGCTGAGGCAGGAGAATGGCGTGAACCCGGGAGGCGGAGCTTGCAGTGAGCTGAGATCCGGCCACTGCACTCCAGTCCGGGCGACAGAGCGAGACTCCGCCTCAAAAAAAAAAAAAAAAAAAAAAAAAAAAAAAAAAAAAAAAACAAAAATTAAAAAAAAAAAAAAAAAAGAAAAAAAAACAACGGCTCTCTTTCCTTCTGTGTATTCACTCTTTTGCTGACATCCAAGGGACTTAAGTGGCAAATCAGTATTAAGCACAAACGTGTGCAAGAGACCCGGGGACTGTGCCACAGTTTGGGGCTGGTAGGCACTTCGAGTTGGGTGGGAAGCAGGCCTTGCATTTAGCCTCACGTCACTGCAACCCTTGGATGGACCCTCACAGAGCTCTGGTGTCTTGTTCTGGGTTCACAGTCTACTGCGGGCAGGGAGGAAATGGAAGTATTCAAAGAATCAAGGAGAAGATAAAAATGTCAAGAAATGTTTTGTGATAATAAATTGCATAAACGTAAATTATTTAGCCCAAAGTAAAGGAAGTTAAACTGAGATTTGGCTGTTTTCCATTTGCACTGAGGGAAAAGCAAGTGAGGAAGAGAATTCTCTGACTGCACAGGGGGCTGGGATGGTGCGCGCCCATCTATGGGGCAGCTGGGATGAAACCAGACTGGAGGTATGTTGATCGTTACTGAATCTGGATGAAGATACATGGGGGTTCATTCCACCATCCTCTCTGCTTTTGTGAATGTTTGATAATTTCCACAAAGTTAAAACAATGAAAGAAAGGCGGCAGCTGCTACTCAACTCCCACCCACAGCTGAAGGGCAGAATGAAGGTTTGGAGTTGTCCACACTGATTTTTTTGAAATGGTGGATTTCATCAGTTTTAAACCACTATGTGAAGTCGCTCCACCTCTTCTTGTTTGCCACAATGTGTTTCTTCCAGCACAAGGGAGGTGTTCTTGCTCTCCTTTTGCAGGATTGGGGGACTGAGTGTCCCAGTTAATGATTTCATAGCTGCTGCTACTTATGAGCTTATCACGTGTCATGTGTATGTACTCTGCTCTTTGCCTGCATTGTATCATTTAACCCTTACAACTGTCAGCTCATAATTATCCCTGTTACACAAATGAGGAAACAGAGGCTTCGAAAGGTTAAATATCTTACTCAAGGGAATATATGGATCTTAGGTCGTAGAGGCAGGATTTGAACCCAGGCAGTTTGACTAGAGTTCCTCTCCATGCCTGTGCTTCATAGCTTACCTAAACTTTGGCATCCTCCCTTTGTACTTTCCAGATTGAACAGCTCTAAAATTTTCATTGCGGCTCTATAAAGAAAGCTTTCAGAAGCTTAAAGACCTTCCCTAGCCTTGACTCTGTCTCCAAATGTGCAGGAACCCAAACCACCCAACATCACTCCAGCTGCAGGTGCTATTGTTTACAATATGTTATCCCGCTTCATTCTCGCAGCAGTCCCAACGGGGGCTCAGACAAGTCTGACAACTCTCTAAGGACACAGAGCCGTGGCCCAGCCCAGACTCCCCAGGACTCTGGTGTATTTTTCTTCCCTCCTATCTGATGCTGCCTCTAGGTTCTAAGCTCACCACTGCCCCCACCGCCCCACTGTCCCCTCGCCGCCCCGGGTGCCTTACATGCACAGTGAGAGAATGACATTTCCCCAAACTCACTGGCTGGTGTCATCAGGACAATTCCACTCCACCGGTTCTGGGTCTATTCATTCATTCTCTTAGTGCATAAGCTCTTGCTAGGATGATTTTAGGGGTCCTGTTGGCTGCTGGTTTCACTCTCCCTTTCATTCTCCAATTTATAGTCCACCTCCACCAAGACTAGAATAATCTTTCTTAAATACTAATCTAGATCACTCTGGTGCTTAATATCCTGCAGAGGCTCCCCATATCCTCGGCCATGCCTGTGCTGGCCCCTGTCAGCCCGGCTGCCTCTCCTGTGGCCACCCCCACCCCACAGCCTCTGCTTCAGCTGGGAGCCTCGGCAGTTTCCAAAACACAACCTGGTGTTCTCTCTGTGGAACCTTTGCCCACTTTGCTTTATCTGCTGGGATTGTCCACATTCCCCCTTTTCTTAAAGGATGACTTTAGGCCAAGATTTCACCATTCAGCTAAATCCTTTCTGAATCACAAATCCCCCCTCACGGCCCCTCCCACACTTTACCTATCCATCACTCCCAATGGACTGTAAGCTCTTTGGAGATAAGACTCCATATCTGCTTAACTTTGTGCCTTCAAAATTCAGGACATAGTAAATGCCCTGAAATATTCATGAAATAAGTACAGAATCAATAAACCGTCCCGAATTCCCCACCACGGAGAGCCAAGCAGCTCTCTTCAGAAGTCTCATAGCACTCTCTATCACTCTTCTATTAGCCCTTCCAGTCTTATCTCTAATTATTTCTTTCTATGTCTATTTTTCCCACTACGTTGGAAGCATTCTTCTCCATTAGACTCTGAGATCTTCAGGGGTAGGAGGTAGTACAGGCCTGAACACAAAGCCCAGCACATAGTAGGTATTTAATTTATTGATTGAAAGAAGTGACTCTTTCTTGTCAAACTTAATCACCCAGAAGCACCATCTTATACCTCAGATAACTTCCGCGTCAATGCAATGGTTTGAGTTTGTTCACACTGAAGCAACCTTCCACTTGTCCGCCCACTCATATCTTAGGGGATCCTCCCCTCCTCTACCCTTTTGGCATGGAACCTCCCTACCGAAAGAGCTCTGTGTCACCCATAGACATGTGAGTTTCAGTCTGAACTTCCTTTTTCAGATTATTTATAAAAATGTAAAAGCTGCCCTGACTCAATGCCAGCCACTGTTGAAACACTATCCCTTACATGGTTCCTGGGCCTTAGCTCAGTGCTGGGCTGCCATCTTTGTAGGGCGGGCGACTGAGCCTTCATCTAACCATCCGTCCGCCCACGCACCCATCCATTCATCCATCCCACACATGTTGAACATCTAAGAAGGACGAGGTCCCGTGCCAGGCTCTGGGAACTTCAGTGATAGACAAAACAAAGTCTCTGGCCTCAAGGAGCTCAGTTGAGACAAAAAACAAACACGGAGCAAATCATCGTAATGCTGTGATATACGTGCTCCCCCAGTCATTTAAAGCGTGCAGGTGGCTCACGTAGTGGGAGATAAAGAAACTCTGCCCCAGAAGGGACAGGATTTGAGCTGGGCCTTGATACATAAGTGGAATTCTGCTACCCAGACAAGAGCAACGGAACAGCGGGTGCAACGGGGGAAGGGATCCAAGAAGCCACAGGGTGGTCACAGGAGTGAGAGAGGGCATGGCAGGGGGGACAAAGCTTATCCATGTATATTTTCTCACTAGGGGACAATTTTTGTTTTCAAAGCCTGTGGGTCAATAATATCTTTGTAAAGGAAGAAAAGCATATTGATTATGGCCTTGCCTCTTCCAATAGCCAGAAAAGGCCAAGAGTCTCTTCTACAAAGCTATGGAAAGAGCTGGAAACTGAATCCATTCTTTCATCCAAGATTTCCAGCACAAGTCACATGTACCTATGTATGAATGGGACTGTGATCATGCCCCCCAGTGCTGTACACTCCCTGAGATCAGAGACTTTGTTATGATCTGTGTTCCCACATGGTGACAAGCACCCCATAAATCCTTGCTGAATGAATGTACGGGCCCTGCCAGCTACCAGGAACTGTGCTAGGTACTGGGAATAGGAAAATGGACTAGACGTGTTGCCTGCCCATCCAGCTAGGAAGGCTGACAGTCTGATCTGTTTGTTACGTGATCCAGTTTCTCAGGAAGGCATTTTTGGAGTGGTAAGAAATTATTTGTTTTAAAGCTTGAGGGAAAAAAAATATACAAGCTGAGAGGTGAGTCTTTCAGCGTGGATGGAAGGCCTCAGGCAGCTTCCAGGACGTGCTTGCAGATGCCAGTGTTACCCTGCTCCTTGCTCTTGCCACTCAGGCAGACAGGTTCCCTGGGAGGACCACTGCTCCTCAACACCCTTCCCTCTCCCCAGACCAGACTGGTCCCCTGCAAGGAAAAGTCCCCTGCCTCAGTCGCCCTTCCCTGGGCTGTGCGGCACACTCACATGCACGAGCGCACACACACACACAGTCACACATGTGATCACAGTCAACACACATTCTCCCCTGGTTACACACATATATAATCACACACAATCACACAGTCACACACATGATCACTCATGCAACACACAAGTGATCACTCACAATACACACTGACACAATCACACACATGACCACATACAAAACACTCACATCAGGTCACACAGTTACACATGTGATCACACCCACAACACACCCTCACAGTGACACACATTTGATCACACCCACAACACACCCTCACAGTGACACACATTTGATCATACACTCACATTGTCACACACATGGTCACACTTATACAACACATGCACACAAACACCCTCACACACAGTCACACATGGTCACACACCCACACAGGCACTCACACAGACATGATCACAGTCACAACACGAGCTCACAGATAGACACACATGCTCAGGCAACACACAGTAACACACACATGATCATATACTTATACAGGCACTCACACAGCCACACACAGACACACATGCTCAAATGCACACAACACGTGCCCATGTACTCAACCACTCAGTCACATGCTCACCCACATGCACAAACACATGCTCACACACTCACACTATCACACTCAAATTCACATTTGCACATACACATTTATGTGCGCACACAGGCTCACACAGCACAAACTCACACAGCACCTCATACACCCAGACAGACACACAGCCTGAGCCATTCAAGCGGCAGTACTCACATTTTCCATCTATTGGTGGTTTCAAAACAGGAAGCCTGCGTGGGAAGGGGAGGTGCTGGTGAAGTGAGAACCACTGTAAAGGGGCCCAGGTGCATGGGCTGGATTTAAAAGGGACATCTCACTGGCGCCTGGGTCCCCCTCACAGGCAGGAGAGCTGGGCTGCCCGAGGGAGGCCCTGACTTGGCTCAGCTCCTGAGCAGCACCAGCTCTGGCGGGGAAGGCACTGAACGCCCATCTGATGCAGCCACGCTGATCAAATCACACCTCTTCCTCACCAGGGGTTTTCTGTGAGGAAGAAGGGAGCACCTTGCACCTTCCTGTCTGCCAATATGGGGCCCTCTCCTTTGGAAACTGCTTCTTCCAAGAGCCCTTCCAGACTTACTCATGCCTGCCATGCTGCCTTGCCCCTCAGGCCTTCTGCTGCTTACTCCATCACGCTCCTTTGCAATGGAAACATTCTGCTTTGTGCCTTACCCCAACCCCACTCCAAAGTAAAAGAGACCAGGGATCTGCTTTCGAATATTCGCATCCTTGCAGCACTTTATGTTTTACAGTTTTTTCATAATTAGCATCTCCTTCAATCCTCAAGGCAGCTTCATGAGGCCAATAGTATACCCATTTTACAGATGCGGAAGCTGAAGGCAAAGAGATTAAGTCAGCCAGGCATGGGTTCATTCTTGTAATCCCAAAATTTGGGAAGCCAAAACAGGAGTACCACTTGAGCCCAGGAGTTTGAGACTAACTTGAGCAACATAGCGAGACCCCCATCTGTACAAGAAATAAAAAAATTAGCTAGGCATGGTAGTGCATGCCTGTAGTCCCAGCTACTCGGGAGGCTGAGTGGGAGGATCACATGAGCCCAGGAGTTGGAGGTTGAAGTGAGCTGTGATCATGCCACTGCACTCCAGCCTGGGCAACATAGCAAGACCCTGCTTCAAAGAGAGACAGAGAGAGAGAGATGAAGTCATTTGTTCCAGGGTCCCAGAAGTAGACTTTCTGATCCCAACTTTCCATTTTCAAGACTGTCATAACTCCTATCTCCCACTCTGGCTCTTAAGGTACCTCAGAACAGCCAGAGCAAAAACTGATGGCAACAAGGGTGCTGAAAGGAGAGAAGACTAAAGAGAGAAGGAAGAGAGAGCTGCCACAGGAAGGGGGCACCCAGGGCCAGGTGGGCCATGGAGGCACTCACTCTATCCCATCTCTCACACACCACATACACACACACACACACTCTCACGAATAAACTCTAGCTGGCCAGGCTCAAGCTCGGGCGGTGTTCAGGGGGTGGGGTCACTCCATTTACGTACTTGAATTGCTGGAGTGGCTTGGAACTGATTTCCACAACATACAGAGACAAAGATTAAGGGGAAGTCATAGTATGACATTTCTGGGGGTGAATGACATCTCCAGAACTTCAGTTTTTTCCCTTTCTCTGAGAAAAGTGATTTAAAACATTTTCCCACAGTAGTGACCTCGCAGAGGACGATGGCCTCAATGCCAGGCAGCTGATTCCTGTGCTGCATTCCTGACAAAGGGGGTTCTTGGGGGGAGAGTGGGGATGTCGGCAGGCCGCCCTCCCAAACTGGCCTAAGAGAAGGCCTAGTGATCTCACACGTGTGGCTGAAAGGAGACAAGAGTGGACCGCAAAACAAGTCCAGACTGGCTTTTTCCGCCAGGCTAGCACTTCTGTGGCAGACCATGGCCTCCTTTTCCTGGCCCTCTTCCTTTTAGGTTTTACATATTTAACAGCTGGGACCCACAAAATGGAGCATCAGAGGTCACAGGAAAAAGGATGGGTTAGACTCAGGGGAAGCCCTGGAATTTCCTTTCCTGGAGATATTCAACACTGAAACGAGAGACTCCTGTGCTTGGGAGGGTTTCTTGCACTTCTTGGCTCGGTTTGCTTCTCCTGTCTGCAGTACTGTCCAAATCTCTTTTTCTCCAAGTCCCACCCTTTTCTAAAAAGCTTCCCCCTTCCAGGCTTGAATAATCCCTGAGGTCAGAGACTGCGACCAACGCAGTCTCGCTGACTGACAAGTGAGGAAGAATCTTCCTGGAGGAAGCGGATCCCTGAGATGATCCTGGACCGTGTCCAACTCCAGATTTCGTTGCTGCTGAGCTAGGGGAGGTAGGGAGGGGTTCTCAGGATTCTGCTCCACCATCAGACCAGAGAGGCTAAATCTCATCTCATGAGTAGTGAGAGTGAGCCAGGTTCCAGAAGAGATCTGGCAAAAGGGGAGGGGAGTCATCTTGGGGGGTTGGACTGCTTCGGTTGAGTGGAATACTAAGGAATTGCTCAAGGCTGGTTTCCTTGGTCAGCAGAAGGGGCCGGGAAACAGAACCCATGGGAGGGAGGGGGAACAGCAAAGGAGGGTTGCTGACTCCAGAAGAGGCTCTGGCCACCCAAGTTCAGAAAGTTCACGTTTCTGGGGCCTGGCTGTCGTGAGGGCCTTATGGGAGGGAAGAGGAGCAGCTGGACGCTTTGCTGCTCAAGAGTCTGTGCTCTCCCAAGCAAAGCATCACGGGGCCTCCTAATGCAAATGTCTTGGCCTTCCCACCAGGAGACCCCGAGGATTTCAGGCTTGGAGTATTCGATCACTCACGCAGTTCCTGTGGAGTGGGATGTTCATTGACCACTATGTGAACTGACTTAGATCTTAAAGGGAGGGGCTTGAAATGAAGCAAACACAACCTCTGGTTTTGCTTATTCACTGAGTTCTAACATGAACTTGAATGTTCATTTATTGGTAAACAGCCAATACAAAGAGTGCTATTGTTGTTGATTTACATCTTCGTGGGTTTGGGTTTGTTTCTGCTGAACACTACGTGGCTACATCTCATTTAAGATCAAATTGAAAATTTTTAAAATTCATTGTGAAGGAAAAGAGCCGAACATGAAAATATTCTATGAACTGAGAGTAAACTGAGTATTTTATTCTGTGAAGACCTTATAAAATCTGAATCACATCACAGCTTTAGTCCTCAAGCTAGCTGAGAGGTTAAGTTCTGAATTCCTCGATTTTTAAATAAAAAAATAAACTTTGTCATTTTTAAGGTGAAAAGAGCTAATAACCTGGAAGTACTTTCACATAACTGGGGCTTACCTTGAGGACAGAATTCATCTATATGTCAATATGCACTTTGAAGTAAGAAGGAATCAAAATCCCTGAGAACGATTTGTTTTTAGTTAGATTACTAACCTCAGTCCCCATTTCATGTACAGCATTATGTCCCACTAAAGCAGGACTTTGCTAAAAAATGGTCTAAATTGTGGGTTCTGTTTCACTTTAAAAGTAATATAGGCCGGGCGCGGTGGCTCAAGCCTGTAATCCCAGCACTTTGGGAGGCCGAGACGGGCGGATCACGAGGTCAGGAGATCGAGACCATCCTGGCTAACACGGTGAAACCCCCGTCTCTACTAAAAAAATACAAAAATCTAGCCGGGCGAGGTGGCAGGCGCCTGTAGTCCCAGCTACTCCGGAGGCTGAGGCAGGAGAATGGCGTGAACCCAGGAGGCGGAGCTTGCAGTGAGCTGAGATCCGGCCACTGCACTCCAGCCTGGGCGACAGAGCGAGACTCCGTCTCAAAAAAAAAAAAAAAAAAAAAAAAGTAATATAGTGTGGCTGGGCGTGGTGGCTCACACCTGTAATCCCAGCACTTTGGGAGGCCGAGGCGGGCGGATCACAAGGTCAGGAGATCGAGACCACGGTGAAACCCCGTCTCTACTAAAAATACAAAAAAAAAATTAGCCAGGCGTGGTGGCGGGCACCTGTAGTCCCAGCTACTAGGGAGGCTGAGGCAGGAGAATGGCGTGAACCCAGGAGGCGGAGCTTGCAGTGAGCCGAGATCGCGCCACTGTACTCCAGCCTGGTGGACAGAGTGAGACTCCGTCTCAAAAAAAAAAAAAAAAAGTAATATAGTGAATTTTTATAAAAAATGAACATGCGGAGATGTTTGTCCACAACAACCTCTGTCTTGGTGTTCAGTATCTCAAAACTGGCTTCCATTGACCTTTCTGCCTTCAGCTTGGCCCCTCGCCCCACACACATGCACACAAATGGTCTGCACACATCTGGTAAGTCAGGGTGGCTTGCAAGTACAGACCCAGGACTGTACAGGATGGTTTATATTCAAATTATACCTTGTCATTCTTTTATGGGCAAGTTATCCAACCTCTCTAAGCATCAGTGATATCCCATGTATAATGGGAATAATAATAGGACCTGCCTCATGTGGTTGCTATGTGCATCAAGTGAAATAAAACAAGTACTTAGCACCATGCACACAACACATATTATGTACTTAGCACCATGCACACAACACATATTACGTACTTAGCACCATGCACACAACACATATTACGTACTTAGCACCATGCACACAACACATATTACGTACTTAGCACCATGCACACAACACATATTACGTACTTAGCACCATGCACACAACACATATTACGTACTTAGCACCATGCACACAACACATATTACGTACTTAGCACCATGCACACAACACATATTACGTACTTAGCACCATGCACACAACACATATTACGTACTTAGCACCATGCACACAACACATATTACGTACTTAGCACCATGCACACAACACATATTACGTACTTAGCACCATGCACACAACACATATTACGTACTTAGCACCATGCACACAACACATATTACGTACTTAGCACCATGCACACAACACATATTACGTACTTAGCACCATGCACACAACACATATTACGTACTTAGCACCATGCACACAACACATATTACGTACTTAGCACCATGCACACAACACATATTATGTACTTAGCACCATGCACACAACACATATTATGTACTTAGCACCATGCACACAACACATATTATGTACTTAGCACCATGCACACAACACATATTGTGCTTTCAGTAAACAGCTGCTGGCATCCTAATCCTGGGACAATGCACGGTTCACCCTTTTCAGAGCCAGCCCTTCTCTTTCAAGTACATGCTCTTTCATCAGGAAACATGTCAGGAAAGCCCATCCCCTTTTCTTCACCTGGAAAGATCCAGTTCACAATTCAAGGTGCAGTTCAAATAACAGATTTGCTGAAACTTTCTTGTGACCTCCCAATCCCCACCCACATGATAGCCAGTTAGTAGCTCCAAATTAACCTATCCACAGTCTACTGAAATTATGTCTTTAGATCTTGCTTTGCCACAAAATATGGTATCCTTCAGCATGCAGAACTGAATATTATTCCTCTCTGCACTGCAGACGCCAGGCACCAAGCAGACACTCAATATTTATTAAATGAATATGAAAAAATGGAATCAAATGGCATCTGTGAGGATGTCAGGATGTATGGAACATATGGCTTTACAGAAATACAATCCATATTACGGCTTTTCCAGAAACTAGTTATTTCTGGGTGGACATGAATGTGAGGAAATCAGCTATCATAGAAGACAGGATAAAAGGAGAACACTGAAGAAGAAATTAGGGCAATGGCTTCAGGGTTGTGCCATCTGTCCGAAGGATGTGTTATCCATCTTGTAGGTAAATCCCTTAAAGCTTAATGGGAAAGTGATACTTTTGAACCACTGCCCAGCCCCAAACACAAAAACTCTTGCATCAAGACAATTTGGTACATAGCAAATGAGCTAGGTCAATTTGCCAAATCAGAGAGTGAGCAGAGATAGAAATGTAGACCTACACTTGGAAGGAAACTTTTCAGAAGACAAGACTGTTGTTTTCCTTCAGTATTGCAAAGTTAGGAAGCCAATTTATGTCTCCTGAAAATCAGAGGAGAGCAAGACATTCGGATACCCGACCATGAACACCCACTGAGAGCATGGAGCTGTCAGGAGGAGGAGAGAGCGTGAGAATAATACTGTATGCCAAGCTCTATAGTAGGTACTTGACAGAAAATGCAATGTCCAAAAGAACCTCAGAGATAAATCTTATTATTCCCATTTTATTAGTGGAGAAACTGAGTCTTGATGCGGTTAAGTGACCTAGCCGAGGTTAAATGCTTACAAGTGATTTTTTTGCTCTCTGTTGAAATTCCTCCACGTGCCACACACTGTGGACAGCTCTTATCTAAGTCTTCCTCCTCTATAATCCATACTTCTCTCTACTGTTGGAATACTTTTTCTAAAACAGGTTGAGTTAAACCTTCCACTCCTCAGTCTGGGCATCGTAGTGAGACCCTGTCTCTACAAAAAATTTACAAATTAACTGGGTGTGGTGACATGTGCTGTAGTCTCAGCTACTCAGGAGGCTGAGGCAGGAGGATACGTTGAGCCCTGTAATTTGAGGCTGCAGTAAGCCACCACACTCCAGCCTGAGCAACAGAGTGGGACCTTGTCTCAAAAATGAAACAAAACAAAACAAAACCCTTCCACTCCTGTAAAATTGTCCGTGGCTCCCTTATATCCACAAAGCAGAATTCAAACATTCAAATTCATAAATGTAAGCTTCTGTAAAATTGTCCGTGGCTCCCTTATATCCACAAAGCAGAATTCAAACATTCAAATTCATAAATGTAAGCTTCTGTAAAATTGTCCGTGGCTCCCTTATATCCACAAAGCAGAATTCAAACATTCAAATTCATAAATGTAAGCTTCTGTAAAATTGTCCGTGGCTCCCTTATATCCACAAAGCGGAATTCAAACATTCAAATTCATAAATGTAAGCTTCTGTAAAATTGTCCGTGGCTCCCTTATATCCACAAAGCAGAATTCAAACATTCAAATGCATAAATGTAAGCTTCTGTAAAATTGTCCATGGCTCCCTTATATCCACAAAGCAAAATTCAAACATTCCAATTCATAAATGTAAGCTTTATTTATTTATTTATTGACAGAGTTTCACTCTTGTTGCCCAGGCTGGAGTGCAATGGTACGATCTCGGCTCACCGCAACCTCCTCCTCCCGGGTTCAAGCGATTCCGCTCCCTCAGCCTCCCAAGTAGCTGGGATTACAGGCATGCGCCACCACGCCTGGCTAATTTTGCATTTTTAGTAGAGATGGGGTTTCTCCATGTTGGTCAGGCTGGTCTCAAACTCCTGACCGCAAGTGATCCGCCCACCTCGGCCTCCCAAAGTGCTAGGATTACAGGCGTAAGCCACTGTGCCTGGACGAATGTAACATTCTTTACAGGCTCAACTCCCACAGTAGCTCTTCCTGCCTCTTCTTGACCATTGCACTTGACCACATCTGTTGTCATGCTGTGTAGCCCCATGCCTCAGGCTTCTTGCCATGCCTGTCCTTCTGTGTTGCTTTACTTTATTCCCATTGAAAGCCTGTCTTCTCCTCTATCTTCTATCTCTTCCTCCCTGGAACTGCTTCTTTGCATTTAAACAACCTCTCTGAAGTGCTCAATTGCACTGTCCCCTTCAGCTAAAAGTCACTCTAATTTGGCACTTCCCCACTAACAAAGTCCCTAATAGTTATTCATGCCATTGAATAATAATGGCTGAGATTTACTGAACATGTATTAAGATGCCAATCTAAATACAATGCAATCGTTCCAACTTATGGATGAGGCTCAGTGTAAAATTAATAACAGGTCTAAGGTCACTGAGTAAGTAGCAGTGAGAATCTGAGTCACCACACTCTACTCAATGGGATTTTTGTCTCTTGGCCTCTCAACGGTAGTGGGGGTGTTTCCCACTACGAACCCTCCCTTTGTTCTCTACTTTTACTTTCCTGATTATGCCCCTTTGATTTGTCTTTTACCCTTTTCTCTAGTGGCTTATTCTCGGTTTCCTTTGTAAACTCTGACTTCTCTACAGGCACTTTAATTGCTAGTATTCCTCAAGAATCTGTCCAGTCTTTCTCCATACATTCTACTCATTCTCTCCAGGTAATCTCAGCTATTCCCTGGGCTATACCTCCGACTTTTACATGCTAAGGATGCCCTTAGTCTCCAGTCTGCAGTTTCTCCTGCTCCGCCCTCTGGCTTCCTGATCTATTCCTTACTAGAAACCTTCACTTGAATATCTTACTTGCACTAAACCTCATGTGTTCAAAAAATGAACTCGCCTTTTTCCCCTCCAGTCTTGCTTCTCTCCAGAATCTCTTGGCTCAGGGCACAGCATCCATGCAATTTCCCGAGTTAGAAACCTAAGATCCGTCCTTGACGTCTCTCTTTCTCTCACCTCTCCTATCTAATTCATCATTAAGTCCTGTCCATGTGTGCCTCCTAAATTTCTTAGACATTGGTTCTCTTTGATCCCTTGTTTTCTCTCTGTGCTAAGCCCTTATCACCCCTTGCTTTGAGTACTCCAGCAGCTTTAACAAATCTCCTGCTTCCAGTTTTGCCCTTTCCAATTTATTCTCCAAATATACAACAATAATCATACACTCTTCTGCTTAAAACTGTCAGGCCTCTGAGCCCAAGCTAAGCCCCTGTGACCTGCATGTGCACATCCAGATGGTCTGAAGCAACTGAAGATCCACAAAAGAAGTGAAAATAGCCTTAACTGATGACATTCCACCATTTGTTTCTGTACCACCCTAACTGATCAATGTACTTTATAATCTCCCCCACCCTTAAGAAGGTTCTTTGTAATTCTCCCCACCCTTGAGAATGTACTTTGTGAGATCCACCCCCTGCCCGCAACATTGCTCCTAACTCCATCGCCTATCCCCAAACCTGTAAGAACAAATGATAATCCCACCACCCTTTGCTGACTCTCTTTTCGGACTCAGCCCGCCTGCACCCAGGTGAAATAAACTGCCTTGTTGCTCACACAAAGCCTGTTTGGTGGTCTCTTCACACAGGATGTGTGACAAAAACATCTCAGTAGCTCCCTATTTCCTCTAGGGTAAAGTTCCAGAACCTTAACATGGCTAAGCCACCTACCTGCATGCTCTATTTTCTGGCCCTTCCCTGGTTTACTTTAGGCTACCCTCTTCTAGCAACACTAGATTTCTTTCAGTTGCTTGAACGTGCCACATTTTGTCACAGCTGAGCAGTGGGCATGCATTCTTTCTTCAGGAACATTCTTCTCCTTCCCTACACTAATATCTCTGCCCACCTCTCATGTCTTAGCTTAAATCTTCTATGTTGCTTTCCTTGATACTTATTTCATTTCTTCATTTCATGCCATTGAATAATAATGGCTGAGATTTACTGAACATGTATTAAGATGCCAATCTAAATTGGGCAGAGATATTAGTGTAGGGAAGTCTGGCTCTGTCGCCCAGGCTGGAGTGCAGTGGCGCGATCTTGGCTCACTGCAAGCTCTGCCTCCCGGGTTCACGCCATTCTCCTGCCTCAGCCTCCTGAGCAGCTGGGACTACCGGCGCCCGCCACCATGCCCAGCTAATTTTTTGTATTTTTAGTAGAGACAGGGTTTCACTGTGTTAGCCAGGATGGTCTCCATCTCCTGACCTTGTGATCCGCCCACCTTAGCCTCCCAAAGTGCTGGGATTATAGGCCTGAGCCACCGCGCCTGGCCCAGCAGTAGATGTTTTTATCTGTGCACTTGGAGAACTGGCATAAAGCTGAAATAACAAGAAGCTAGGAAGCATTCTTGACTTCTCCATCTTTCTCTGTCAGGTACCAAAGCATCCTAAATGAGGCTGAACTGCACTTCCTTTCCCCTTTCTGAACCTCCACTGTCTTGGGCCAGAATATCTTTGTCTCTTACCTGGCAAGTCTACTCTGGTTTCCTGTCTTTTCTCCCATTTTATACACCATCCACATTGCTATCAGTTCCTCTGGAGCTCAGATGTAACCATATTACCTCTGCTTAAACCTTCAGGGATTCTCTGTTACCTACAGGTAAAATCTTTTTCAGATGGTGTCCAAAGTGCTCCATGATGGTTCCCAAATCTATCTCTCTAGGCTCAAGCCGTCACTTTGCTCTCATGCCGCCTACATCCCACAACTCTGAACTCTCCCTCCCTCACTACCTCATTTTCTTCTTTGCCTTTGCACGTGCTGGGCCCTCTGCCTGGAACTTGGTTTCCCCACTTCGGCAAGTAGATAGATGTCTTCTACATACTTTTCTATGTCCAGACCAAATATTTCTCTGTGAAATATGGTGGAATTAGCTGTTGCTACTAGGGACTCTCAGATCTCTCTGGGCATTTCCCACACTGTGTATTCCTTTACTGAACCCAAAGAAGACAGGGTAATGTCTTTTTCTTCTTTGAATCTCTCGCCTCTATCACATATTAGGCGCTCAACAAATGTTTAATAACTAAAAGAATGAGGTCTAGGTCTTTGTGAATCGGGTTGGTGAAACAGGCCTTCCTGTT
Organism: Rhinopithecus roxellana; assembly: GCF_007565055.1. NCBI lineage: Eukaryota > Metazoa > Chordata > Mammalia > Primates > Cercopithecidae > Rhinopithecus > Rhinopithecus roxellana. Next base: position 74,047,310 of record NC_044563.1, read on the forward strand.
CATCTAGCACTGCATTTCTTTCCTTAACTAGAAAAGTGTGTATTTAGCCTGTCTTTATGACAAGCTCTTCTTGTTAGGAGGGAGTTCTGTTACACTAGCTTTCTGTTACCCACATGTTGGAGACTGTAAATTTCTTTGCTCATCTAGTGTAAGAATTGCAAATGAAGCAGTTTAGTGTGCTAAAAATACTCTTTTAAGTACATTCCAAGGGCAAATAAACCAACGAGAAATATATGCTATTGGGTATTATCCATGTGATTGTTCTAATGTCATTTTGCTCGGAATTTATGCAGTTCTTCTCTACTCAACCTCTTAAGTGCAAATAATTGAAGGTTGTCAAAACATTTGAAATAACTCTGACCCTCATGTGTACAATAATAATAAGGTGCAGAAAAAGTACTGGCCTCCAAAAAGGGGAAAAGTTCACTGCTGAATGGCTTAAGTAAAAATAAAATGAGTTTATATAAAGTTTGCTAGGAAACAGGAAGTTAGAAAAAACTGTGATAAGGAAAGCCGTAAAGAGCAATGGTGACCTAGAAAAGACGGATCTGAAAATGCAGAGGGAAACGTTTTGACACAGATGCAGGATCATTTCTCTAAGGGTTTTTTCTTTTTCTTTTTTTTTAAGATACAGCTTAAAAAGTGAGGATTAAACTCATCATAATTCTATAAGATAAGCACATCTGATGAGGGGGAAAATGATTATTCACTCTACTGGAATTGCCTCAATGAAACCTTCTTGATGAAAGCTGCATCTTAAAATACTCAACCAGTGATGAGGACTTATTTCAAGATGTAAACCAAGGCGGTCGTTGGAGTGAGGCTTGCTTGTGAAGCACACCACATCTTCAGGATGTTGAGCTAAGCCAGTGTGCTCACAAGTGTCCCTCCCAGATGGCTTTTCTGGACAGCCAGTTCCCACCCCAGTGGCATACTGGAGGCCACCAACAACTAGTAAATCATGAACACCATTCAAGCAAAGACATGGGGTCAGAGCACAGTGGCTTCAGACCTTGAGCCTCTTCCTTTCTCCTTGGGAATCCCCATCTGCTCAGGCCAAGTCCTGTCCTCAGGCTCAGCCATGCCAAGCTCTTTTCAATGTCTCTCTCTTCACTGCAGCTGTTGATAAGGCCCACAGTTGATCACCAGGCTACCAGCCCCTTTTCTGTGCTCAAGAAAACCAAAAGCTTTTGAAGTATAAATCTTAAGAGAGGAGACATTCAATTTCGGCTGAGCATGGTGGCTCAAGCCTGTAATCCCAGCACTCTGGAGGCTGAAGCGGGCAGATCACCTGAGGTCAGGAGTTCAAGACCAGCCTGGCCAACATGGCGAAACCCCGTCTCTACTTCAAACACAAAAAATTATCCAGGTGTGGTGGCGCACACCTGTAGTCTCAGCTACTAAAAAGGCTGAGGCATGAGAATTGTTTGGACGCAGAAGGCAGAGGTTACGGTGAACTGAGATCATGCAATTGCACTCTAGCCTGGGCGACAGAGTGAGACTCTGTCTCAAAAACAAAACAAAAAAAGAGAGGAGACATTAAATTTTGACTGCTCAAATCTCCTGTGAATTATCTTGTACATCATTCAAGATACAAGTCAACTGTCATCCTCTAAGATATTCTAGTTCTTTGATAAGACAAGACACTATTTCTTCTGAGTTCATGCAATGCTATATATACCTCTATTATCATATACTCTTATCATGACAATAATAATCTGTTGACATATCCACGGGTGTCTGTAAGGCAAAGACTCCAGGGCTACTCAACACATTTGTGGAATGAATACGTCAGTGAAGTCGGCTGCAAATGGAGGATTATGGGAAGTAGATTTTGTCTGTCAACACCCATTAAGAAACAAAAGCCAAACATGTTGAATGGCAGGAATTACTGATGTGAAACTTGGATCTGGGCCACGTTTTGGCGCGAGGCGCTTGAACCACATAAACAAGCAAACTGGATGGCTGGGATTTGTTTCTAGTGACTTATCGTTGACATACTTGTTGATGTTAAGACTCCTCTTTCCAAAGTCAATACCTTCATCCAATCACTGCCAGACATCTTTCCCTGAAGAATTTATTAAACTGGACACCAAGGAACTCCAGAAATAATGGGGATTGAAGAAAGCACTTTGTATTTGTCATGACCTGAATTAAAATTTAATTGGGTTTGAGATGGAGTGAGTGGGAAGCTGCTAAGGTTAGTCTTCTACAGCAAAGGAGGGAAACCTTTTCTGCTGTGTATGAAGCCAACACCCCACCTCTACACTCGACTCCCCATATGCAAAGACCTTTGGCATTTTCTGTTTAGCACAAAGTCTTTGAGTCTTTAAAGAGAGAAAAGCCAATTACATGACCAGTTGGGTGGGGAGACCTTTGCTCTGCCATCCCAAAACTCCTTCAAAACCTTTCTGCTTGATATTATGTAGGTATAGTGATGGGTACATCATAACAAGCCAGGAATTTCAATGATTCATTAAGAGAGATAACAACATTTCACCGGAGGGAAGGAAGGCAGGTAGGATTCTGCCACTGTTTGAACAGGAGGAGCTATTGATTAGAATCTATTGTTTGGAATTCAGAACACTGCCTGTCCCTTTGAATGAGGACAGGAAATTCCAGGGAAAACCTTTTCTGATAAAGTTGTTGGTTTACACAAGTGTCCTTACTTTAAGGCTATTTTTAATTAGCTTGTTGGTTTATGTAATTGAGGGTTGTTAGGGGTGGAAAGATGGGTGGTGGAAAGACAAACCATGATTTCATCTCCATTATAAATGCAGGAAATACGTAGTGCTACAATAGCACTTTACAAGTTGTATTTTACAAGTTGCAGGAAATACCATGGAAGAACACAAGTCTTCCTTAAGCAAGATGAAGTCCAGCCCAGAGCAAAATTCCTATGTCTCCATTAGGAAATAGATACTTACAACGTGCAGGGCCTGGGCAAGAGTGTAAAGAGAGGCCCACATACGCCAATGTCTAAATGTTTACAAATAATAAATCCAGCGACCACCAACTCCTAAATATGCCTTAGCCTCCTACCTTGGCCAATACACCTTCATAACAACCTGGTTAGAGGCTCAGATTTCTTGTCATTGTGTGCCAGGCTATGGCAGCTCGGAAAGAGCCAGCAGCCAGCTGGCCCTGATCTCTTCTCCTGTGGTCTGCTTCCACCTGCTTTTAGCTCAGACCCTGGCTTCTGTGGGTACCAGGAGGGTCCTCATACGTATGCATATGGGTACCCCGAGAAGATGTCAAAGTTGTGTCCACACCCCCACAAACAGAAGCTGCTTTGTCATCCTTAGGGCTAGAGCTGTCTGCCTTTGGGAGACTGGAGATGGGGGAGAGACCCCAGAAGCAGGTTCCTAGTCATTTATGTTCTGACTATCCAGAGCATGGTGTGTGTGTGTGTGTCGTCAGGGTGGGAGACACATAAGCTCCAGTGTATGCGCGTCTCCTTGGAACTAAGAACTCTTCACTCTGTACTAAAGAACGTGGCCATGGGAAGACCAGAATGGAGTGCTCTAGGCTAGGACAGGTCTGCGCACAAAAACCTCAGTAGTGAGTGCGACAAGAGAGTAAACATTTAAACAAACTAGTAGAGCAGTCCTGCCTTATCCATGGTTTCACTTTCCAAGGGTTCCGTTACCAGTGGTCAACTGTGGTCCATGAAAAGTGAGTGCAATTGTTCAAGGACCTGTGTGATGTCACCCACACCCTGTCATGTCTGTGGAAGCCACTTCTTCCACAGCCACCAAGCCATCTCGGCTCACTGCAACCTCCGCCTCCTGGGTTCAGGCGATTTTTCCGCCTCAGCCTCCCGAGTGGCTGGGATTACAGGCGCCCACCACCACGCCCAGCTAATTTTTGTATTTTCAGTAGACATGGGGTTTTGCCATGTTGGCCAGGCTGGTCTTGAGCTCCTGACTTCAAGTGATCCACCTGCCTTGGCCTTCCAAAGCGCTAGGATTATAGGTGTGAGCCACCGCACCTGGCCTTTTTTTTTTTTTTTAAGATAGGGTCTCGGCCGGGCGCGGTGGCTCAAGCCTGTAATCCCAGCACTTTGGGAGGCCGAGACGAGGTCAGGAGATCGAGACCATCCTGGCTAACACGGTGAAACCCCGTCTCTACTAAAAATACAAAAAACTAGCCGGGCGAGGTGGCGGGCGCCTGTAGTCCCAGCTACTCGGGAGGCTGAGCCAGGAGAATGGCGTGAACCTGGGAGGTGGAGCTTGCAGTGAGCTGAGATCCGGCCACTGCACTCCAGCCCGGGAGAAAGAGCTGAGACTCCGTCTCAAAAAAAAAAAAAAAAAGATAGGTTCTCACTCTGTCACCCAGGCTGGAGTGCAGGCATGATCACGGCTCACTGCAGCCTCGAACTCCCACGCCCAACCGATCCTCCCGGTTCAGTCTCCCCAGAAGCTGGGTCCTCAGGTACGAAGCTAAGTGCCTGGGTAACTTCTTAAGTTTTTTTTTGGTAGAGATAGGGTCTTGCTATGTTGCCAGGCTGGTTTCAAACTCCTGGGCCCAAGCGATCCCCTCCCACCTGGGCCTCCCAAAGTGTTAGGTTTACAGGCATGACTCACCATGCCCAGCCTAGAACATTTTAAAGCAAATTCCAGATATTATATCATTTTACTACAAAATACTCATAAAGATTTATTTTCCCTAGAGTATTTTAAAACAACCTAGACATTAACATGCATCTCTAACTGATAAGGACTGTTTTATCTTTAACATAATCAGTTGCCTTTATCATATCTAACATTTATAATAATTCTTTAATATCACTAATATCAAATTCACATTCATTTTCCCCTGATGGTCTCAAAAATGTCTTTTTCCAATCAGTTTGTTTGAATCGGGGCCAATGAAGGTCCTGACTTCAGCAGGATGGAAAGCCCCAGTGTGTGGCTCAGGCGCCAGGGCCTCTCACACGCCTTCCCCTCAACAAGAACCACGTGGCATCTCAGCTGAACTGGGCCACAAGACCAAAAGTGGCGAGCCTTCATCTTCTGGGCTTTCTGACCTCTGGAGAAATAAGTCTCAGTGGGAACTGCAGGGAGCTGGCCCCTGTGGCGTTAGAGTACTCACTCCACAGTCCTAGTCCGAGAGCCACTGTCCAGAGCCTCCCAGTCCTCCCAGGATTTAGGTCACTGAGCCACAGTAGACCTGCAATGAAAGTGGGTTCCTGCTCTCTCTGGTACTGCCTCTACTTTTCATGATTTGATCTTTCTAGTTAAAGGCCAAAGACAAGCTGCATGGGGTGATAGAAAGAGCCGAAAGCAGGGACGGCAGGCTGAGCACTGTCTGTCCCTGTCTGACCGGGTGGCCTTGAGCAAGACTCTGACCAATCAGCTTCTTTACTTCCAAAATAAGAGGGAGGGACTTAACAATCCCTACGACCCTCTAGCTCTGACATTTTATGACTCTAAGCTCAAAAGCCACCAAATGACTTTGTTTCTGCCCCTGTGCTAGATGTTGGAAGTATACAGATGTCTCTCTTCTTAGATGATAAACTGCTTAAGGGAGGGGCTCTATCAGATTTTCTCATCACCAGATTCTAGCACGGCACAAAGCACATTCTGGGCACTCAATAAATGTTGCTGAATGGGGCACCCAATCCAACAACCAATTCTTGAGCATCTGTAGTGAGCCAAACACCATGTTAGGCTGGAGATCCCAAAGATCTCCCTGGAGAGCCTAATATTTAAATAGGGAGATGTTCAATGGAGAAGAAAAGTTTGATAATTATAAGAGAAGTAGCTATGGGTCTTAACAGCTCAGACCTAAGATAAAGAAATTGGGCTGATGGCCCAAATCTATGAGCTTCCTGCTCCTGAAATTCTACCCTGTCAGCTATACTTAATTCCCAATCCCCCCACCTGCTTCAACAGCAACACCATAAAGAGTGGTCCTAGGACAAAGAAAAGGCAGAAAGATGTCTGTACCAATTTGCAAAGAGGAGTATCTCCCAAGTAGCATCCAGAGCCCTTTCCAGGGTCAGCCTAGGGAAGCCCACAGAAACGACACGGACAGCTAAATGTTCCCCATGTAAACTCAATGACTCTGCATCCTCATGGAAGACAGGCATGTAGATCCGCCCCAAACAACTAAATAGTTTCACCTCAAGATGGGCTAAGGCCGGGTGTGGTAGCTCATGTCTGCAATACCAGCACCTTGGGAAGTTGAGGCAGGAAGACTGCTTGAGCCCCGTAGTTTGAGACCAGCCTGGGCAACACAGGAGACCTCATCTCTAAAAATAAAAATTAAAAAAATAATAATAATAATAAGACGGACTAAAACTACAGGGCAGGAGAAGGTCCCCAGTGAGGTGAGTTTCCTCTAGGTAAGGAGCCTTCAGGACAGGGACTGGGCCCCTGTTGCTGTCCTGGCCCAGCTGTGCGGGGAGGGTGAAATGACTGTTCAAAGTCTCTTTGGGTCTGTGGGTGGGAACAAGGATTTCTTGAATTCACAAAGCTGGCAAGGCTCTGAATCACGGCCCAGAACTGAGTTCCGCATTGCCAAGTCCACATCTGAGAGAAAACAGCCTTATGCTCTACCTAAGAAACCAGATAAATACACTGCCTCAAGAAAAGCCTTCCAGGAAGCGTCCCAGCAAAACAAAACCAAATCCCTTTCAAAACACTAAGCAGGTTCCGTGGTTTCGAGACGATAGCCTCGCTGTCCTCTCCTGGTGCTCATCTCAGAGGCCTCCTCCTTGCTGGGCCTGGTGGTTCACTCCCCACGTGGGGACAGGCGGGCCCTGGAGAAGATGTCATTTTTGTGTAATTTTAGAAATGAAGGCATCTTGGGGATCATCTAGTCTCACCCCTCCCTCAATTCATAGACAACTTCCTTCCTCTGAGCCTCTCCAGCGACCCTTAGAGAACGCAGGAAATTCACCACAGTAAGCGAAGACATGATGTCTTTATGACCAGGAGTTTGCAATTCTAGCTAATTACAGCCAACACTGGCTCACTGCTGCGCTGTGATTTGGAGTCTTAAAGCTTCTGTGTGGCTCAGCACATGTGGTGGGAAAAAAAAAAAAATGAAAGAATACTGCAACAGAAACTGGGGGAGCACTTGCAGGCACATGTGTGCAGCAGGAGTCCCCGGCAGGACGCGGCTTAAAATCAGACACACATGGCCCCGCCGGAGACTGGGGCTGCCAACTGAGGCTCAGAAGTTTTGAGAGGAAGAGCTGGAGGGGAGGAAAAAACCCAACAACTTGTTAACAATTAGCAATCCGAATCCTTTTTTAAAAATAAGTCCTGGGACCCGTGGACAAGAGGGAAGTATTTTGCTGAGAAATCATCAAAACAGCACTACTCTGAGCATCCCTTCTGCCAGAAAGCTCAAAACGGTTGATAAATGTGAAATTACTTATTACTTTCCCACATGGGAGTCAGGGTGGACAATATTGTCCCTCACTTACAGAGCAGGGAGACAAAGTCACAGCAAAGCTTCTGCTTTCCTTTATTTCACTGTGGAAGGAATAACTGGACTAGCTAGAAATCCCTCAACGAGTATGACTTTTATTTTTCAAAGACCTTGTTGATACAACCTAAAAGTGAAGGGGAAAACAGTAAGAATCTATGATCTCATTTGCTCACAGATGCATGAAGAAATGCTGGTGCCGGGCACAGTGGCTCACGCCTGTAATACCAGCAGTTTCGGAGGACGAGGTGAGCAGATCACTAGAGGTCAGGAATTCGAGACCAGCCTGGCCAACATGTGAAACCCCATCTCTACAAAAATCAGCCGGGCGTGGTAGCGGACACCTGTAATCCCAGCTACTCGGGAGGCTGAAGCAGGAGAATCACTTGAATCCGGGAGTTGGAGGCTGCAGTGAGCCAAGATCGTGCCACTGCACTCTAGCCTGAGCGATACAGCAATAACTCAGTATTTAAAAAAAAAAAAAAAAAAGGAAAGAAATGCTGAACGGTGATCTTTTCATAGTTCATAAGCGTAATGACTGGGTGTTCTCGTGCGTGGTTGAGATGTGCCACCCTCGAACCTTGTTACGATGTCGTTATATTACCCATCTGACATGAAAAGAGAAAACAGAAATGCTGGAAGGATACCCAAGAAACAAATAAGAGTGGTTTCTTGTGGCAGGTGTGGGGACAACAGGGTGGATGAGCGCAGAGGGAAGGGCAAACTTGTGTGTAAACCTTCCTATCATTTTGTTATTTGAACCATGAGCATGTTTCCTATTAAATAACAAAATTAAGTACAAATATATTCTATAGAAAAATGAAACAAGGGGCCGGGTGCAGTGGCTCATGCCTGTAATCTCAGCACTTTGGGAGGCTGAGGTGGTCGGATCATGAGGTCAGGAGTTCGCAACCAGCCTGGCCAACGTAGTGAAACCCTGCCTCTACTAAAGATACAAAAAACTGGCCAGGCGTGGTGGCACACGTCTATAATCCCAGCTACTCAGGAGGCCGAGGCAGGAGAATCGCTTGAACCCAGGAGGCGGAGGTTGCAGTGAGCCAAGATTGAGTCACTGCACTCCAGCCTGGGTGACAGGGGGAGACTCTGTCTCAAAAGAAAAAAGAAAAAGAAAAAGAAAAAAAAAGAAAAATGAAACAAGCAATGGAGCCCCACTTTTCCTCCTGAGCAGGCTATGTTTGCAGGGAATCCAGTATACCATGCTCCTCCAACACTGTCTAAAGATGAGCTATAGCAAGGGAGCATGATATCGCTACTGTACCTACAGAACAATGGGGAGACCAGACACTGGAAGAGCTCTTCTCCAGGGTACCCTGAACGTCGTAGGCAGAATCAGCACCACAGTTTCCAAACCCTTGCCTCCTGACCATGGTTGATGCTGGGCCCTCTCTGAAATGGTAGATACCTCACACTCACATTTAACAAGGGTGAGGTACTCAAGTCACTGAGTTTGTTTCTTTTCTTCTTTTTTTTTTTTTTTTGTTTATGGTGCTATGCTCATCACAGCAACCAGAGTGATTTTATTAAAATCCAAATTTGAGGCTGGGTGTGGTGGCTCACGCCTGTAATCCCAGCACTTTGGGAGGCTGAGGTAGATGGATCACCTGAGGTCAGAGAGACCAGTCTGGCCAACATGGTGAAACCCTGCCTCTACTAAAAATACAAAAATTAGCTTGGTGTGGTGACAGGTGCCTGTAATCCTAGCTACTTGGGAGGCTGAGGCAGGAGAATCAATTGAACGAGGGGGTGGGGGGTGGGGGTGGGAGGATGGTGGGAGGTCACAGTGAGCCAAGATCGCACTCCAGCCTGGGGGAAAGAGCGAGACTCTGTCTCATCAATAAACAAATAAATAAAATAAAATAGAAATTTGAGTCTGTTCTTCAAACACTCCTAGTGAGTCTCAAGTGCTTTTCCTCCGGGCAAAGTCCACATCCCTTGGCGTGGTGCTTATGATTCTTAGGATCTCAGGATGGCGCTCACTGGACTCTCCACTTCACCTCCCACTTCCTTTTCATGCAGCACATTCCCTACTTTCTGTCATTTCCTGCACATGCTGGGGTTGTCATGCCTCTGTGGCCCTGTGTGTGCTGTTGCCTTTCTCTGGAATGCCATTCCCCTTTCCCCCATCTGGTGAATTGCTAATGACATTTTAAGATCAAATGCTACTACCTCCTCTAAGAAGCCAGCTCAGGCCTGGCCCAGCCCATCCATGGCACACAGCTGGCCTCTCCTCTGTGTCCCCACAGTCCTCTGATTGTTCCTCTATTACAGCATTTCCCATGTCAACAGCAACTGTACATGGCAGTAGTCTGTTTCCATGCCTGTCTCCCAGTAAACTGTGAACTCCTGCAAAGTGGGACCCTGGTGGTTGCCTCTGTGGACCCTGGTGGTTGCCTCTGTGCCACAGTGGTGGACCCAGAACGTGATGTTTGCTAAACAACAGTGAAGCTAGCACTTATGCCACAACTTCTATGTGCCTACCCTGATTCTAAGCACTCCACACCTAATAATTCATCTGCTCCTCGCCAAAACCTGCAGAAGGAGGTACCAGTGTCATCATGATCTTACCGATGAGTACACTGAGGCACAGTGACACCAATTACAAAGCTAGTAAGTGGCAAAGCCAGATACGGAATCCAGGAAGTCTGCCTCCAGAGCTTAGGCCCTTAACTCCTATGTAATAGTGTCTATCAATAGATGAATGAACGAAATAACCAGAAATCAAACTCCCATTCCTAAGGCAAAGGGTCCTCCAGGTTCCAGTTTCTAAAATCCTGAGAATAGCTGCCACACTGGGAATCTGGGATGAGGGCACCACCCACCAAAGTCCACATGAGCATTTCAACCCTGGGAGCTCCCAATGACACAGAACTAGCTAGGACAAAAGAGCCCTGCTCTCAAGTTATTTTTACACGCTGACATAGTCTCACCCAGAAGCACTAGAAAATCCACTCAAAGCTTCCCATAGTCACCCCCAGGGCCACCCTGCCTCTTTCCTATTACAACGAAACTTGAGATTTTTGAGGTGTCTTCATGATGATCTAGCTCCAAAACACAATGCACATGGAAAGAGGAAAGGTTTACCACTAACTCTCTAAGCCAGCGGCCCGTGGTTTCTACCCTGTGCTCTTCGGGACTCTTTCTTGGAACTGGGCTAAAAGGTCTCTTGGGCCTGCCTGCCACTGTTGTCTGATGAGCCCAGATAACTGACAAGGATGGATGCTTTGGGACACTTGCCTGGGGCCTGCCTTTCCACCACCTTCTCCAAATCTGCTTAGAGCTGCTAGCAGGGAAGAACAGATGAATTTGGACTTTTGCTGGTTAGCAAAACAGGGTATGAGAAGAAACCAACACCCCTGGGGCAACGGACAGATGGTAGAATGCGTCTCCAACGGAGATCACAGTGGAAATGAAATCAGGTTTGGAGACAAAGGCTTTAGGCTGGAGACTTGGCTCTACCATTCACTAACTTAGAGGCTTAGAATAGGTTATTTACCATATTTGAGTCACATCTGCAAAAAAATAGGTTAACAGCTTCCTCATGTGTTGTGATGTACAAATGAAATATTATACACAAAAGGACTTTGTAATCTAAACAGTGGTTTCCAAGCCTGGTTAATTGTCAGAATTGCCAAAGGATTTTTTTTTTTAAATTACAGATTTCTGATCCTCTTAAGCCTACTGAATTAAAATCGCCAGGAGGAGCCCAGGAATCTGTATTTTCTGAAACTTTCTGGGAGTTTCTGAAGCATAACCACAACTCTAAAGCTCTGTGCAAAGGCTGGCCATATTATAGCCCTGTGGTAAAAGAAATACCAGGTCTGAATATTATGCTTAAAGGGTAACCCTAGAGCTGTCAGACTTGTATGTGAAGAATTTCTAAGGAATGTGATTTCGCTATGGATATTCAGAAAAGAAGCCCAATTCTCTACCAAGTTGGAGCTTAGAGACCAAAGAACTCAAGAAAGGCAGTTTTCTCCTTGGATTATCTAGATGGTTCCCTCTGCCACTGAGCATTCTCCTAGACAAAGAACAGTCTCAAAATATCCAGAGACACACAGACATTTCCCATCTCTCTCAGTAGCTGGAAGAAGCAGGAGAACCAGAAATAAGATGTTGCAAGTTAGAAATGGACCCCTGCAGCAAAAGACAATCATCAAGTGTTTGAGACCAGTACTTGGGCTCCTGGAATACAGAAGAGAACCAGGACACCTATCGGGAATTAGGAGAGGCAAAATGTATAAGTGAAAGTCTTGCAAAGCAAGGAAGCAAGAGAGTGTGAGGGCAGAGCTCTAGGTCCCACTGGGCCATCCATCAAGGGTAGCCTTCAGTTGGTCACTACCCTCCCGGTGCCTCTGTCTTCATCTGTAAAATGTGATACAACTTGTCTACTGCAGGAAGCTTTGTGAGCTTCAAACAAAATAACAGATGCAAAAGGTTGCAGGGCCCTGGGAGAGGGCAAATACCATGTGATGTCTTTATTCTACGAAAGTATGATGACTAATGCATTATACCACAGATATGAACATTCTCCCAAGAATTAAAAAGTCCGTACAACTGGTTCATCCAATAAACAGTATCTTCTATGAATGTCATTCTTTGACTCCTCAAGAAAAAGAAGCCTCACTCTCCTAAGAGGCATCCCCAAAGAACAGAGTAGCATGTTTCTAAATTTCACCCAATAGCAGTGAAATGCATTAACGGATTTTCCGATGAGCTACTAAGCCTAAGAGGTTATGTTAGGAGACTTGGAAAAGAAGGGTTAAAAGTGAGCAACCTCACTAGGGTAAAAAGGAAAGATCCTGGAAGGCTTTTGGAAACCACTAAGTAACAAATGTAGCTCCCACCTCCCACCCACGCACCACTGGAAATAACTTTAAATAATGCATCTGAGAATGTCTGCAGAACAGACAGTCTGGATTAAGGACTTTCAAAGGGATGGTGTTTGAACAAGGGTTCTTTCAGGGAAACCAGTCTTGAGAATTACTGAACTCTCAGGCAAGCTCACTCTGACAAATATCCTTAAGCAAGCTTTGAGCTAGAGCTGAAATCTTGGTATGGTAAATATCATCATATGGAAAAGCAATATAGAGCAAAAAAGATTTAGTGGTCCTCCCAGCCACCACATTCTCACTCCCACCCCCCGTAGTATTGTGGAAGATCTGCTTACTCTAAGTGAACAGAATTCCATAAGGAGCTTGGTTGGTCATTCAGAATCTGTTGTAGAAACTGACCTAGAGTCACTCATTCTTTTTTTTTTTGAGACAGAGTCTTGCTCTGTCGCCCAGACTGGAGTCTGGGCGCGATCTCGGCTCACTGCAAGTTCCGCCACTCGGGTTCAAGCGATTCTCCCGGCTCAGCCTTCTGAGTAGCTGGGACTACAGGCACCTGCCACCATGCCCAACTAATTTTTTGTATTTTTGGTAGAGACGAAGTTTCACTCTGTTAGCCAGAATGGTCTCGATCTCCTGACCTCGTGATCTGCCCGCCTCAGCCTCCCAAAGTGCTGGGATTACAGGCGTGAGTCACTGCACCTGGCTGAGTCATTCATTCTTTCAACAAATATAAAGTGAACATCTACTATGTGTCAGACATTTGTCTAGCCTTGGGGAGACAGCAGAGGAAAAAACATACAAAGATTTTTGACCTCCTGCAGTTTATATTCTACGGTAGAGGGCAGACAGTAAGTAAATACATGGGCCTTATAGTAAGTGTTTTGGAAAAAATAAGGCAGGGAAGGGTGGGAAGGGATTCCTATTTTGCATGGAAAGATGAGATAAAGGTAATGAAAGAGTCAGGGAGGGAGAGCGCTGTGGATCGCTGTGTAAGAGCCTTCCTGGAAGAGCAAGCACAAAGGCCGGAGGCAGTGGTGTGTGTAGTGTGTAGTGTATTCAAGGAACAAAGAACAGACCGTGTGGCTTCAGCTGAATGGGCAAGGAGGAGCCTGCTAGGAAACAGATTCAGAGAGGTAGCAAGGGAACAACCTACAGACATGAAGGCTTTAGATTTAACTTTGTGATACAGAGAACGTTGGGGGCATTTTGAGCAGTGGAGTGATTCCATCTGCCTTACACTTTGAAAGGATCTCCAGCTATTCTGATGAGAAGAGACTATAGGAAAGCAAAAGCCAAAACAGGGAGACCAGGTTGGAAGCAGTTGCAATAATACAAGCAAGAGAGAATGCCAGGGATTTGGATCTGTGGAAGCAGCGAGGCTGACAGATTCACTGATGGACTGGATGAAGGAAAAAGTGAGGTGCTAAGGGTGACTTCAAGGGGTTAGAATGAACATCTGGAAGCAGGAGTTACCCTGCTTGCAGATGACAAGACTGTGGGAGGACCCATGTTTGAGATGCCTATTTGACAACCATAGGAGATGTTGAGTACGGAGTCTGGAAAATGGGAAAGAAGACTGGGCGGGGGATGTAAGTGCAGTTGTCAGCACATGGATAGTACATAAAGTCAGGAGTTTGGAGACTACCGTGGGAGTGAGTTTAGACAAAGAAGAGAAGGTGTCCATGGTTTTCAGCTGAGGGCTCTCCAACAGCTGAGGTGAGGAGATGAGGAAGCCAGCAAAGGAGATGGAGCAGAAGCAGGCACTGCAGTAGGAGGACCAAGAGAGAAGAAACTCCTAGAAGCCAGGAGTCTTTAAGGAAGCATGGAGAGAGGACTGATCGCCTGCATCCAATGCTGCTGATGGGGGATGGAGTTGCTCACAATATATGGCAATACTGTGGCCATTAGTGACCTTGATGACAGCAGCTTTGGTGGGCAGCATGACAAAAGTCTGATTGAAATAAGTTTAAAAGAAAAAAGGAGGACAGGAAGTGGAAACAGCCAGTATAGACAACTTGTTTGAGAAGTGTTCCTGTTCAAGAATCTGATTTAACACATTAGGTTTTGCAAGAAGAGAAATAGATGAAATGATCTTTCCAGCTACCAAGGCTGATTATTACTACCTTTGCTGGGAGGTTAATTGACCTATGTGATGGGATACATGGATGCCTGGTTCTGATGAACTCATGGTGTGAACCACAGGTTTTTCCCTCTCAGAGACTTATTTTAAGGAGGATGAAGGGGAAAGACAAGGAGAGAATAGTAAAAGAAAGGGACAAGAAAAATTGTAAGGAAGACTTTTAAAGAGTTTCAGGCCATGTTAAGTTTCCTAAACTATTTCTTTTCCATTGCAAACATCACTAACATAACCCCCAAATTTCCTGGTTAAATTTAGCACAGATGTAAAATTTTGAGCACTGGTGGACATGGGTATCTAAACCAATCATCTGATGAGGAAACTGAAGCTTAGAGAAGGAAACTGACTACTAAAAATACAAAAATTAGCCAGACGTGGTAGCGGGTGCCTGTAATCCCAGCTACTTGGGAGGCTAAGGCAGGAAAATTGCATGAACCCAGGAGGCGAAGGTTACAGTGAGCCAAGATGGCACCACTGCACTCCAGTCTGGGTGACAGAGTGAGGCTAGTAACAGAGTGAGACTTAAAGAAAGAAAGAAAGAAAGAGAGAAAGAGAGCAAGAGAGAGAGAGAGAGGGAAGGAGGCAGGGGAAGGGAGGGAAGGAAGGAAGGAAGGAAGGAGGGAGGGAGGGAGGGAGGGAGGGAGGGAGGGGAAAGAATGGAAGGAAAGAGAAAAGAAAGAAAAAAAGAAAGAGAAAGGAAGGAAGGAAGGAAGAAAAAAGAAAGAAAGAAAGAAAACTTGGGTGAGAAATCCACATACAGTTGAATTCATTCTCACCAGGCAAGGGCTGGCCTAGTGTCGTGGGGGCTGGGGGACAGTAGGGGAAGGGAAGAGGAAGTCATTTGTTCGTGGTTGACCAGGCCCCCTGTGACTTCTCAGAGTTGCAGAACTGCCACCAACAGTCACAGCAGTTCCTGGAGAACAACGAGAAACTTGGCGTCCGCCAGAAGGTACCTGTGGTGATATCACATGAGGTACAGCGGTGGAAAACACACACTCTCTAAGGGCTGTTTCCCCACTTTGCTGAACACAGGGTACCAGAGAAACTAATTATAGCCACTGAGGGCAACTGACATTTACAAGTATCCACACCGCGTGCAGTGTTTCTTCCTCTGCTGATCTGTGGCCGCAGCCACACCTAATGTATATGGTGGAGGCCACAGGATCCAGGCAGCCTGGGTGTGGCAAGGACGCCCTCCTTCCTCCCTACCCCTTCTTACTGCCAGGAAATCTCTCACACTACTGCAGGTCTGCTGTATTCTGATGTGATTATCTCCTGGGACTGTGGGGTAGGATCACTTCCCCAGGGACAGAGAGGGAACCTGGCCCTTGCGCTATCAATTAGTCCAGGAAGTGGTAGTTCATAGGACAGGCAATGAGGATTCGGAAGGGAGGCCTTAGGTGGGATAAGAAGAGACAATCTCCATGTCTCTGGGCCTTGCTTTCTTATGACAGTACTCCCGGGAGTCTGGCAAAACTTGAGGACTTTTCTGGAAGCTAGAGGACAGGGATCTCTGTCATACAGTGGTAGCTTTGAGGGAACCCCCTGAGAATGGGCTGATCCTAAACCTCGTCCTGATCCTGAGCTGCTGGTAAAGTCTTGTTCAGTTTGTTGCACCTTGGCCTCAGCTGTGCTATGGGAAATTAAGGCATCAATCTGTGTGACTACTTGGACAGGATGGGAGAAGGGGAGATGAGGCTATAATCGCCATGATTCCATCTACCATCTCCAAATTATGAGGCTAGAAGAGCCATGGCCAACAGCTTCCACCGGGAGGAAAGGCAAGGCACTTTGTCTCTCTCTTCCTTCCAGCAAAGCTTTCTGGGGGCTCCCCTCTTTAGCCTGGTCTGGTGTTCAAGATTCAGAAAACTGAACTGGACTCCTTAGACAGGAGTTTTACAGAAGTAGGTGATATTGTGGTTGCATTACCTGCCCTCAGGTGGAGAGAGGACATGTCTGCAACCCAAACCTCCTTACAGAGTGGTGCAGACTGAAAGCTCTGAGCAAGGTCTCCCACAGGCAACCTTTCCTCAGGAGGTGAAAGGACATCCTGATGTTCCACGCCTCTGGGTGGACAGCGATTCCCCACGCAAGAGGCCCCACAAAGGATATTAGAGGGGCAGAGATGAAAAGCTAACTCACGGCCCATGTGTGTGTTTTGTGGAGGGAGGGATAAGGTAGAATCATCCTCTTTCGACTCCAATCTGACACAATTCCTCCATGTGACTTGGGAAATAGAAATAAAAAATAACCCAGCCTGGGCAGCATGGTGAAACATCGTCTCTACTAAAAACACAAAAAATTAGCTGAGCATTGTGCTACATATCTGTAGTCCCAGCAACCTGGGAGGCTGAGGCAGAAAGACCATGTGAGCTCAGGAGGCTGGGGCTGCAGTGAGCCATGAATGAGCCACTGCACTCCAGTCTGGGTAACAGAGTGAGACCCTGTCTCAGAGCTCTCCTCTGCAGCTGAGATCCCCCTTCCTCTCGGGGTTCTCACCAGCCCCAGCTTGCTGCTACTACCATGCAGTTTTTCTGCCCCCACAGAGGGACACTACATCACGATCAGGAAATTCCACCTCCTCGTCCTCTCTCCACAGTCCCCACAGACTCTACTCCAATACTGGAAAGAGAGGGCTGAAACGGGGACAAGAAGGAAAGGAAGCATTTGAATCTCCTCTGTTTCTGGAGCATTTTCAAATGACAGGAAAATATAATTTTGACTACAATTCAAGGGGTTGAACACCATGACCCTCTAGTCCTAGGGGGAGGGGTGCTGCCTCCTTTAGCAAATAGTGGTAAAGCGAGGGGGCCACAGTGGAGGCTGGAGACCTCTCTCTTTGTGGTTTACAGAACCTGGCAATGGCTGGGAAGCCATATGTTGTGTTCTGAAACTCAAGCATAAACTTCTGCTGGATGTTTGGATTTTGGTTTTTTAATTATCCCCTGTTTTGAGAGAGAAAAAAGGGGTGTGTGTCGATGTGTGCTTTGAAGGAAGTAGGGGAACAGATGGGTGGAGAGAATGGAAAGAGGAGGAGAGGAGCCGTCGTTATTGGACTTTCGGGTCCGTGTTTCCCCAGCAGTTTCTGCTGTGTCTCTTTGGTGACAGATCGGGTAAATGGCCTTAAAAGATGATAGCTATGGCGAAGCTACAGCAGCCATGGAGGTTCTATCGATTCAGAAGCTTTCTGGATGGTCTCTGCCGCAGCATATGCACCACTTCATTCTTAACAGACACTGACACAGTGCTAGAACTGTTTTGAAAAAGGCAACTTCCCCTTGACGGCAGCAATGCAAGGTCTGTCCAGACCATGAAATCCCACCTCAACCACCAATCAATGATAAGACGTGACATTTCTTAAGTGTTATTTAAATGCTAGGCACTGTGTCAGCACTTAACATTTATCTCGGCCAGGTGTGGTGGCTCACACCTGTAATCCCAGCACTTTGGGAGGCCGAGGCGGGTGGATCACGAGGGTCAGGAAATTGAGACCATCCTGGCTAACACGGTGAAACCCCATCTCTACTAAAAATACAAAAGAATTAGCCAGGTGTAGTGGCGGGCACCTATAGTCCCAACTACTCCTGTAGGCTGAGGCAGGAGAATGGCGTGAACCTGGGAGGTGGAGCTTGCAGCGAGCCGAGATTGCGCCACCGCACTCCAGCCTGGGCCACAGAGTGAGACTCCGTCTCAAACAACAACAACAACAACAACAACAACAACAAATTTATTTCATTTAGTCTTCAGAACAACTCTATGATGTAGGTACTATAATTACACTCGCTTTACAGATGAGCAAAGGAGAAAGTAAATACTTTGTACAAGGTTATGCAGATAATGAGTATGTCCCAGGCTCAGACACAGGCTTGCCAGACACCTCCGTTCTTCAGCACCATCCTACCCTGCCTTCCCATCGTCAGCTGACATTGCTTCACTCGGTGCGAAGACAGAAGGAGGAAGCACATTGGTAAAGTGTTCAGGCTTAATTGTCACCATCATCAGTATCTTTAGTTTTACTGATGAGGAAACTGAGGGTCACAAGTTGTGAAGCAATCTGTCCAAAGTCACCCGACTGTTAAGCAGCAGAACCAGGAGTCAGAGCCAGGACTGAGTTCAATCCTTCACTCTCTCCATTTTACCCCGCTGCCTCGGGGCCAAATACCTGGAAGAAGAGGTCTTCCTCTCACTTGCTTCAGGTTTTAAAGTGAAGGCAGAAGAGGAAATTCAGAAGGTGTTCTTCTTCAGTGTCCCCTAAATATGAGATTTTGGGAAAGGTTAGACCTTAAAGGCCAATAGGTAGCAATTTCAGGAAGGCAGATTTAGAGAGAATTGGATGGCCTCATAAGGTGGTGGGCTCCCTAAGAATGGAGGAATTCAAGCACAGTCTTGATGACTGTGGCAACACTGTAGACAGCAATTGTTGTTTTGGTTGTCCTGGTATTTAAGCACTCTTCTTATTTAGGGAAATCCCAATATGAGTTCAGGGGGAGCCCCGCTAAAGAGGGTGATGGGGCAGACGTTCTCTCAGCTTCCTGACAGATGACGCCCAGGTATATGACTTAGACGAAGGCAATCAACTGCTCCCATTAAAGACTTTGGAACCTCAAGTGACCAAGAGTGGAGGGGTCATGGCAAGTGTCCGCAGCAGTGTCCTTGGCTCCTGCCTGTTTCCAGAGTCTGACTATCTAGGACCCTGATCAGTTCTGCGAGCTACCGTAAACTCCTTTCCTGCTTAAGTTATCCAGAGGTGGTTTCTAACCTGGATATAAACATCCGATGGAAGGCTGGACTGGATTAGGTCACAAAGCCAGCTGCATATCTGAATTACTGGTGCAGTACAGTAAAAATACAGATTCTCATGTTCCCCAAGACCTACTGGATCAGAATTTTCAGGGGTGACCCTGAGTATTCATATTCTTTAAAGCTCCTCAGATGACTAACATGTGGCCAGATTTGGGAGTGGCTGAGATAAATAAACTTTAGGGCCCCCAAAATAAAATACTATGATTTTCAAGAAAACTCTTACCAAGAATTTGGCCACAGCTCTCAGAAAAATGCAAGATGCCTATAGTTTCTTTATAATTGCTAACATAAAGCTTATCTTTATGGACAAATCACGTACACTCCTAAGAGGCTAAAGCTATGATATATCGTCCATTTCCATAGGATATTCCTTCCAAGGGCTTTTGCATCTACAGAT
Organism: Rhinopithecus roxellana; assembly: GCF_007565055.1. NCBI lineage: Eukaryota > Metazoa > Chordata > Mammalia > Primates > Cercopithecidae > Rhinopithecus > Rhinopithecus roxellana. Next base: position 74,066,940 of record NC_044563.1, read on the forward strand.
CTATTATCACAACTGATGTAACTTCCCACCTTCCTCTGGTGGGTGAGATCCATGATTTCACGTGCATTTGTCTGATGCCGCAGAGTCAGTTGATTACACAGCTTTTTACCTCCCAAACCAAGGCCTCTCTTCATTGTGTAGCTGCTCCTGGGATCTACAGTGTACCTCCTATGATCCCTAAAGAGAGCTTCACCCCTGGCCGGGCGCGGTGGCTCAAGCCTGTAATCCCAGCACTTTGGGAGGCCGAGACGGGCGGATCACGAGGTCAGGAGTTCGAGACCATCCTGGCTAACACGGTGAAACCCCATCTCTACTAAAAAATACAAAAAAAGCTAGCCGGGCGTGGTGGCAGGCGCCTGTAGTCCCAGCTACTCGGGAGGCTGAGGCAGGAGAATGGCATAAACCCGGGAGGCGGAGCTTGCCGTGAGCTGAGATCTGGCCACTGCACTCCAGCCTGGGCGACAGAGCGAGACTCCGTCTCAAAAAAAAAAAAATATATATATATATATATATATATAAAAAGAGAGCTTCACCCCAGATGAGCCTCAACTCCTCTGTGTGAAAATGAGGACACTAACACCAAGTTACTTTGTCTAGTCTCGGGACATAAGAAAGACAAACACAAGCTGAGAGATTGGCGTGTCAATCTCCAAGTTGTGGTCCTGAAGGCTCAGAAAGTAGGCCTTTCAGAGAAGAAAGATGAGGCCGGCTGCGGTGGCTCATACCTCGGCACTTTGGGAGGCCGAGGCAGACGGATGACCTTAAGGTCAGGAGTTCGAGACCATCCTGGCCAACATGGTGCAACCTTATCTCTAGCCAGGCTTGGCGGCACATGCCCATAATCCCAGCTACTCGGGAGGCTGAGACAGGAGAATCGCTTGAACCCAGGGGGCTGAGGTTGCAGTGAGCTGAGATTGTGCCACTACACTGAAGTCTGGGCGACAGAGCGAGATCCATCTCAAAAACAAACAAACAAAAAAACACCAGAGAAGAAAGATGAATGTCCAGTCAGCTTGCTGGGGCTCAGCTCAGAGATGTATATCCCTGTACCACTATTGCTCACTCATCCAGGAGCAAAATCCCTACTTCTCCGGCAAACGTAACTGCTGCTAAGAAGGTGCACTTGGTAGTGAATTTCTTTATAGTTCAGGGTGTTTCCTTTTGTTTTTGTAACACCATGGGTAGGAAGGGACCTGTGACACCCATAGAGTTCTTCTCTTGCCTCCCAGCTAGTCAGGGCTGTTAGGTACTTTCTGGGGTAGAAATTCCCTAGCTTCCCTTGGTGACCCTCCTGGTGCTCAACAAGGATGCAGAATGTGAGGGGAGAAGAGCGAGTACCAGTGGGACCCTGGCTTGTGCCTATTACTCAGGGCCTGGATGGAAGGAAGCATGAGAGCCCCTGGGTCCATTTGAGCTGCTGAGAAAGCCCCTCTCATGTGACATGGGTCCCCCATCAATGAAGCATCCAAGTCCACCCTGGGCATGTATCTACCCAAGCAGCTCCTTAGGAAAGTCAGCAGACCTCCCACCTCCTCATGCTGGAGCTTCATGTCAGCTACCGCCCTCCAGAGGACTTTGAGGACAATCTGGCCATCTGGTATCTGTATAATCTGCATCCGTATAGTGCTCATAAACTTATCTTCCAGCTCGTTCAAAATGTACACAGCTGAATTCTACTGCTGACTTTGGCACTTGCTCCTGGTATCTGAGAAGAACAGATTCAATTAAAAAGGAAATAACAGATGCTGCAAATCACTCCCTCATTTTCAGAGAAGTTTTTTCCCCCCAGTGCCCTGAATTACTTGATGATGAACAGCAATGCAGTTAAAAAAAAAAAAAAAAATGCAGCTGGCATGACAACTTCCAACTTGGCTTCAAACCAAGGGGAAGCTGCGGGCTGTCCTTTCTAGATGGTCTTTATGCCCGGCACATTCCTTTGTTTGGTGTGGGTATTGTTGTGTAGAGAACTTGGCTGGAGGTAAAGGGATAGAAAAAATGAACCCTGGGGTTCTTTCAGCTTTAAGATTCTTTGCTATTACTCACTTGTCCTCACAGTATCCTTGTGAGGGGTATATGTGGTCAGTGGGACATCGAAGGCAGGATTAGTATTCCCATTTTAGAGATGGAAAAACGAAGGCCCAAGGACAGCAGGTTATTTGCAAACTCCAGCAAAGGAAATTGGTTCTATCAGAAAACCTGGATTCTTCTTCCACATGCACCTGTGCCCATTACACAGCATGAGGCAGTAATGAGGCCAAGGCCAGGCTGAAGTGCCCGGGGGCATGCTCAGGAGACACAGAGGCATACACGCACTCCTGGCACATGTCCTTGCAAGGCACTTAAAGGCTGCCAGTGCCCGGCCTTCCTAGGCTCCATTCAGGCCTGCTTATCATACCCTGCCCTGTGCTCGGCTTCACTCTGCCTGAGTCTTGTGAGCCTCCCTGGGCCTCAGGGGTGACCATCTTGTTCTTGATGACTTGTGATGGGACCCACCTGCTGGAGAGTGAGGACAGAAAAATGGAAGGCAAGAGATGTGATCTAATTACCTCTCCTCTCTTTCCCTAAGCACTAAAATGACTACGAATTCCAAGGGTTGGACAAGAGATGGGGGAGCCCCAAAAATATCTGTTACAGAGATTTTGGGAGCCTGGGACTGCAAGATTGGGAGCTCCCTTTGCCAGAGTGTAGAAAGAGGAAGGGTGGGGGCTCCCTTCTGGGGAATTAACTGAGGCGATCTGCCTGGACACTGAAGCACAAACTCAGGAGAGCCCAGGCTTCCTTCCATGAATCTCGTTTCCAACAGTCCTCAGAGAACAGGGCACCCATACTTCCTCACCCATTGACTTTGCTGGGACCTTATTTTCTGAAATAAGAGTCAAGACCAATGTTTCATCTATGGCCTGTCAATGGAAAGGGATGATTTGAAAATTATGATTATCCCTGAAAATCCAGGGTATATGCCTCGATGTTCCCATGACTGCTCCACCATCTCCACCCCCACCACCCTGTCTCTAGGCCAAAGCCTACCCACCTGGAGTTCCTCACCTTATGGAACGAGAGTGCAAAAGTTCTAGGGAAGTGGAATGCAGCATAGGCTTTCTGTGTTCCCATTGCCTACCAATTCTACGTGCCCCGTCCCCCTCCCCGATTCTCCCCAGCAGGCTCTTTTGGGGCAGCTTCCACCCCCTAAACCCTTCTACTTTGATGCCTTTATGTGCCCATTTTTGGCTATATTGGCATTAGCTATGATTTAACAAGATCACATGCTTCTGGAGGCAGAGGCTGAGGATACCATGACCAGATGGATGAATGTTTGACTTCTGGCTCTGCCACTTTTCAGGTGGAGGAGATCATGTCTGGTGTTTAATGTCCCTGAGCCTTCTTTTCAAAAAATGGGATGAGACTGGACCTGCCTTGCAGAGTGGTTGTGATGATACAGAGATGATGTGTGCAAAGGGCAGCACAATGCCTGGCATGTAATAAGTGTGCACAACACTGGTGGCCCCACCATCTCTCCAACCACTAGCCCACTCTGGGACTTGCTCTTCCTCCTCCTCCTAAATGCTTTTCCTAAACTGCATTTACCTCTGTCTTCTAACTTTACTTCTGTTGGCCTTATCTTTCTTCTGCTGTGAGAACCTGGAAGCCAGACCATGTTGTTTATTATGATTATCTTAAATCCATGACTGAGAACTGCTTTTTTTTTTTTTTTGGAGACAGAGTCTCACTCTGTCACCCAGGCTGGAGTGCAGTGGTGTGACCTCGGCTCACTACAGCCTCTGCCTCCTGGGTTCAAGCAATTCTCCTGCCTCAGCCTTCCAAGTAGCTAGGATTATAGGTGCCCGCCACCATGCCTGGTTAATTTTTGTAATTTTAGTAGAGACGGGTTTCACCATGTTGGCCAGGCAGTCTTGAACCCCTGGCCTCAAGTGGTCTGCCTGCCTCAGCCTCCCGAAGTGCTGGGATTAGAGGCGTGACCCAGAGCCCCCGGCCTCGAGAATGCTCTTTTGATCTAGGCAAATGAATGAACTAACAAATGAACACACACATAAACTAAAAACAGGTTAGAGCTCTAGTTTCTGAGACTGTGTGATAATCTCTTCCAGATCTCTAGGAGGAAAGGCTAGGTGGGGACTCAAATTCCTCCCTTGCAAAAGCCTTAGATTAGATAATTCCACCCAGGATGCCAGCAGTGCTTGATGACTTGGAACATTTCTGCTGATTGTAGGCCTATACCCAGAAAGAGTTAACCAGCAGCTGCTGGGTTTATTTTCATTCTCTTTAATAAGGGAATCAAAGCAGCAGGACACAAACACCCTGAATCTCTAATCACTCCAACACCTACACATGTTCCCCATCCCCTTCTGATTTAGTAAAGTCAAAGCTCGCTTACCACGCAATACACTTTACTGGCTTCAACAGTGGCTCACTTGTAAGTGATGAAATCTCAGCTTTTCCCCCAAACCTTTATTCCTGAAAGCCCATCATCACCAAATTCTTCCTCTAGAATAGATATTGGTATTGCCCTCTTGCTGCAGCCTCTTTTACAATGTAGACATGAAGGTGGGGCTGGGGATGGGAAAATGAAGACTTCTAAGTCTCTAATAACATAGTTTGTTTTGAGACAGGGTCTCGCCTCGCCCTGTCACCCAGGATGGAGTGCAGTGGTGTGATCATGGCTCACTGCAGCCTTGCCAGGCTCAAGTGATTCACCCATCTCAGTCTCCCGCATAGCTGGGACCACAGGCATGTGCCACCACACCCTGCTAATTTTTCCATTTTTTGTAGAGACAGTGTTTCACCATGTTGCCCAGGCTGGTCTCAAACTCCTGGGCTCAAGCCATCTGCCATCTGCCAGCCTCAGCCTCCCAAAGTGCTAGGGCTACAGGCATGCACTACCGTACCTGGCCGTGAATGAGTTTATCATGTTTAAGTTGACTGGGTTCTACATTAAGGGGAGGTGATGGGAAATGACCATGTACTGAACACTGGCTAGATACATTATATACATGTTCTCATTTCTCAATAACTATGACAGAGGATTATTATTATACCCTTTTGGCTGGTGAGAAAAATTGAAACCTAAAATCGAAACCTGCCCCATATTACATGGCTCCTGGAAGTCAGAGCCAAGACTCATGCCAACATCAAACTTAGAGATGCCTGACTCCAAAATCTGCATGAATCCTTCTGAGGGATACAAGTGAATGGTGCTATTTGGCAATAAAACTTTTTGGAAGAATGAATGAATAAATAAGTCACCAAAAGTCCAAACAAGAAGGCTGGGCACAGTGACTCACACCTGTAATCCCAGCACTTTGGGAGGCCAAGGTGGGCGGATCACTTGAGGTCAGGAGTTCAAGACTAGCCTGGCCAACGTGGTGAAACCCCATCTCTACTAATAATACAAAAAAAAATTAGCTGACTGTGGTGGTACACGCGTGTAATCCTAGCTACCCGGGAGGCTGAGGCAGGAGAATCGCTTGAACTCGGGAGGCAGAGGTTGCAGTGAGTCAAGACTGCACCATTGCACTCCAGCCTGGGTGACAAGAGTGAAACTGTCTCAAAAAAAAAAAAAAAAAAAAAAAAAAAAAAAAAAGGCCACAAAGTCCAAAATGACTTAGCAAAACTTCTTGGAGAATAGTCAGCATCTCACCTCTGAGGACCAATTCCTCCTAGCCTCTCTGCTCTAGGATGTTCAAGATGGTGAGAACTTGCTCTTAATTCCTTTCCTTTGGACACTGAGTCTCCAAAGAGTAAGTGGCTTGGAACTAAAGCCCAGTTTTCAGATTTCTGGCTCACTGTCTTTCTACTAGTATTATGATGTCAGGAGAAGAGATGGCCAAAGAAGAACTCTATCGTAGTATTCAGGCATCATAAATTATGCATTAGAGGCCAGGTGCAGTGCGTTCATGCCTGCAATCCCAGCACTTTGGGAGTGCAAGGCAGATGGGTCATCTGAGGTCAAGAGTTCGAGACCAGCCTGGCCAATCTGGTGAAACCCCATCTCTACCAAAAATACAAAAATTAGTCGGGTGTGGTGGCGCGCACCTGTAATCCCGGCTACTCAGGGGGCTGTGGCAGAAGAATCGCTTGAACCCAGGAGGCAGAGGTTGCAGTGAGCCGAGATTGCGCAACTGCACTCCAGCCTGGGTAACAGAGCAAGACTCCGTCTCAAAAAAAAAAAAAAAAAAAAAATCCCATAAGATTGGCTGTTTATTGCTACTGGAAGAGACAAATGAGACAACAGCCTTTAACCTGACATTTAGGATGCTTATTCATTCAGCAAATACATATTTACCAGGCACTGTGCTTAGTAATGACAAAAAATAAAAAAAGGTAAGTTGTCAGAAACCTCACAGCTTAGTGAGAAAAAAAGCCTCATTCAAATAATTGTCTTTTATCATGGCAAGTGCTAAGCAAAGTACAAACAAGGTGCCTGGGCAGCCCAGAGGAGGGAGAGGCAAATTCGTTCTCTTGTAAGGAGTAGAAGAGGCACCACGTGGAGAAGGCACACACTAGGAAAAGGTTACCACTCCCCGTCAGAAGCAAGAGGAAAATACTGGAAAAGCCTGCAGAGTAGGGTTGTAGCCTGTTTTTCTGGGACAGGAGAGTGACATTTGCCTAATGACTTCCAAGAAAGTAAGTAGGTCAGCTGGTCCCAGATATTTGGATTTTATGGACCAATGTTCTTTGAAAAACAGGGGTCTATGAGGTAGGTGGGGGTGGATCGTGTGGATTTAATGTTCAATTTTCTCCAACAAAAATCTGCATCTGAAATTCCCATCATCAATTACCACCAACAGTTCATAAAAGTAAGGACGTTTTAATACAAAAAAAGTAGAAAGGGTACCCTCTCAGAATAAAAGACACTTCCTTCTAAGGAAGATCATCCAGCAATTTCCACTGGCATTCTTTTCGACTTGACTCATTTCATTGTGGACTAATGACAATATTGACAGAATTTAGGTCCAAAGTCAGGACTGAGAAGAATGTAGCCCATTAACCCAGATAGATTTAGAGACAAACAATTTTTCTTTTACCTATAATGGTGCAATCTTCTGCCATATAAACATGATAATCTACAGAAATGTGCAGCTGAAATTCTCCATCTTATATTCCCTTTTCCATATGTGATTGCATACATATATGTTACTTCTTGGTACTCCCAGCCAAGGATTTCTATAACTATCCATCTACATAGTTCCTCTAAAAGCCTACAAGTCCACTCCTTGTTAGATTCCAGCATCAGGAGATCAGCAAGCCTCAAACTCATCATTCTAAACGCTATCCTTGAGCCCTTCCACAGACACACTCAGAAAATCAGCAACTTCCCAAAAGAATCTCGTATCTAGCGTACTGGAGTAAAATGCAGAATGTACACTCTCTAGCTTAATAACACAAGTTGTTAGTAACAAAGCCATTTCTCCAGACCTTTATGGGAGGAACTTCCCCACAGATGGCCAGATGTGCAAACAAGACCTTTGAGGGCCTTTCAGAGCTCGGATTATAGAAGCCAGCAAAAGTATATAGCAATGGAGAGGGATTCTTCCATATAAGACACACTTTCTAAAGTCCCAAGCCCTAGATCTGAATCCAGGGGTGGCATTAAGAATTAGAGTTCTGTGGCACATGCCTGTAATCCCAGCTACTTGGGAGGCTGAGGCAGTAGAATTGTTTGAACCCGGGAGGCGGAGGTTGCCGTGAGCTGAGATCATGCCACTGCACTCAAGAATGAAATTCCGTCTCAAAAAAAGAAAAGAAAAAAACAATTAGAGCTTTGGCAAATAAAGAAGGAATGTTTTTGGCTTCTCTCTTCATGAACATTTTGACCCCTTCAGAATGGGCACGAGGTGGCCTGACAGCTGGACCCAGGCAGCCCCCACGTGTGTCCCAGTGCCTCCATGTGACTTGTGGAGTGGACGCCACACCTGTGATCACAGGAGTCGAGCCTGGTCAACGGCTTTCCTCACAAAAGAAGGGCATCAGGCCCTGCAGATTGAGTTAGTCAGAGCAAGGGTGGAACGAAGTCCTGTGATAAAGTTGAACGAAGATGGGAGGTCAGAAAGAATCCGTTGGCAATCATTTTCTTTCTACTCTCAAAGCCCCCCAGCCTCCCTGTTAACTACATGAGGTGGTAGATGGCAATGGATGCCCCCATGAGTTGGTGAGATTTAAGGTCCCTGGTGAGGAAGCCCAGGAGCCACAAGCACATTTGTGACGGTAGCTCCTGGGGAAATAGTCCTCCTTCATTAGGGCTAGGGGCCAGGCCTTGCTTCAACAATTTCTGTGAGACACCGTCATGGTGTGTAAAGGGAAGGCTGGCCCTCAAGCAATGGGTGGTGGGCTCTTGGATTGACTGTCAGTAATGGAGGGATTTTAGATTCTTTTTATTTTTTTCATTTATTTATTTAATTAATTAATTTATTTATTTATTTATTTTGAGACCAAGTCTCGCTGAGTCGCCCAGGCTGGAGTGCAGTGGCGCGATCTCAGCTCACTGCAAGCTCCGCCTCCTGGGTTCACGCCATTCTCCTGCCTCAGCTTCCCAAGTAGCTGGGACTACAGATGCCCACTGCCACGCCCGGCTAATTTTTTGCATTTTTAATAGAGATGGGTTTTCACTGTGTTAGCCAGGATGGTCTCGATCTCCTGACCTCATGATCCACCCGCCTCAGCCTCCCAAAGTGCTGGGATTACAGGAGTGAGCCACCGCGCCCGGCGTCATTTTTATTTTTATTTTTTGAGACACAGTCTGGCTCTGTTGCCCAGGCTGGAGGGCAGTGGTGCGATCTCGACTCACTGCAACCTCTGCCTCCCAGGTTCAAGCGATTCTCCTGCCTCAGCCTCCTGAGTAGCTGGGATTACAGGCATGTGCCACCACGCCTGGCTAATTTTTGCATTTTTAGTAGAGATGGTTGGTTTTCACCATGTTGGCCAAACTGGTCTTGAACTCCTCACCTCAAATGATCCGTCTGCCTCAGCCTCCCAAAGTGCTGGGATTACAGGCGTGAGTCACCATGCCCAGCAGGGATTTTAGATTTAGCTGCAACCTCGAAGCCACTTCCCTCCAGGACTCATGAGTCTTGCTGGCAGCTAGGAGGGCAAACTGTCCACGGGGATAGTTTCTCTCCATGCAGAGCCAAGGCCCAAACACAGTATTTTGGCCAGGTTATTGCCTGCTCCCTCCCACAGTTACAGTAACTAGGCTTAGAGCCTTAAAACAAATCCTTCTTTAACCACAGGTCTTTTTATCAGAGTGACCTTCTTTTCTTCTAACCCCCCCAAATAAAGAAAATATAAGACAGTTGCCTATTTTCACCCAATGCCACTTCGAGAAAGTGCAACCCTTAAAGAAACCCCATAATAAAGTTTCCTATTAAAAAAAAAAATGGTTGATGGGGCGTGGTGGTCATGCCTGTAATCCCAGCAGTTTGGGAGGCCGAGGCAGGCAGATCACTTGAGGTCAGGAGTTCGAGAGCGGCCTGGCCAACGTGGTGAAACCCTGTCTCTACTAAAAATACAAAAATTAGCCAGGCGTGGTGGTGCATGCCTATAGTCCCAGCTACTCAGGAGGCTGAGGCAGGAGAATCGCTTGAACCTGGGAGGAGGAGGTTGCAGTGAGCTGAGATCGGCCACCACACTCCAGCCTAGACGACAGAGTGAGGCTCAGTCTCAAAAACAAAAAGAAAAAAAAATGTTTCCAGAGACACCCATCTGTAACCTCTCTGAGGAAAGCGGCCTCTCTAACACGCCACCAACCCAACACTCAGGGAATTCTCTGCAATTGAAGCCCTTTGGTTCCCCCATGCTCAGGTGCCCCTGGAAACTACTCTCCTACTCACGGCTGACCCGTGTAGCCTTTCGTAAGGCCATCTTCAACAGAAAGAGCAGAGCATGTTTTCAATGCTGAGAAATGTGAACTTCTTTCAGCCACCTTCTCAGAGGAAGACCGAAGAGGTTGTGATTCAGACACTCCATATGACACCAAGTTAGACTGTTCAACTGGCAGGTTTCAAGCGAAGGACTCAGCCCATAAATAAAAGGTCACTCAGCTTTCGTTCCTGTAAGTTCCCCACTCAGCTTACAAAGCACTTGCTGCCTTTGGCAACACTTGGCTTTGGTCTACAAAAGCCCCACAGCCGCAGGCACCCTGAGTAAGTTAGGTTGGTTTCCGAGTCCAAGTGAGTCATCTTTGAGGCCTTGGCTATTAGCACATTGGAGACAGTGTCCTCCAAGTTAAGAGATCTTGTCCACCAAGATGGGGAAGGGCAGCCCGTCCAATGCCTGCAGGTCCCATTCCAAGAATTCCAGGTCCCTAGAGTGTATATCCCTGGGCTTATGCCATCACTAGTCTCTCTTCTACCCTAGAAAAATGCTCGTCTCTCTTCTACCCTAGAGAAATGCCTCTTTCCACTAACCACTGAACTAACACCAGAGCGCCATGTTCTCTTGCTTTTAGAATCCAGTCATTTCTTGTGTCATGGGACGTGAGATGCTTGTCTTCAAAAAACAAGGAGCTTTAAGTACAATAAAACAATACATTATATTTATGCCAAGAACTTTGTGTTTAACCCTTGAGTCTCAGACAATCCCACTTATTCACCATGTCTAGAAGTTTCTATTTCAGATGTGATCTAAACTTCTTTTTCAAATCAATAAACTGCCTAAGTTTCTAAACCTAATCTATGACTTGCAGGCATGTTTCCCCATATTTCCAAGGGAATAAGCATCATTTGACACTATTTATTTTGAAAAGGGCCAGGGGGGAAGAAACAAGAAACAATATATTTCTTTTTTTTCTTTTCTTTTCTTTCTTTCTTTTTTTTCTTTTTTTTTTTGAGACAGAGTTTTGCTCTGTCACCCAGGCTGGAGTGCAGTGGTGCGATCTCGGCTCACTGCAAGCTCCGCCTCCCGGGTTCACGCCATTCTCCTGCCTCAGCCTCCAGAGTAGCTGGGACTACAGGTGCCCGCCACCACGCCCAGCTAATTTTTTGTATTTTTAGTAGAGATGGGGTTTCACGGTGTTAGCCAGGATGGTCTCAATCTCCTGACCTCGTGATCCGCCCGCCTCGGCCTCCCAAAGTGCTGGGATTTACAGGCATGAGCCACTGTGCCTGGTCAAAAAAAAATTTTTCAAGGAAGTATGTGGCATGTCTGCAACCAACCCAGTTCAAAAAACATCTACTAAGTACCTGCTGTGGGCGAGGCTTGGGGGAAAGAGGAAAGAGGACACTCCAAAAGGAACCAGATACAGCACTGATTTCAGGGAGTGTCCGATTTGTTTATAGAATGAGTGAATATATGAGAAAACAAATGATGAGTGAATGCAGAATCACGATTAGTAGTAAGTTTTATAGCAATTCCGCTCCTTCATTTAATGGTATTAGTATAATTCAAAGATGATTGAGGAGAATGTACATTTTTCCTGAGTTAAATATCTGACCAGGCACGGTGGCTCACGCCTGTAATCCCAGCACTTTGGGAGGCCCAGGTGGGTGGATCACCTGACATCAGGAGTTAAGAGACCAGCCTGGCTAACATGGTGAAACCCTGTCTCTACTAAAAATACAAAAATTTGCCAGGTGTGGTAGCATGCTCCTGTAATCCCAGCTCCTTGGGAGGCTGAAGCAGGAGAATCGCTTGAACTTGGGAGGCAAAGGTTGCAGTGAGCTGAGATCGCGCCATTGCACTCCAGCCTGGGAGACAAGAGTGAAACTCCATCTCAAAAAAAAAAAAAAACAAAAAAAAAAAGAAAATCCTGTGATTTTTTTTTTTCCTACTGCCTACTGTTTTATCTGTTCCCTGAAATCCCAAACACATTTCTTGCAACCTAGGGTTCTCTGAAATCTCTAATCTGACCTTGAATGATGAAGGCAAGGGATCTCCATGCTTTGTAGGGGTAGGGTCCTCTCTGCCCTCCTTTAAGTACTTGGAAAAGATCTTTATTTTAGACTCCTCTCTCCATGTGGATGTCATTAGTATTCTGGATGAAATGTTTCCTTGCATGTAACTATGTTGGACTTGGATTCATTACTAAAGCAAATAATTCGGTTATCCTAGGGAACAAATGCTACTTTGCCTCAGGGGCTGTTTGTTTGCTGACCATCCCTCTTGGTTGAGCATATGCTACATTACTTGGAAGCCACACGTTAAAACTAAGGGAGACATAGAGAAGTAAAGAACACAGCATCTGTTGTCAAAGAAACTGTCATCTTCACTGGGAATGAAGGTTGAAACGTGGCATTACAGCTGGGCATGATGGTTCCTGCTTGTAATCCCAGCATTTTGGGAGGCCGAGGCAGGAGGATCATGTAAGCCCAGGAGTTTGAGGCTGCGGTGAGCATGACTGTGCCACTACACGCCAGTCTGGGTGACAGAGCAAGACACAGTTTATTGGAAACAAACAAACATGGCAGTACAAGGGCTCAGAGGGGAAGACGCTAATATATTCACTCAGAGTTCAGAAAAGGCAGATGGTTTGCTTTGGGAAGAAGTTGTCAGGACAGGTTTTCAGACCAAAGCAAGGACATCTTGAGGGGAGAGTCCAAAGGAAAGAATTAATCCTATTTTCAGCTCTCTATCCCTGAATACCCTTAGTTCTTCCAAGCAGCAGTGGACTAGCAAGTGATGCCACAGGACCGTATGCCATTGCAAGCGAGGACCCTGTGACCTTCAGCAGACCTCTGCGTCACCGTGGAGCTTTGAGATGAGTGTTAGAAGGAAGAACAAGCTCATTCTGAAAAGTACACAGATGTTGGAAACTGTGAGTATTGCCCAAAAAGAAGCTTGAAAGGCTCCCATCCCCACTGGGTGACCAGCAGAACCTGCCACTGCAAGAGCCTTGTTCTCATTAATAATTTTATTATTTCCATGCTATGTAATTTCTCCCACTGCCTTTTAGACTGGAACATTCAACTTTTTGCACTACATATTAATTAGCCTGGGGGATTCAGGCTACAGTGCACAATAAGAAGACCCAATTAGAACATCTCCCACTGTCTTTCTGTTTCTTTGTAATCCAAAATCAATCCATAGCGTCTTTAAATCCTCACAAGAAATGACTAGGTTTATTAACGTCTCGGACAAAGAAGCCAAGAAATTCAAAGCAGATGGAGCAGAATCACACAAATCACACAACCATGCAAATTAGTAGCAGCCCATGGGCTTGACAGGGTCAGAATGCCAGGGGTTGGGAATTTTTAATATGAAACAGAAAATATATCCCATAACACTAATGTTCTTTTTGTGATGAAACATGATGATTCTGGTTTAATGTGGAGCAGGGTGTCTTCAGGAGCTCTGAGAAAACACAGGCTTCCCAGTGCTCGTCCACATAGCACATCCCTGTCTGGGACAGTTTCCTGTTCACCCTACGTGAAGTGGTCTCTCACCTGTCAGAAACACACTTCCTCTACAAATTGCATCCCCTACTGTTAACACCAAGATCAGAAGTGGGCCAGGTGCAGCGGCTCACGCCTATTAATTCCAGTGCTTTGGGAGGCCAAGGAGGGTAGATCACCTGAGGCCAGGAGTTCAAGACCAGCCTGACCAACATGGTGAAACCCCGTCTCTAGTAAAAATACAAAAGTTAGCTGGGTGTGGTGGTGGGCACCTGTAATCCCAGCTACTCGGGAGGCTGAGGCAGGAGAATTGTTTGAACCTGGGAGGTGGAGGGTGCAGTGAGCCAAGATCATACCACTGCATTCCAGACTAGGTGACAGAGCAAGACTCCATCTGAAAAAAAAAAAAAAAGATCAGAAGTAAACTATGAGAGTGAGTAAGATGAACATATGAACATTTACATTGAAAAATATGGAAAAAAGATGTAATGGTGTTTGGGAAAGAAATGTTAACTTTATCCACTAAACAAATCCCAAACTTGGGAAACGAATTTAAAAACTGCACTCACCATATGTAACTCTGGTCAGGGCCTAAACAAAGGAGGAGACAAAGCGTACGATGTCAGCCCATCTCATTCAGCACCGGGGACTTTGTGACTTTGTGCTAGTTTAAAGTGTTGAGGAATTGGATCTCTACCTAATCATAAGAGACTGACCTCTTCCTCACTCCAGCAGCAAGGCTGTTCCCGGGGGAATGATGGTTACCTCAGTTTCTCTTGGCCTCTCAGATGTGCAGCACGCCGGGTCTCCCCTAGTACCCACACATGATGCCTCATGCTGCACACCTACCCACTGAATGGGGCCAAGTGAATAAAGCACCAATAACAACACTGCCGCTGGTTTCACTGCTGAGCTCTGGGTACCATTGTCAAAGCTAAACAATAAGATTTACATAAAGCTTAATAGACTACAAGACATCAAATAATCAGTCATCTGGGGTGGGCATGGTGACTCATGCCTGTAGTCCCAGCACTTTGGGAGGCCAAGGCAGGTGGATTACTTGAGCTCAGGAGTTCAAGAGCAGCCGGGGCAGCATGGCGAAATCATGTCTCTACAAAAAAATACAAAAATTATCTGGCTGTCATGGCGTTTGCCTGTAGTCCTAACTACTCAGGAGGCTGAGGTGGGAGGATTGCTTGAGCCCTGGAGATGGAGGTTGCAGTGACCAGAGATTGCACCACTGCACTACAGCCTGGGTGACAGAGGGAGACCCTGTTTCAAAAAAGGAAGAAAGGAAGGAAGGAAGGAAGGAAGGAAGGAAGGAAGGAAGGAAGGAAGGAAGGAAGGAAGGAAGGAAGGAAGGAAGGAAGGAAGGAAGGGAGGGGAAGGAAGGATTAAAAAAAGAAAAATCAGTCATCTGATGTGTTTCTCACAATAATTTTGGAAGGTGGATAATATTATCCACAGGTATTTCACAGAAGAAGAGATAGCATGGAGGTTGCAGGAAATGCCAAGAACACATAGCAGCTTCCTAAGATTCAAACTCAGTTCTGTGACTCCATGTGCCACACTCCTCTGAGTTGTGAGTTCTCTAAGATGAAAAGTCACATTTTTCCATCTGTAAGACATTGAGTGTTGCCATGAGGATTAAATAAAATAACCTAGATACAGCAGGCACCTAATAGATACCAGTTCCCTCCCATGCCCCTCCTCCATCAGGGACCAAAAGATTTAAAAAATAATCCCAGGCCGGGTGTGCTGGCTCATGCCTGGAATCCCAGCCAGCACTTCGGGAGGCTGTGGCAGGTGGATCACCTGAGGTCAGGAGTTCGAAACCAGCTGACCAACATGGAGAAACCCCATCTCTACTAAAAATACAAAAATTAGCTGGGCGTGGTGCTGGGCACCTGCAGTCCCAGCTACTCAGGGGGCTGAGGCACGATAATCACTTGAACTTGTAGGCAGAGGTTGCGATGAGCTGAGATCTCACCATTGCACTCCAGCATGGGCTACAAGAGCGAAACTCCGTCTCAAATAACAAATAAATAAATAAATAAATAAATAAAATCCCAGTGTATGTTCTGCACACACTACACATTTATACCCACAACTTCAGATTAAAGTGAACACTAATGACCGTACTGAAGCAAACAGATTTCCAGAGGCCTGGGGAGTGCTGGGTGTCAGGCGGATGGAATGTGGGGGCTTGTGGGATCATTGGCAGTTAGGGGACTAGCTTTAGGTTCTGATCATTGTAGCAACTCAGTGAGCCTCCATACACGGCACCCAGGGTGCTCCCACACCTGGTTTCTAGTATCCTCACAGCTGGCACCTGCCTTACCAAACATATGCCCCAGGCTCTCCCATACTGCGAGTGCAGTTTTCATTACATAATGCATCCATCTTCTTGCTCTTCCTCAGCCTTATGCCATCCTTATTTTCTGTAGCCCCAAAGCCATTCTCTCCTGCCTTGTTGCAAGGTAGGGAGAAAATGTAAAATTCACATGGTCACATAGTGTTACTTGGGAACAATTTTTGCCAGAGCCTAGATGAGGGGCATGGAAGATTTTGGAAGGTAGGGAGCAACAGAAGGTAGAAATCCATGCCTGGTGTGAATTGCAACAAAAATTTGGCATGACTATGGGGGTATAGGTAGGGGGAGAGGAAGTCATCTGCAATGCTGACAATTTTTCATCTAATAGGACAGAGGACAATTCCAACTCTAAGAGAGTTGCCAGGTATACTGGCAAGAACACCGAGACTACATGGCTGAGCCCAGCTCCGCCCTTAATTTGCCAGAGCAGTCATTCCACCACCCTGGTTTCCTCACTGAGAGAATGTGCAGGTTGGACTGGGCTGGCTTTGGAATGAGGCAAATCTAGGTTCAAATGCAGGCTCCACCAATGACTTGTTATGCAACTTTCGGCAAGTTTCCTTACATTGCCACGCCCCAGTGCTCTTAACTGTCAGGCGAAAATGAGAAAATGTGTTTCCGGAGGCTGTTTGAGAGTTAAATGAGGAGGTATATAAATATATTCCCCCTTGGACAGTGTCAGGTCTATGAAGCTCCCAGCACAGCAGCTGCTTCCTCTTTATTCTAAGTTGCTGTAAGCCTATGTCTCTGGTGCAACGCACTGACTCAATCCGCGGTTATTTAATGTGGCTATCCTGCCCTCCCTAAGTCTTGACTATCAAGGCACTGAGGTGCTGTATGCTGAAGCAGCAAATAAACAATTCAAGTTGGACAAGAAGATGGAAACAAGTGTGAGGGAGGATGGTGGAGGAAAAAGGATCCAGAAGTGGGAGGCAGTGGATCTGGATTCGAATTCTAGCATCTTCAGTCACTAGATATAAGACATATGACTTTGGATTTCTGAGCTTCAGTTTTTTCTTCTGTAATAAAGGGAATAATCACATATGTAAAAGTACTTTGTTGACTGGAAAGCGCAATTGAAATGTTAGGGTCTGTTATGCCACCATTCCTGTTGTTTGGAGAGTTCAATTACTTGGGCTTGAAAAATGTTTTGAGGCCAGGCGCGGTGGCTCACGCCTGTAATCCCAGCACTTTGGGAGGCCGAGACGGGCGGATCACGAGGTCAGGAGATCAAGACCATCCTGGCTAACACGGTGAAACCCCGTCTCTACTAAAAAATACAAAAAACTAGCCAGGAGAGGTGGCGGGCGCCTGTAGTCCCAGCTACTCGGGAGGCTGAGGCAGGAGAATGGCGTGAACCTGGGAGGCGGAGCTTGCAGTGAGCTGAGATCCGGTCACTGCACTCCAGCCTGGGCGACAGAGCGAGACTCCGTCTCAAAAAAAAAAAAAAAAGAAAAATGTTTTAAGAGCTATCTAATTCCTCTTAGCAGTCAAACAAACTTCAAACTTCCCCCAAACCCTAATCTTCAAAATCAAATGGCTGCTATGTAGATTACCCATGTATCCCCAAAAGAGCTAGGCTGACTTTTCTTTGCTATGAAAAAATAATGCTAGTGACCCAATGGAGTCACCAACTCCTGGTGGCCTGATCTTTACTTGAAAAACAACACTGGTAAACCACCCTCCTATTTTAACAGCTAGCACAGGGCAGGGCGGGAGGAACCCCCACCCACGCTTGCTCTGAACAGAAATCGTGGCTGCAGCTGATGTGAAAACAAGATAAGGATAAATGTCTGTCAACAGACTCTGGCCTACCCTAGAAGTGGGCTGCTCTCTGTGTATTCTGTACAGATGGGAAGGCAGGGGCCATTAGCCACCTGCAATTCTGCTCTGATGTGGCTGTGTACTAAACACGGCCCAGGAAAGGGTGGGCACAGCTCGGACACACATGCAGCTAACACATTCTAGTCTTTAGCTAAAGTCTTTGAAAATATAGATTTAGAAATGTACTACTGGTTGGGTGCGGTGGCTCACTCCTGTAATCCTGGCACTTTGGGAGGCCGACGCAGATGGATCACCAGAGGTCAGGCATTTGAGACTATCCGGGCCAACATGGTAAAACCCTGTCTCGACTAAAAATACAAAAATTAGCTGGGCATGGTGGCGTGTGCCTATAATCTCAGCTACTCGGGAGGCTGAGGCAGGAGAATCTCTTGAACCCGGGAGGCAGAGGTTGCAGTGAGCTGAGACCGCGCCATTGCACTCCAGCCTGGGTGACAGAATGAGTCTTCATCTTACAAACAAAAAGAAAAAGAAAAAGAAACGTAGGGCCCTGAAGAAATCCTCATTAAGGTTAAAATTCTGCCAGCTTATTACTGAGAAACTAAAAACTATTTGGGGCCGGGTGCAGTAGCTCATGCCTGTAATCCCAGCGCTTTGGGAGGCCAAGGTGGGCAAATCACCTGAGGTCAGGAGTTCAAGACCAGCCTGGCCAACATTATGAAACTCCATCTGTACTAAAAATACAAAAATTATCCAGGCATGGTGGTGGGCACCCATAATCCCAGCTACTCAGGTGGCTGAGGCAGGAGATTCGCTTGAACCTGGGAGACAGAAGCTGCAGTGAGCTGAGATCACACCACTACACTCCAGCCTGGGCAAGAGAGTGAGACTCTGTCTCAAAAAATAAAAATAAAGAAAAAATAAACAAAAAAACTATTTGGTTATCAGGCCGAGTGGAAACATAAGCTCAATGTGTCTATTTAGTAACTTCCCAACAGTTCTAAACTGCCATTCGGAGCCCGAAATGAAAACTTCATTTTTAAAACCACTCTGGGCATGGCTGGGATGCAGGAATCAATGTGTTGATGCAAAAATGCTGCAAGGCAGTTCTTTTCTCTGTCTTTCCTGAGCATCATTAAACCTCCAGGGGTGAGGCACAGTGTAACTGAAGGTCCAAACAACATAGCCAAGGCACTAAGAGGATCACAATGCATAAAACACGATGTGCATAAATGCTAATGGATAATGGGAAAAAAGTAAAAAAGAAAAGAAAGAAAAGGAAAGAAAACCAGAGTCTCCTAAGAGCTACTGAAATGGCAACAGCATCAGACACTTATTAGCATTCACCACCCCAGGAGACCTTCCCAGAAGGGGTTGAAGCGTTATCAAGGTTGGGAGGACTCAGCATGTTTGCAGAGGAGGAGCCGGATGCATATGCTCACCAGCCTGCTGGCATGAGTACTGGAAACTCCTACCTATCCGCAGGCTCTGATCAGATCATGCCAGAGCTTCGAGCTCCTTCCAAGCACCCATGCGACTGAGTGATGACAGGAGTGGATAGAAGAAATAAATGCAAGGTTTTGAATTTTAAAGCAGATCAGTGGGCCGGGCGCGGTGGCTCATGCTTGTAATCCCCCAGCACTTTGGGAGGCCAAGACGGGTGGATCACTTGAGGTAGGGAGTTCAAGACCAGCCTGACCAACATGGTAAAACCCTGTGTCTAATAAAAATGCAAAAATTAGCTAGGCATGGTAGCAGGTGTCTGTAATCCCAGCTACTAGGGAGGCTGAGACAGGGGAATCGCTTGAACCAGGGAGGCAGAGGTTGTGGTGAGCTGGTATCATGCCACTGCACTCCAGCCTAGGGGAAAGAGGGAGACTCCACCTCAATAAAAAGAAAGAAAGAAGAAAGAAAAGAAAAGAAAAGAAGGAGGGAGGGAGGGAAAGAAAGAAAGAAGAAATAAAATAAATTAAAAACAAAGATCAGTGGTGAATGGCATACCCTGGCATACTTCAAATTAAGCACAGACTAAATGTTCTATGCGAAGAGCTAGGGTTTTCAAATCCAATGTGGCATACTAAATCTTGACACTCAAGGAACCCACAGTCCAAACAAGTCTTATTTTAGGAGCTCTTCCCTATGCTTAGAACTCTTAAAATTTAAAACTCCCTCCACTGGCTTCCCATCATCAGTGACAGCATTTCCAAGACTTCAGCCATTTCCATCATCAATTCATTAATTTTTCTATATCAGTATCTATACTGTACTATATTTAAGTAGCTTGCTTCCTTCCTTCCTTCCTTCCTTCCTTCCTTCCTTCCTTCCTTCCTTCCTTCCTTCCTTCCTTCCTTCTCTCCTTCCACCCCTTCCTCCCCCGCCACCCTTCCTTCCTTCCTTCCTTCCAAGTGTTTTTAGAGACAGGGTCTTGCTATATTGCCCAGACTGGACTGCAGTGCCTATTCACACGTACAATCATGGCACACTGCAGCCTACAACTCTCAGGCTCAAGCAAACCTCCCACCCCAGCTTCCTGAGTAGCTGGGACTACAGACATGTGCCACCATGCTGGCCTAAGTAAGTTTCATTAAAATAATTCATCTACTTTTATTCAAATACCTTTTGAAGAAAATGTTATTTCTACCATAAACAGAAAACTAGTACCATTTGCCATTAAAAAACAAAACAAAAAAGGAAACAAAGGAATCTTACTAAATTCTCGTTACATCCCCTCCCTGCTAGTGTCCTGAACCTAAGACCTATAGCTCTCATAAAAAAGAGATTAACAAGTACTAGAGAGGTTTTAAAGATAATAGGCTCTGAACTGAGCCCCTCACTGTTTGTAATTAGAATTGTAAAAAGAAAAATTGTTCACTATGTGATTCATCATTTCTTAATATCACATCTACATATCACCCAAATCAGGCTGCATGGGCCAGCTGATACCGTCTGCGCTCCCTAGCCAACCTTACGATTGGGCCTCCATCATTGCATCCCCAGAGCTTCGAATGTCACATAGGAAAATTATAGGCACACAACACAATTGCGTGAATGACTGAATGAATGGATGCATCGCTTAGCCTCATCATTCTATCTTTCTTTCTTTTTTATTTATTTTTTATTTATTTATTTATGTATTATTATTATTTTTTTTTTTTTTTGAGATGGAATCTCGCTCTGTCGCCCAGGCTGGAGTGCAGTGGCGTGATCTTGGCTCACTGCAAGCTCCGCCTCCCGGGTTCACGCCATTCTCCTGCCTCAGGCTCCTGAGTAGCTGGGACTACAGGCGCCCACCACCACGCCCAGCTAGTTTTTTGTATTTTTAGTAGAGATGGGGTTTCACCGGGTTAGCCAGGATGGTCTCGATCTCCTGACCTCATGATCTGCCCGTCTCGGCCTCCCAAAGTGTTGGGATTACAGGCATGAGCCACTGAACCCAGCATTTTATTATTTTATTATTTTATTCTATTCTATTCTATTCTATTCTATTCTATTCTATTCTATTCTATTCTATTCTATTTTATTCTGAGACAGAGTCTCACTGTGTTGCCCAGGCTGGAGTGCAGTGGCGTGATCTTGGCTCACTGCAACCTCCACCTCCCAGATTCAAGTGATTCTCCTGCCTCAGCCTCCTTAGCAGTCAGGATTACAGGCATGCACCATCACGCCTGGCTAATTTCTGTATTTTTAGTAGAGACGGGTTTCACCATGTTGGGCAGGCTGGTCTAGAACTCCTGACCTCAAGTGATCTGCCCGCCTCAGCCTCCCAAAGTGCTGGGATTATAGGCATGAGCCATCATGCTCGGCCATCATTCTCTATTTCTCTATTTCAGCCTCATCTATAGGCTTATTTTTCCTCCCATGACCCATGCCCACTCATCCCTCCGTGACTTTGTCCATCCTGTGCGTTTCAGGGCATGCTTGACTTTTCCTCCAACTGGTCAACTCTAAAATCTCCAAGCCTTAGGGTATATGATCTTCCCTTGATGGTTTCTCCTTACCACTCTGGGTGGAGAATAGACATTCTTCTCCGTGTGCCCACCACACACGTATCACACTATAATCACAAATGCACTTGTCCTTTCTCTTCCTCCCACTCTCTAAACTCCTTGAGGGGAGGAATGATGTGTCTTCCATTTCCGTTGTCAGTACCCGGCATTAGTTGACACTCCATAGAGACGTGTGGAATGAAAGCATCTCTGGCTATTTCCCCATATTCTCTGATCGTATGAGACAAACCCTGTCTTTCTCTTCTCTGAGTTTTAGCATATACTGTGTCTTTGTGTTTTGTTTGTTTGTTTGTTTGTTTTGAGACAGGATCTCACTCTGTCACCCAGGCTGGAGTGCAGTGGCGTGATCTTGGCTCACTGCAAGCTCCCCTTCCTGGGTTCACGCCATTCTCCTGCCTCTACCGGCGCCTGCCACCACGCCCGGCTAATTTTTTGTATTTTTTTTTTTTTAGTAGAGATGGGGTTTCACCGTCTTAGCCAGGATGGTCTCAATCTCCTGACCTCATGATCTGCCCACCTCGGCCTCCCAAAGTGCTGGGATTACAGGCGTGCGCCCCCACACCCGGCCCACATACTGTGTCTTTGACCAGAGTGCTCTCGACAGTATGCAAACTCTTCCACATTCCTGCTGAGAAGCTTCGCGGGACCCATTCTCCAAGCCAAGGGTGCATTCCTTCCTCTCTGTTCCCACCATAGCCCCTGAATATCACCTTTACTGTAGGGTGTATCCCACATCTGTGCGATTCTTTGTTTCTAGGCTGCTATAATTCAGTAAATTATGAGCTTCTTGTTTTTGTGTCCCCAAGGTTTAGAGAGTGGCTGGCATCTTATAGTGGATAATCAAAAGATATTAAATACTGTCTGAAGAAAAGAATGAATGTTTAGTAAGAAAATATTTTACTAATGTTTAGTAAGAAAATATTCATCTTTCTCCTCTCAGCAATCCCAAAAGTCCCTGGAGTTGAGGTCAGTATAACCATAAAAATATTAAATTTATTGCTGACTTAAATGGAGTACCTACTATCTGCCAGGCAGTCTGTCAACATTATCTCATTTAATTATCCCCATCTTGTGAGGTAGGTACTTCTACTGATGCCAGTTTCCAAGTGAGGGAATCTGGGCTTAGGGAGATTAAATCACTTGTCCAAGGTTCTGTAAGTGGCAGAGCCAGCACATGGAACGAGGCCTGAAAAGCTCCAGTGTTCTTGTTTGTTTGTTTGTTTGTTTGTTTGTTTTTTGAGATGGAGTCTCGCTCTGCCGCCCCGGCTGGAGTGCTGTGGCCAGATCTCAGCTCACTGCAAGCTCCGCCTCCCGGGTTCCCGCCATTCTCCTGCCTCAGCCTCCCGAGTAGCTGGGACTACAGGCGCCCGCTACCTCGCCCGGCTAATTTTTTTGTATTTTTTAGTCCTCGTGATCCGCCCGTCTCAGCCTCCCAAAGTGCTGGGATTACAGGCTTGAGCGACCGTGCCGGGCCAGCTCGTGTTCTTAACTATCACTCTGGCTTGGACTCTGAGCTTTTACTGTCTGACCTCCCTCCCTCCTTCACGATCAGAAGCCACATCCTGGGCAGATGGATCTGGGCCTGCCTGGGGGTAGCACTGATTGTGTCCTGTGAGAGCCCAGCTAAGCCACCAAGCAAACCCTGCCCAAAACACAGAACCCTCTCACAAATGGCCATCACAGCCTTTTGCTCAAACCTTGGGACTCAGCAAAATCACCAGCTCCACACCTACCCAGCAGAAGGCCAGGCAAGGCAGCCTTTTCATTGATTCCAGAAATGTCTCTTTTTCATTTGTAAAATACCCACATTTTGGGATTTTCCCGCAAGTGGTGGGTGGCTACAGCAATAACAGATGAACTGGTATCTTTGAAAGCTGAATAAAAACACTTTACAATAAAGATTTTAAGCCTTAAATTGACTGAGGAGCTAAGTGAGAGTCCAGCAGCACCACAGTGGGAGAAAATATTGATCCGGTTTTTATAACTGCATTCCCTGCATGAGAGGAAAGGGGTTACAGCTGCTCTTTCTTCACTCACAGCCCTGTGTTGAAAGCATCTGAGCTAACAAAGGCCAGTTTCCTCTGGTTTGCACCCAAGGAAGTCAGAGAAATGCTGCTTGGCTGCAGAAGTTTTTGTCCAGAAAAGAGTGACTTTAACCTACAAAAGCCAGCTTCAAATAATTGTATAAAATTTGAGAGGAAAGAAAAGGAATCAGAGCCACCTTGTAAAAGCTCCTTCCTGCTTCTTGATGATGTTACCAGAATTCTCTGCAGGAAAGGCCCAGCAGAGGCACACAGCAGAACACACAGCCATGTGGTTTCGTTTTTCCAGTGATGAACCTCTCAGGAGAAACACTCCGTTTTGGAGACAGGCAAATATATCTGGACAACAAGTTAACCATGACCTTTCATTTGCTGGATATGAGCACAACCCAGAGGGAGAATCCTGCAGAGGGGAGGAGTCCGGAAGACCCTGGGTTTGGTTCTGGCTTTACCGCTCATTTGCTTCATGGCCTTAGGTAAATCATTTAAGCACTCTGGGCTTCAGCCTTTCACAGAAGAAGTGAGAGGATCGGGCCCAATGATCAAGTTCCTCAGTTCGGAAATACTGATAGTATAGTAGCATATTACAGAGCGCAAGATGACAAGTCTGACTCAACTTTCCCAGGTGCTGTACCCTAAGGAGAATCCTCTTCCAAGAGCAGTGCGCACCACCCATAGCCATCATTCCCACAACCGAGGCACAAAGATGGGAAATAAGGCGACAAGGGTGAGTTTTGGAGGGAGCACAGCGCTATGTGTCTCTCACTGGCTCTCAGTGCATACGTATCTAAACTTTAGCAGCAGCTGGGCTCGTGACAGGCAGTGGATTCGGAGGCCAGAAGATCTTGGCAAGGGATGCTTGGGACAGCAGCAGTTTGACTGCCAGGACCCCATTTTTGAGGCAGCTGAGACGTCACAGAGGCTACCTGAACCTCAGAGAGGGTAACACAGTGCAACCACACACCCTTCAAAACCATGAGAACATAATTCTACTTAGCATTTCACTTAAAACCAAAAGTCAGAGGTACAGAGCTAACTCTATGTAAGGCAATGTGCTAAGAACTCTACATGTATTACAATGTACAATCCTATATACATATATACAGTGTCCTTTGAGTTTGGTTTTATATATATAGGTTTTCCTCCAGGGTTCCTGGCTCATGACTCCCATCGCCCTTTAGCCTTTTGTTATCATGTTGAGTGTGGTAGGACTCAGGAGCAGGCCTGAGGAAACAGAATCTCTCTGACCTTATCTGCTCTCCTTTCACCTGCCCTAAGGCAGGACTTTAATCTTCCAAAGCAGGCCTCCGACTATGGGTCATAAGACCCTCCCCAGAGAATGTCCCACCCTGGGGGAAGAAATGCTGAGGGAATGAGGCTTCTATGAAAACCCAAGAAGGCGGGGTTTGGTGGGCTGCCCACATGGAGGGTCCTGGAAGGTGGTGCCAGGGGAGGCCATGGAAGCTCCATGCCCCTTCCCCCATACCTAACCTTACACATCTCCTCAACTGTATCCTTTGCAATATCCTTTATAGTAAATCAGTAAACATTAGTGTTTCCCTGAGCTCTGTGAGCCGCTCCAGCAAATTACTTGAGCCCAAAGAGGGGGTTGTGGTAACTCCAACTTGAAGGTAGTCAGTCAGAAGTTCCGGAAGCCTGGACTTGCAGCTGGTGGGAATGGGGTCAGTCTGGGGCCTGAGCCCTCCCACTGTGGGATCTGAGGCTATCTCCAGGTAGACAGTGTTGGAACTGACCTGGAGGATACTAACTGGTGTCCGCTGCTTGCTGCGTGGGGAAAACCTCCACATGTTGTCAGGCCTCTGAGCCCAAGCTAAGCCATCATATCCCCGGTGACCTGCATGTGCACATCCAGAAGGCCTGAAGCAACTGAAGATCCACAAAAGAAGTGAAAATAGCCTTAACTGATGACTTTTCACCACTGTGATTTGTTCCTGCCCCACCCTAACTGATCCAAGTACTTTGTAATCTCTCCCACCCTTAAGAAGGCTCTTTGTAGGCCAGGCGTGGTGGCTCACGCCTGTAATCCCAGCACTTTGGGAGGCCGAGGCAGGCGGATCACAAGGTCAGGAGATCGAGACCATCCTGGCTAACATGGTGAAACCCCATCTCTACTAAAAATACAAAAATTAGCCGGGGCGTGGTGGCGGGCACCTGTAGTCCCAGCTACTTCGGAGGCTGAGGCAGGGGAATGGCGTGAACCCAGGAGGTGGAGCTTGTAGTGAGCAGGTATGGCACCACTGCACTCCAGCCTGGGCCACAAAGCAAAACTCCATCTCAAAAAAAAAAAAAAAAAAAGGCCGGGCGCGGTGGCTCAAGCCTATAATCCCAGCACTTTGGGAGGCTGAGACGGGCGGATCACGAGGTCAGGAGATCAAGACCATCCTGGCTAACACGGTGAAACCCCGTCTCTACTAAAAAATACAAAAAACTAGCCGGGTGACGTGGCGGGCGCCTGTAGTCTCAGCTACTGGGGAGGCTGAGACAGGAGAATGGCGTGAACCCGGGAGGCGGAGCTTGCAGTGAGCTGAGATCCGGCCACTGCACTCCAGCCTGGGCGACGGAGCGAGACTCGGTCTCAAAAAAAAAAAAAAGTTCTTTGTAATTCTCCCCACCCTTGAGAATGTACTTAAATGTACCTATCCCAAAACCTGTAAGAACTAATGATAATCCCACCACCCTTTGCTGACTCTCTTTTCAGAGTCAGCTCGCCTGCCCCAGGAGAAATAAACAGCCTTGTTGCTCACACAAAGCCTGTTTGGTGGTCTCTTCACACGGACGCGTGAGACATATGTGGTCATAGAAGGGTTCCTCGGTGTTGATGATTGCTGTTGTGGTGTAAGGGCAGAGCAAAAACACAGTTTGAGAGTTTTCTGGAAAAAACCTCCATTTTACAAAAGAGAAAACTAAAGGCTTTTAATCCCACTCTGCTATTCAGGACACAAAAATTTATGTGTAAGAATATTCATCTAAATAAAATGACCTAGTTTTCCAAAAATAGGGTACTGATTAAATAGTGTATTCATGTACTAGAAATGCAGGAGAAATCATTTTAGACAAATAATTGACGGGAAAATGTTTAGAGAAATAATTGACAGCAAACTGCTAAGTAATAACCTCAACTTTGTTTAATTTAAATATAATTATAAATAATATGGTATTTGCTTGTTCTTTGGGTTTTTCCATATTTTTCAAAATTTACACAATAAACATATAATACTTTTTACTGTGGGGCTATTTAAAAGCCCATCAGAAATAACCAACAGCTGGCCGGGCACGGCGGCTCACACCTGTAATCCCAGCACTTTGAGAGGCTGAGACAAGTGGATCACCTGAGGTCAGGAGTTCAAGACCAGCCTGACCAATATGGTGAAACCCCGTCTCTACTAAAAATATAAAAATTAGCCGGTGTGGTGGCAGGTGCCTGTAGTCCCAGCTACTCAGGAGGCTGAGACAAGAGAACTGCTTGAATCAGGGAGGTAGGGGTTGCAGTGAGCCGAGATCGTGCCACTGCACTCCAGCCTGGGCAACAGAGCAAGACTCCCTCTCAGAAAAAAAAAAAAAGAAAAGAAAAGAAAAGAAAGAAAGAATCAATAGCAAACTCCCATCCCTCTCGGTGTCTGGATCCTGAGGAACTGCTTTTAACAGGTTCAGATTCTATACAATTGACATCTCCCAAATCAAAACCAAGAAGTCCCCTCAGCTTCTCCCTTTGTTCCTGACGTATGCAGTAAATTAGTGGGAAACCAAGGCAGTTGAACAGTTCTTTCTCCAAGGCTGGGGCACCTACCATGCCAATTGGCCCAGACCCCTATGTTCTAAAGAAGTTGGGCAGAGAAACAAATATAAAACCACTTAATAAAAGAAATTTATGTATAATCTCTCTGCTCAACTATTATGATTGTTATTATTATTAGGTATTTAAATGAGGCACTGATGGCAGGATAGGGAGATAAGACAGGACAGAACTGGCTTCATGACTTGGCAAATTCTCTCATCTTGGAGACATGGGAGCACCAGGAAGAAGATGATCATGGAGAAATAGCAAGACTTAGAGGTGTGGTGGGGGAAAAACAGGGGCTGACCTTCAGGCACACATGGGTCAAAATGCTGATCCCATTTACTGAGTGACGCTGTGTGAATTATTAACTTTCTCATCTGTAAAATGGGTTTAAAGAGGCTGCTGAAAGAAATAAATACAGCATACAAAACACATAGTAGAAGCATAGCAAAGGACATGCAGTAGGTGCTTAATATCTTTCTCACGGTCCCTCCTCACTCATCTGCCACCCCCCAATACAACATACCTACTCTCCATCTTCCTCAAACTCTAAAGTTTTCCCTTTTGCAGAAGAGTAACATAAAACCTCCCACTGGAGGTCCAGTGCTGTGAGGGACCACAGTAAGTGGAAGGTTTGAATCAAAGGATAAGTCATTTCATCAGTCATCACTGCTAAGTAAGAATCAGGCAGGCGCCCAAGCAGAAGGCAAGTTGCCAACTTATTTCATACTTGGAAATACCATGACCTTATATGTATTACACACTCCTAAAGTGTCTACCATGATGCCATCAAAATCATCTACCATTTGTGTGGCTTATGATAGACTTTCTACTTTCGTATTTGTTGCACCTCACTGGAGGTACAGAATAGAAATAGCCTCATTTGCCCAGGTGCGGTGGTTCACACCTGTAATCCCAGCACTTTGGGAGGCTGAGGCGAGTGGATCACTTGAGGTCAGGAGTTCAAGACCAGCCTGGCCAACATGGTGAAACCCCATCTCCACTAAAAATACAAAAATTAGCTGGGCGTGGTGGTGCATGTCTGTAATCCCAGCTACTCCGGAGGCTGAGGCAGGAGAATTGCTTGAATCTGGGAGGTGGAGGTTGCAGTGAGTCGAGACTGTGCCACTGCACTCCAGCCTGGGCGACAGAACTAGACTCCATCTCGAAAAAGAAAAGAAAAGAAAAGAAAAGAAATATCGTCATTTTACTTACCGAAAAACAGGCCTTAGAGAGATGGGTTGATTTGTTGGAGATTAGTTGGCACATAGGAATAGCAGTGGGGGAAGAAGGGAATTAGGAAAGGGAAAAAGTCAATGCCTGGACTAGTTATTTCACTAAGGCGTTTGTGGTAGAGTAGGAAGAAGAGACAGTGCCTTCTAGCCTCCATTCTCTTCCCAAGTCCCTGCACACAGAGCTCCATTAAAAGCCTGGATGGCTTTTCCTCCAGGGCCACGTTCTTTCCCTGCATACAACGGCCAAGAGCCTTACTCATCCTGCACAGATCCAGCCCCCAAACAAGTTCTATGGTTGTTTTCTTAACATTTAAGACCATCTCAGTACCATCTCCACCTTTCCTATAAATCCACCAGTCCACTGTCAACAGCATTCTTGGGTCCCGGTTAGGAGGAATGCTTGCTTCCAGATCCACACCCTGGAGTCAAGCCCTCTGCTTCCTCCCAGAATAATTGTACCTGAGTCCACTGTCTCATGCTCGACCATGCGTGTTGACCAGTCTACTTACATATTTCTCCTTGGTAGCCATTTGTCTCTTCCTCGACATGACTCAGCTCATAGTAGAAAAAATCTGCTTCTCTCAGCTCCACTTAGACTTTGTCTGGCAGACTTTTTGCTAAGCACTTAAGCAGCCCCAAATATCATGTTCCCCAAAGGACTCCAAACCACTTAAGGCCATAGTTGGGATTGGACTTCCTCAGGGAGGAAGTGACCCGGAGAGAAACCTGCTCTTTTCAGTCTTTATTTTCCGTGAGCAGAGAGAGAAGGGCTGGGTGGTCTTGCAGAGTGTTGTGGCAGAAAGAGTGCCAGGCAAGCCTGGGTTCAGTACCTGCTTTGCTCCTCCCTGGCTGTGTGGGCTTGTGCAACTCAACTTCTCAGAGCCTCAGTTTTCTCCTCAATAAACGGTGATAACATCATCTGTTCAGCCTGTATCCAAATAGGGCTGCCATGAAGCTCAAAGAAGACCCTGCGAGGTGAAAATGCTCTGTCGAAT
Organism: Rhinopithecus roxellana; assembly: GCF_007565055.1. Lineage (NCBI taxonomy): Eukaryota > Metazoa > Chordata > Mammalia > Primates > Cercopithecidae > Rhinopithecus > Rhinopithecus roxellana. The sequence continues at coordinate 74,096,517 of NC_044563.1, forward strand.
GTAATGAGCTATAAAAATGAGAGGCGCTGGCCGGGTGTGGTAGCTCATGCCTGGAACTTTGGGAGGCTAAGGTGGGTGGATCGCCTGAGGTCAGGAGTTCGAGACCAGCCTGGCCAACATGCTGAAACCCTGTCTCTACTAAAAATACAAAAAAATTAGCTGGGCATGGTGGCGCGTGCCTGTAATCCTAGCTACTCAGGAGGCTGAGGCAGGATAATCGCTGGAACCCAGGAGGCAGAGGTTGCAGTGAGCCGAGATCACACCATTGCACTTCAGCCTGGGTGACAGAGCGACACAAAATAATAATAATAATAATAATAATAATAATAATAAAAAAGAAGTGTTGTCATTATCACGAGGAGGTGTCGGATGAAAACATTTTATATTTTGAAAACTCTACGTCTGCCTGTAAATTGGAGCACTCACAGGCAGACACTTTCAGAGGGAAACCCTACCCTAGGTAAGAAGGACAAAGATAAACAAATTAATTAACTCTACAGTATTTCTTGAGCACCTGCTCTGTGGCAAGCACTCTTCCAGGCGAGAGAATCAGAGTAATGAATGAGGTAGTCAAGGTCTTTGCTCTCAGAAAGCTACATCCTGGGGGTGGGGATATGGGACAGAGAATAAGCAAATAAAGAAGAAAAACAAAGCAAGTCGTCCTTCCACTGAGGGTACAATGGACTTTCACCCTATTTTCCTATTCTGAGGCTGCAGAAACATCAGTTGCAAACTCAGTGATAATCCAAGGAAAAGACTCAGAATTGATGGAAAAAAGATAGTACTTTCCTCTTGCCGGGGCAAGATACTGCAGTTTCAGACCCAGGGCCCATGAAGACATGTTGATGAGCCAGAAGAATGAAAGAATGAAACATCTGGACAAATGATTTATCAGTTATGTGAGGATTTCTAGCCTCTGCTTGGAAGCCTTGTTGAAAATCTCTTAAAAAATAAACACAGGCTGGGCACGGTGGCTCACGCCTGTAATCTCAGCACTTTGGGAGGCCAAGGTGGGTGGATCACCTGAGGTCAGGAGTTCAAGACCAGCCTGACCAACATGGAGAAACCCCGTCTCCCTAAAAATATAACAATTAGCTGGGCATGGTGGCGCATGCCTGTAATCCCAGCTACTCAGGAGGCTGAGGCAGGAGAATCATTTGAACCCAGGAGACAGAGGTTGCAGTGAGCCGAGATCGCGCCACTGCACTCCAGCCTGGGCAACAAGAGCAAAACTCTATCTCAAAACACCACCATCAACAACAAACACAAACCTGCATCACTTTGGGTTCCTCTTTACTTTTCCAAATTCAGGAAACTGAACCAAATATTTTCTGTTCTAAAATTGTTCATACCTCATCCTTCATCATATGTCATCCCCTCCAAGAAGCCTCACCTGCTTTAGTGAGGTGAACACACACTCTTTTGCACAGCTCTTGCTATCTGTGAATAAGTACACACAGCATTTTCACAATATACCACCATTCCTAACGTTTGCTTGTCCCTCACTAGAAGATAAGCATCCCCAGGCCAGGGCTAGGCCTTCCTTATTTGATTTTGATTTCTTAGCACCTAGTATCAGGCAGACACAGAGTAGGAACTCAATAAATGCTCACTCACTAGATCACTCCTCATTGATCAATCTTGTCTCTACAGCCAATTTGTTAGATGGGTTGAATGTGAACACAGACTTGAGGATACACCTTGTAAATGCATATAATGGGACAAAATATCTCATCTCAGTCTATTCTTCAGCTGACTTTTTCTCATTTTTTCTATAAGAATGTGTGCTGTATCTGATGTTTTACCAAGAGTTGGTCAAGTGAGCTTTTGATCCAAATGAGATCTATATTAAAAACTGATAGTTTCTTCTTGACTTAACTATCAACTTAAAGGAACTACAATAAATAGATGTTCTCTGCCATCCAGGGCTGCGATCAGCCTCATCCAGATTATGGAGACTTTAGACATTTGACCTGGTCGTCAACAAGAAAATTACAAATAAAAAAGAAAAGACTGGGCAGGGAAGCTAATTACACTAAGAGATGCAACCCTCCATCTCAAGTACAGACCTTATTTGAAATCTAGCTCACACACACACACACACACACACACACACACACATATTTCTTTTAAATTATAAGGTAATCGAGGATATGTGATTACTGACTAAATATTTGACGATATTAAGTAATTATTTTTTGGGTGTGATAATGATCCTGTGGTCATATTTTATTTATTTATTTTTTATTATTATTTCTTTGAGACGGAGTCTTGCTCTGTCCCCCAGGCTGGAGTGCAGTGGCACAATCTCAGCTCACTGCAACCTGCGCCTCCAGTGTTCAAGCGATTCTCCTGCCTCAGCCTCCCAAGCAGCTGGGATTACAGGCGTGCACCACCATACCCGGCTAATTTTTGTATTTTCAGTAGAAACAGGGTTTCGTCATATGGGCCAGGCTGGTCTCCAACTCCTGACCTCAAGTGATCTGCCCACCTCAGCCTCCCACAGTGCTGGGATTATAGGTGTGAGCCACCGTGCCAGGCCCTGTGGTCATATTTTAAAGAATCATAGTCTTTTAAAGATGCAAACTGAAATACAGACTACATGATACATCTAAGATTTTTTTTTTTAAACAAAGTCTCACTCTATCTCCAGGCTGGAGTGCAGTGGCGACTCACTGCAGCCTCAACTTCCAAGGCTCAAGGGATCCTCCCACCTAAACCTCCCAAGTAGCTATGACAGCAGGCACGCACCACCACACCTGGGTAACTTATTTTTTGTAGAGATGGGGTCTTACTATATTGCCCTGGTCTCAAGGCTGGTCTCAAGACCAGCTCCTGGGCTCAAGCAATCTTCCTGCCTTGGCCTCCCAGAGTTTTGGGATTACAGGCGTAGCCACCATGCCTCACCCTAAAATTTAATTCAAAATTATATGGGGGACGGTGGGGAAGTGGGTGGTATTGATGAAACAGGATCAGGGATGAACTGCATGATGCATTTGCTTCACTTTACTACCTTACGATAAGTTAGAAAATTTCCATTAAATTTTTTTAATCAGTAGTTTATTTTATTTCTAATCACGGTAGGGTGGCCAGTGAATTCTACAGAGCATGCTTACCCATGACGGTGCTGGGCTTGGTGCAGCTCCCTCTTGGAGGGGAGGGGAGGCAGCCCAGAGCTGGGTTATGGAGAGTTGGCCCCTAGTGTCCTAATTACCATCGTCCTCAAAGAAGCTCTTGGTTAGAAGGAGATGTGCATATCAGGCTCCAGGAACCAAATGAAGGAGAAAGAAGTGTTTCTCAACTTTTTACACAGAAAGATAAAATCTCAGGAAAGGCAGACTGGAAAGAATATTGAATTTAGAGTTACTCCCTGCCCCGCAACTGGGACAAGTGAACTTCTTTGTGCCTTAGTGTCCCTATCTATAAAATGGGAATATAACCACCGTCCACATCAAAGAACTGCCATGAGGATGAGATGAGATCTCATACTGGACGGTGAGAGGCAGCTTGGGGCCGTGGGTCAGACTTGCGTCTGATGGTGGCTCCACTGTACCATCCACACAGTCAACTAGTTTTATACAGTCAATAAAAACTATTATAGTTAATTATTTAAGAAAAAGCAATCTGTCCAAGGCCTCACAGCGCATCGGCAGGGTACTATGCAGGAGAGGAATTTGCACTCCTGTCCTCGCAGCGATCCCTCCGAGCTGTACATGGGCAGATGATTCATGACCAGTGCTTTTTTGACAAGGCAGGGAGAACAGACAGGAGATGGGCCCAGCTTGTCCTGACAGCTGGGCCACCCTGGGTGGCAGTGATGAGTCAGCCTTGCTGCTGCCACACTCAGCACACAAGGCTTCCCAAGCCCAGGCAGAGCATTGTGGATCGCAGACGCGGTGACCATGCAGTTGTGTGATGGCAACAGATGACTTGTCTCTTTGTGTCCCTTCCCCAAAAGCACTCAGTAACCTAACAGGCTTCTACCAGCCTCCAAATAGAAGCATCTTTTTTTCAAACCCTGAAGGGATCAAACAAGCCAGAGGGGTAAGCATGTAGGTTTGCATGCATGTGCCTGTGCCTGTGTGTGTGTGTGTGTGTGTGTGTGTGTGTATGTGTGTGTGTACAGGAGGATGCATATGAACCTGTGTCTATTACCCCTGCAGACAGCGTGCTATCCCAGTGTCACGGTGGAAGAACAAGGAATAAGACGCTCAAACAGTGGATGACCAGGTCCCTACTTCCCAGCACTCAGCTTTCTGTGGAGGGAAGCTTATCCATGTTCCCCGAGGACCTCCCTACATATGTGACTTCAGAGTGGACTGTTCAGTGTGGCTTGTCTAGGACTTAAATTCTCAATCTCATCATTGCCTTTCTGTGCCCAAAACCAAAGCAGCAGAGGTACAAGAAGGCAAAACTCCGTTTCCTCTGTCAGCACTGCTCCTGTCTGCCTGAGGAATCTGGCTAGAACAAGAAGAAATAGGGCCAGAGCTGGGGCTATGTATATAGAAATTTTGGCTGGATTTTTTTAAAAAATCAACAGTGTCTTGGATTTTGTCACAAGAAAAATCACTTGACATCCTACGGTTTTGGATAAGAAAACAAAGGGAATGCCTGATTCATTCTATTATGCTTTTAAGTAACTGTTACAATGAAAGATTCATTAATTACTATGCAAGAGCAAGGTTTCAACAAAAACAAATAGGAATATATTAAATAATTTCTAGCTAAACTTCATTTGTTACGGAACAGCACCTAATCTAACTTTTATTTTGCTAAATAAAAAAGTTTTGGTATCTTATTTCAGGTGTTGAAATGCCTGGGGTCTCGCTCTGGACAACACGCTGCCCTGGGACAGGCTGCTCACAGCATTTTGGCTTTGACACAGCAGCTCTGACATTAAAACGCCCTTGCCAACCATTTGTAACACCTCAGAAAGGTTACTTTGCCTTTTACGCATCCTTTACTCTGCTTTGGTTGTGGAGGAGAAAAGATAGGACTCTGGTTCTCCTTTCAAATCAGCTATGCATAGAATAAAGGAAGAGCTCACGCCTATAATCCCAGCACTTTGGGAGGCCGAGGTGGGTGGATCACCTGAGGTCAGGAGTTCAAGACCAGCCTGACCAATATGGAGAAAACTTCGTCTCTACTAAAAATACAAAATTAGCCGGGCGTGGTGGCACACACCTGTAATCCCAGCTACTCGGGAGACTGAGGCGGGAGAACCGCTTGAACCTGGGAGGCAGAGGTTGTAGTGAGCCCAGATCACGCCATTGCACTCCAGCCTGGGTAACAAGAACGAAACTCGTCTTGAAAAATAAATAAATCAATCAATAAATAAAAATAAAGATAAAGGAAGAGCACTTGATAGGAAGGCAGCAGACCTGCATTGAAGTCCTAACCAGTAACAAGCTGTGCTACTTTCAGCAAGTCACTGTCCCACTCTCAGTCTCTATTTCCTGATCTGAAAATAAGGATTTAGTTTAGGTGTCCTTCCCCGTGCCTTTGATTTTCACAGTCACTCTCTGAAGCTTATAGTTCAGTAGGTTTTATCTGAAGCTGAAGATCCAGAATCCTACAGATCAAAAGCCAGCAAACTACAGCCCAGGGGCCAACCCAGCCCACCTCCTGCTTTTGTACAGCCTGTGAGCTAAGAATGGTTTTCACATTTTTAAATGGTTAAAACAATGGGTTGGGCGTGGTGGCTCATGCCTGTAATCCCAGCACTTTGGGAGGCCAAGGCGGGTAGATCACTTGAGGTCAGGAGTTTGAGACCAGCCTGGCCAACATGGTGAAACCCCACCTCTACAAAAAATACAAAAATTAGCCAGCCAAGGTGGTGGGCGCCTGTAATCCCAGCTACTCAGGGGGCTGAGGAAGGAGAATCACTTGAACTTGGGAGGCGGAGGTTGCAGTGAGCCGAGATTGCGTCACCGCACTCCAGCCTGAGTGACAGCGAGAGACTCCATCTCAAGCAAAAAAAAAAAAAAGAAAAAGATGAAAAAAGTCAAAAGAAGAATGACAATGGTGTGACCGATAGAAATTATATAAAATTGAAATTTCAGTGCCCACAAATAAACTTTCACTGGAACACAGCCATGCTTATTTGTTTAAGTATCATCTGCGTCTGCTTTTGCACTGCAAAACAGCAGAGTTGAGTAGCCACCATGGAGACCATATGGTCAGCAAAGCCTGAAATGTTTACTCTCTGGCCCTTTACAGAGTTTGCTGGTCCTTACCAGCAAACTCAGTATGTACATTGAAGTTTGTGATCAAGGTGTCACAAACTTCAGTGTACATACCAATCACCTAAGGATCTTACTAAAGTGGAGATTCTAATGCAGTGGGTTTGAGGTACAGCTGAGATTCTATGTTTCTAACAAGCTCCTGGTTGGTACCAAAAGGGTTGGTCTGAGGACCACATTTTGAGTGGCAAGGCTAGGCTCTCTCAGACAAATCTGGTTACATCATGAACCCACTCACCATCCTTTGGTGCCTTTCCGGGGCCTTCAAAATAAACTGAGACTGCCTAGTACAATGTGATTGTCGCCAGCTTCTCCAGCTCCACTGCCCCCAAACACACTCCTTTGGTGCACCAGGATTTCTCATCCATCGTGTCTATGCACGCACTGACCTCTTCAACTACACTATCCCCTCCTCGCCCCACCCCTTCACCCTCAACATGTCCAATTGCCCAACTTCCTGTCTTCGCATCCTCAGCTCCAGTGGCACCTCCTTAGAGTAGAACCTTCCTGGATCCTGTGAGTCTTATGCTGTCTGGGCTACGTGGCTTTTAGTGAGGTCTCTTAGTACCTAGTGGACCTCTTCACAGCCTGAATTACATGGTTGTGATACTACGGCCCTTAAACGCAGAGGCGTCCTTGTTTATTCCTGCATATCCAGTAGCCAAACATAGTTCTTGGTACATCATGGGGTATAACGAGTGTTATTTGGAATGGAACAAATGAATTGCCCAGGATTATGCAGCAAACCAAGCGAAAAGCTGGGACTAGAGTCCACACTTTCTAAATCTTGGTGTGTGGTTCCTTTTCCCTAAGCCATGCCTCATAAGTGGATACTCATTCTCCTAACTGATGGAGGAATTTGTTCCATAGCATTCCAAACTCTGAATGCTCTGAAACTCTTAAGAGAGTTTGGGAATGGCAGCCCCTCCCCGCGACTCACTACTCTGTAGAGCACAGGGGTCAATCAGCTCCTGAAAACACACCTTTCAGCCTCTGGGCAGTGGGTCCTGGGGTGATGGTGGCAGTGGCTGCCGGATCATCATGCATACTAACGAGTCATGTGGAAGTGACTCCAAGTGGTTAGTGAGAGGCCTAGGAAAGTGATTTAGTCTGCACCACCTTCACTCCTAGAGGCTGCAGGCATTTCCCTTTTCACTTCTTGTGGTTTCTATTTTCTTATTGGACACCTGGAACCAAAGGAACATGGGTCAGCTAGACAGATCGAGGCTGAGTGCAGTCACAGTGGAAAGAAGGGCAGAGAGCATGGTCCCCATTGTGACTCCTGCCAGCTGACAGAGCTGTGGCAGGATGGAGTAGGGTCCCACCTGGCCTCAAACTCCCACCATTCAGTTCACACAGGTATTCTCTCCAGGTCACTGATGGCTGATGTGAACTGAACTGACCTGTTTCCTCTTAAAATTCATATACTGAAGCCCTAACCTTTAATATGATGGTATCTGAAGATGGGGCCTTTGGGAGGTAATTAGGGTTAGACCAGTTCATGGGAGGAATTCTAATGATGAGATTAGTGCCCTTGGCCCATGCCTATAATCCCAGCACTTTGGGAAGCCGAGGCAGGCAGATCACCTGAAGTCAGGAGTTTGAGACCAGCCTTGCCAACATGGCAAAACCCTGTCTCTACTAAAAATACAAAAACTAGCTGGGCACAGTGGTGGGAAGTGGGTGTGGTGGTGGGCACCTGTAATCCTAGCTACTTGGGAGGCTGAGGCAGAAGAATTGCTTGAATCTGGGAGGCAGAGGTTGTGGTGAGCTGAGATCCTGCCACTGCACTCCAGCCTGGGTGACAGAGTAAGACTCTGTCTCAAAAAACCAGAATAGTGCCCTTATAAGATTATAAGAGACTTTTTTTTTTTTTTTTTTGAGACTGAGTTTTGCTCTTGTTGCCCAGGCTGGAGTACAATGGCACAATCTCAGCTAGCACAGGGTATATGAAATAATAAATGTTAATAAAAGGTTATTAAAGAGAGGAATGAATGAACTGAGTGCTTATTATGTACCAGGTACCATGCAAAGGGGTAGGGAAAGAGAAAAGACTAAGACACCATCTCTCCAAGGAGTCACAGTCTAGTCTGGGAAACTGCCATAAGCTGACCTTGATGATGTGATAATGGTAAGTGTTCCACCAGAGGCATGATATCGGGTATGTACAATGTTCCAGGGCAGCACAGATGCACATAAACACATTCTGCCTCGAGATGGGAATGCAGTATGTAGAGGAGTTAGGAATGGATAATATAACCTGAGAAATTTTCTCAAAGGAGAGAATATTTGAAAAGAATGTACAGTACTGCCTTGGTATCCATAGGGGATTCCAGGACCTCCCTCAGATATCGAAATCCTCAAGTCCTTGATATAAAATGGTGCAGTATTTGCATATAACCCATGCACATCCTCCTGTGTACTTTAAATCATCTCTAGGTTACTTATAATACCTAACACAACATAGAAGTTATGTAAATCGTTGTTATACTGTATTGTTTACGAAATAACAGCTAGGAAAAAATCTGTTCATGTTCAGTATATGTGCAATTTTTTCCCCCAATATTTTTGATTTGCAATTTGTTGAAACCACAAATTCAAAACCCATGGACATGGAGGGCCGACTGTATAACATTTCATCTAAGAGAAAAATGCACCCAGGAAGAAGTTATCCATGGATTCACCAACAAACATAAGCAAGACCCAGAGGTGTTGAAAACGCAAGGGCTACAGTGATAACGGCAGCTTTCATAAAAGGTGGCTGAGTCACACAGGAGGGCCTGGGGGCAGGAGGCAAAGGTGAGCAGGAAGGGCCAGAAGGTGACAGTGATGCCAGAAAATACAGAAGGGAGCCTAAGGGAAAGATAGGGAGACAACAATTCAATACTACAGGAATGCTGGAATGTCGCTATTTAGGTTTTTATTTTTATTTATTTATTTTTGAGACAGGGTCTGGCTCTGTCACTCAGGCTGGAGTACAGAGTGCAGTGGCACATTCTTGGCTCACTGCAACCTCCATCTCCTGGGCTCAAGCGATCCTCCCACCTCAGCCAGAGTAACTGAGACTACAAGCCTGCACCATCACACCCAACTAGTTTTTGTATATATTGTTTTTTTGAGATGGAGTTTTGCTCTTGTTGCCCAGGCTGGAGTGCACTGGCGCAACCTCGGCTCACTGCAACTTCCTGTCTCCCGGGTTTTCAAGCAATTCTCCTGCCTCAGCCTCCTGAGTAGCTGGGATTATATAGGTGCCTGCCACCACGCCCAGCTCATTTTTGCATTTTTAGTAGAGACAGGTTTCACCATGTTGGCCAGGCTGCTCTCGAACTCCTGACATCAGATAAACCACCTGCCTCGGCCTCCCAAAGTGCTGGGATTATAGGCATGAGTCATCCCGCCCAGGCAGTTTTTGTATTTTTTTAGTAAAGACGGGGTTTCTCCTTGTTGCCCAGGCTGATCTCGAACTCCTGGGCTCAAAGCAGTCCTCTTGACTCAGCCTCTCAAAGTGTTGGGATAACAGGCATGAGCCACCGCGCCCGGCCAAAAATTTTTAAAATGAAATCTTACAAGAGTTGTTAGCGTGAGGTGGGAGAGCTGAGGGGTCTAAAGCCAGATGAATGTAAGTGCATTGGCACAGTCATTTCTGAGTGGGATAAATCCTTTAATGTATCTGTCTTGCTTCTCTCATTTGTAAACCAGAAGTACTGCTTACTACTTTCCTCAGGATTGAGAAAAGAGTAAAATTACACATTAGCAGGTTCAGAACAAATGTAAGCTCTCACTCTCTATTTAATTATAGAGTTCCAAATACCCTGCAGTTCCAAGATGGTCCGCTGCAAAGTGGAGGAAAATGGGCTCCGCCTTCAGCAGGTGCCTCCTTGTTTTGTGATTATCTACTGTTTATGCGTCTATCTCCCTCCTAATCTCAGAAATTCACTGGGCCTAGGATTACATCCTGTTTGATCTCTGGGGGCTATGGACCGAAAATGCTTGGCTCAACAGAGGTGCTCCCTGCAGCTTTGAAGAACTAAATTGCACAGATGGGCAAAGTAGACATAAACTGTCTTACCCAAAGTCACAGGACAGAACAACAGCTGAGCTAGTTCTAGAACTTTGACCTCACAGTCCATTGATTTCATGACGCCACATGGTCTCAGACCAAACAGAACAAAGACTCTGATCTGTCAGGACATATAAATTCCTCTCCAAATCCCCACCAAATGGGAACTGCCACAGAACACTGAGCATCGTGTCACCTTTCTCTTTCTCAGAACAGCATCCACACTTTCACACAGAGGAACAGAACCAACAATCAAAACAACTCTTAAAACACTTTCCTGCAATGTGGTCTCTAAACACAGGAAACAGCAGCTGGCTGCATTGCCAGTAATGCTTATTTGCCAGTCAGGGTGCTAGAGCTCTGTGTGCAAGTTTAAAGCTGTTATCCAGGAACAAAAATAAACCAGCAAAGCAGAAACTGAGGCACTGTAAACATGGGTCTAATAAAAGGTTTTTGGAGCCAGGAAAACTTGGGTTAGGGACCCAGCTCTGCCACTTAATCATGGTGCATGTTTAATAAACTCAGTTTCCTCATCTGTAAAATGGGTTTATTCATACTAACGGCAGGCCAGGCACAGTGGCTTATGCCTGTAATCCCAGCACTTTGGGAGGCGAGGGTGAGGAGTTCGAGACCAGCCTGGCCAACATGGTGAAATCCTGTTTCTACTAAAACTACAAAAATTAGCCGAGTGTGATGGTGCATGCCTGTAATCCCAGTTCCTCAGGAGGCTGAGACAGGAGAGTCGCTTTAATCCAAAAGGCGGAGGTTGCAGTGAGCTGCGACTGTGCCACTGCACTCCAGCCTGGGCCACAGAGTGAGACTCTGTCTCCAAAAAACAAACAAACAAACAAACAAACAAACAAAAAACAACTAACTGCAGAGGTTTGCTGTCCTGAGTAAGAAAGTGTTTGGGCTGGGTGCAGTGGCTCGTGCCTGTAATCCCAGTACTTTGGGAGGCTGAGGCGGGCAGATCACGAGGTCAGGAGATCAAGACCATCCTGGCTAACATGGTGAAACCCCGTCTCTATTAAAAATACAAAAAAATTAGCCGGATGTGGTGGCAGGCACCTGTAGTCCCAGCTACCTGGGAGTCTGAGGCAGAAGAATGGCTTGAACCCGGGAGGCGGAGCTTGCAGTGAGCCAAGATCGTGCCACTGCACTCCAGCCTCAGGGACAGAGCTAGACTCTGTCTCAAAATAAAGACAACGTTTGTAAGGTGCCATGGCTTATGACTGGCACATAAGAGATGACTGAATGGTATTTACCTCCAACACCTTTGAGCATCTAATATCAATTCACTTGACAAAATCCAGCTCTTCAGAGGAATGAGGGGCCCCAACTGGAGTTATTTTCACTAGTTCTTCCATGATTCCATAGCACCATTTACATCTCTGTGTTTGTGGGCACTTAGCAGACTGCTGTATACTTATTTGGTTTTCTTTTTATCTTATTTTAATATAATTTAATTTTAATTTTTGTTTTTCCTACTAGACTGGGAGCACCAAGGTGGCAGCTCATTCTTTATTCACATCTGTTTCTTCTGATCCTAGCAGAGCACACACTTAATAAACGTGTGTGGGAAAAACAACAACGCAGCCCTATTAACAGGAAATTCGTGGAAGGAAGAAAAAGAGGCATCCTGAACCCTAGATGTGCAGCTCTAAAAAGATACTTTAATATTCTGGCAGGAGTCCAGCAGTAAGCTGAGAACGGCTGAAGAAATTTGAGAGTACTTCCTTCTTCATCATGATCTTCTTTTTCTTTTAAAGTAGAAAACCACCTCTGCAGAAAGAGCAATTTCAGAGCAAAGAGGACCAAACAAGGAAATAGTCTTGGACTCTTCAGCAAAAAAAAAAGGGGTTGCAATATACATTCTCTCCATCATCAGAAATTGCAGTGACAATAGAAAGAGCAGCAGGCCTTCTGGAACTTTTTTAAGTGATGGAGTCTCGCTCTGTCGCCCAGGCTGGAGTTCAGTGGCACGATCTCGGCTCACTGCAAGCTCCGCCTCCCGGGTTCACGCCATTCTCCTGCCTCAGCCTCCCGAGTAGCTGAGACTATAGGTGCCCGCCACCATGCCTGGCTAATTTTTTATTTTTTTATTTTTTTTATTTTTAGTAGAGACGGGGTTTCACTGTGTTAGCCAGGATGGTCTCAATCTCCTGACCTCGTGATCTGCCCGCCTCGGCCTCCCAAAGTGCTGGGATTACAGGCGTGAGCCACTGCGCCCGGCCTTGGAACTTTCTATGGTAAGGAGTTCAAGGTTGGCTAAAGCTATTCCTCCTACTGCTGAAAACTTCAGCCTCCTAACTGTTACAAATTCAAATCCTCCTGAGTCTCAAGTACCTGCACTCCCAGCTCAACAGTTCCTTTTCTTCCTCCTGAGGTGGCTGTTCTGCCCTGGCTTGGTTACACTGGACTTGCTTCCCATCTCCTTTGCGGAGGCCTCTCTCAGCACTAATCCCTTCCCAAAATGCTGAGCGCAACTCACTGTCACATGCCCAGAGGCCAGACAGTGGCTGGCCAGTGAATGCTTGCCCAACCAGAGAATGCTGAGGGCTCATCTTTCCTAAGGCCATTGCTCAATTCCATCAGTCCATCACTGCACATCCCCTCAGCCCTGGGGTACGGATAATCCATCCCTGACCAACCGGGGAATCATGCCCATGAAAGCAGCTATCCAGAAGCTAATCCATAAAGGACACCCCTAGAGGACATGTCCCCACTGCAGGCTGGCCCAGCCTGGTCCCCCAGGGACTTTAGGTATGCTCCTGACTCCAACGCAGAATGCTTGGGTCCTTCTGATGAGGTTAACCAGGAAGCTCTGCTGTGCTCACCCAGAACCAGAGGACACTCTCCCTGAGGAGGTCGAGCATCTGTACGTGGGCCAATGGTTTCCAAAAGTTGTTTTTTCTTGTGAACTAAAATCTGACCCTGTCCCCAGCAATTATAACCACTCATTAAAGTTCACAAAATAGGCTGGGCATGGTGGCCCACACCTGTAATCCCAGCACTTTGGGAGGCTGAAACAGGCAGATCACCTGAGGTCAGGAGTTTGAGATCAGTCTGGCCAACATGGTGAAACCCCATCTCTACTAAAAACACAAAAATTAGCTGGGTGTGGTGGTGCGCATCTGTAATCCCAGCTACACGGGAGGTTGAGGTTGAGGCAGGAGAATCGCTTGAACCTGGGAGGCAAAGGTTGCAGTAAGCCAAGATTGTACCACTGTACTCCAGCCTGGGTGACAGGGAGACTCGTCTCAAAAAAAAAAAAAAAAAAAAAAAGTTCACAAAATAGGCATCTGTTTTTCAGATGACAGCCCTTTCACTATTGGAGGAGAGATACCCTCCCTCCCTCTCTATCATATCACATTATGTTGAAGTCATTTGCTTGAGTCTGTCTTCTCCAAGAGGTTGGGGGCTCCTTGTGGTCAGGGTCTTATTCATGATTGTACCTTCAGAATGCGGCACAATTCCCAGGTGCCCGGCACAAAGTCACTGCTCAGTAAATTTTTGTTGGACTAACAAGAGCCCAGTTCTGTCCTGCCTCAACATCTTCCTTATCTCTGCATGTCTTTTCCAGACTAAACATCGGTAGCCGTGCACGACCTGTTTCCCAGGACAACCCATTCCGGGGCAGCGGCTGGTGCCCCAGAATGCAGAAGATGGAAAGCGAACATTAAAAAAACCAAACAACAAAAAGCAAACAAAAAAAAACTTCAAATACTGAGATTCCATCCTCCACATCCTTTGGAGCCAGCTGCACAGCAAACAGCAACCGTCTGTTTACTCAACGCCCCCTGGGAGTCATCCCATTCGTAAGTCTTCACCAGTCACGCACGATGCAGGCCATCTCGCGAAGGCGGTTTTCCTGGTGTCCCACCGCTCTTCCTCCGAGGCCCATCTCCTGCTCCACTGGTCTGCAGGGCTGGCAGCCACAGGTCGGAACAGGACAGCCCACTTGTGGCCTCCCTGCCAAGGCCTGATGGATAAAGTGATACCGGGAGATCTGTGGCGCCTGAGGCGGCCAGACAGCAAGCGGACACAGCTGTCTGTTCAGCCTTCCATTTGTGGGCCTGTGGTCTTACGTTTGGAGGAAGATAAGAACTTCAAATGTTCTCCTCCATCCTGATATAGAAAAGCTGCTGTAGATCCCAGGAGGGACATCTTGATTGATCAGTGGATTTTCAAGACCAGGTGCACACCACCACGCTGGGGTTTCGCCATGTTGCTTAGGCTAGTCTCGAACTCCTGGCCTTAAGCAATCCCACCCTGCCTCAGCCTCCCAAAATGCTGGGATTACAGACGCGAGCCACTGCGCCTGGCCCATGGATTTTTCTTGACAAGACAGCACCTCTGAACTTGCAAGGCCAAGCAGAAGGCAGGAGTGGCGTGGCTCCCACTGCGCGCTGAGGAGGAGCACTGCTCCACACTCCTAAGCCAACTCCCCGCATCTCTGTTCCCCTCCTCAGAACACTCATCACATAAACTGAATGCTATTGAAATTATTCCTTCTAGCAGGGTGCGGTGGCTCACGCTTGTAATCCCAGCACTTTGGGAGGCCGAGGCGGGTGGATCACCTGTGGTTAGGAGTTCCAAACCAGCCTTGGCAACATGGCAAAACCCCATCTCTACTAAAAGTACAAAAATTAGCCGGGTGTAGTGGAGCACGTCTGTAATCTCAGCTACTCGGGAGGCTGGGGCAGGAGAATCGCTTGAACCTGGGAGGCGGAGATTGCAGAGAGCCACATCGCACCACTGCACTCCAGCCTGGGCAACAGAGCTCGGCCTCGACAAATAAATAAATGAATAAATAAATAATAAATTATTCCTAGGCTCCACCCAGGTCTTGAAGAGGGTGGGGAGGAAACAGAAACACACTCTTACCAAAAGACTTAGAATAGCTTATTAACATACCTAGAGTCCCCTTCTGTACTCAACGCTGTGAGCCCAACCACCGTACCTACCATTTGTCATGCACTTAAGGTCAGGCTCTGCACTCACCATTATTATATGTATTATCTCACCTAATTATTGTAACAATTCCTTGAGGCACAGGCTATTACCTTCATTTAACAGAAGACAAAACTGAGCTTAGAGGGATTTGGTAACCTAAGTGGAGTAGGAAGTTGAATGTACATCAGTTTGATCATACACTCAAGTACCAGACACACCACTATGCATTCTGCCCCAGGAGCCCCTTCTCGAGGCCGCAATATTAGGAACATGCTTCCTATTTCTACCACAGAGGTTCATCTGGCAGCAGCAGGTGAGGCTGGGATAGGTGGTTGGCAGAGACGTGGTGCTCTGTGACCTGTAAGTACAATCCTGTGCCCATCTTCTCACAGTTGGGAGCTGAGATGGGCAGTGTATATATACACACAAACATTCACACTCAGAAACACATACACACACTATTCCAGAAAGTGTGATAACATCATTCCAACTCCAGACCACATCACTAGACAGCCAATCACACTGCATTTAGCTGGGGCCAAGTCAAAGACCAAACCAATGGGCAAGTCGGGTTGCCCTCTTGACCCCAGTTCCATGTAATCTAGAGACTTCACATCATTTATTTGGATCTCAAGTTTCCTTCCTTCTGCTATTCATCAAACCTTACTGAACACTAGCTACATGCCAATACCATGGGTGCTGGCTAAGAACTCTTGAGTGTGGAGTCAACTGCCTGGGTTTGCAACTTGGTTTCTACCACTTTCTAGCTGTGTGATATTGGGCAAGTTAAAATCTCTGTGCTTCAGTTTTCTTGTCTGTAAAATGGGTATAATAACAGTTCCTATCTAATAGGGTTGTTATGAAGAATAAAACAAAATAATACATATGTTAGGTGTTTAAGATATTGTCTGGCACAAAGTAGGTACCCAGTGAAGGTTAGCTATGACTACCTGCTGCTTGGGTTGGCAATGGTAAGGGTGATGAGTTAGCAACAGAAATGTCATGAACTCAGGGGAAAGGCAGACCAAGCGCTTATACACACACATGCTGTGGCTGACAGAATAATAGTCACCAAAGCTGTCCATGTCCTAATTTGCAGACCCTATGAATATGTGACCTTACATGGCAAAAGAGACTTTGCCGATGTGATTCAGCTGAGGAGCTTGAGCTGGGAAGATACAATCATTAGGGCCCTTATAAGGAAAAGAGTGAGGCAGGAGAGTCAGAGACAGAAGGCGGAGGTGATGATGATGAGGAAGGCTTGGAGTGATATACTTGAAGATGGAAGAGGAAGGGGCCACTAGCCAAGGGATGCAGGTGGACTCTGGAAGAAGGTCAAGGAAACACATTCTTTCCAGGAAGAACATAGTTCTACTGACCCGTTGACATTAGCCCACGATACCCATTTCAGACTTTTGACTTCCCAACTGAATAAATGTGAATGCATGTGTGTTGTTGTAAGCCACTGAATTTGTAGTAATTTGTGAGAGCAGCCATAGAAAGCTACTACACATGCTTTTGGCTATATTTGCTGCATTTCACAAAGCCTCTTGTATTTCACAAAAGCCACTTGCTAACTCATTATGACTCATGTCTCTAGTTCCCAAAAGAGATAAAGTGAAAATTTAAGCTTCCAGAAGGATGTGTTTACTTTGGTGGAGATGGCTTCTCGAGTGACTACTTCTGTTCCTCACCCTGACAGAATTAGCCTTTCTGAAACAGTGGTGCTTGGCAAGGAAGAAGACTAGAATAGCCCACTAAATACCACACAAAACCAACAGTTCACAGTACTTTGAGAGCCTCAAAGTACCAGGACCCAGTTGTTGGTAACAAATAATAGTATCACTTTGCATATGCATGACTTTTTGTGGTTTTTTATTACTTTTAGATCCATTGCCTCATTTTGAGGCAGCCACCTATAGAAATAACGTTCAAAACCACATCCTCAGAAAGTGACAGATCCAGGACTTGAGCCAAGTCTTTTGTCTCTAAAGCCAATTTTCTTTCTGCTGTAGCAGAATATCACTTGTTCTTACCCTCATGGATGGGTGACTGAGACCACCGTCTATCCCTTCAATATCCTATCACTGGTGCAAGTGGCACTTTCTCACCCAAGCATCCCACCCACCTAGAGAGGTGACCACTCCCATGGCCTACGGACAGGTTAGCTTTGTCTTCTACAGGCTAAGATGCAAACAAAAGGTCAGGAGCAAGAGAGGAGCAAAAGGAAAAGACAGAGAAAAACATATGAAAAGGCTAATTCAGATAACAGATCCTCCCATTCCTCCAGAAAACAGAGCCAAAACCTTGTTAGAAAGCTGTCTCAGCCACACGTGGTGGCTCACACCTGTAATCCCAGCACTTTGGGAGGCCGAGGTGGGAGGATCACCTGAGGTCACGAGTTCAAGACCAGCCTGGCCAACATGATGAAACCCTGTCTCTACTAAAAATACAAAAAAAAATTAGCCCAGTGTGCTGGCAGGTGCCTGTAATCCCAGCTACAGGCACCTGGGAGGTGCCTGAGGCAGGAGAATCGCTTGAACCTGGGAAGCAGAGGTTGCAGTGAGCTGAGACCGCGCCATTGCACTCCAGCCTGGGCAACAAGAATGAAACTCCATCTCAAAAAGAAAGAAAAAAGGAAAGCTGTCTCTAGGTGCCTGGACTCAGAGAGGTAGCCTGATGTGGAAAAAAGAAACCATGGTCTCGACTGAGATCAGCAGGCCTAAGTTCTGGTTTCTATCACAGACTAGCCGTGTGGGATCTTGAAAATATCACTTCATTTTCTGGTCTCATTTTACTTAAGTGTTTCAAAGGGTACTAGACTAGATGAGCTCTACTAGCAATTCCAGCTAGAGATTTCTGAGCGTCTACCTCTGGAGGTTTCTTCCAAGCAGAATCTTACACC
This sequence comes from Rhinopithecus roxellana, assembly GCF_007565055.1. Lineage (NCBI taxonomy): Eukaryota > Metazoa > Chordata > Mammalia > Primates > Cercopithecidae > Rhinopithecus > Rhinopithecus roxellana. The sequence continues at coordinate 74,114,680 of NC_044563.1, forward strand.
TGGGGCATAATATTAAATCATTTGAACTGTCTACTGGCCTTCCCAGACTTTTTCCTGTCCTCTCAAACTGAAGAGTATTGCTCCTGTCTTACTGGTGCTTCAGATGTAATCACGTGCTCCCCATCTGGTTTATGACCCTCAACCTCTCACACTGATGTGTCTTCCGTCTTCTGTCTCTTGCTTCGCATTTACCACGCTTTATCATAATCCTCTATCTTCCACCCTAGATTGCCAGTTTCCTGAGGGTGGAGATTATAGCTAATTGTCTTCATATTCTCAACTCCTGTTATAATAGGATATTATAGTTGCACAAAAATGTGTGAAGTGTCTGTACAGTAGACACATACGTATACGGAGAGAGAGAGAAAGAATGGGCCGGGCGCAGTGGCTCACATCTGTAATCCCAGCACTTTGGGAGGCTGAGGCGGGCGATCGCCTGAGGTCAGGAGTTCGAGACCAGCCTGGCCAACATGGCGAAACCCCATCTCTACCACAAATACAAAAATTACCCAGGTATAGTGGTGCACACCTGTAATCCCAGCTACTCAGGGAGCTGAGGCAGGAGAATCGTTTGAACCCAGGAGGTGGAGGTTGCAGTGAGCTGAGATCGTGACATTGCACTCCAGCCTGAGCAACACAGTGAGACTCTCAAAAAAAAAAAAAAAAAAGAATGGCATTACCAGGGGACATGTCATGGAGAAAGTGGCTGAGGACCCTGGGCAGATCACTGTGTATCTTCGTAGGTGATTTGGGGTAATCCCCTTAGCCTGGCTTGCTTCACAGGGTGTGAAGCTTAATAAGTCTTGTGGCAGAAGAGATGAGGAGAGTGAGAGAGGAGAGGAAGAGAAAGTGAAAAGAAGGAAAGAGGAGCCAGAGGCATTTTGGTGGAACTAGTTCTCTAGGATGGGTAAAATCTGATTAGGGAAAAAGAGGAGAAAAAAATGAGCAACCAGGCAATTCAAGGAAAAGTTGATTCAAAACGAAACTGCAGATGCCACTGGTGGAGAACTCCAGCAACCCTGCATCGTTCCACATGTGCCTGTGTCTACATAGACTGCACACAAAAGCGGTCAGTGAGGCAGATTTCTTCCCAAGGTAAAGGAATAAACACTTAGGGAGCGAATGCTCTCGGTAAATGTTTTTGAAAGGAGCACCATCAACGTGGAAGTAGGATTCTAAACAATCCTGCTCCCTGAATCACCGAGAAGGTTCATCCAACAAAACCTGAAAGAAATAGGAAGCATTCAGCTGCCTCTGGCCATCTGTGCTGTCGGCTTCCCCCTGGCATTTTCCGGACAGCCGTGAGAGGCTACAGTGCTGGTTCTTTCAGCTTCCCACTCTGCACGAGAACAGCCTTGGTCCTGGTGGAGTTCACTGCCACAGTTGCTTTACGTACAAGAATGTTTACGCTTCCACAGAGGCTGGGAGCATAACGGGAAGTGTCACACAAACAGCTGGTGACTCCACAGAAGGGAAGATGTCCCTTTAATTAAAAAGGCACCCATAAGCAATCTATTTACCTCAGGGGCTGGGCTCAAGGCACTACCCTCCTCTTAATTAACTAGCACTTTGGTTGTATTTCGCAAGAAAACAAATTGTTTGTTTTTGTTTTGTACCAATTTGAGAATTATGCTATTGTATACTAGTAAACGGCTCCCCACCGCTGTAATTGCCTCATATCTTTCTTCCTTTCCATTTATTTACTCTCTAGAGTATCAACAGTCCTGAAGAGTTTTCTTTAAAGGGAGAGGAGAAGAATTTGACCATAAAGCACTGCGAAAAACAAAACAAAAACAGGAACAGAAAACCCAAATGCTCTGGCACAGAGAAGCACACCCATGACCCATGAAGCAGTGAAAGCATCCTCATGCTGTGCAAAAACACTGGTCCAGGCTGGGCGCAGGGGCTCATGCCTGTAATCCCAGCACTTGTGCAAGGCTGAGGCGAGTGGATCACTTGAGCCCAGGAGTTTGAGACAAGCCTGGGCAATGCAGTGAGACCCCTATCTCTACAAAAATAAAAATAAAATAAATTTTAAAATTATCCAGGTGTGGTGGGGCACACCTGTAGTTCTCACTGTTCAGAAGGCTGAGGCAGGAGGATTACTGGAGCCCAAGTGTTCAAGGTTGCAACGAGCTAGGATCATGCTACTGCACTGTAGCCTGGGAGATAGTGAAATACGCGCTTGAGCTGGGCACAGTGGCTCACACCCGTAATTCCAGCACTGTTGGAGGCCACGGCTGGCAGATTGCTGGAGCTCAGGAGCTCAAGACCAGCCTGGACAACAAGGCGAAAACCTATCTCTACAAAAAAATACAAAAATTAGCCGGGCATGGTGGCATGCCACCTGTAATCTCAGCTACTCGAGAGGCGGAGGTGGCAAGATCACATGAGCCTGTGAGGTGGTGGCTGTAGTGATCCATGATTACACAACTGCACTCTGGCCTGGGTGACACACAAGACCCTGTCTCAAAAACAACAACAACAAAAAACCACACACACACACACACTTATCCAGCCATCAGAATTGCAAGGGATTGCAGAGGTGGCTGACATCAACTCCTTTTACAGTTGGGACCACTGAGGCCTGGGAAGGAAAAGGATGTGTATGGGTCCAAGCAGCCAATAGTTGAGAGTAGAGTGACATCCCAAAGACAGGGTCTGAACAAAAGGAAGACCTAGCTTGCCTCATAGTGTGCTACCACCAGGCTCCACGTGGGCGGTGCACAGAATCCACAGCCGTTGGACTCTCTGTAGAGCTGTGTTCACACAGGCCTCAAAAAGACAGGCCTGCTCCTCTGAGGGTCACTGTGGAGAATGTGCAGCCAGCTCAAAAGAGCAGCTCACTTCAGAGATGGGAAAACCTGACATTTACCTTTTCCTCCGGAGAACTGCACAGAATTTAGTAGGGTGCTGTATGCACAGTAAGAGCTCAGACAGTTTCTGGATGTTCATCTAGGACACTTCACCATAGGCTTCATCGTCATAGATAGTAGGTGGCACAGAGCACGACTACAAAGTCACCAGGAAAACAGGGATGTGAGCAAGGTGAAACAAGGAAAGGGATCACCTATTACATACGGAGGGCCCCGGGCAGAGGATCCAGAGGACTGAGGTCACTGCCACATCTACCCACCCATCCTCCAGGGAAAAGAGAAAAACCAGAGATTCTCCATAAGCCTTTGGGCAAATACAAAGTGGTCCCTGGGAAAATCCATCCATGAAAATGACGAACGTGTTCAGTTCAATGAGGATCATAGGCATCTCATTCTCCTGGCAATGGCTCTGCATCCTGCTTGGCTGTGTCTGTCACCGTGCAGAGAGGATCCATTCTTGATTGTGGTTTTTTTCTCCCCACTCTCTCTCTGAGGCTTGAGTCTGATTCCATTTGAAAGTAATCAGAAGACAACCATATGGTACCCCTTCCACTCCCCAACCCCTGCCATTTATTATAGTCAGCAGCTTGCGTGGTGCTCGCTGTGCCCTGGGTCTGCTTTTTCTCAGGCCCCGCACCCCTCTGGGCACTCTAGAGAGAGAGGCACGGATAGCAGAATGCAGTTACCAGGGAGAAAGCATCCACTGGCCTCTGCCCCACCTTACCACCTTATGCCCAGAGCTCAGTGAGGAGCAGAGAACCATAAAAGTGGAAGGCGACCAAGGAACCAAACCACAGAGGGAGCCATGTGGAATAACATCGCCACTTGAGTGGCACTAATATCTACCTCATTACTGAGGGTGTGCCCCGTGCCAGGTGCTCTTGAGCTGTTTGCGTGGTTTGGCACCCTTCTCTCACAAAGGTCCTTCGAGGTAAGTGCTGTTACTGCCTGCCTTGTACAGACAGGAAAATTGAGGCTTCGCATGGTCAGCAACTTGCCCAAGGTCAGTCACTCAGCTGGTAAGGGGGCAGAGCTGGAATTCAAGGCCAGGCTGCCACAAGTTCAGACTTCTGTCTATCAGGGCAGGATGGACAGGGCAGATCATGACGGGGTCTCTTCAACTTGTAGATGGCTAAGAAGGGAGATACGCTTACACAGGCTGATGCCTGCTAGGATCAGGGAGGCACTGATCGTACCACCACATCATCACCAGCTGGAGCAAAGCTGGTGGGAGACACAGAATTCTCTAGGCTGACTGCTTCCCTGGAAAGCAGCGCCTTTAGCTCTGCGAATGACTGTCCACTCCCTGAAAGGCAGCTGGAATTTGAGGCAGTCGAGGGTGGGGAGCAGGTGGTGATCAAAGCCACAGGATAGAACAGTGAGGCAGGATACTCTTCAATCTCTGTAGCACTTAATCTTCCAAACCTCAGTTTCCTCATTAAATTATCAATGTCTGAGACATGATAGTGATTATATATGTGACTCTGCTTTGTAAGCTCGAACGTGGTCTAAAAACTTAAGGTATTATTAGAAATTAGGGCGTAAGGCCAGACGCAGTGGCTCACGCCTGTAATTCCAGCATTTTGGGATGCCAAAATGGGCAGATTGCCTGAGCACAGCAGTTCAAGACTAGCCTAGGCAACACGGTGAAACCCCATCTCTACTAAAATACAAAAAATTAGCTGGGCATGGCAGCGTGTGCCTGTAGTCCCAGTTGCTCAGGAGGCTGAGGCAGGAGAATTGCTTGGACCTGGGAGGCGGAGGTTGCAGTGAGCCGAGATCACGCCGCTGCACTCCAGGCTGGCGACAGAGCGAGACTCTGGCTCAAAAAAAAAAAAAAAAGAAAAGAAATTAGGGCGTAACAGGGAATTTTCACAGAAGCTGTGTGCAAGGGGTTACAAATGCCCTACTAGTATATCCAAATACCTGAAGGTCTACTCAGCAATTAAAAGAGATAAACTACTGATACATGCGGGATGAGTCTCAAAAATATGCTGGAGGAAAGAAGTACAGGGGTATGCACTGTATGACCTACATGCAAATCTAGAAAATGCAAACTAATGTACAGTGAAAGAAAGCAACTGGGCCGGGTACGGTGGCTCACGCCTGTAACCCCAGCACTTTGGGAGGCTGAGGCGGGCAGATCACCTGAGGTTGGGAGTTCAAGACCAGCCTGACCAACATGGAGAAACCCCATCTCTACTAAAAATACAAAATTAGCCAGGCACGGTGGTGCATGCCTGTAATCCCAGCTACTCAGGAGGCTGAGGCAGGAGAATCACTTGAACCCACGAGGCGGAGACTGCGTGCAGTGAGCCGAGATCGCGCCATTGCACTCCTGCCTGGGCAACAAGAGTGAAATTCCATCGCAAAAAAGAAGAAAAAAAAGAAAACGACTGGTGGCTGCTCAGGGTTGGGGGTTGAGAGAGGACTGATGGCAATGGGGTACAAACGAAACTTTTAGGGGCAATGAATGTGCTGTGTCCTGTAGTAGGTGATCACATAGGTTAGCTGATTATACATAAGTTATAACTCAAGAAAGTTTTTTTTTTTTTTAAAAAAAAGCACATCAGCTGGCCGGGGTGCAGTGGCTCACACCTGTAATCCCAGCACTTTGGGAGGCCGAGGTGGGTGGATCACTTGAGGCCAGGAGTTCGAGACCAGCCTGACCAACATGATAAAACTCTGTCTCTACTAAAAATACAAAATTAGCTGGGTATGGTGGCACACACCTGTAACCCCAGCTACTTGGGAGGCTAAGGCAGGAGAATCACTTGAAACCTAGGAGGCAGAGGTTGCAGTGAGCCGAGATCACGCCATTGCACTCCAGCTTGGGCAATAAGAGCGAAACTCCAAAAAAAAAAACCACACAAACAAAAACAATTAAAAAGCATATCTGGCCGGGCGCGGTGGCTCAAGCCTGTAATCCCAGCACTTTGGGAGGCCGAGACGGGTGGATCACAAAGTCAGGAGATCGAGACCATCCTGGCTAACACGGTGAAACCCCGTCTCTACTAAAAAAAATACAAAAACTAGCCGGGTGAGGTGGGGGGGCGCCTGTAGTCCCAGCTCCTCGGGAGGCTGAGGCAGGAGAATGGCGTAAACCCGGGAGGCGGAGCTTGCAGTGAGCTGAGATCTGGCCACTGCACTCCAGTCCGGGCGACAGAGCGAGACTCCGCCTCAAAAAAAATAAAATAAAATAAAATAAAATAAAAATAAAAATAAAAAGCATATCAAGTTTTTTATTTATTTATTTATTTATTTTTTAATTTTTATTTTTTTGAACCAGGACCTCTGTGTAGCCTGGAAAGTTCAGGAGACTTGCAGTTTACCCTAGGGCTGTTATGGCAACCCGGTCCCTGCGTACCAACTGTGTGACTCTAGACACATCCTGAGCTCCTCTAAGCCTCTAGTCTTGTCTTAAAACAAAGCATATATTGTGTGCTTTACCTCACAAGACTGCTGTGGGGTGTCTAATGCACATAAGAGCAATTTTTACAGTGTACAATAGCACAAATAGAAGGGTGTGTTGTGTGGGGGCCCTGCCCACCTCTAAGAGCCCTTCAGCTCCCGGTGGGTTCCAGTTTTTCCTCTATCTATCTAAGGATGGGAAAGCAGCTGCAGCCCCCACCCCAGAGTCAGCCACATTTCGGAGATGTTGGGTTTTGGCCAAGTGTTCTCAGAGGATCCAATGTCAACCAACAGGTAAGATAGAGAAAGCCAGGGAAACCAGATACTTTAATTCATGGGCTCCACACGCCGCTTCTCGACTCCTCATGCAGCCAACTTGGAGCTGCTTTTATCATTGGGCAGTGAGGCATAGCTAACACAGCTTACTGTCCAAAGACAAGTCAAAGGCGCTCATTCCAGCTCTTTCCTTCTGCCACTGCCTTGCTCTTGAATCTGACATTGTTCAAATATTCTCAGTAGAAAAAAAAAGGACAGTCCAGTAATACATGTAAATCCTCACCAGACACCTCAACCACCATCTCACCTCCTCTCCCTTCTTCCAATCCAACACAATAATGCCACAATCACATCCTGCATCCTGATCCTATTTTTAACTTTCCCAAGTTCTTTTCTGTCCGTTATCTCATTTTGTCTTTGCAAAGGCCCATGACACATGACAGGTCTTGCCATGCACAGAAGTTGGTGGAGATATTAAGGAAAAGATGTTAAATAGAAGACCTAAATATGCAGATGTCATTCAGGAGCTAGACCAGACCTTAGGACCTTTGACCCCCACCACAGTGTCCCTCCCAAGACTATTCTCTTTCCATCATTGAAAACATTAGAAAGCCATTTGCTGTAGACAAAGTTCCAGCCACCGGCAGCCTCAAAAAATAATAAAAAAAAAATTTAAAAAAAACTGCTCAGGGTTGTATCAGCAAGGATTCCTCCAATTCAATTATTCAGTGACTTGCTACAAGGCCCAGCATCAGCCCCAAGCTACAGAAGAGATGAGAGCCTGTCTCCCCAGAAACCAGAGGTCAGCAGGGGGATGTTAGTGCTCTGACATCAGGTCCAGCTATGCAAAGTGATGGCCCTGATCTGAGTTCTGCTCCATCTTCTCTAGGCTCAGACCCTCTCCTGGCCTCTGAGGCCTCCTCTTCCTCAAGTCTTTGCCCCCAATACATTCCTTTCCCTCCAACCAACCTCACTAGTCTCAAGGAAGCTGGACCCTTATTTTTAGAACCCTTAAAACAGGGAAGTGCTAGTGGGCATAGAAAAAAGGAAGTAATTGGCCATTCTGACCCTTGAAAGGTTTCCTTCCTGATGCCTCCCTAACACCTCCTTAACTTGGACTTGCACACGAGCACACACACACACACCGTGAAATCACCACTTCTCAGTCCTTCTCCATGTGGCAGGTTCTCCTACAGCAGTCTCTAAGCTGGACTGAAGTTCATACAGTGGAATGGAAAAAACCTAGCCCAGCTCCAGGGAGTAATGAGCTGCAGAGAGCACACCCTGAGGTCACCCTGCTTGAGCCAGCCCTGCAGCCCTCTGGTCCTCTTAGCTCTGTCAAGCACTTAACAAGCATGCAGTCATTAATTGTGTTCCCCTCAGAGGGCACCAGCATGGCCCTGAGGGGACTAAGTGACTTTTGCAAGATCATAGCACAGTGCAGCCCAGCATGGGCTGGGTGGGATCCAGCCTTCCTGGCCTCAACCCTCTCTGCCAGCCCACCAAGAGCCTGGCCCGAGTGTCCCTTCTTGCTGCCACACACCACCAGACTCGGTTACACCCATAGGGGAAACTAGAGCTGCCAGCCCTGGCTGCTGTCACTCTGTCAAAAGGGCCTAGAGCTGTTAGTCCTGGCTAGTGTCAGTCTGTCAAAAGTGCCAGGTTTGAGACAACCATCTTACCCCTTCTTAAAGCATCCTATCCAAGTCTTCTGGACCCAGGAGACCATCACTGCTCTTTGGGGCTTTGGATTTTCATTATGCTCAGCCCTCCAGGCATAAAGCTCAAGAGAGAAGCTTCTGATGAGCTAAGCCTGATGCCCTTGCTCTTTCTTCTCAACTCTCCAAAATGAAGTTAAATGCCTGCTCTCTGAAGCTTCCGATGGCCCCTTTTCATACTGGTCTAAGTTATTAGGGGGAAGGCCGACCGCATCAGCCTTTCTGGGTTGAAGCAGAGGAGGGAAGCAAGCCTGAGCAAGGAGTCCGACTAGATCAGGTGACCTCCCAGAGCTTCACTCCCTTCTGGGCAGAGAATTGAAGAAAAAGAGCAGCAAACCCAACCGCCCGCTTTCCAGGCCTACTCTTGTTACCTCTTTGGTAAAGAGGAGCAGTGCTAGTAGTAATATAATAGTAGCTGTGATAGGCTAAATAATGATCCCCCAAAAGACACCCATATCTTAATCCCTAGAAGCTGTGAATGCCACCATATATATATAATATATATATTATAATACAATACATATTTAGATATTAATATTTATAAATTATATATAATATATTATATATATAATTTATATAAAATGATTAAAAAATTATATATATTATATTATATTATTATATAAAATATTTATATTTTAAAGGACTTTGCAGATAATGATCTTGAGATGGGGAGATTACTCTGGATTATCCAAGTGGGCCCTAAGTACAACCACATGTATCCTTATAAGAGACATGCCAAGGAGATG